>NC_091950.1:40594372-41304643 GCF_031021105.1 Erythrolamprus reginae
TTTGATGAATTATTAAAGGATTAATGGTGATGAGAACACCTAATAGTTGAAATGCTTTATGAATTGTTCATAGAACAGGAACTAGGTATGTCTAGTTTAATAAAAAGAAGGACTAGGGGAGACATGATAGCATTGTTCCAATATCTCAGGGGTTGCCACAAAGAAGAAGGCGTCAACCTATTCTCCAAAGCACCTGAGGGTAGAACAGGAAACAGTGTGTGGAAACTAATCAAGGAGAGAAGCAACTTAGAACTAAGAAGAAATTTACTGACAGAACAATCAGTCCATGGAACAACTTGCCATCAGAAGTAGTGGGTGCTCCAACACTGGAATAAAAAGAAGTGTTTGTACAACCACTTGTCTAAAATGATATAAAGTTCCTTCTTGAGTGTTCTGCCGGCGTGTTTCAACAGCCCGTAATTACAGGGTAATAGTCCAGGAAGACACACACCACACGATAAAAGGAAAACCCAAAAGTTTTTATAAACAGAAAAACAGAAACAGCTCCCTTTTTAGATGTCAAAGGGATTTTCTGGTACACACAAGGCACAGGTTAAATGCAATCCAATTGCTCACCCAATAACTGGGAAATTGAGTCCAATTCTAAAGTCCAGAGAGTCCACACACAATCTTGAACAGCACGAAAACCACGATCTTGACGAAAAAATGAATCAGATAAACTGCCATGAGGCTAAAACACCAGGTTGCAATTTTATCTGTAGCACTAATTACAGCAGCCCCACCCAACCACAGGTGGCCTCAATTTCTCTTGTAATAATCCTTCAGTTGTTGTCTCCTATGCATCACTCTACGCATGCGTGGATGTGTCATTAATTCTTGTTCAGAATCCAAGGATGATACAGATGATTGATCTCCTCCTGAGCTGTCTGCCAAACTCCCCTCTTCCCTGTCACTCACGCTTCCTTGGTCAGAGGAGGCTTCGTCGGCAGATTCTATCGGGAGCAAAACAGTCCTGCGGCATGTGGATGTTTCCCCCACATCCACCTGCACATTCCTTGGGGCAGGAGCTGGGCCAGAGCTAACCACAACATTGAGCAGGGGATTGGACTAGAAGACCCCTAAGATCCCCTTTACCTCTCTTACTCTGTTCCAGGATCTAAAAACATGTGTCAAAATAAAATTAAGGGTAATTTTTATTAGCAAACCTATCTCTTTTCACCTTCTTTTCTAATGTGGTTGTTTTGTAAGAAGTCATTTGAATGACACCTGTAATTTTCATCATCTTTTTTTATTGTTACTTTTTTCCTTTCTTTCTGTTTGTGAAATTCCGGCTGCTTTGTAAATCATTCCATTAACACATATTAATGCCCTCTAATGAACATCATATTGTCTGACCAGATCTTCTTCCACTTGCCTTTTCTAGCCATTCGAACTGCTTCCACCCAAGTATTCCAGAGCAAAAGCCTGAAGCAGTTACTTGAAGTGGTTTTGGCTTTTGGCAACTACATGAACAAGGGCCAGAGGGGGAATGCTTATGGCTTTAAAATTTCTAGCCTGAACAAGATTGCAGATACCAAATCCAGCATTGACAAGTAAGCAGCCTCAAACATGTGCTCATTTGGGGGGCGTGGGGTGTGTGTATGAAGTCTAGCTTCCTTTTGAACTCTGTCTTTAAAGAATCTAGATCAGGGGTGTCAAACTTGGAGGCTGGATCCGGCCCATGGATTGCTTAGATCTGACCCCGGAAACAGCAAAGGACCAGCCTGCGGTGTTTCTGCCAGTGAAAACAGGGTCCTGAGTTCGGTTTTCAACTGCCATGGCCTCCTGCAATCCTTTGCCAGTGAAAACGGATCTTGAAAGGGCCACACAAAGCCCTTCTGAGCTCTGTTTTCACTGACAGAGGGTCCGGCCCATGGATTGCAGGAGGTCATGGTGGCCAAAAATGAAACTTGGGACCCCATTTTCCCTGACAGAGTGCTTGATCTACCACAGGTGCCCCCACCATAGTGATGTTAGGCTGGTCACACTCACCCCAGCCCCAGAGATGAAACACAACCCTGATGCGGCCCTCCAAGTTTGATGCTTCTTCTAGAGCAGCCTGCAGATGAAGATGCACTATGTTAACAAGAACTTTCCCCCTTGGAGAGAAAAGATTATTATTATCTAATAAAGCTGGATTTTTTAAAAGTCTCCTCAAAAGGAGGAGCACAGGGGCTCCTTTAAAGCAGCCAGAATAATCCCTGCCCCCCAAAGAAGTACTAACAACCTCTTAGTTCTGGCACTCACATTCAGCCACTTAGAGCAGGGCTGTCAAACTCACGTCATCACAGCGGCCTTGTATGACATATCACGACTTTCCCCCTTTTTGCTAAATCGGGCGTAGGCATAGCCAGTGCCTCACGCATCTGGTCCACGGGTGACAGCCTTGACATAGAGGATCCAATTTTACACTGCATAGCATTTATTCATTTATTTATTTATTTATTGGATTTGTATGCCGCCCCTCTCCGGAGACTCGGGGCGGCTAACAGCAACAATAAAGCAGTGTACAATAGTAGTCTGATGTTAGAAATAATTAAAAGCCCATTAATATAAAAAAAAAACCAAAGTACATACATACCATGCATAGAATTGTAAAGGCCTAGGGGGAAGAGGGTCTCAATTCCCCCATGCCTGATAGCAGAGGTGGGTTTTAAGCAGCTTACGAAAGGCAAGGAGGGTGGGGGCAATTCTAATCTTTGGGGGGAGTTGGTTCCAGAGGGCTGGGGCCGCCACAGAGAAGGCTCTTCCCCTGGGTCCCACCAAGCAACATTCTTTAGTTGACCGAACCCGGAGAAGATCCACTCTGTGTGACCTAACTGGTCGCTGGGATTCGTGCAGCAGAAGGCGGTCCCTGAGATAATCTGGTCCGGTGCCATGAAGGGCTTTATAGGTCATAACCAACACTTTATAGGTCATAACCAACAAGCATTGTCTTAGCTTGTCCACAAAACAGAATGAACCTCAGATAACAGTAAAATTTGCCTCTTCACCACAACATAAATAATCAATTGTACAGACATTATAGTGACCAGGCAGTAGTTCCTCCCTCCATAGAAGGGACTGAAGAAGCTTAACGAGGACAGCTAGATCACAACCCCAATCCTATATGGATGGGGACATCTTTAGCATTCATGAGAGGCAAAGATGAGAAAGGCAGCTTTTTGGTTAGAAAGAACTAGAAAAAACTGAAGCACAAATGCTTTTGTGTCGTGTGATGTTTGAACCTATGTTTTGAATGTTTATTATTATTATTATTATTATTATTATTATTATTATTATTATTATTATTATTATTATTTATTAGATTTGTATGCCACCCCTCTCCATAGATTCAGGGCGGCTTACAGCAATGATAAAAACAATATATAATGACAAATCTAATAGTTAGAATCTAAAATAACAATAATACATTAAAAAAGTCTAAAAAGCAAGAAACTCCAATATATATTTTTTTAAAAACATACATACAGTCATATCATACACAAAGAACTACATAGGCAGGGGGAGATGTTTCAGTTCCCCCAGGCCTGACGACAGAGGTGGGTTTTAAGGAGTTTACGAAAGGCAAGGAGGATGGGGGCAGTTCTAATCTCTGGAGGGAGCTGATTCCAGAGGGTCGGAGCCGCCACAGAGAAGGCTCTTCCTCTGGGTCCCGCCAAACGACATTGTTTAGTTGACGGGACCCGGAGGAGACCAACTTTTGTAGAAATTAATGTAATCAAATTTTCTTGCTAGTTTTAAAAGACAATTACAAAAATTCACGGAGGATAAAACTATCAGTAGTTACTATTCTTAACAACTGTGTGCTGCCCTCTGAATCACAGCTAGCATATCTCAGATCCACTATTGAGAAGCAAGTATTTTGTAGTCCAAATTGGACCTGGTTGATCATTGTGTGTCATCAGAGTATTGAACTCTTCACCTGAAAGGTGTAGCTATTTTCCTTGGGGTGAATTAAATGTCCCTTACTTTCTCTTTGTTGAAAAGTAATGTTTTATGTTACGGTTCATGTTATTAAACGTTACCTGTCTTTATCCCAGGAATATTACCTTGTTGCACTATCTCATCACAATCATAGAAAAAAAATATCCCAAAGTATTCAGCTTACATGAAGAATTAAAACACGTACCTGGAGCTGCCAAAGTAAAGTAAGTTATGTATTTAGGAAACTGTTATTCCTACTAATTTCTTTGAGCCTTTTCCGGGTATAATTTTTTATTTTATTTTTCTATTTTCTCCAACATAAAATAAAACAATATATACGGTAGTTATAAACACAACAACAATGCTTAAAATCAATCATATATAAACTTTTCTTTTCTTGTTACTCGCTCAATGGAGGCTCTTATCTTATGAACTTATAGCAAAAAAGTGTTTTCAGGTTTGAGAAGAGTAAGTAGCAAAGAAAAAAGTTGTTTTTTAGATTGGGTCAATTCAGTTGTGTGGGACTGATTTTAGTATACATTTGTTTGTTTGTTTATTAGTAGCATTTCTATGCCGCCCAATTACAAAATAGACTCTGGGAGGCTAGCAATAATAGAATAATATAAAACAAGAGTTAAAAACACTGTAAAATAACATTAATATCCCTACAACCCATACATATTCTCAGTCATTCAAGGCCATATCAGGGGGACATATTAATGGTCCCCAGGCTTGCCGAAAGAGCCAGGTTTTAACGGCTTCCCGTAAGATCCAGCAGGGTGGGGATAGTACTAATCTCCAGCGGCAGTTGGTTCCAAAGCATCGGAGCTGCCACAGAGAAGGCCCTTCCCCGTGGTCCCGCATTTTTAAGAAAATGTAGAGTAGGAAGGTCTCAACCTTTCCAGGTACTTTACTTTCAGAAAGAGAGTTTATATCGGACATCGGTAAATGAATCGTGCCAGTTTTAACCTCAAGGCTGTCTTCATCAACATGTGCCAGGGCTAACTAAATTGCTACAGATCAGATGCTAATCTAAAAATAAGAGGGTTTTTTTTCCTCCACTCCCTTCTCCATTTCCCTCCACTCAAGTACAGAGGGTTTTCGGAGCTTACCTTATGAAATTTTGCTAGGAGCAGCTTGAAAATTTCATGTCTTTCCTTTATTTCTGGCAGTATGACTGAACTGGAGAAGGACATTGGCAATTTGAGGAGTGGGCTCAGGGCTGTGGAAACAGTAAGTGTTGCTTCTCCAATTTATTTGTTTATTTAATTTATTTATTTACTTATTGGATTTATATGCCACCACACTCCGAGGACTCGGGGAGGCTTACAGCATATAAAAGGAACAATAAAATACAGTGTCTAAATCCAATTAATTAAACTAGGTAACTAATCGAAAATCCCCAATAACTTTAAAAATCAATCATACCCATTCAAACAGCAATCGCACAAAACATTTGTCAGCCAGGGGGACAAGATCTAATCGCCCAAAGTCTGGCGGCATAAATGAGTTTTCAGACTCTTGCGGAAGGCGAGGAGAGTGGAGGCAGTACGACTCTCTGGGGAAAACTGATTCCAGAGGGCCAGGGCCCCCACAGAGAAGGCTCTTCCCCTAGGCCAGTGATGGCGAACCTATGGCACGGGCGCCACAGGTGGCACACAGCGTTGACGTTGCCCTAGCTCAGCTCCAGCATGTATATGCACACCGGCCAGCTGATTTTCAGCCACACATAGGCTCTGGGAGGGCATTTTGGGTTTCTGATGTGTCTCTGGGAACATGCGGGAGGATGTTTTTGCCCTCCTCAGGCTCCAGGAAGCCTCTGGAGCCTGGGGAGGGTAAAAAACGGGCCTATTGCGCCCATCGGAAGTTGGGAAATGGGTTGTTTCTGGCCTCCAGGGGGACAGGGTAGGCAATATTTTATTTTATTTATTTATTTATTTATTGGATTTGTATGCCGCCCCTCTCCGCAGACTCGGGGCGGCTAACAACAGCAATAAAACAATATATAGCAAAATCCAATATTAAAAACAGTTAAAAGCCCATTATATAAAAACCAATCATGCATACAGACATACCATGCATAAAATTGTAAAGGCGTAGGGGAAAGTATATCTCAGTTCTCCCATGCCTGGTGGCAGAGGTGGGTTTTAAGCAACTTTCGAAAGGCAAGGAGGGTGGGGGCAATTCTAATCTCTGGGGGGAGTTGGTTCCAGAGGGCCGGGGCCACCACAGAGAAGGCTCTTCCTCTGGGTCCAGCCAAGCGACATTGTTTGGTTGACGGGACCCAGAGAAGACCCACTCTGTGGGACCAGACTGGTCGCTGGGATTCGTGCAGGAGAAGGCCGTCCCTGAGGTAATCTGGTCCGGTGCCATGAAGGGCTTTATAGGTCATAACCGTTTTTGCCTTCCCAGGCATTGAATTATGGGTGTGGGCACTCTCACAGACACAATAGTATGAATGCACACGCTTTCTGCACCCGAGGGAAAAAAGGTTCGCCATCACTACCCTAGGCCCTGCCAAGCGACATTGTCTAGTTGACAGACAGGACCTGGAGAAAGCCGATTCTGTGGGACCTAACCGGTCGCTGGGACTCATACGGTAGAAGGCAGTCCCGCAAGTAGTCTGGTCCGATGCCATGTAGGGCTTTATAGGTCATTACCAACATTGAATTGTGTCCAGAAACTAATTGGCAACCAATGCAGTCTGCAGAGTGTTGAAGGAACATGGGCATGTCTAGGAATTAATGGTTCCCTACTTTGTTTCAAGACAGGTCACATGGGTGGGCATCTGAGCATGTGCTAGCATTCATTTTTGAAGGGAGGGTGGGAAAGCAGGTGAAGCTGTTTTTATCTCTTGTCTGAGAAATGATTTTTCTTTCCTGTCCTGCATCTTGTTATTTATTATTACAGCTTTACATCTCTGTTAATGACCTCAGTAGCTTTTTTGCTTACTTGCTTTCATCACGGGTGATTTTTTTTTAAAGTATCAAAGTTTGGCCTTCACAGTCCTAACAACACAGAGATAGTTTTGAAATGTTTGGAAGCCCATGAGCAAGTCAGGTCGACAGCTGCTTTGAATCACTTTTAATCACCAAAGCCAACTACAAACCTTTGTTCTGCTATGTCCTTCACACATACAGTATATACCTCCCCCATCTCAGAAACGTTTGGACATTTTGAAAAGGGGTACATAGTAGATTAGGCGAATTGCCTCCAGAAATTGGGCTGAAGGGAATTGAGTTGAGATCAGTAGGCCAAGGTTCCTCTTAAATCAGTTTTATATTACCATAAATGTGTGCAAAAATAAGGATGCGCTAATATGTCCTTCTAACCCTGCACTAGTACTGTTGAGCAAATGATCCTTATCAATAATAAAGAAAATAAAAACTATGTTGCAGGGAACTATATTCCCCTGTTAGAGGAGATAGCAAGGGTTATTTGAAGGTCTAACTGCCTTAGGACATCAGGATTTTCAATAGCATGGAATGGATCATGCATAAGGCACGCATGAAGATGTAGGCAGAGATAGAGAATCCTTTAATAGATGTAGAGACTACCTGAAATATTTGGATGGTTGCTATAGAAAGATAAAATTGCATGGCATAGAGTACACGAGTAGAAGCAGAATTTGTCTTCTGGGATTGAACCATAAGAACTTTTAAAGGGGTGGAAGTGTTATTAAAAGGGAAAACTTGAATGATTTTGTTTGAAAAACTCACAGGAGACTGGCTTTAGAACAGAGGTCTTCAAACTTGGCAACTTTAAGACTTGTGGACTTCAACTCCCAGAATTGCAGGCTGGAGAATTCTGGGAGTTGAAGTCCACATGTGTTAAAGTTGCCAAGTTTGAAGACCTCTGTTTTAGAATGATGGACTGGTGTGCTGGACGCTGCATTTAGGACCAATTGTTAAATGTTCAAGAATGTTATGAGCCTCGGTTGAAAGCAGAACTGAACTGCAACACCTAACACACTAGGCGGCAGTTTGGCATCTAGCAGCACAATGCAATGGACCTGGCAGATCTGGCTGTTATTATACATTTATTAGAACACCATTGAATGTTAGACTCGTGGATGAAACAGAAAAGCCAAAATTTCATATGGAAAAACATAAGTGCACAAAATAATGATGATCATTAACATACCATAAAGATTATCTTTAAAGGGATTGGCTCAACTGATGGACAGTTTAAGCTTTGACTTTATTCCCTGATAAGAGTTTAGATTGTGGGACAATGCGTTTTGAAGCTCTTATGACTCTGCTTGCATAGGAGATATATACATGGTTGTGTTTTTTAGCAGAATGAGTATCTAGCTGCACAAAGGCCCTAACATATTTTTAGACCAATGTCTTAACCATTAGACCAAACTGGTCAAGCACTTCCTCTAAAGCCATTTAACTTACAGCATAAAGGTCAACTATCAGATTGACTCTATAAAAATAAACCTAGATAATAAAAAGCTCTCTGAGAAATCCCCAAATCATGGAATGATGGGACCCTTTCAAAGGAGAATATGTCATAGAATTGATGCCACTATGAAGAGTCTACAGAGAGGGGCGGCATACAAATCTAATAAATAATAATAATAATAATAATAATAATAATAATAATAATAATAATAATAATAAGAAGAAGAAGAAGAAGAAGAAGAAGAAGAAGAAGAAGAAGAAGAAGAAGAAGAAGAAGAAGAATGGTAAATAAAAATAACATTGCCCTTCTCAATATGTCTTACCAATATAACTGCACAACCTCCAAAGTTTTGCCAACTTCTGTCGGTGCCCCTCCATCAGGATCAGATGTTTCTTCATAGTGGCATCAATTCTATGACATATTCTCCTTTGAAAGGGTCCCATCATTCCATGATTTGGGGATTTCTCAGCTTTTTATTATCTAGGTTTATTTTTACAGAGTCAATCTGATAGTTGACCTTTATGCTATAAGTTAAACTGGCTTTAGAGGAAATGCTTGACCAGTTTGGTCTCATGATTAAGGCATTGGTCTAAAAAGCAGGAGATCGGGAGTTCAAGTCCGACTTAGCCATGAAAGCTGGCTGGGTGACCTTGGAACACCAGAGTCACTCTCAGCTCAACATATCTCACAGGCAGGGGTGGGTTCCAACTTATCTCGCTGCTGATTCGCTCCCTCCCGCACTGTGTGCATGCGCAGTAACAAAAAATCGGGGGGGGGGGGAACCCCAAAGCTGAAAAAAAGATGGTGACCGCATGCACAGTGCCTGGACTCAACTTCTGCACATGCTAAGAAGGAAAATAAAAATTCAAAAAAAAGATGGCAGTGCCCACAGGCCAGCAACGACCGATCTCGTTCAGTGACATCACCAGCGGGTCATTATTGGTTTGGGCAAACCTGTCAGAACTGGGAACTACTCAAGGGTTGCTGTTGTGGGAGAAAAGGAGGGAAGAAGGTGTGCTGGATATGGTGGATATTTCCTGGTTTGTTGCTTTTTATTTAACATAAATATGAAATTACTGAAAATAAAGAGCTGAAACCGTACTGGAGAGTTCTCCCTCCATAGATCCTTGCATTCAGTTCCTGAGCATTTATCCAGAACTATAGTATTCGGCCAATCTTATCCATAGTTCATGTTAATGGGGATTTGTTCAACTAAAATACTACTGGGAAGACAGATAATTTATTTGGCTGGCTAACGCAACTGAACAGCTTGTTTCCCACACGAGTGCAGTATTTATGTATTATTTCGTATTACATCATCAGAAATTGTTCTCTTGGATTGTACATTGGGAGTCTTGGACATGAGCTGTTTGGGGATTTTTAAATTTCAATCATTATCTTGGATTATGACTACCTCTGTCCGGAGTAACATGAATTGTTTTTCTAAAGGAACTGGAATACCAAAAATCCCAGCCTTCCAATCCAGAGGACAAGTTTGTTTCTGTGGTTAGCCAATTCATCACTTTGGCTAGCTTCAGCTTCTCCGATGTAGAAGATCTTCTAGCAGAAGCCAAAGAACTGGTAAGCAATAATTATTACAGGTTAGAGGTATGCAGCATCTGATCTATCACAGACCACAGCTGACAGATTCAGCGATGGTACTCCCACTAGATCCAAAGCACTCTCTCCCCTCTTTCAGATCCAGATATTGCACATATTTATTATAGATCTCTCCCAATCCAGAACTTTATGGGATTTTTGACACTAGTCCTTGAATTTTGACTCTGGTACAATGTATTTCTTTTTTATATAATCAGTTTAAAAGGTATGAATGGTTTGAAGCCACATTGAGGGTCTGGGATTATATAAAACCTTGAACCTTTCTCTCCCAAAGCTCCTCTTGACATACACCAAGCTTTAAAAGTTATTTCACGTGAAGGAACATTTTGGACCTTGGGGTGGGCACGGCCAACCCAGAAACTGCAGTTAAACTACCTACGCCTCGTGGGTTTAATCGTTTTCTGTCATATTAAATTACAGACAATTTTTAGAGGGGGTCATATCTGTTCCATTGGGGACTTAGATTTTGCCTATCCTGCGAGTCTGTTTATTAGAGTTCCCTGTCTGGTTTGTCCCTGTGGTTCAGTAGTTGCTAATACACAAAGATGCATTCTAATTAAGGAACCCTACAGTGAGTCCCTGTACAATTTGTCCATCAGAATCAAATTCTAATTGCAGACAAGCCAATTAAAGAAAATGGTTGGTAAGAGAGAGAAAGAGATAAAGTTGTCAATCAATGGCTTGCCTTCAGAAATTGTGGGTGCTCCAACACTAGTAATTTTTAAGAAGACATTGGACAACCATTTGTCTGAAATGGTACAGAATTTGCTGCTTGAGCAGAGGATTTCATCCTGATTTAGTGCAGTATAAAAAATACAAATATTTTTCTGTGGACCACCAGAATTTTCTCACGGACCACCAATTGGTGACCGCTGATCTATAGATACCTACTTGCCAAACCCCCAAGAATTTCATAGATTTCAAATTGTACCCACAAACCTATTGGTAATCAATGCAGTTGATAATCAGTGCTTATCATTTTCAGGTAAACCCTTGGGTGTGGGTGTTCATTCCTGTGGACTGAAATTTTCTGGTTAAGCAAATTCAGTCTACTTCCAAAAGAAGACAGGTGGGGGAGGGTAAAATGTCTTTTCCAATCCTTTCCTAGCACATTTGGTTCCAATACTGAAGCATGTAGCAATAATAAATAGCATATAGGAATGAATTTCAAAGCAAAGTTGGAAGTCCAAGTTTTCACTTTCCCTGTCCGTGTGTTTGAGGTTTATATCTTTGATATCAAATTCTGGTTTTATTGTCCTTGAGTTAATAAAAGAGGGAGTGGAGGACCTGAAACAAAAACAGCGGTGCAACTTCTTAGCAATTCCAAAATGGTCCCAATAATTCATTAGAGAAGAGGTATATTACCAGACTTTGACCTTCTTGGAAATAAAGATGATCCTGGATCTCATTTCTTCTAAAATAATAAGATCCAGGATCATCTTTATTTCCAAGAAGGACCTTAAATTCTGCCTAAGGCCAATAGGTACACTTACAAAATGAAAATGAGGAGGAGGCACCTCAGTGCCTGTTTATATGTATCCCCTCCCAACCTCCAAACTGTTAAAAAGCAGGATCAGAGTTGTTTTGGTGGGACAGAGACTAGACAGAGTATCACTTTGCTTCTGCTAAGCTGGTGCTTCATTGTTATCTATACGTAGGACAACCCCACCACATAACCTGATAATAGAATACAATTCTTTATTGGACAAGTGTGATTGGACACACAAGGAATTTGATTTGATGCATATGCTCTCAGTGTACATAAAAGAAAAGATACATTCGTCAATAATCATGAGGTACAAGTTACAACACTTAATGATTATCATAGGGGTCAAATAAGCAATGAAGAAACAGTCAATATTAATAAAAATCTTAAGGATACAAGCAACAAATTATAGTCATACAGTCATAAGTGGGAAGAAATGGTGATAGGAATGATGAGAAAAAAACAGTAGTAATAGTAGTGCAGAGTTTGTAAAGAGTTTGACAGTGTTGAAGGAATTATTTGTTTATCAGCGTTTGGGGGAAAACTGTCCTTGTGTCTAGTTGTCTTGGTGTGCAGTGCTCTGTAGCAACGTTTTGAGGGTAGAAGTTGAAACAGTTTATGTCCAGGATACGGGGGTTCAGTAAATATTTTCAAAATGCCACACATATTCATTGACTGCCAAAAGACTTGCCATTAGTTTTTCACAGTTCCTATTATGCATGGCCTTGTCTAAATGAAAATATGAAAGAGAATTAAGCTTGGAACTACGATCCCGTTCTTAAACTAATGTTTTCTTACTGAAAAAAGATAAATCTGGAAGAATTTTCAAAAAGCTTACTAGTTTCTTCCTTTAGTTTATCAAGGCAGTGAAGCATTTTGGAGAAGATTCTGGCAAAACACAACCAGATGAGTTCTTTGGAATCTTTGACCAGTTCCTTCAAGCTGTAAATGAGGCCAAACAAGAGAATGAAAACATGAGGAAGAGGAAGGAAGAAGAAGAGCGACGGGCACGCATGGAAGCTCAGGTACTACAAAGGGCACTTAATAATAATAATATAATAATAATAATAATAATAATAATAATAATAATAATAATAATTTATTAGATTTGTATGCCGCCCCTCCCCGAAGACTCGGGGCGGCTCACAACAATAATATAAACAATATTATAGTAGAACAATTCTAATATTAAAAAACATATAAAACCCTATCATTATTTAAAAAACCAAACAACACATTCATACCAAACATAAAACAAAGTATAAAAGAACCTGGGGGAAAGGTGTCTCAACTCCCCCATGCCTGGTGTTATAAGTGAGTCTTGAGTAGTTTACGAAAGACAGGGAGGGTGGGGGCAATTCTAATCTCCGGGGGGAGTTGATTCCAAAGGGCCGGGGCCGCCACAGAGAAGGCTCTTCCCCTGGGGCCCACCAAATGACATTGTTTAGTCGACGGGACACGGAGAAGGCCAGTTCTGTGGGACCTTATCGGTCGCTGGAATTCATGCGGTAGCAGGCAGTTCCAGAGGTACTCTGGTCCAATGCCTACTTCTACATCCAATTGCATAGTCTTCCCCAAGTTGGTATTTTCAAAAAATGCTGAACTTCAACTCTCATTGCCAATTAATTGTGTGGCATCCAGACAGCATCAGATTACAGGAAACATCTGTATTAACACAAGAGTTGCAAGGGTAGTCTATGTGTTGTTCTGTAGAGCAGGGGTCTCCAACCTTGCCAACTTTTAAGACTTGTGAACTTCAACTCCCAGAGTTCCTCAGCCAGCTTCACAAGGATAGTCAATCTGTTCTTCTGTTCTGTTGCTGGTTGAGGAATTCTGGGAGTTAAAGTTCACAAGTCTTAAAGTTGCCAAGGTTGGAGACCCCTGCTCTAGAGCATATTTTAATTTATTTTCTATATGAACTTCAGAACCTGCCTCCTGTACAGTCCGAGCATTATAGACATCAACCTGTTCTGACTAGCGGGAGATCACAAAGCTTTCAGGAAAAAGTGATCTTTGCCGCTTTATATTAGGAGCCTGAGGCCTACGTTTAGGGCAGTGATGGCGAATCTTTTTTTCTTCAGGTGCCGAAAGCATGTGAGTGCCCACACCCATAATTAAATGTCTGTAGAGGGTGAAAATGGCTTCCCCCAAGGCCTCTGTAGGCCAGAAATGGCCCATTTTCTGACTTCCAGTGGGCCCAGAAGGCCCGTTTTTCACTCTCCCCAGGTTCCAGAGGCTTCCCTAGACCCTGAGGAGACAGGAAATGCCTTCTCCAGTGTTTCCAAACCTTGGCAACTTGAAGACATTTGGACTTCAACTCCCAGAATTCCCCAGCCAGCAAATGCTGGCTGGGGAATTCTGGGAGTTGAAGTCCAGATATCTCCAAGTTGCCAAGGTTGGGAAACACTGACCTTCTCCTTCCCCCCTAAGGTTCTCCGGAGCCAAAAAGATCCTCTCAGAGCCTCCACATGAGCCAAAAATCAACTGGCCAGAACGCGAAAGCTGAGCTAGCACAACGGCTTGCATGCCAGCAGATATGGCTCTGTGTGCCACCTGTGGTACACAAGCCACAGGTTCGCCAACACTGGCTTAGGGCCTCAGGGCCTTCTGCATGCAGTGTATTTATTTATTTATTTGATTGATTGATTGATTGATTGATTGATTGATTGATTGATTGATTTGTATGCCGCCCCTCTCCGGAGACTCGGGGCGGCTAACAACAATAAAAAAGACAATGTAAACAAATCTAATATTAAAAATAATCGCTGGGATTCATGCGGCAGAAGGCGGTCCCGGAGATATTCTGGTCCGATGCCATGAAGGGCTTTAAAGGTCATAACCAACACTTTAAATTGTGACCGGAAACTAATCAGCAACCAATGCAGACTGCAGAGGGTTGGTGTAACATGGGCATACCTTGGGAAGCCCATGATAGCTCTAGCAGCTGCATTCTGCATGATCTGAAGTTTCCAAACACTTTTCAAAGGTAGCCCCATGTAGAGAGCATTACAGTAGTCAAACCTCGAGGTGATGAGGGCATGAGTGACTGTGAGCAGTGAGTCCCGGTCCAGATAGGGTCGCAACTGGTGCACCAGGCGAACTGGGCAAATGCCCCCCTCGCCACAGCTGAAAGATGTTTCTCTAATGTGAGTTGTGGATCCAGGAGGATGGCCAAGTTGCGGACCCTCTCTGAGGGGGGTCAATAATTCCCCCCCCCCAGGGTTATGGACGGACAGATGGAATTGTATGTGAGATCTTCCACTGAGTTTAGCTTCCGCTAGTGTGGGCTCCTGGTCTGTAAATCTGTAACCGAAGGCCTCCCCTGCAACATCACCATTCTGCCCCAACACTTGGTTTCAGTCACAATTCAACCTCTGAAGCACTGTGGGCTTTTTTTCCCCTGCAGGCCTTAAGAATGACCCCTGGTTCTAGATTTCTGAGAATGCATTTATATTTCCAGGCAGAACTGAGTTCACCGCATTACTGCATTGGAACATGCAGCCTTTCACAAGCTGAATTGTCCTCCACACACGCGTGTGAGACCAGGTGCAGCCTTTCTGGGGATGTTCAATAGCTGCAACGTGGAAATTAAGTATCTTTTTCCCCCCGTCTCTCTTCCAGCTCAAGGAGCAGCGAGAAAGGGAGCGCAAGGCTAGGAAGGCAAAAGAAAACAGTGAAGAAGGTGGCGAGTTTGATGACCTGGTCTCCGCTTTAAGGTCTGGGGAAGTCTTTGACAAAGACCTTTCTAAACTGAAGCGCAATCGCAAACGCATCACCAATCAGCTGGCCGACGGGAGTCGCGAGAGACCCATCACTAAACTCAACTTTTGAACATCGTCTTTTTAAAGAGTGTTGAGGGGGGGGGGGGAAACTTGACCAAGAATCTGGTAAAACCTGGTCTTTTTCGTTTGTTTTGTTTGTTTGCCTTCTGCCTCCGTGGTCACACAGTGGCCTCTTCCCTCCCCCACCCTGCGTGTCTGCGTTGAGTGGGTGTTAAAGGAAGCACGTGCGTCATATGTGCTGTGTACACAAATCTCTTTGGGTGGATGGAGCCCCAAAGGGTGTGCGCGCGTGTGTATGGGTGGACACGCTTGTAAGCGCGCACGGTTGGACGAATGTTCCCCTTTCTACCAATTATAGTGGCATTCCACAAGCGGCTTCTCCATTTCAAAAGCACAAACGGTTGGAGAGGGAGGCTGATAAGAGGCAGAAACACCCAGGGGGTGAATGAGGGAGGCGGAAGAGTGACATTCAGCTCAGCCTATTGGGCTCCTTGAGGCGGATACCGATAGGAAGAGAGTCATGCAGATTGGCCTGAGATCATCTTGACCTGGATGGACCCACCTTGAACTGACTCATCACGGCTTGGAATACAGTGAGAGAAAGTCCGTTAGAAGCTCTTCTCGTTCAGCCCGAACTGTATTTCTCGGGTGGGAGAAAGAATCTTCTGTGTCTATTATTACCTAAAACTTGAAACACCCCTTGTAATTCTTGTGCTGGCTCCCTTGATTCCCCAATCTCCCTTTTTTTCATTCTTTCCCAGCACTTTTGGACTCCTTGGGGAGCTTTTCATTACTGTAATAATGCACCTAGAGAATTAAACCGTTTTCTTATTGAAGACCAATGGGCAATTGGGGAGGGGGGGTGCTCTCTCTTTTTTGAAGAAAAAAAATGGATCCAAGAATTTTTATGTGTTCATTCTGTTTTGTTTTTGAGTCCCTGTCCAACAAGACAAAACTATATTCTCTGTAAACGTAGGTCGGAAGTTACTCTGGGCCAGTTCCGTTTTGTACCAGTTGTCTAATTCAGTGTTTCCCAAACTTGGCAACTTGAAGATATTTGGACTTCAACTCCCAGAATTCCCCAGCCAGCATTTGCTGGCTGGGGAAATCTGGGAGTTGATGTCCAGATATCTTTAAATTGCCAAGGTTGGGAAACACTGGTCTAATCAGCAGTGATTCCAGAAGGGCCTTGTGAGGGTTGGGGCCTACCTGCAGATACTGGGCACTATATGTAATCCTCCATAGGTGCCCACTAAAGTCTTCAAGAGCTAAATTTTTGCTCAAGCAGTGCCAGGAACGGACCAAGTGAATGTAGTGCCTCGGAGTTTTTTTACAGTTTAGCTGAGAACTGCTGCCGTGAAAAATAAAGGTGGCTCTTACTAAAGTAAGCAGCGAGTTTAATGTCCTCTCCTGATGATCCTATGGCCTTGGGTTGATTGGCAGCACACACAGGCCTTTGTTTGTAGAACAAGATAGATAAAAGGTATTTCCATGTTTGCCCTTTGCCCCAAAGGAAACACCCTTTGGTCAAAGGCTTTGATGAAGTCCGGAGCTGAAGGGAGAGTTTTAAGGACCAAATGCAGGAAGCCCCAACCCTCAAAACGATATTGCTATTCATGGTTTTTTTTTCTTGCAGAAGTGTTAAGCAGAGCTACCTATAAAAACGTCGATTCAGAATCTTAAAAATAAAAATAAAAACCCCACAAAAAAAACAAAAACAAACAAAAACATCAGATTGCTCAGGGAGTAATTAATAATTTAAAAACAATAGTAATACAAAGAAATTGGAAAGATGTTTTTAAAATGACAATTTTTTATAGCGTGGCTTAATCTTATAGAGAATATTGAAGACTGTTACTTTTTTCTCTCTTTTTTTCCTCTTTTATTTATTTGTGGATGTTCTGTTGCGTGGCTTTTTTTTTTTTCTTAACCATCCTCATATTGTTATCTGAAATTGAACAGGGATTTGTTTGTTTTATTTTAATTTTGGTTTGGTTTTGTCCTTGCACTAGATAGTTAATGCTGTTTGAAACTTTTGGGGTAGCGGGGTGGGGAGGGATTAGTAAAAGTTGCTAACTGGTTGGGGAATTGGAATAGCACTTTTCCTCATGTGAACTGTAAAAGAAATGTGTGGTTTTTGTATAAAAAAACTAGTTTGTACAAAATGCAGTTCTTGTTGCTGGGATTCCCAGATCCTTTCGCAATCTGAAAGCTGTGAAGATCACACCACAGAGAGCTGTCAGAGAGATCTGTTTGTGCGTGTGTGTATGTAGGCACGTGCATGTATTTTTCTCTTTTTTTTTTTGAAATGTCATTTTTCCCCCTAAAACTGCAGCCTTTTTCAATAAACTACACCTGGATGGCTCGTCAGATACCTTGCAAAACAGACAGAGTGAGAATGCTGATTATCTGAGTCCTTGCAGAGAGCAGATGAGCAAAAAAGCTTTGCTCCGGGAGAAAGCATCCAAGTTGGTCATAACTGTTACTTAAAACTAAAGTGCCTCTCTTTTATATGTATATATTGTATTTATAGATGGAAGGAAATTGGCTTAGGTGCGGTTTCAGGGCGTTGATGATGAGAAAGAGCTCAGATAGATCAGAGGGTGCATGAAAATGAAATGTGAATAAAGACAAAGCCAGCATATTTTGACTATAAAAAGAGAAGAAAAGTGCTGTTACGTTCAGTCTCCTCCGGAAGACCAGCCCTGCAATCCAGTAGGCATTTAAGAATTGGGCATCTTTTCTATGACCATAGAAAGAGTCTTGCTGAAAAGTGAGTTTATTTCCTTTGTTTCCAGCCCCCACTTCCACCCTCTCACCCACCCACCCCCAGGACCTGTTCACATTCCCATCCAGAAGCCATTTACATGGAGAAGACATGATGCAAGCATGTATGATTGCCACGTGTCCCAGCAGAGATGTCTCTGGTGCAGTCATGGGTTCCTGCCAGTTTGGACTGGTTATTTAGACCTGTAAGCGGAAATTAACCACCGTTCGCCAAATTGGCAGTGATGACAATCAGTCCATACTCCCAAACTGGTCCTCCGGTCGCAGCAGCTTGGGGGGGGAAAACATTCTGTGCATATGCACAAAGGCTTCTGCACATACATAGAAGGTGATTTCTGGTTGTTTTGCATGATGTGATGGGGGTGCGCAAGTGAAACGATTGCGCATGTGCAAAACACATACTTCCATCGCGATACGAACTGGTAGGGAAGGTAAAAGGAACCCACCTGTGCTCTGCTGATCCTGCAGGTATGCATTGTGCAGATCCAGTGGAGCGATCTAGAAATCCACTACAAGCTGGGAAATTATTTAGGTAGTTTGTTCTGTCACTTTTTCAGCAGGGATGTCGGATAGGCACACACTCGTTTTGGGAGGATCCCTATCAGCTTAACCTTGTTTAATCATCCTACTATAAATCATATGCGATTAGTCAGAAGGTGAAAGTGAAATTCAGTGCAAATTAAAGTGGAAGCCCTTGAAGTTCCCAGCCTTGGTAACTTTAAGATATGTGAATTTCAACTCCCATAGCTGGCTGAAGAATTCTGGGAATCAAAGCCCATAAATCTTAAAGTTACCAAGATAGGAAAACACCTCTTTTAAAGAAACAGCAATCTTGATTGCGGCTTGAAAACCAGTCAAAAGAAACACAATGTTTTATTTGAATCCAGATTAAATCTGGGCTCATTAATCAAGCACATCACTTGTAGGATTTTGCCCTTACAGCACCCCAAAAAATGTCTTTGGCATTTAGTACATCAAGATGAGCCGGGGTGGCGCAGCAGGTAGAATGCTGTACTGCAGGCCACTGAAGCTTACTGTAGATCTGTAGGTCAGCAGTTCAAATCTCATCACCGGCTCAAGGTTGACTCAGCCTTCCATCCTTCCAAGGTCAGTAAAGTGAGGACCCGGATTGTGGGGGCAATATGCTGGCTATGTTAAAAAGTGCTATTGCTAACATGTTGTAAGCCGCCCTGAGTCTAAGGAGAAGGGCGGCATAAAAACCGGATAAATAAAATAAATAAATAAATAAATAAATAAATATAAGTATCAAATTGAGACGGCTGACTGATGTGTGTTGTGCTGTCAGCAATGTTTAAAATACCTTCAAGAGGAAGTTGTTTTCTGTTTTGTAGGATGGATTAATGGATCTCCCTGGATTTCTTGCAATCTCTACTGCAGATTACAAAACAAAAGCAAGGATCCGTGTGCTTCCAAATCAAACTTGATCTGCAACAAGCCTTATTTGGGAGGCTGCATTTGCAATTCTTTGTGCTTGTGTGAGAGAGGGTTTTTTTGTTCTTGTTTGTTTTCTTAAATAAATATACAGTTTAATCCCATGTGCCATTTGTTGTAAATTACATTTTTTGACTGGTGCTGGTGGAAGTAGCCACTCTATTTTCATTATAATTTTCCTCTTTGCATTGCTCCTGGGTGTGTAATTAAAAAAAATAATGCCAAAAAAGAGAGAGGGAAAAAAAGTGATAGTTTGTAAACTGAAATATACTAAGTAGATTAGGAATAGCAAACCATGTAGTGGATCTTAGATACTCGGATGTTTTTAGCTAGCAGGAAATGATGTGTATGTTACAAGACTGTAAATTTTTTAAAGAAAAACAACAATATGCAATAAAAGAGTATACATAAAATTAAGGATATTCGGTATTGTTTATATCTGAGTAAATTTTAAAATAGACTGATGGATTTATGACATTTAACATGCAAACAACATACATTTTAAACAAATATTTGATAACTACATCTTTCCCAGTATACAGTTGAGCCTCTATTCCAATAAATATGCTTCTGGAAATAGCATACAAACCTGTTGCGTTATCATAGAACCAGAAATTGTAAAAGGATATTACAACATCTCTGAATGTATACTTTAGTTCTGGCACTGAAATACTATTTAAATATAATTCATACGTCTCTTTTATCTTGGAATGTGTTAGTATCCAGATTTTTATACCTTTGTTTCTCCTACCTTGTTGCAGTATTTCATTTTGTCAGTACCCCATTTGAAGACAAATGGGAACAGGTTCAGAAATCAGCAGTGAGGAAGACCACAGGACTACAAATTAAGTCCTATAAAGACAAATTGATGATCTTTGGATAGCTTACCTTTGAGGACATTGAGCTGGGAAATACGATAGCATTCTTCAAATATTTGAACAGGTGACACACAGTAGATCACCCCTCGCTCTCCATTATTTCAGAGTGCAGGATATGGAGTTCTGGATTCAAATTATATGACAAATACCATTTACAAAAAAGTTTCCGAGAGTAAAAACAATTTAATAGCAGAACCACTTGAGCAGAATAGAAATAAGCTATCCTTCACAACCAGAAATTGGACAACTATCTGCGAGGGATGTTTTAATTTGAAATCTTGTGCCAAACAGGTGGCTTGCCTTGACCTAAATGGCAACGTCCAAACTAGGATCCTAGTTCTGATGAAACCGTGTTTTGCACACCTTGACTGTTAAAAAATAAAATAATTAAGTGTATGGAAATGTACTCTTAAACCTAGATTGGAGAAATAAGAAATATCTCTGCTTAGCAATTTTTTTTTCAGACACTCCAAAGAAAGTCTCCAAAGGGAGGGGGGGGGATCATATGCAAAAAAATTGTGAGATATTTCTTATTTCTTCAGCCTAGACTTAAGAATACATTTTCGTGGGTTGGTAAAACTAAATGCAACTCTGGGAAAAAAGTGTTTGCTACATCCAATTTGTGTCTAAGCGTTATTCGGTTTAGGAATATATGAAAGACCTTGAATAAACTCTAATAGAATAGAATAGAATAGAATTTTTATTGGCCAAGTGTGATTGGACACACAAGGAATTTGTCTTGGTGCATATGCTCTCAACGTACATAAAATAAAATATACATTTGTCAAGAATCATGTGATACAACACAATGATTGTCATAGGGGTCAAATGAAGTATCCAGGACCTCTTTTAGAGTAAGCCAAAGTAGCAAAACAGTTTAAATCTTTAGATTTTGTTTCTATGTTGATTTTAAATGTGGCTAGCTAGCTAACTAGAGATAGTTAGAAGGTACATGATAGAAGATGACGATGATTGTATTCTCTATAAAAGCTCAGGCCAGTTTAGGCACAGTTCCCATAGGCCTCCTTTTCAAGTATTGATCGGGAAAACTGAAATACAAAACAACAGTTAGCACTACGAATATCAAATTCGTTATTTCTATTTTTAGTCTTTCTGGTAGAAGAAAACATGCACAAAGAACTTTTTAAAATTCTGTGAGATCTGAAGTGGATGATGAACTGATAGGGAGAATCTGATTTGTTTAGTCCAAAACTTAAAATGACAATGCTCAGCATTTTTGTAAGAGCTAAGATGATGAGGTATGAAAGCACTATCATCCATCCACCCAACAAATTCTTCATGGTACATCAAGCAGCAGTGGAGAAGAATGTGCCACAACCGTATGATGATGATTGAGTCAGCTGCATTGAAAAGTTCTACCGATCTAGAACAAGCCTACTGTTTTGACTTTGGGAACGTATTGGGGGGGGGGAGTGATTTTTCCAAGCATTCCAAATTTAACACACAGTCCTAGCACCTTAAAAGGCGTGAAATAAATGGTTGGAAATTATCTGGTTGACTTTCCTTGTTAGGTTTGAGCTTTGGACAAACGGAGACTATTCTACATGGATTTATTTATAAAGAAATCCTCTTTCTCTGATATGGTTATATAGCAATTCAACAATCACCATGCATTAGGAAGCTTTGCAGAAGTCAACAGCTGCTTTGGTTTGCAAATCTTTGACAGGGTAGTTTGAATATCAATAATAACAGCAGGAACCACGGGCTGCATTTCTGTTTTTAGACATTCAGTTACTAAGTTGTGTCTGATTCTTTGTGACCCCATGGACCATAGCATGCCAGGGCCTCTATCCTCCATTGTCGCCTGGAGTTTGCACAAATCATGTTCATTTCATCAATGGTCCTATCTATCCATCTCATGCTCTGCCATCCCCTTTAATTTCTTTCCCAAAATCTGCCTTTTCCAATAAATTCTTTATTTTATTAGAACTTTAGCTTCAGTATCTGTCTTTCCAAAGAACAATCAGGGTTGGTTTCTTTTCTGACTGCTATTGCTACTTATTTACTTTTGTTTTTTAATTTCTCTGGATATATTGGGAGACCCACAAATGGTTACGCCACAACACAAACGTTTGTCTACTTGCTTGGTTGTTTTAACATTTCACCTGAGACTGGCTTTCCATGTTCATGGGATTTGAAGCAGCTAAAAGGAAAAGCAAAACAGAACAGGAAATAAAATCCATGTTTTTTCAAAGTCTGAAAGTATCACATGTATGATTGCAGAAGACCAGCTGAGGAGATCTTAAAAGAATGGGAGCTGAGCACAACCACAACTCGGGAGCAAAACAGGACAACAAACTTATATATCACGGGAATTATTTCAGTGTACTTAATATGCTGCAAGTTGTGGTATCTGCATATTAACTGGAGACTGATGGGGTGCCAGACTTCATTACAAAGCTAACCTATTTTAGATTTCTTTTTGGCTATTCCTGGCTATGCACACTGCCTTCTGCAGTCTAGCCTTTCCAACCTGATTTCCTTGGCTTTTGGATGTGTTCCTGCAGCATTCTATAATTGCTAGCCTAGAGGGAGCAGGTGTCTGGCTAACTAAGGCAGTTTGCACAAATTTGCACATCATTTGCCTTTTGGGTGTTTCAAAGACCTTGCAAACGAAAAGCTCAGTCAACTCAAATGAGTTAACTGGGAGCACCACACCTTTTGGAATGAAAGCCAAGTGGCATCGCCGTGTGTGGTTCTGGCTTTTCTGCAAAGAAGAGGTGGATCTCATTGGGTGGAAGCGCTTTTCTAGAAAAGCTCCTTTGGAGCAAGTAGATCAGATCTCAGATCTTAATTAAAAGAGAAGATAAAATAGAAGGAACACCCATTGCTGCCAAACAACAGTAGCATTATTTGCTGTGATGGGAGAGGTGAAAGAGAGCATGGCAGAGATTTCCCAGAGGAGATCTAGTAGAATAAGGCATGGTGAACCTTTTTATTTTGATGTAAACCAGTGAAATTATCTATCAAGTTGTTCTGTCTGGGTTTTCCCAGACCTCAACACCAACTGAAAAAACAGCCAGACACTCTGGTAAAAGCCAAAAGTATTTTATAGCTGGAAAAAAATAAGCACAAAGGAAAACCTGTCTTCACAACAGACAGGCTATAATACGTTACAGCAGGGTCCTGATGTCCAGTCAATACCACAAGCTTCTTGCTGGCACCCCCCCCCCCCCAAGGTTTCAATAGTCCAAGGCACAAACCAGGATTGTAAGCCACCAAAGTTCACAGACAGGTCTCACGAATCTCCAAGATAAAACTCCACAAGCCAGGAAGGGTGGGTCCGCCTTTTATCCTTTCCCAAGAGCACCACACCCAAACCCAGCTGTGACCTCTAATGCTGGAAATACTTAGCCAATTGAGTCCGTCTCTGATTAGCTCTCCTTTGTCGCATATCTATGATGTCTTGAGCATTTTCCCCTAAGGAATCCAGGCTGCTTGCTGGGGAGAGCTCCCCCTGGTGGGACTCTGGCTGTCCTTCTTCTTCAGCCTGGGATTCCTCTTCCTCGTCAGTCTGCACCTCCTGTTCCTCAGCCTCTCCCTCTGAGCTGGAAACCGACAGAAGGTCAGCCATTCCCGGAGGGGTCCCAGACTGAACCACAACACAAGTGCTCTCTTTGGCCCTGAAAACTGCAAATGGAGCCGGAGGGGATTTGAGAGAGGGCTTGCATATACCTGCTCTCATGCCCATGCTCATATATCCATTGATGGGCACATAAAACATCTTTTCCTAACTTTGTCTCTCTTCAATAAAGACTTATAACCAGTACAGCCCAGCATTCATGTTACTCAAACAATTCTTTAATGAATTTTGCCCTGTTTTATGACCTTCCTTGCCACCGTTGTTAAGTGAATCACTGTGATTGTTAAGTTAGTTAACATGGTTGTTAAGTGAATCTGGCTTCCCCACCGACTTTGCTTCTCATAAGGCCACAAAAGGGGGTCATATGACCCCAGGACACTGCAACCATTATAAATATATGTCAGTTGCCACATGTCTAAATTTTAATCCCAAGACCATGAAGAGGCTATTAGTTTGCTGAAGAAAAATCAATTTCCAGAAGCACACAGAGATGACTGATTCAGCTGCATTCATTAAAATCTTTATGAAAACACACACAAATAGAGAGAGAGAATTGTCCTAAAAATGCGAGTTCCAGGTATATTTATAAATGAGGCAACAGCCATTGTGCTCTCCGGAACATTTAAAATTTATTAAAAACTACTAAAATTAACTAAACTTTCATTAGTCCTCTATTAACTTTGTCAGAGTGTCAAGCCCCCCTGTCTTCAATGGGGATTTTAACACACTGACGATGTATGTGTATATATGTGATGTTCCTTCAATACACCAGGATGATTCGACACAAAAATATGTAACCCTTCCCTGGTGCAGAGCTGAAGGGATTGGATACTGTAGCCTAGAGGATAATTCTCTGCCTTACAAGGCAAAGGTTGCAGGTTCAAGTCCCAGGGGGTATGGCTAGCTGATGAGGCCAAAATAAGGCCAAAATAGATCTATCCTAGTTTCCCTTAATTTTCAAATTCAGCAAAAAAAAAATGACATACACACATACACACAATACTACACTGTTGCTTTCACTGGGCAACTAATAATGTGATTCATAACATCTGTTATAATATATGTGTGGAGAAAGGACTACCCGTTAATGAGAAAAATCCCTTCCATCCATTATTTGCCTTAAATCGGGATTTCCTAATTGCTGTTCTTGAGACACATTGGGATTAAAATATGTAAATTTTCCCAAAAGTCCCCAACTACTGTAGTCTATATTATATTAGAATTCTGGGAGTTCCCACACATCAGCAAATGCTGGGTTAAAGGAAGCTGTTTTAAGAACAGACATAGGTCATTGCCATTACCTACTCATCAGTCTTGCTGTAGCCGTACGGAATCCCAAGCAGCATTTTTTCCCCCTGATTTTCTTGGAAACACACAAGCAAAGCATATGTTCTGCCATTGAGATATGCTGTTCTCTAAGGCACAAGGAACACCAATCTCCCATTGGCAAGACCAATTGATGCCTTCCAGAGCCCTTGTTAAATTCTGGAAGACTCTCGGTTGTCTCTCTAAATTGGAGATAAGCAATAAGAAGAGCTTTCTGTGCACATAATCAACATGATTTGGAAGGGGTGCCTTTCCTCTTCCATGAACACAATTCCTCTCTGCAGTAAAGTGGAGGTTGTTGGGGTGTTTTTCCCCCCCCAAATTTCCCCAGGAATATTGGATGGGATGCTCCTGGTAGCTCCTTCCAATTCTATAACTGCAATACGAGTCTATGATTTTTTTGAATGCTAAATTGTTACGGGTTGAGTGGATTCTTCGAAGCAACCATATTTCATAAGCTCATGAAAAAGTCTGAAAAAGAAGGGCTGCGTACTAATTAGCAGAGGAATGTTGTGCTTGTACTCACACAACATCCCCAAGAATTTCTTTCAAATCTTTTTTTTTTTTTGAACCATGCACATTCCCCATGGGTGGCAAGTGAAAAGGATTTTGAATGCTGCACAATTATAATTACATCTAGCAATTATCAAAGGTCAACTCAAAATTGAACACAGGAACAACGGGGCACAATCTGGGGTTAGTTGGGGCAAAGATCAGAAGCAACGTGAGAAAATATTATTTCACTGAAAGAGTAGTAGATGCTTGGAACAAACTTCCAGCAGACCTGGTTGGTAAATCCACAGTAACTGAATTTAAACATTCCTGGGATAAACATATATCCATCCTAAGATACAGAAAATAGTATAAGGGCAGACTAGATGGACCATGAGGTCTTTTTCTGCCGTCAATCTTCTATGGTTCTATGGTTCTATAAGTAGTAAGTTAAGGAAAGCTACAGATGTTATTGGATCCTCTACAAACACAAATACAATATGGTTAACAGAATAGGAATGGAATGGAATGGAACACAACACAACACAAAACACAACACAATATGATAGATTTTTTTTATTGGCCAAGTGTGATTGGACACACAAGGAATTTGTCTTGGTGCATATGCTCTACACCAGTGTTTCCCAACCTTGGCAACTTGAAGAGATCTGGACTTTAACTCCCAGAATTCCCCAGCCGGCGAATGCCGGCTGGGGAATTCTGGGAGTTGAAGTCCAGATCTCTTCAAGTTGCCAAGGTTGGGAAACACTGCTCTACATTGTATCTAAAAAAAGATATGTTCATCAAGAATCATAAAGTAGAACACTTAATGATAATCAGGGTACAAATAAGCAATCATATTAGGAACCAGTCAATATAAATCTGTAAGGATACAAGCAACAAAGTTACAGTCATTCATTCATTAGTGGGAGGAGATGGGAACGATGAGAAGATTAATAGTGAAAACTTAGTAAATTATTTGACAGTGTTAAGGGAATTATTTGTTTACCAGAGTGGTGGTGGTTCTGGAACAAACTGTTCTTGTGTCGAGTTGTCTTGGTGTGTAGTGCTCTATAGCATCATTTTGAAGGCAGGAGTTGAAACAGTTTATATCCAGGATATGAGGTGTCAATTTTTTCACAGCCCTCTTTTTGACTAGTGCAGTATACAGGTCCTCAATGGTAGCAATTGTTTTTTTCTCAAGTTCTCATTATCAGTTGAAGTCTGTGTCTATCTTGTTGGGTTGCAGAACCAAATGAATACTGTTAATTAGAATTTTCATTAGAGTAGGCTCACCCATGTTCGTAGTGCGAGATTGCTAATGCTAGCTTGACCAGGTAGATGTGCAGTCATAGTTCCCTCTAAGCTGAGCAGTGAGCAATCGCTCACTTAAAAATCATCTTCAACTCAGAGTTTTCCAAACCTGCCCAGAAGCCGAGAGGGAAAGAGTGAGAGGGAAGGAGAGAGAGAGGAAGAGAGGAAGAGAGAGAAACAGATAGAAAAAAGAGAGGAAGGCAAAGAGAAAGAGAAAGAATGGGAGTAAGGAAGAGAGAAAGAAAATCAAAATCTAGTTTGAAACTAGCTCAACTATTTAAGTTAAGCATTTTGATATTGGTAGAGTTGCCCTATTATGAGCTCACTGTTATAGACACACAGTACAGTATTTTATTTTGAAATTCTCTGAGGCAAAACAGGGTGGGTTTTTTATTTGTTTGTTTGTTTGTTTGTTTGTTTATTTATTTATTTATTATTTCTGTGCCTCCCAGTCCCGAAGGGACTGCCGCTCAGACACTATACTTTTCCGCCCACCCCCCAAAAAAAAATTAGAGGGAACACTGTGTTCAGTGCAAACAATATGTCCCTTTTTCATGTGCAGTGGGCATGAAGCCAGTGACTTTATCCTGCTCCCCTGATCAAGGGCAAAAGGGACCAGAAGAGGAAGTGCCAGAGTGAAGCCTGGTCCATCTCATCTCGAGAGGGAAGAAAAGGCTGATATGACCTGGGAACAGATCTTCTTTCTGGCCTGCTTACAGAACAGCTGCCAACTCTCTGTTTGTAAATTTAACCTAAAGAGGCCCTGCTTAATGTACCCCCAGGGCTTTTCACATGAGTTCTTGAGTTTTTTTCTTTCAGTCCATGCTGAGGAGAAAGGTGTATATAAACAATGAGCTGATTTCCTCCATAACTTCCTTTACTTTCTCAGGAGAATCCTCTGGGCTGGCTGAAGTAAGACTTGGAAGATTGCGTGACCCAATGGAGAGCGGAGAGAGGAAAATTAATTGAAACAAGCTTATACAGACTTGGTTTTATACCAATTCTATTTTTTAAAAAGGCAGCACTGCCATCTACTGGAAAATGCAACAATCTCTCAGCTCTGTTGATCTTTTGGGAAATAGTCCTTGACTTCTGACAATAATTGAGCCCAAAATTGATGTTGCTAAGTGAGAAATTTGTTCCATGAGAATTTTGCCCCATTGTGAATGCTTGTGAGTCACAGTCAGCATTTGTCACAAATATTAGAGTGGATTTGGCATTTTTATCCATCTAATGCAGTGATGGCAAACCTATGGCACGGGTGCCACAGGTGGCCCGCGGAGCCATATCTGCTGGCACACAAGCCACTGCCCTAGCTCAGGGGTAGGCAAAGTTGGCTCTTCTATGACATGTGGACTTCAACTCCCAGAATTCCTGAGCTAGCATGATTGGCTCAGGAATTCTGGGAGTTGAAGTCCACCAGTCAGAGAAGAGCCAACTTTGCCTACCCCTGCACCTAGCTCAGCTCCAACGTGCATGTGTGTGCCGGTCAGATGATTTTTGGCTCACACAGAGGCTCTGGGAGGGCATTTTTGGCTTCCAGAGAGTCTCCAGTGGGATGTGAGAAGGTATGTTTACCCTCCCCTGGCTCCAGTGAAGACTTCACGGATTTTCAAAGGGAGCTTAAATCCATTAAATCCATTGAAAATTATAAATCCATTAAAAATTCATAAAATTCTTCTACAGTACTACTGTACTCTATTAAAGAAACTGGTAGGCTATGACATGTAGTTCCAGCTGAGAAAAATTATAGAATGACTGTTTAATGCAAAGGGTGGGTTTTAAAAGTCCAAATACTCGTTAAATACATACAAAAAATATATTGCCTCTACTTCACGGAAATTTGTTTTTCACGGGTGGCCATGGAATGCATCCCCCGCGAAAATTGAGGGATTACTGTACTCTCAAAATATGTAGATATATACAGTATTTCAGCTTATACAAGTTGGCCATCTTTTGAAAACAATTACGTTGGCAATAAAATCTTCCCACGTCATCCAGACATCATATTTTAAACTGCAACACCACGTTGTAAACTGCCATTGTGTGCATATGCCATCAAATGGAATACAAAATGTAGAAAAGATGCATTTTTGTACATTTTTAATTCAATTTGATGAAGGAGGATTTACTTTTGAAATTTCCTTGTAAAAGGACAAGCCAGTGCTGTTGTTACTGGCATAAGAGGAGTTTGGTGCGGTGAAGGGTATATGTGAATATCCTGTCTTTCATTTTACAATTATCCATCAAGGGTTTTCAGCCTCCTGTACTTCTAATGTAACCCAAAAGAACTCCTATCAGTCCTTCAGATCAAGAGCTTCAGGCAGCCATGGAAACTGCGGAACGTAGCAGAAAGATGTGTAACAGAAAATACAAAAACTAAGCTGTTTTATTTAACCCTGCTGTTCTGTTCGAAAAAAGTTCCTAATGTTATGTTCCCGGGTCACCCTGACCCGGACCGAAAACTCTTCATTTGCAGTGCTTATGTTTGGTCTTTTTGAAAGCTTTTTTCACCTGGAAACATGTTTGAACATTTCTGCACACAATGGAATGAAAATTGAACTGAAAAAATTAATCCTTATTGGTTTATTTTGCACATAAATGTGCCTCCCCCCCGTTTTTGTGAAAGTTTTTTCAATTTATGGATAGTTTTGCTTGCAAAATCCATTCTATTTTACTAAAGTTGGTGTGGGATTGGTAGCTTGAACATTTCTGCACACAATGATATGAAAATTGAACTGAGAAAATTAATCCTTATTGGTTTATTTTGCTCATAAATGGGCCCCCATGCTTATACTCAAATAGGCTTATACTCGAGTAGGCTTATACTCGAGTATAAAATGATATGGTCTTATATTCAAAAATAAACCAATAAGAATCATTTTTTTTCAGTTCATTTCTATTTTTCTTATGTTTAGGATTGTTCAATTTAGTATATCAAAACTTTTGAGTTTATTGATAATTTTGCCTGTAAAATGCATTCTATTTTACTATTCTATTTTGGTGTGGGATTGGTAGCTTGAACCTTTCTGAACATAATGATATGAAAATTAAACTGAAAAAATGATCCTTATTGGTTTATTTTGCTCATAAATGGGCCCCCATGCTTATACTCAAATAGGCTTATACTCGAGTAGGCTTATACTCGAGTATAAAACAATAAACCAATAAGAGTCATTTTTTTCAGTTCATTTATATTTTTCTTATGTTCAGGATTGTTCAATTTAGTATATCAAACCTTTTGGGGGAAAATTCCTTAGGGATTTGTAGCCTTAAAAAATATAAATTGACACGAAATTCAAAAAGGATGGGGGGAGGGGCTTTTTGATCAAAATAAAAATATAAGTCTCAATTTTTCCAGTTCAATTTTCATATCATTATGTTCATAAATGTTCAAACTAGTTTTCCAGTGGAAAAAGTTTTCAAAAAGACCAAATTCAAGTACCTAAAAAAAATCATTTTGATCCGGGTCTATATGACCCGAACAGAGTAAATGTGACTTTTTTTTTGCCAAGAAAAAAATTTTTCCCCCACCCCCACAAATATTTTTTTGATGATCAGCATTGTTAAATTGAGTAAATGAATGCGTAAGATTTTAAAGAATATTTCGGATTTGGAGCATAAAAAAATAAAAAGTGAAAATTGTTGCAAGCAGCCAGGGGGGGGGGGGGGGCTTATTTCTGATGTTAAAAAAACAGTAAGAATCATTTTTTTCAGTTCCTTTATATTTTTCTTATATTCAGAAATGTTCAAGGTACCATTCCCACACCAACTCCAGTAAAATAGACTGCATTTTGCAAGCAAAACTATCCATACATTGAAAAAACTTTCACAAAAACGGGGGGGGGGAGGCACATTTATGGGCAAAATAAACCAATAAGGATTAATTTTTTCAGTTCAATTTTCATTCCATTGTGTGAAGAAATGTTCAGACTACTTTCCAAGTGAAAAAAGCTTTCAAAAAGACCAAACATAAGCACTGCAAATGAAGAGTTTTGGGTCCGGGTCAGGGTGACCCGGGAACATAACATTAGGGAGTTTTTTTTTTTCAGCAAGAAAGAAACCTCCCACCCCCCCAAAAAAATTCTCATAGAGAGAACCCCTGAAATGATGAAAAGTCATGAAATTTCAAGTTTCAGATATGCAGGGAAAAATTTTTACAGGGTCTCAAACCTTGATTTCGGGTCTCACAGACCCGAACAGAACAGCAGGATTAAAAGAAGTTAAAATACATTTTGAAGAAAAAATCCAAAATGGAACTCTCAAACAATACGATAGAGGACAAGTTCAGTCTTACATTAGTTTAAACTTCTTATTTCAGTGGTTTTCTTTTTCCAAACAATCTAGTAGAACCAATTTCCAGACAAGCTACCCAACAAAAGACAAGGCTCTTAACTCAGTGGAAAAAGCAGAGTTGCAGAATTTGTAAGCGCAGCTGATCAAGTACAACCCATTTGCAGATTTATTTGTATGTTGTGTCCTGCAGCCACTCAAATCCTGTCTCCAATGTTGCAGAGATATGATCTTTTCCATTCGAGCCGCCTTTTTAAACAGATGTCCAATTAATCTCAGTGAAAGCAGCAGACTGGTGGACCATTTGCTGAACTGAGGACTCCTCACAAAAAAACCCACTAACCCGCCTCCTAAACCAAACCAACACCATTCCCCAACTGTGTCAAAATATGTACGTATTTAGCATGTTGTGTAAAATCCTTTGGCTCAATAACTAAGCAGGCAGCAGAGAGGTGTGTTTTTTTTTTCCAAATCAGTGTTTATTTTATGGCACTTACTGTAATTCATAAAAAGTAGGCAACTATAGGTAGTCCTCGACCTACAACCACAATTTTGCCCAAAATTTCTATGGCTAAGCAAAAGAGTTGTTAAGTGAATTTTAACTTTTACCATTTTTCTTGCCACTTTTGTTAAGTGAAGCACTGCAGTTGTTAAGTTAATAACAAGGTTGCAAAATGAATCTAGCTTCCCCATTGACATTGCTTGTCAGAAGGTTCCAAAAAGTGATCTCATTTTTCACACACACACACACACACACACACACACACACACACACACACCCTGGATACTGTGATCATCATAACTATGAACCAGTTGCTAAGCATCCAGATTTTGATCATGGAACCATGCATATGCTGGAACCGTTTTAAGTGTGGAAAATGGTCATAAGTCACTTTTTTCAGTGCAGTGGTCATTTCAAACAATTATTTAAACAAATGGTTATAAGTCAGAGATTTCCTGTATATAAAGGCTGTAGCTTGCTCAGATCTTGAGCTTCATCAAAGGCAGTGCAAATGAACCAAAGTAAAAGATGAAGAGGGTTTAGAACAGGGGTGTCAAACTCAGGGCCCGGATCCGGCCTGCGGGGGTGCTTTATTTTTGATTGATTGATTGATTGATTGATTGATTGATTGATTGATTGATTTGTATGCCGCCCCTCTCCGTAGACTCGAGGAGGCTTAGATCTGGCCCGTGGGGCCATTCTAGAAACAGCAAAAGACTGCCCCACGATTGCTTCTGCTAGAGAAAATGGAGCTACATTTTCACTGGCAGAGAGTTTCAGGAGGCTATTGCAGCCAAAAACAGACCTTGCAAGGGCCACAAGCGGTGCTCCAGAGTTTTGTTTTGGCTGGCAGAAGGTGGCATGAGGCCACAATGGAAAACAGTCGAAAACAGAGCTCAGGAGCCTGTTTTCGCCGGAAGTGTTTAGGCCACCAAAGGCACTCCCAACATGAGTGACATAAAGCTGGCCACACCCACCCTGGCCACACCCACCCTGGCCACACCCGCCTTGCCCTCCCCCACTCCCGAGGTCAAACACAACACTGAAGCGGCCCTCAATGAAATCGAGTTTGACATACATGGTTTAGAAGGCTAATACTCATAACCATATCCATCCATTCAATGAAACTCGGAAGTTCTCAATATAACGGATACTGTGTTGTGTAAAACTAAGGCTAAAAATGTTTCCATGGTCCTCTCCAGACAAACATTACAGTGCAGTAAATCCGAAAATGTCACGAATAGGAATTTGAGTTCTTAAAAATCATGGGATTACAGGCCTGGGTGTACTCTTACAGGTTAGTTAGTCCATCATTAATTCATTCATTCATTCGTTTGTTCATTCATTCATTCATCTATCTGACTTAGATGACACCAGAGTATAACTGACTCTGACAGAGTTCAAGGAAAATGCTCTGAACATGGCATCATCCACATAAGCAATTTTCAGTCCCCATTGATTTCAAGTGAGAATTTATTACACATATGGCTTTTGAGGAAACAGGCATAGAATTGTGCTGAAGTCACTGGAAGCTAAATCAGTGAGTTCAAATTTTTGCTGGATAGTCTTATACTTGTTATGAACTATACAAAATATTTTTGAAGGTACATTAGCAATAAACTGTCAAAAAAGCACACCTATAAATGGGTAAAATTTAGAAGTGCATTTTTCATTACTGCGAAAATGCTACTTCATCATTAACAGACCAGCTTACTCAAGGGTGTTTGTGACAGCAGGCTTAATAATGAGTAATATTTTCTTTCACATATCGAGTCTAATACTGTACTGTTATTTTATAATGCTGATCTTTCTCAAGTGATTCACCTCTTTTTTGTTATTCTGTGAATGAGACATCTCCAATTTCTCTGGAATGATGTATTCTTTAGCTCAGTGCTAGTTGGCTAGACCCCTAGATTATGTTTTCCCAGCACAATAAACCATGATTTTCTCAATCCAGTTTTCTAGTTCACACAGCACACTAGATTAACATTTGCCTGGCTATTGTGCAATTCATTTTGTCTTATGGATATATCCATATAATACTGTTAAAACATTACCCAGTAAAAGTTAAAATCCAACCTATTTTATTACATGCTTTCCCTATAGCTTTTAACACTTGCTCTCAAGGAGACCATACATAACAAAAAATCAAATTGTCATAAGCCATTAAAAAGTAGAAGTGGTGAGATTCAGAAGACCAGGAGTTAATTTGATGCCTTTGCTTCACATGCCCCATTTCCAAGATCCATTATTCTTCCCACCAGGTAACATACATTTGATTAACATACGTCTTGCCACCAACTAATTCCAATCGATGTAGCCTTTTTTAATTCAAAGGCAAGTATCAACATTGCCTGATTTGTGTGACAAGCCCACTCCAGACGCTGAACCAGGTTGTGCATCGCGGCAAAAAAGCACAGCTGGGTTCTTAAAAGCCCACATGGCCACTTCTCTACCAGTGCCTGGACTGGAGCAGGTCTGGTTATTCTTTACATTGCCCCCACTGTCATGCCCGTAGCTGGCATAGCGGTCCGCCCGGCTTTTGCTCTCTAGGCGATGACCCCGAGCGGCCGCCAAATAGGCAGCCATAGGCTTTTGAGCCCGGTAGCCTCCTTCCCGATTGCGTCCAAGCAGCAGAGAAATGTTAGGGTTGCGGGTGGCATAGATGAGGGGGTTAATGGCACCATTGGCCCAGGCCATCCAGCTTGCCACTGTGTCTACGGCTGGGGGGAAGGAGAAGCGTCCCGTCGCAGCAGCCAAGCCTAATATACAATAAGGGCCCCAGCAGCAGATGATGGAAACAATCATAATCAGAACGGTGGTGGCGGTGCGCATCTCGCCATAGAAACGCAGGAGGTGCCCGTAAGTGGTAAGCGGGCGCACCCTGCTCTCGGTCAGCCGCACCGCCCGGCATATGTTGTAGTGGCAGAAGCACATGAGGGCGAAGGGCAGCAGGTAGCAGAGGACAATCAAAGTGGCACTATAAGGGGGGCCCAAGTGGGAAGAGCCCCAAGGCAGGACGTACATGCAATGGAAGGAAGCAGGGGAGCCGGGCCCAACAAGCGGCCGCTCCTCCTCTTCCTCCTCCTCCTGGGCCAGCAGGTACCAAGCGCCTGAGAAGCCCAGGGCGGCCAACCACACAGCAACCAGGAGCTGGGTGGCTCTCCGGCGGCCCATTTTGTGCAGCGGCTGGCGGACAATGGCACAGTAGCGGTCAAAGGAGAGCAGGGTCATGGTCAGGGTGGCGGCAATGCCCAGGCCGGCATGGAGGGTGGCGCTGGCCAAGCAGAGGCGGCGCCCGAAGACCCAGCTGCCATGCGGCCGGCCCTGGAGGAGGCTGACAAAGGCCAAGGGCAGGCCCAGGAGGGCATCCAGGAGCTCGGACAGCGACAGCGACAGCACCAAGGCGTTGGTGACCGTCCGGAGCTGCCGGTGCCGGGCGATGATGACCACCACGGCCCCGTTGCCCAGCGTGGAAAGCGCGAAGATGGAGAGCAGCAACAGGCCCTGCGAGACCAGCGCCGCCCCCGACCAGCCCCACCGCGCCTCCGCCACGAGGTCCGAAGGCGCCGTGGCCGGCCCGCTCCACGCGCTTCCGTTGCCGGGCGCGGCAGAAGCGTTGCTCGGCAAGGCCGCCTCCTCCTCCATGGGCAGCCGGCGCAGGAAGGCGCATTCCCGGCCCCTGAGCTGAGGCGAAAGGCGGGAAGCGGAGGCCGCCTCAGACGCTGGGCTGGAGCGGCGCGGCTTTCGCGGCTAGGGGGCTCCGGCCTCGTCGGGCCCCAACAAGCTGGACTGCTCCCGCTGCATTGAGGCGACGGCGAAGAAGCCGGCGACTCCGAGAAGGGCGACGCAGCTGTTGAGGAAAAGCGCCCCGCTTCGGCCCTGCGCGCATCTGGCGGCCACCTGGAACTCTGACGGGGATGCTTTGGATCGCTGCCTGCTCTTCCCTCCGCCCGGGGATGCGCGCTCCTTCCCGAGCAGGCTGCTTCTGCGGGGAGACGGAGGGTAGGGGTGGAACCGGAGCGTGGAGCAGGGAGGCTTAGCTTTCGCTGGTTCCTTTACCGAGCTGCTCAGCCAGCCCGGACTCGGCGGGCGCCAGACGGAAACGACCCGCCTTGGTGCGCTGAATTGGATGGCTGTCTCTTCGCAGCTGGAGACACTGAGGGCCGCTGACGTTTCTGCAGACGGTTGCTCGGGGAAACCATGTTATTCCCATCCGACGGCTGCTCGGGGGACAAAGCACCGCCGCAGTCCTCCCCCCACCCATTTTGCATCTGTCCGGCTTCATCCTGAGGGTCTGACTGGCCACCTGACAGGGCTGCAAGTAGCCCCTTGAAATATTTATTTATTTATTTATTTATCTATTTATAAACATGGAAGATTGACTACAGAAAAAGACCTCATGGTCCATCTAGTCTGCCCTTATACTATTTCCTGTATTTTATCTTAGGATGGTTGTGTTTATCCCAGGCATGTTTACATTCAGTCACTCTGGATTTTCCAACCACGTCTGCTGGAAGTTTGTTCCAAGCTTCTACTACTCTTTCAGTCAAATAAAATTTTCTCACGTTGCTTCTGATATTTTTCCCAACTAACCTCAGATTGTGCCCCTTTGTTCTTTTCACTTTCCTATTAAAAACACTTCCCTCCTGAACCTTATTTAACCCTTTAACATGTTTAAATGTTTTGCTCATGTTCCCCCTTTCCCTTCTGTCCTCCAGTCCAGACTATACAAATTGAGTTCATTCCTGATAAGTTTTATGCTTAAGACCTTCCACCATTTTTGTAGCCTGTCTTTGGACCCAAATTTATTTTGTTTGTTTGTTTGTTTGTTTGTTTGTTTTGTCAATTATGTATTGGTGGTATAGAAAAATATAATAATATTCATATACATGATACTAGTAAAAAAGAAACATTAGGACAGGGGACAGAAGGCATGCTGGTGCACTTATGCACGCCCCCTATTGATCTCGGGAGAGGTCAACCATGGATAGTCTAAGGGTAAAGTTTTACATTCTGCCAACATGTTCTAGGCTGCATTAACAGAGGGATAGAATCAAGATTGTTTAAAGTATTAATACCACTTTATAATGTCTTGGTAAGGCCACATTTGGAATACTGCAACCACTTTTGGTCGCCATGATCCAAGAAGGATGTTGAGACTCTACAAAAAGTGCAGAGAAGAGCAACCAAAATGATTAGGGGACTGGAGGCTAAAACAGATGAAGAACAGTAGCAGGAACTAGGCATGGTTAGTTTAATGAAAAGAAGGACTAGGGGAGACATGACAGCAGTGTTCCAATATCTCAGGGGTGGTTCAAGGAAGAGGGAGTCCAACTATTTTCCAAAGCACCTGAGGGCAGGACAAGAAGCAATGGGTGGAAACTAATCAAGGAGAGAAGCAACTGAGAACTAAGCAGCGATTTCCTGATAGTTAGAACCATTAATCTGTGGAACAAGTTTCTCCAGAAGTTGTGAATGCTCCAATGCTGGAAGTTTTTAAGATGTTGGATAACCATTTGTCTGAAGTAGTGTAGGGTTTGCTGCCTAAGCAGGGGGTTGGGCTGGAAGACTTCCAAGGTCCCTTCCAACTCTGTTATTATATTACCAGTCAAAAAGTCAGGGGCACCATCTCTGCCAGGCCCCAACATTTAGCAAAATTATGGCAAAATTACTTATTCCCTCAACATTACCCCAGTTCAATTTCTGGGAACATGAAACAGGATCTTTTGGAACAGAAGTACCACCACGTTCTTGGTGGAGTGACTGAACAAATGCACAGAAGACACGATTTCAGTCTTTGTAACTTTGCAGGATTTGAAACTGCTGGTCTCTGCATTATGTCTCTCAGTGACCTTTTTTTTAAAAAAAACGGGGGGGAAACGCAGAATCACATCTAAAATTCTTCTTGGTTGGATTTCCTCATCCACTTCATTGTAGCAGTGGAGTGATCCTAGCAACCTTGCCTAATCTGGTACTCTTTGGTTTAGGCAGAGAGATTCTGGCTCTCCAGATGAATTACAACTTCCCAGGAACTCAGCCAGGATGGCCAGTACTGAGAGGTGTTGAAAATGGATATCCAACCACATTTGGGATAAAGCAGGTTCCCTACTTCCATGGGAGCATGGCAGAGCTCTATCAGGACTTAGCAGATTTTAAAGGTATAAGTGGGTGGGTTAACAGCAATATGTAGTTAGTGTAACAAAAACAATCTTTTCATTTGCATTTTATTTAATAAATCCTTTGGCTACCCATCAATCTTTTCAATATACAGTACTCGGTTAATTTTAAGAAGGTGACTGCTTTGCCTATCTAAAGTGGATAGTTTTACAACTATGCAAGAAAAGGTCAAAATCAGATTTAAAAACCTTGTTTCATAAACAACACGGAGGGGGAGATTGTTTAATTTTAATTTTGCATGGTTATTCAGATTGAATCACAGTGAATTTAATGAATTATAATTCCAATAAGGTCCTTTAATATTCTTTTTTTTTAATGTAACCTTCTATAATTGATATCCATGATGTAATTCAAATGGATGTTCTTCCCCCCAACATACACACAATTGTCTAGTAAAATATTCCCACATTTCAATTGTCTGAAATCTTTGAATGATCTTTCTCTGAATGATTATTCTCTGAAATCACTGATCAACTTCTTTGTAAGTTATTTTTAAATACCTAATTACTAAATACTAAAAATATTTATGACTTACTACCCTGCCATCATGTTCTAATTGGACAACCAAAGCTTTTGTAGTAGTTATGAAAATGCTTAACTTTGGCTATACTATATTAATTATAAGTTTTAAAAAACGAAGGCCAATACCATAATCAAAACTAAACAAAGATGTATCTTTTTCATCAGAGCTATTAAGAAAGCAATTACTTGAGAAAGAAACCATATTTTAGTGGATCATTTTCTTCAAATGTGAAAGTTGATGTTCCAGTATAAAAAGATTCTCCTGAGACTTCTACTATAACAGCGTTGTGTTCACCACATTTTGTTTCCTGGATTGGAAAAACAAACATTTCAGGTTAAAAAAATAAGCCTGCTCAGTAATTTAATACTATAGTCTATAACATTTTGCAAATGGCAAATATGTGGGCAGACCTATGTGCCCAGAATGAAATATTAAGTAATAATTAAAAATGTCATATCAGCAGTGGACAATCCCTAATATTATTTTATTCATTTATTTTGTCAAGTACATATTGGTGGTATACAAAGATATAATATTATTTATATACATGATACTAGTAAAAGAGAAACATTAGGACGGGACAGAAGGCACTCTGGTGTACTTATGCACGGCCCTTACTGACCTCTTAGGAATCAGGAGAGGTCAACAGTGGATAATTTAAGGGTAAAGTTTTGGGGGTTAGGTGATGATATTACAGTCTGGTAGTAAGTTCCATGCATCAACTAAAGGGTAATAAAGTCGTGTTTCCTGCTGTCATGTTTAGAGCAGTTTACTTTAAGTTTGTATCTGTTGTGTGCTCGAGAGTACTTGTGATTGAAGCACAACATTATGCAACCGTAAAGTAAAGTAAAATGAACTCATGTCATAATATTTTTTCCTTCACTTCCTGTTACTTCCTATTCTCTGTTAAAAATTACATTGGGCTGCAGTGGGGGAAAATGCAAGTTGGGATTCTTGTACTGCTCCTACAAAACTGTTCATCTTAATACAGTACTAGACAACTTCTTCCTTCTACTGCAATCCGTCGCACATTTTTCGGAATGCTTTGTAGGCCTTTCCTTCATCTACAGGAAAGACTGCCCAGAAGGGAAGTGGGCTTCAGAGGAAGACAAAGTTCTGTTTTGCAAAGCAGTTTTCTCCTCCCACAACTTTGAGGGAGAATCAACTCAATTTAATCCAACTGAAGGAGCTTTGGAGTCCACTTAAATGATACCCACGGAAAAGCAACCCTTTGAGTCAGCTAATTCCATATTTTCCAAAAAAATAATCTTTACAAATTCCTTTCCATCACCCAAGGGTGGGCTGCTGCCCGGACAGGGGGGAACACAATGGGGTAGCAAAAATGAAGCTCCACCCCAGAGTACCCAATTTGCACTGAAAAATGTTGAAAGAAAATGCAGGGCATCCTGTATAAGCCACGCCCACAGTGTGGTAGTAAAAATATTGGTAGCCCTTCACTGCCCTCATCCCATCCCCCAAAACAAAAGTTTGGTATTTGCCTTTATTGCTTTTCCAGTGAACAAGGAACCAGTTGAACTGCTTCTGAAGGTCCTGGTCTGGTTCAGCTGAATTAATCCTTTATGGTGTTGTAAGGCAATACGAGCAGTCACACCTGATCCTGTAGGACTTCGATCAACCTATTTTAGAAATATACGAGCTGCTGTATTTTGGTTCATTTTGTCCATTATGCAAATCAACAATTATATCTTCTGGTTTCTGGCCTGGTGCCTTAGCCAGGCTCTGGCAAAACTTGACTAATTAAAACCAAATTTTTCCATTCTTTTTTACAGACATTGCCAATACCAGTTTTATTTCTTGGCAGAATAGAAAACTCAGGCATAGAATTCTTGGGATATAAATTCTTGTGATTAGGTTCAACTATACTGCTACTCAATCACTATCAAATCACATACTGTTGATTTTATTCTAGTATAAATAGAATTTTTAATGTATAAAAGCAGACATTCAGGGCTGGTTCCCCTGCCTTTCACATTGCAGATTCTATAATATTCTCCATCTCTATCAAGAGTCATAGTGGGTACTTATATTCCACCGCCCTGCTATTTCAGGACTTTAGTGGACAGGGATCCAGTTGAGGGCTATTCAACTACGGGCTACCTTTTTATGATAACAGTTCAGGATCTTTCTTCAAGCATGCTTTATTACCTGTGCATCTGCAAATACACATATATTACTTGTAGGTTCATCACTAAATTCATCTTTTCCATCTGTCAGTATAGTTCCGTAAATGAAAGCCATATCTTCAATAAGGGGATGGTGAACTTTGAACTAGAGGAAGAAACAAAATATTTTAAAGACATTTATTAAAATGTAACCAGAAAAATGATATAACTGCTCTATTAGACCTGTACATAGTATCAATGTTCCCACTCAGACAGCGATTTGAGTACTTCACTGTAATTTCTTAGATGGAAAAACTAGTTGGAAATATTGTAAGCCAGGTTTTACATTTGAATTAAAAAAGAAATCAGATATCAGAAAATTAATATGCTGTGAGCCGCCCCGAGTCCTCGGAGAGGGGCGGCATACAAATCTAATAAATAAATAAATAAAATAAAATAATAAATAAACTGAATATACCATAGTTCAGCTTTTGTTGGAGCACTTTAAAATTTTGATCTATTACTCTATATAAGAAGAGTTCTGAAAGATTAAATCCAAAGCCATCAAGCCAAGATTCTAGTCTTGGGTGACTGATCAATAGATTAATTTTTTTTTAAAGAACCTTAGCTGTTGTGTCAATAGGCTTATGGTTCAGGCATCTAACAACTAATTCCTCAATTTATGCATGTTGTTATGTCCAGCAGGGCATGCACTCAGAATAGCTAGAGTACAGGAATCTGTTTCTAAAGCAAAGTTGATATATTATTATTATTATTATTATTATTATTATTATTATTATTATTATTATTATTATTATTATTATTATTATTATTCTGGAAAAAATATTTCTAATCTGCTGCCAGTCTATTGAAAAGGTTCATTACATGTTTTTTTTCCATTTCAAATAACAAGTCACTGATCTGCAAAATGATGCATTTAGCTAGTAAATACCATTCAGAGCCATGTTAAGTGTACCTGAGCCTTTACGGCTTCTGTTACTGCAGATGCTGCATCTACAAGATCCCTAATTTTTGAGGAACATACATCAAGGCCTAATTGTTCAGCACTCAGAAATGCATAGAAAGCACCCCCATAGCCAATATCAAGGACGACTTTTCCAAAGCCAGAAACATCAATGGTTATATCTGATAATCAAGTAAAAAAAAAGGAGGGAAGGGAAGAGACAAGAGATAAACGTTACCTAAATATCATCAGTGTTTATTATTTTTATATTTCTTTTGTTCAATAAGTTATTCCTAAAGCAGCCCCTCCTGCCCCAAAAATGGAATGTTAAAATCTGTAATCCAGATTCCCATTTGTCCTTACAACTAATATCTAAAGATTCCCCAAATATGGTGATTACTTCCTTCTTGTGCCTTTGTAATCTTTTTCTGGTTTCAATCTTACTAGTGCCATTATTCGACCTTATTTATAGAGGAAACTACATTGGTGACAGGATATTATATACTATTTCTAATTTATTACTGAGGTACATGAAAGACATTTCATGTTCAGAAAAACTTCAAAAGCAGAAAATAAAAATTACTGTGGTAATTTTAAGAACTATAATCACAATGACATAACATATATGGGGGAAACTGTAAGTTATTTGATTAATACAGTACAGGCATCTACATGCATTTTAAAAAAACAACGTACAGGCTCACTAAGGTAATCATGAGAAGCAGGGTAGTAGAACAGAGAAGCATTCCTTCCATAAATCAAAGTTAAAGCCTAAGGAATAGTAGAAAAGAGGTTAATTACAGCAGATTTACATTATCAACCACAAAAAACATGCAGGTTGGAAAGTAAGTTTTTAATTTTCAATTGAGCTACACCATTTTATATCAGTTAAAATTTATATCGGTGACCAAATAATGATTGGATTGGTATATTATTAAGGATGTCAAAATTTGAAATAAGATGCTTTACTCTAAGTATTTAGCTCCTATGATCATTTGGGGGGGGGGGGAGGCATAAGAATAACTTAAAGAGGCATTTATATCTGTTTCTTAAACTATTTTCTCTCAGAACACTTATAAATAATGGAGGACTCCAAAAGACTTTTATTAGTATAGGTTACATTTATTGATATTTATCTTTAAAATAATAATAATAATAATAATAATAATAATAATAATAATAATAATAATAATAATTTATTAGACTTGCATGCCGCCCCTCTCCAAAGACTCGGAGTGGCTCACAACAAAATACAAAGCACAAATCTAATATTCTAATTAAAGCTGACACATCTGATGCTATAATTTCTGTTGACCATTTGATGAGAAGTTTGATATTATTTTTCAATAAACAATGGCAAATAATTTTAACCACAGATCCCAGAAAGGATCTTGGGGAACTCTCTAGGATCCTAGGACCACGCTTTAACAAACACTGGGTAGAAACCAAGAAACTGAATTTGACAAATTAGCTCAGTTATAATAATGGCAAGATATAAAGCTAGTAAATTAGGAATGATTACTAAGATTTGGAACCACCCAGTTCTTTCTCTGACCATTTTAAACACTACAGATTTTAAACACTTTCTTTCCATTTGAATTTAAGAGGGGAAAAACCAGATTTCTATTGGCTAACTTGACCAATATAGCAAACCCAAACTCATACCCCAGTCATTTCCAAGATAAAATATTGTAACATATTTTAGATTGGGCTAATATTGAAAAGCATGCCAAATCAGAAGCTAGTGCAAAATGTGATGATGCAGGAAGTTATGTGCATTCTACCACCCGTATACATTACATCTCGGTTTTGCAAACTGCATTAGTTGTCACTTTCTTTTTGGTTGAAAAGTGCTTTTAATTACCTATAAAGCCTGTTATATCTACAGATGAAACTCAAAAAATTAGAACATCATGATTTGGGGAGCCATGTCATTTGCTGGCATTGATCCATTGTGTTTCTTTAAGTCCAGGGTCAAAATAGCTGTCTACCAGGAGATTTTGGAGCACTTCGTGCTTCCTTCTGCAGACGAGCTTTATGGGAATGCTGACCTGCCCACACTGCCAAAAGCACCAAAATCTGGTTGAACGGCCAGGGGATTACGGTGCTTGATTGGCCAGCAAACTCACCTGACCTGAACCCCATTGAGAATCTATGGGGCATTGCCAAGAGAAAGATGAGAGACATGAGACCGAACAATGCAGAAGAACTGAAGGACGCTATTTAAGCATCCTGGTCTTCCATTAACACCTCAGCAGTGCCACAGGCTGATAGCTTCCAGGCCATGCTGCATTGAGGCAGTAATTGCTTCAAAAGGGTCCCAAACCAAGTACTGAGAACATATGCATGATTATACTTTTCAGAGATCCGATATTGTTCTATGCACAATCCTTGTTTTATTAATCACATGTAATATTCTAATTTTCTGAAATGGAGAATTTGTGGTTTTCATGTGCTGTACCCCATAATCATCACAATTATGACAAATCACAGCTTGAACTATCTTGCTTTGCATGTAATGAGTCTCTCCCATATATCAGGTTTCACTTTTTAAGTTGCACTACTGAAATAAATGAACTTTTGCACAATATTCTAATTTTTCGAGTTTCACCTAGTACCTGTCCCATCAGATATGGCAAAAGGGGCATATTGCAGGCCACAACTTCCATTCAACAGAATCCAAGAGAGCTTTTTCTGTTGTCCTATCTTCTGGAACTATATCCCGCCACAAGGTTACATTGGCTCCAACCCTGATGATGTTTGGAATCCCCTGAAGACATGGTTATATTATCAGGCCTGGGGATCCTAGGGATATGTGGATCTTGCAAGATCTTTGCATTGTATTGCCTATAAACTATGAGTGGACACTTTCCTAGGTTTTAATTTATACAAGTGTATCATATCCCACCTCCGAACTACAGATATTTGCTATTATTGCACATGGATCTTTGTCATTTTAACTTGTGAGCTGCCTAGTGTCACATGAGACAGGCAGCTATATAATCTTAAATGCACCATACCCTTAAAATGTCAATTCAAACCTTTCTGGTTTGAAAGCGTTTTGCTTCTTATCCAAGAAACTGCTTCAGAGCTGAAGAAGCTTCTTGGATAAGAAGTGAAACATCTTCAAAGAAAAAACAGAAAGTCCAGTTGCCTATTGAAAAAACACCTTGACCTGGATTATTAATCCAGTGTTTCCCAACCTTGGCAGCTTGACGATATCTGGACTTCAACTCCCAGAATTCCCCAGCCAGCGTTCGCTGTCTGGGGAATACTGGGAATTGAAGTCCAGATATCTTCAAGTTGCCAAGGTTGGGAAACACTGGATTAATAATCTCCATAGGCATTTAAGGCTCAGGCACCTTCCACACCCATAGACTCCAACTCCCAGAATTCTCGAGCTAACTTGCTATTGCCTAGAATGCTGGGAGATGAAGTCTTTACTTCAGAAAGTTGCCTTAAGTGAGGAGGCGGTCCAAGAGCGAGTTCAGAGAAGCGCCCAGCGCATCCCTACCGGTAGCCGCGGCGAAGGCAGGCACGCTGTGGAAACGAACGCGGCTCCCGCTGCGCTGCCCGTCCCAGGACGCAAAAGCCGTGACAGGCCCGCAGGGGCAGTGAATGGTGACGGCGGTCTCGCCGGGGGGAGGCGAGGGCGGACAGAGGCCGTAGTCGAGGGCAAAGCGGCCCAGGCAAATGACGGCGTGGCCGCACATGGAACTCGCGCCCTCGTTGTGCACGAAGAGGGCTCCGAGGGCGGCGTCGGCCAGCTCGCTGGGCAGCACCAGGGCGCCGTACATGTCGCGGTGTCCGCGGGGTTCGTGCATCAGTAGCCGCCTCACAGCGTCCAGCTCCGGGGAGTCCAGCAAGCGACGCCGCCGACTCAGGAGAGGCAGCTCAGGCCCGGGCTCCAGCCGTCCCAGCGCGCCCGGCACCACCACCCGGAGCGGCTCCCCTCCCGCGTGCATCTCCACCGTACGGAGGGCCGAGCTGCCTGCCGCGCGCGGGGGCTGCCAATCACCGCGGTCACCCGCAGACATTTTGACACGGCTTTGCTTCGGGTTAGGACCCGCGCCGCTCCCCTCCCTGAGGCCCGTCCTCTAAACGCGTCACGAATGGGCCGTCCGTCCCTTGGAATGAGAATTTTAACTTTCAATCCACCAGAATAGAGCTGGAACAGGGGTAGGCAAAATTGGTTCTTCTATGACATGTGGACTTCAACCCCCAGAATTCCTGAGCTAGCATGATTGGTTCAGGAATTCTGGGAGTTGAAGTCCATAAGTCATAGAAGAGCCAACTTTGACAACCCCCTGAGCTGGAAGGTACCTTGGAGGTCTTCTAGTAGTCAAGCCCCCTGGTCTAGCGGGAGACTCTATAGTTGAGGAATTCTGAGAGTTGCTTTCCACACATCTTAAAAGTTGTTGAGGTTTAGCAGCACTTAGATTAGATTACCAGAGCTGGAAGGGTTGCATTGAATACCAGACCTAAATACAATTGAGAGAGTCCAGTATTTCACAAGAAGAGTCCTTCACTCCTCTCACAATTTAGCACCTTATTCCACCACACTTGAAATACTGGGATTAGACAATTTGCAACTATGTGGTCTCCGATCCAACAGTAGTTCATAAAATCATATACCACAATGTCCTTCCTGTTAGTGACTACTTCATCTTCAACCATGACAACACACAAGCACATAATAGATTCCAATTTAACATAAACAGCTCCAAACTAGATTGCCGAAAATACGACTTCCGCAATAGAGTGATCAATGCCTGGAGTGCATTAGCTGGCTCTCTGGTTTCTTCCCCAAACCCCAAAATGTTTATTTATTTTATTATTTTATTTATTAGATTTGTATGCCGCCCCTCTCCCTTTAACCTCAGATTATCTATAATTGACCTCTCCACTTTTCTAAGATGTTTGTAAAGGGTGTGCATAAGCACACCATAGTGCCTACCGTCCCTGTCCTACTGTCCTATTTTCTTCTTTTATCATTACTTTCTATTTATGTTATGCTTATACAAACTACAATCCTATACTTGTTTAGATAGACAGACAGACAGACCTTGTAGGTCATCTAGTCCAACCCCCCCCTCTCAAGTTGGAGTCCCTACCATTTCAGTCCAACGACAGCCAATCTCCTCTTGAAAGTCTCATGTATTGGCGCTCTCACAACCTCCACAGGCAAGCTGTTCCACTTGTTGAGCACTCTCAAAAGCAAATTTATCAAAAATGGAATACAATTGCATGAGAGAGCCAAGATTATAAATCTTTTCCAACACAAAAACCGACTGATCATTTTTGCTCAACCCTAGCCTGTCAGGCCCTAGTTCTTTTATCTAGTTATAATCCTAATGTTAGCTGTGTAATTCAAAAATACATTAACATTTTCTTTAGAATTGCATTGATCTTAATCATCCAGGTTTATGGATATTGCACCAAAGCAAGATAATGGAGAAGCAAACTCATATTTTAAGGCAGGTGTGCAGTTGCGGCTTGACCTATTATTATTATTATTATTATTATTATTATTATTATTATTTATTAGATTTGTATGTCGCCCCTCTCCGTAGACAGAAGCAGATAACATCCTTCTCTTTGGACTTCAACCCATTGCAAATGCACCTTGGATGCATATTTCCCATACCCATCAGAGAAGATGGTCTCTATATCATTTGTTGCTGCAACGTTCAGGAAACTCCAAAAGTTTGCTGTCCCTGTCAGACCTTTCCTGCTGGGCTGCTATGTTCTCTGCTGGTTGGGAGTTGATATTTTATTTTTATAATCTTGTAGTTGATTAACAAGTTAATGAACTATTATCAACTGCAGAGACTTATGATGCATTGACCTCCTAGATCTCCAATGGGCACTCATTTGGCCGGGTAAAGTCCTATTCCTTAATTCTGTGTATAATATCACATTGTTGAAATTGATTCAGATAGTTCCCAGTAATTTTGTTTTATACAATACAATTATTTGGTGTCAAGCCAATAAAGGGAATTAGGTTCCTGTTTAGCAATCATAAAGATGTTATGTAATTCTGTATGTAATGTAAGTCATCCTGCATATTGCATGCAAAAAAATATAATTGGCCTAAAAACTCTTTTTTCCCCATGAAGCATAAACCATAAAAAGCCATATAGCTAAGAACAGAACAGAATAGAATTCTTTATTGGCCAAGTATGATTGGACACACAAGGAATTCCCAAGAAAGCAGTACATTTTCAGAATGTTCATTTATATTTAAAAATCTTCTAATTCTTGTTGCACATTTAATAAAAACAAGTCCTTTATTAAATCATATAAGTGGGAACTCGTTTATGATATTATAACACAAGACCTGGCTGATATGAAAAGATATAGAAACAAAGCTACATAATTATCCACCCATAATTCCTAGCTGCTGGCATAGATTATTGGGGAACATAAATTTGTTAGACTACACTTGAATTATAGACAAGACTAAATAGATAGACTAGATAAACTAGACTACATTACATAGACAAAACTAGAACAGTTTATTTTATTCGTTTGTTTGTTTATCAAAACGTGTGCACGATAATAGGTATAACAAACAAAAGCAAGTAGGTATAAACTTTCAAATATTTTTAAAAACTCTTTCAATTATTTTAACTTAACCAGACTAAATTGTACAGATCTAGAGAAAATTGGCTCAGATTGATTTTCCAACTATTACATCATATATATTTAAAGAGATACAGAACTCAATAATACATTTCTAGCTCTGCCGGCACAAAGAGTTCTGCATCTTTACTCGGGCTTTTCCGTCCTTTCAGGGTTAAGTTCCCTCCAGCGCAGGAAGTGAACATCGTCACGTGACCTGGGAGGCGGAACACAAAGAACAGCTTGTGGGCTTGGCTTCCCCGCCTACTTAAGGGCAAGTAGATAATCGAATCAGCAAGGGATTGCGGCAGCTGAGCCGGCAGCTGATTGGCTGGATGTTTGAGCGCTGTCAAAATCCCGAGTCTTTGTTGTACTTCCGTCGTGGCCGGACTGGAGCAAGATGGGTGAGTTTGAGCGGGGGAGATGATCTCGCTATGGTTATGGTGGCCAGTATTAATGTCGCCTCTAGTCCCACAGGCCAGGCTGACTAGTTTATTAGGAACAATAGCAGTGGGTTTGTTTGTACCTTATACTCGTGGCTTGAACGCCGTTCCCTTTCTCAGTTGAAATTGGACCATCCTCCCAATGTCCCCGGAGAAGATCGCCTTACAGCAAAGGGTCGATTGCTTCACCACCGAGCAAACAGTGGTGCTTTGTGTAATGTTGTGATGCTGCTCATTCTCTCTCCTTAAATTTTGTCATTATCCTAGGTTTTTTTGTAGATTGTTTTCCTCTTTCTGATCTTAATAATTAGAATAGGATTCTTTTATTATCAGTTACAGATAGTATCTGATAATGAAGGAATGTGCATAATTGCACCAGCGTGCCTACCGTCCCTGTCCTAATGTTTCCCTCTGATTAGTACCAATATCATGTATATAAATAGTGTTATATCTATGTATACTACCAATAAGCACTTGACAAAATAAATAAATAAATGTGTATACCTGGACATTGTATGACTTAAAGGCAAGGTAAACATGAAACCAGTAAAATAAGAAAATGCATAGATGCCATCATGGCACACCCTTTGCGCAACATCAAGCAAAATCTAGACAAAGGGTAAGAAGTAAGCCACAGAAGGTTATAAAGTAGGAATTAGGGAAAGGTAATATATTTTCTATTATTGCAAGGTAATATAAATCCAGGTCCTAATACCAATCTATGCTTCCACCACACCCAGCATTGCTTCGTGCATTCTTTTTTGTTCTTTAAAGCAGGGATCTCAGCTAGCTGAGGAACTCTGGGTGTTGAAGTCCACAAGTCTTAAAGTTGCCAACGTTGGAGATCCCTGCTTTAAACAACTTCATATATTACCTTGCACTTTTCTGCAAGAATGTGCATGCCTTAAAAATTCTCTATTCATTCTTTAATCTTTGATAAAATTTCACCGTGATAAAATATACATCTAGTTTCTAGTTTTTTTGCTGTTCATTTATACGTATAACGTGGAGTTGTTCATTATCTTGTTTTTGGAACCTTAATTTTCAGATCCATATATCTCATTGCATTGGCTCCCAGTAAATTTCTGGCTGCAATTCAAGGTGCTGATTGTTACTCTTCACGAGGCCAAGTTACATGTGATACTGTCTTTCCCAGGTGGTTTCTGCCTATCCCACCAAATAAGAGTAGAATGGGCATACTCCTGGTCCTATCTGTGAAGCAGTGCCATATGATAGGCAATAGGAATAGTTGCCTTCTTTGTTCTGTTTTTTGTCTCAACCTTCTCCTGAGATATAAACAGCTCCATCTTTACTTGCCTTCTGGATGATTGTGAAGACCTGGTTTTCCACCTAGGAAGTGAGATCAGGGTATTCATAGAAGTTTGATGTGGGGTAATCATGATTGAGCTTATTGTATTAATTCGATTGATCTTATTGGTAATTTGATTGAGTTTATTGCATTCTAATAATTTAATAATAATAATAATTTAATAATAACTTATTAGATTTGTATGCCACCCCTCTCCGAGGACTCGGGGCGGCTCACAACAATAAAAGCAATACAGTACAATACAAATCCAATATTAAACACTAAATTAAGTCCCATCATTACTAAAAACAATCAGTACTGCACAATCACACAATTCTCAAATGCTACAAATCAGAGTGGGGGGGATTAATCCCCCCCACCATGCCTGGCAACATAAATGGGTCTTCTGGTCAAAATCTACAAATATTGTATTGTCTTTGTTAGCAGAGAATGAGTATGTAGCACAGGTCAACTAAATATGTTAACCTATAGTCTATGCTTTCCCTAGCTTACTAAAATCATTACTGTTTATGAAAACCCTGCAATGACCAGCATTATAATGGCTGATATAATGCAATTTCTGTGGAGCTACCAAGTAATGAATATGGTATATTGAAAATTGCATAAAATCAGGGGAAATTTTATACATGTAAGTGTCAGAAAGATTCAATAATTATTCACTCTTTTTTGGTATAAGTTGTAGAAATTCAGCCAGACTGCCTTGGACTTTATTGTGGAAGAACATTGGAAATTATAAATGGAACTGAAATTCCTGGTGATTGTGGGGTAAGTTGTACTTTTGGCAGTTTTTCTAAATATTTTAAACAAGGGTATGTTGTTATTGGACATGACTAGGTAAAAGGCTGGGCTGAATGTTTGCATGAATTGTTTTTATGTAAAAACAGGTAAGAAAACCAGGTGAATAATTAATAAATTAAGGCTATATAAAATAGATTGTGATAACATTTTCAGGTATGTCCCAGAGGACAAAGAAGTGATGTCTATAAAATCTGCCGTGAATGTCCAGGCTCCCCAGAACGATACGACTGGCTTTATCTTGGCTTTATGGCAATGCTACCTCTCATTCTGCATTGGTTCTTCATTGAATGGTATTCAGGGAAAAAGAGGTAAATATTTATTAAAACAAAACAAGGTTTTAGCTTAATAATATTTAACTTTCAAATACACTAACTTCTCAACTGAATATGTAAGTAAGTTATTTATATAGGGATGAGTACATATCTGTACCGTTTGTCCTCTTGGATTTTAGCCTTTCTTTAATTCTTGTTCATTTTAATCATTTTTATATTTATGCTTTTATTATAATGTAAACTGCTCAAAGTCTATTAGACAGTGAGATGGGTGGCATATTTAAATTAAATAATCAATTAATATAACCCACCAACTTGTGAAATTCAATAATATAATAAAAATATAAAGACATTTTTAGTTCGGCTTACTTGCTATAAAAATACAGTTGCAGTTTTCTTGGCAACAGTGCAGTAGTAAGTTGTATAAGTACTTCGGCAACTGCTCATAAATAATATACTTTGGCTTTTTCTAGGTTCCCCCCCCCCCCCCCAACTTTTACACTAGCCTACAATCCTACAAATTCTAGCCTGGCCGAATTCAGCTTAGTTTCCAAGCCTACAAGCTGTCCCTGCTGGTACTTTTATTTTAATGCATGAATAAGATTTATAACTGGTCGGTTAGTGAGCATTCAAAGTTACAGTGGACTTCCCTATGATTCAGTTATGAAGATTTGATAGCTGCTCCACCTGTTGTTGCTCAGCAATACGCCCATATTTGCAGTCATTTCCTGTGTCCCAGGGTCACATGATCATGTTTTATTATGGTTTTGCTGAAAACAAGAGTTTATTTTCAGTGTTCAAACCATTGGTTTATTTAATGACCCCAGTGTTTGCTTAATCCTGCAGAAAAAGTTTGTAAAATTGGGCAGGTCATATAGGTAATTTACCACTGTTATTACTTACGGCGGTGATGTAAACCTGTATTTTTGTAGGGATGTATTTATATGATGCAAGGTCAAATTTACTCATTTAAAACATTTATATAGCCACCAATCTTCTCTCATACTCTGGCCATTTTTGGGTTTTGAAAATATTGAGAGATATGTGAAAAGTTAACTCAAATCTCCAAAGTTCTCTACAATAAAACAAATGAATCTGGAAAGCCAAGGCACCTCCTTCACATGGAGAAAAAGGCTCGTAGACCCTGCCTGTTACTTATGAGAGAGATTTATCTTGAAGGTTTTGCAACCCTCCCTTAGAATAATAACAGAATTAATGTTGTATGGCAATCAGCTGCTTGGTTTTCAGTACTTATTTTATCTTTTCTCCACAGTTCCAGTGCTCTTTTCCAGCACATCACGGCTTTGATTGAATGCAGTGTGGCCGCAATTGTTACCCTACTCGTAAGTGACCCCATAGGCTCCCTACACATCCGCTCATGCAGAGTGATGATGCTTTCCGACTGGTATACCATGCTTTACAATCCAAGTCCTGATTATGTTACCACCATTCACTGTACCCATGAAGCTGTTTATCCTCTGTGAGTATAATCTTTTAATCTCTATACTCATCTAATACTTTGAACAAAATGCAATAACTTTTCATTCTAACAGACACATAATTCAATTTTAATGATCTGTATAAGACACAATTATTTCTAAATAAAATGGCATTGGTTTCTAAGTTTAATTATTGTCACTACTGCAGTTGATTTGCAATTTAATAGCTGATGGCCAGAGAAACAAACATAAGACTGTTTTTGTTTTAAAAAAACATACGTTATGAGCAATATACTTCTGTGTTTCCCCAAAAATAAGACACTGTCTTATATTATTTTTTGCTCCAAAAGTTGTGCTACGTCTTATTTTCGGGGGGTGCCTTATATTTCTCAAATAAGACAAATTCACAGGCAGAAAAGCTGACACCTCCAAAGAAAGTGTACCATACGGTACACTGATTATGGTACGGTACCTGTCAGTATGGCACACACACACACAAACGACGGCACTTATATGGTACAACAGTATACTCCCGCAATTACAGCTTCCGGCCACCAGAGGAACTACAGTCTACGCACTGTAGTGGAGACTGTAATGGCGGTGAGACAGCAGCTGACGGTGTCTGCTGTACTGGACGGTACAAAGTGATGGAAGGGGCCAGCAGGGGACGCCACATTATTACGGTACCGCTATGAGCAGCTTTGAATGGTACCGTATGTTTTTCCACCGTACCATATGTAAACTTGACTACGCCTTCTTTTCGGGGGGTGCCTTATATTAGCAAATTCTGCAAAACCTCTGACATGCCTTACTTTCGGGGTATGTCTTATTTTCGGGGAAACAGGGTATGTAACTTTATTGCAGTACCTTTGTTCAACAAATTTGCTGCTATTCCTTATCTATTTGGGCTTGGTAGTTAAGAAAAATGAGAATAGTATTTAAAAAACAAATTTGTTGGAATACAATAGATATCCCTTTTCCATGCAAGGGGACAAGCGATCATATCAAAAACTCTGATCGGTCTATAGCCACAAGCCTGGCTCTAGTATGAAAGCAGAATATTGATATAATGCTATATAGAGAAGACCTAGAAAGCTGCTGAAAGAAAAGAGGTAGTGAGATTTTAGAACAGGCAGGTTGTCTTATTTCTACAATTTGAAAATAAATTGTCAGTGATTTTGTTATCCAGTGTGTTAGTTCTAGGAATGTGAGGTCGCAATGTGCTAATTTTGACAATCTTCTCTTTCAGCTACACCATTGTATTCATATACTACGCATTCTGTTTAGTGTTGATGATGATGCTTCGTCCTCTGCTGGTAAAGAAGATTGCTTGTGGGCTAGGAAAGTCAGATAGATTTAAGAGCATTTATGCAGCTCTTTACTTTTTCCCAATTCTGACTGTGCTTCAGGCTGTTGGAGGTGGCTTGCTCTGTAAGTTGTTTTTTATTCCCTCTTATATGAAACACACAGCCCAGCATGGAAGTGGCGGGATATAAATATCATGTTCTCACATACTGAGCTACAGTGAACCGCGGCGGCACAGTGTTACAGTGCAGTACTGCAGGCTACTTCTGCTAATCATCGGCTGCCAGCAGTTTGGCAGCTCAAGACTCAGCAGGCTCAAGGTTGACTCAGCCTTCCATCTTTCCAAGGTGGATAAAATGAGGAGCCAGATTGTTAGGGGGCAATATGCTGACTCTGTAAAATGCTTAAGAGAGGGCTGTAAAGCACTGTGAAGCAGTATATAGTCTTACAGTATTGCTAGTGGTCTGGGCTTCAGTCACAAATTAACTCAAAACCAAACAAATTATGGAATGTTTACACATTTACCATTATATGTAAACCAGGTGATGCTTATAAAATGGATAGTAAACATGAGTGTAAATGTGTTACTGGTAAATAGATTCTGAGCTTCATTGCATCCTTAAACATGGAGAAAGTCTTTAAATATTGAGATTAGAATTTTTATTCTTAAACCATAGGAATGTAATGCATTAAATGAGGACTATAACAGAATATAATGTCTGATATATTTTAACGGGAGTAGTTTCACTAAATTCAGTAAGATTTCCTCTTGAATATAATATTTTGAAAACTGATTAGATATCTATTTGTTCTGTTTAACCAAGATGATAAAAATGTGTATAACATCTTCCTTTTTTCTTCCAGACTATGCTTTCCCATATATCATCATAGTGTTATCACTTGTTACTCTGGTTGTCTATCTATCAGCTTCTGAAGTAGAAGTAAGTAAATCACTGCAATTAGCAAACTTATTAACTGTCAATAGGCTGTAAAGTTCTGGGAGCTGATTGCTTTAGTATCCCCAAGGCATTATCTGAGAAAACAATGAATTATTGAATCTGCTGGAGCTATTGAACAGAAACTCTCTTTTTCTCCAGTGGTTTGGATTTTCATGAAGCTGCTGGACTGCTAACACTGACTAGGAAAAAAAATATCTGCAAACCATTTAAAGAAGCCTTTGAAATTTATTCAGTTTTCAAGAATGTGGTCTCATCCTGTTGTGCCAAGAAAGATTGTGCACTCAAACCCAAACAATTTTCCATCAAAATTCCTAAATGAATACAGTGGTACCTCGGTACTCGACCACAATTCGTTCCAGAAGTGTGGTCGAGAACCGATTTGGTCGAGTACCGAATTTATTTATCCCATAGGAAATAATGGAAATGGATTTAATTGGTTCCCAGCCCCTGTTAACTCACTGTTAACCAATTAAATCTATTTTCTTTATTTCCTATGGGATAAATAAATTCGGTACTCCAAGCTGCAGGAAGGATGGGGGCAGCTGCAATCCCGGCAGCTTTGGGGGGCTCCTTTCCTCAATGCTTCGTACCTGTAAGCAGCTGCAAAAACTTTCTCCTTCCGGCTTCCCTTCGAGGAGCAACAGCGCCGTAATGAAGGGAAGCTGCTGGAGCGGCGGCAACTGCTGAGATGGCTCCGGCGGCTTCCCTTCATCACGTGACATTCCCGGCGCTGTTGCTACTCGAAGGGAAGCCGCCACCGGGAAGGAGAAAGTTTTTGCAGCTGCTTACAGGTAATAAGAGGAAGCAATGAGGAAAGGAGCCCCCCGAAGCTGCCGGGATTGCAGCAGCCCCAACCCTTCCTGCAGCTTGGAGCTCTTATAGAGCTCCTCAGCCTCCTGAAGCTGCTGGGATTGCAGCAGCCCCCGGCGGTAACATTTCTGATAGTGAACAAAATTTTCTGTGGCTGTTCGGTATCCGAATTTTTGTTCAGATACCGAAGCAAATTTTTGCCGAAAATTTTGTTCGTTATCCAAAATGTACGAGAACCAAAGCGTTCGAGTACCGAGGTACCACTGTATAAGGTTAAAACATGTTGTGGAGTTTTCTCATTTAATTATTCTAATTGATCACTGAAGATAATCAGTTATTGCTTTGGTAATATTATTGAGACAGCTTATTATCAGGATGGAAAAATTATTCCAAATTATTGGAATCCCTGAATCTCACATTCCAGTTGTGCCTGTAAGTAGATTACTATAAAAATAGAAACTAATGGAAATATTTTGTTTTCTGTTTTCAAGACTTTCAAAGATCTGCTTGTCAGGAAGAAAAGGCTTATCGTTCTGTTTAGCCATTGGCTGCTGCATGCCTATGGAATTATCTCCATTTCCAAGCTGAGCAACATTTACCAGGACTTGCCCTTGCTGGCCTTGGTGCCTGCACCGGCTCTTTTTTATTTGCTAACTGCAAAATACACCGAGCCATCCCGGATATTATCAGAGGGAGCAAACGGACGTTAATTGTAACTAATAACAATCTGGGTAAGAAACATATACAGGAGAGTCAATCTTCCTGGATCCAGCTGTCCTTTCCTTAGTTGTTAGTTTGCTACGGCTCAACTGTCAAAGGTTTTCTTTTTGGGGGAAATAAAAACTGGACAACTGTTTATCAACTAGAAGGCAAAGTTTTTCAACTGTGTGGATATCCAGTGGATGTAATGCCTTAAGACTCAGCTGCAGAACCCCGATTTTAGCAGTTAAGTTTCTAGGCTTGTCCTGTATATCTGTTTTACATTTGTGTGTTATGTGTGAATAATTTGTACAGCAAACTTGAAAATAGTGTTATTTATTGATTTCACAGCACAGTATTTTCTCACATGTTTGAATTTGTATTCCTAGAATAAAATACTCAGTATTCAAACTTCAGTTTATAAGGCCTTGTAGTCTTTGTTATCCTAGAGAGAGAAAAAATTGACAGAACACTTTTTACAAACACTTTTATGTGAACAAGCTTTTATATGAGATAGAAATTACGTAGCAGCAATATTTGCTCTGCATTAAGAATTTTTGTTTGCAAAATATTTCAAGCTTGAAAGAGCCAATGAAACATCTGATCCTCTTCCACAACAAACATTTTGACAGAATTTCCATTTAAAAAGGAATACCAGAATTCAGTTATATACTGCAAATAAATGCCTCCCTATTACATGATCTTTTAAAAAGATTTTCTTTTTCCAGGACAGAGGCTAAATAGTTTATGCAGTTTTCCTTCTAATATTGAATAACCAGATATGCTAGTTATGTTTTATACTATTTTTATGTTGTTTTATGTATAACAATATATTTTTAATTTTGTGAAGCTGCTAAGAGTTCTGAATTTTGGTAGCCCATAAATTTGACAACAACAAAAATAAAACATATTTATTAAATTTATTTTAATAAAAAATTGTCAGGCTGTAGGCTTCTTCATCTGAAACTCTCCACATTCTACTCACATTTAAATCCACAAACAGTTTTAATTAGGTATTTTTTTTAAAAAAAAACTATCCAGCATAATAAACAGGAAAGTAACTATTGTTTGCCACTACTGAAAACAAACATGTTAGGATTGTTTTCAGCTACAGAAAATGTTTTTAAAAGATTAATACATCTTGGAAATCCATGCAGATTTTAGATTTTATAAATGTCAAAATTGTAATTTAGTGGTTTTAGGTTATCTAATGGTTTAAAGCAGTTTGTCTCTTATCTATTTTTTCTTCCTTTAAAATAAACTATAGCTTAAGCTATAGCTTTTGAAATAAACTATAGCTTAGAACTGTAAGATGTTACTTTAAGATACATAATTCAGAAATTCAACTGAATATCTAGTACAGACTTTAAGTTATATTGCTCTAAGGCGGAAGTAAGCAAGGGTTTTTTTGTGAGACACTTTTTATTTTGGGGGGGGGGAAGCTAAATAAATTCAACCTAAATAGTATTTTAACAGAAGACATCAGAAAATCCCAGACCTATTGAGTAAACTAGGAAGTTAAAAAATTCCCGGGGAAATAATTTCCACAATGATGTTCAGAAAACTGCATAGGTAAAATTGGCAGAAGTTGAAGGTATTGTTATCTTTAAGAATTGCAAGAGCTGCACCAATTAGTTAAAAAATAGAAAACAGCTTTTTCATATGAGGGTTTTTAAAAAAAAAAAATCCATTCTACTTTTTTTATTGGATTCCTTGCTTTAAAATTTATTCAGAATCAGAAGAAACTGCAAAGCCACAAAGCAATCATTTATGTAGTCCTTGGGATTTCTAGTTACACAAACCGTGTTAAAATCAACTTCATTTTTACCCATGATTGGATTTTATATTTTTTTTTCTCCTAGAGATGAAAAAGTAAAGTTTTATTGGTAAAGTAGATATTTTTATAAAACCCTTCGTGGCAACCAACCTGCATACTTTGTGTTCCTTTATAAATGTGCTAATAAAGGATATTGTATTTTGTCCTAACACCCAAATTAAAAAATAGTGTTAGAAAATTACCATCTGCCATTCTAAACTTGACAGAGTAAGACTTTTTTTCCCCTGGTACTCTGTGAGCTATACAAGCTGTGAAGAATCTGTTTGAAGAATGTAATTTTTGCTTTTCCAACACATACACTTAACAAATATTTGGCACTTCCCCAAAATGCTTACTTTGTCAGACTCTTCCAAAGATTTGCTTCTTAACAGAGAATCCATCGCTTCATAGTTTAGCTCTAGCCCTTCACAAACATAGTCAAGCTTAGCATTTCTCTTTGCATTTCTTCTGACATATTCCCCCAAAATAATCAAGAGTTCATGCTGGTATGTAAAAAACATCTGCAATAGGATGACAATGAGAAAATAGATTTTCTGTTGCAGAAAGACAATCTGGATGTTCTTCACTTTTTAAAAACATACTTGGATTCTTCTAAAATATTTAACATGAATTTTATGGGGGTTGGGGGAAATACAGAGAGTAAATACGATAAGTTTGATATAAAAATATTGGGAGAAGTATAGCACAATGATTCATTAAATTTAAAACGATATGAGAGCCCAAATCTTAGGATAGTTAAAAGAGGATTAATGGGTTAAACCTGTTAAAAAGGGAAAGCATCTCTCATAAATGGCTTGTTCTTAAAGAATAGCTGTACTTTGTCTCAGCAAAGACATACTGGGGAGAAAAAAACCCTCATTTTTTTTCTTGCTGTCATGAAGAGCAACAGAATATGTAACAAACTAGGTAAAGATAAAGGTTTTTTGCTGTTCAGTCATGTCTGTCTCTAGGAGGTGGCGCTCATGTTTGTTTCTTCAACGAGGGAGCCTCGGAAAGTGGCAGGGAGACCAGCACCGGCAGGAGTTGCAGGGGGCCCATTTCCTCCCCCATCTTTTCTCCACAGCTGATTGGCACCCATTCGCCTAGCTACCCAGCCTGAGGCAGGGAGTGACCCAGGAAGGAGAGCGCGGGAAACGGGAAGCAAATTGTCACCCCAGAGAGCGACACTAGTGAGGTTGTAAGTCGAGGACAAGAGTTCACTTGAATGATGATGATCATTCAAGCCACTCCCACCTGGTCACATGGCCGGCAAGCCACTCCTACCCAGTCACATGACCATTAAGCCACACCCACAAATTAAGCCACACCCACAGTGGCAGTAAAAAAATTGGCTGCCCATTACTGGCTCATCCTATCCCGTGGCGCTCAAATCTTTTCAAATATTTTCAACTGACAGGCTCAGCATCTTTAACTACGAGCCATCATGGACTACTAAATTGAGAGAATTACTGGTTTTTTTTTCTGTATTCAAATATATTCTAGCTCTAGTTTATGCTAGTTTTAATCATCAACTAGATATTTATTTTTAATCGTGTGAAAGGTTACCATTTGAAGGGAGCTATGGCTCTTATTTTTCTATTTTAATAACAATTATTTTGAATCCTTAAAGTTGCTAAATACCTGAAGTACCACAGAAATGGGATTGTGCATTTTAATATAACTGGGATTATGTATCGCCTCTTCCTGGTTGCCATCCATAAAGTCAGACATTGACCAATATCTGACTATGGAAGTTTGTCTCACATCCAAACCCCACCGCCTCCAGGTAATATCATACCTTTTGTAGATGGTCATCCTTTAACCATTTCTGGATAAACAGTTCTAAAACAAGAATTTTATAATAAAAATAAAATGGAAGACAATAAATATTTTAAAAGAAATAAATAAAATGTTTAAATATGCAATAACATATTAAGTGATATTTTAAACCATATTAAATGACATCCAAAATTTCTAAAGAGCAAATTAATCTGTGTTTCTTAAATGGTATCAGAGTCTGTAGGAAAATAGCTGCTTTTATTTTATTCAAAAGATTAAAATACAATAGAAAAAAATAAAATTTAACAGAGACAAATGAAAACTAAACAAAACATAAAAAATGTGAATTAAACAAGAAAAAACAAAACACATATTATCCCCCCTAGTTGAACACTGACAAATCTAGGGCAGCAATAATAGCTTTCCCCCTTGTAAAATAGGTCCAAAATTTATAAGATTCTACATATATTTGCAATCCAATTGATCTGCCATACATTACATATATCAAAGAAAAAAATAGTTAAACAACAGCAAAGTTAAAGTTCGTGGCCCATTGTAAATAGTGTGTTATTGTAATTTACTCAAAGAAAATCTACAATGATTTATTTTTTACCACAAATTGATTGGTCCAGGATCAAATACTCTGGCTCTTAATAACGAAATATTTCCTTAAGTTTTTAATTGGGAATTTCCCCAACAATTGCATATGTGTATGTAGACCCTGTGTACTTTCTTCTGGGGGACACTGCTTTCCACATTTATTTATGTTAATGCAGGATATCCATTAAGGAACCATCATATGTCAGAAAGAAAAGAAAAGGGGATGCCACAGCACCGGCAATAATTTGCCATTAGTCATGGATGCAGTTTGTCCATTTTCTTTTGGACTAAAGATTTATGAGTATAGGAGTTGAATCTATTAAATTAAACCTAGGAGAAATGGTCATGAAGCCATATCCTAGCATTTTCTAAGGAAAGCTACATGTATGTCCCTGTTGTTGTGGGTCATTTTTAGTTCATTTTTACAACAACAACAACAATAATAATAATAATAATAATACAAAATCTAGCATAGTGATCTCATTTGCTGTGTTGTTGTTGTTGTTGTTGATGATGATGATAATAATAATAATAATAATAATAATAATAATAATAATAATAATCCCAGGAGACAGCAGAATTGAGGAGAAGCAGCTAGAGAAATTAGTGAAATACGAAGATCTAAAAATTGAGCTGCAACGACTCTGGCATAAGCCAGTGAAAGTGGTCCCAGTGGTACTTGGCACGCTGGGCGCAGTGCCAAAGGATCTCAGCGGACATTTGAAAACCATTGGAATTGACAAAATCTCCATCTGTCAATTGCAAAAGGCCGCTTTACTGGGATCGGCAAACATAATTCGCCACTACATCACGCAGTCCTAGGTTCTTGGGAAGCGCCCGACTGGTGATGAAATACGAAATCCAGCACAGTGATCTCGTTTGCTGTGTTGTACTGACGTAATAATAATAATAATAATAATAATAATAATAATAATAATAATAATAATAATAATAAATCATTTCAGCTGGAGTGTAAATTCCTGCCACATAGCACTCACCATAAATAACTTTTGTATATTGCTGGATTTCTTGTCTCTGTAACTGATAGGTCTTTGTCTCCCCATCTGTTGTGGCGATATCTTCCTTGAGATATGCAATGCCCTACAAGGATACAGCCAAAGAAATAAAACATTCATGTAGGAGCTATTGATGCAATCAAAATTCTTGTAAATAGGCAAGCAACAATAAAAAAAATCTATTCTAATCAGTTCACTCTGGTTCCTTGCACCTGACATTAAACTTGCCAGACTGACTGCATTCTCTTAGGAACAGTCAAATAAGGGTTTCAGGGATTCTGGTCAGGTCTGGCACTTTCTGCTATGCAAGGTCTCTAAGATTGCGAGTCTCTTCACTCCCTCCCCCGCGCCCCCACTCTAGCTGGATATTTCACTATATTAGATTTTCTAAAATCCAAAAGTGAACATCTATCCTGCAGCTTCAAATTTAAAAATATCGGTTGTGTCATGAATAAGAATTAGAGGTGGTTGGAGAAAGCAAGCAAATAAATCAGATTAATTATTAGGAATTATCTGCACTGGCTATGATTTGTTGGCAATAATTTAGAGATGGCTTGTCACTGCCTTCTCCCAAATGTTTTTTCTGACTTTCCAGTATAAACTAAATATACAATAAAGCCCAAAGGTTTTTTTTTAAGCTTCTCTGAGATCAACCAAGCCTAGCTGGGTGCTGCCAATGGCAAATCTAGCATCTGTTCTTAAAGCTATAATTGTATTATTATTAAATTCATATGCCACCCACTTCTAGATTATTGCAACTTCTTAAAACAATATCATCAGAATGACTGCTGGATGGGCCCTTCACACTCTATTACTCTCTCTTGAGTTACTTTCATACGGCTTCCCATTTTCCCACGGATTGCTTACAAAACTTCTTTTTTCCCCCTTTAACCTTAAAACCTCCCAATTATCCTATGCTTTCATCCTATTACAAGAGATACTCCCAATTTACTATTCTTTTATCAATCTAAATACATCTCAGGCAGATGTCTGCATTTTCTTTTTCCCCCAGACACTTCCTGTATTCTTCAAACCAGATTATTAAATAATTATAACCAAATTATAACCAATCCCATAAGGGATGGACATAGTTTTTAATGGATTATTCAAACAAAACCAGTGAACTGCAGAAAGAAAATTGGAGTAGAATTGATAGCAACCTCAATATCTTCCAAATAATCCTGGTCTGCCTATATACCTCTTGGGCAAACTAGGCTGCAAATGATATGGAATCCATACCCCCCTCTTCCGATATAGAAACTGCTCCTCCCATCCCATCTCACAAGCAGCCCCTGCAGAATCCCAAGCTTTATACATCAGGAATGTTTAGAAATCTGATTCAAAAAATTCCCAAAAGTAAACATTGTACTATAAAATACTAAACAAATAAATAAGATCTCCTGATATTTTAAAAAAACTCATATATTGTAGCGTTAATTCACTTGGAAACAAAGAACATAGATAATCAACTGTCATAACATGCATAATGTCATTTTAGCCAATATTTCTAGTTTGGCAACCCAATGCCAAATACATTTTTTCTTATATAATTCAAACCACTGAAAAGTGGCAATAGGCACAATGGCATTTTTACAACGTTTTCCTGCTTTTTACAGCCATTCCACAATTGTTAGTGTCTTGCCAAATTGCCAAAAGTTGACATGCAAAACTGTTTTTTTCTTGAAATACTCACAGCTCTTAACCGGTCATTCTCTCCATTCAAAATGAAGAGCATTCTATCTATTTCATAGTTGTCTCTCTCAATATACTTAATTGAATATGTCAAACTTGTTAGTTTCTCAAATGCTGTATCTCTGCTGTTCTGGAGTTCAGTCTTTGCAATTATCTGTTGGCAAATATTGATGCATCTTAGGTAGTTATAATCTTAGGAACATGATACAAAGGAAAGAGTGCTAAGAACAAAAGTGGGACAAATTCCGGCCCTAAGATTTCGTAACATTTACAAAAATATTTGTATCATAAATCTTGTAAAAACTCTTTCTTGAGGGAAGGATGAATGCTTTGGAAGGAAGAAAAAGCTGAAGCATTACTAGATGATTTTTTTATGAAGCTTCATTTTCAAAAGAAAGCACACTGAATTAGAATATTGAAGACTAAAACAAACAATAAAAATAAAATCATAAAATCATACATCATAATGTACTCCCTGTCAGTAACTACTTCACCTTTAACAACAACAACACAAGACCACGTAATAGATACAAACTGAATGTAAATCGCTCCAAACTTGACTGCAGAAAATACGATTTCAGCAATAGAGTGGTCACCGCCTAGAACTCATTACCTGACTCTGTTGTTGCTTCCCCCAACCCCAAAATCTTCAACCTTACATTATCTACAATTGACCTCTCCCCTTTTCTAAGAGGTCTGTAAGGGGCGTGCATAAGTGCACTTATTTATTTATTTAATTTATTAGATTTGTATGCCGCCCCTCTCCGTAGACTTGGGGCAGCTCACAACAACAATAAAACAATTCAAGACAAATCTAATAATTGAAAAACTTTTTTTAGAAAACCGTTATTAAAGCAGAAATACACACAAACATACCTTATGTGCTTAATGTCCCTGTCCTACTGACTTATTATCCTTTCTATTACTACGTTCTACTTATGTTATGTTATGTTATGTTAATATGTACTATAATACTCTACTTGTTTGACAAATAAATAAATAAATAAATAAAAATATCCACTGAAAAGAAAGGTAATACCGGCAGCAAGTTTAATATTGTATGTTTTTCTTAATTATTGCATGCAAGAACTCTTGACAATTCAGAGCCATGGATTCATGCTTGCAATTCTTTAAGTGAATTACTTGAATTATGAATCAATCTAAATAATTGATTAAGGTTAAGAAAAATAGTGCATGGCATACATAGCCATAGAAGTCTACAATTCTTTTTACCACGGAGTAGTTTGGGAAGCCTAAGATTACTAGTTCATTAGTTCACGCATTCATGCTATGACATTTCCAAAAGACGCCCTAACTAATTCAAGATTTCAAGTTGTCATGTGCTACCCACAGTGCACCACAAGGGGTGAACTAGCTTTGCACCAACTGGCTAGCAGTATTTGGGAGATGTCAGTTCCTTCAGGTTTTCTTCTGCCAACATCATTTTGCATCTGAGCAGGTTCAATGCCAGCTCCTGCTCCCACTTGGAGCGCTGCTTGTTTTTCCCACCAGTGACAAACTATTTATCTACTGTATTTTTCTGTGTAGAAGACACTACTTTTTCTTTAAAATGAAAATGGAGGAGCATCTTATACACAGGAGGCTGAGAGGAGAAGGTGTGGTCCATTCCCTTCCTCCATCTCTGGATGAGCCTCTACCTTATATGCAGCTCTATCATTCCTCTCTACTGTAGTTTCACATTGCCACTCTAGGTTTCATCTCTATTGCTCCTGTGATGCATTTCCTGTTCTTGTATTACTCTCTCTCTAATAAGATGGCTTCTGCACAATGATGGCTTACTTCTGCAAAATGATGGTTTACTGTAGTGTACTTACTTACTCTACATCAGTAGTTCTCAACCTGGGGCTTGGGACCCCTTTGTTTTACAGGGGTCACTTAAGACCATGGGAAAAGACAACTTTCCCATGGTGTTAGGAACTTAAGCTTCTATTCTGGTGTCTTGGAACATATTTTTTACAATCCAACCACTCAGGTGTTTACAGTGGAGGTATCCCTCTGAACTTCCTGCCAATCAGCTTAAAGCTCTGTGGGAGAATTGGTGCTAGACTTATGGTTGGGGGTCACCACAACATAAGAAACTGTATTAAGGGGTCGTGGCATTAGAAAGGTTGAGAACCACTGCTCTACATGAAACATGGGGGCATCCTATACATGGGAGTGTCTTATAGATGGAAGAATATGGTGCTTAAATTTTTCCAGGTTTTTGAATTGCTACGTGGGTAGGAGCTAGAGGCAAATGATGGGACCTCACTCCACCATGCGGTGTCATGGGCTCAAACTGCCGCAGTGCTGACCATCGCCAGCAAAGAAATCCAACATCTTTATTTATTTATTTTTATTTATTTTATTTATTGGATTTGTATGCTGCCCCTCTCCGTGGACTCGGGGCGGCTAACAACAGTGACAAAAACAGAATGTAAAAATCCAATACTAAAACAGCTAAAAACCCTTGTTATAAAACCAATCACACATGCAAACATACAATGCATAAATTGTAGAAGCCTAGGGGGAAAGATTATCTTAGTTCCCCCATGCCTGACGGCAGAGGTGGGTTTTGAGGAGCTTACGAAAGGCAAGGAGGGTGGGGGCTATTCTAATCTCTGGGGGGAGTTGGTTCCAGAGGGCCGGGGCCGCCACAGAGAAGGCTCTTCCCCTGGGCCCCGCCAACTGACATTTTTTAGTTGATGGGACCCGGAGAAGGCCCAGTCTGTGGGACCTAACTGGTCGCTGGGATTCGTGCGGCAGAAGGTGGTCCCTGAGATAATCTGGCCCGGTGCCATGAAGGGCTTTAAGCCGCTGCATCACTATATTAATGTAATAATTAGCACAATACTTAGTTTTAATCACCACTGATACAATTTCAGTTGTCAGCTTTTCAGTCAACACACTTAATAGCAAGTAAACCGAGAATAAGCATGAATGTGCTCTTCAATCATTTGCCAAACTGTAGCTTGCAATCAGCAACAAAAACAACAACAACAACAAAAATGGATGGCTACCTTGAATTAACTTTGTTGTAGTGTACTTAGTTTATAGAATCCTTGGTGCTCTTTGAACATTTTGCAGATATTTCATTACCAAACTTGGTAACATCAACAATGCAAGTAAGAGTGGAGTTTGTTTCCTATTGATATGTAGCAGCTTGCCCAGCCACTTTTGATGGGCATGTAGTTTTTGCTTTATCTTTACCCCTATTTTATCTGGGTGTAAGTTGCCAGAAAGAAAGTGAACAGTTACTGACTCATTATTGTTGAAAATTTGAGGCAGAATTTCTGATATTTTAGAGGCATGCTATGCATAAAAATTGTTCTGTAGTAGATTTAACTTAAATAAATCACACAGGCAGTAAAAGGGAGAATAGACTCACCTAATTTGCATCATTATTCCATCTTCTGTGGCCCATTGATTTTCAAAATGTGTAAATGGAGCCAACTTCCAAGTGAAATTTTTCTAAAGGACCAGAAATAATACTGTGGCCAAGAACAGTGACAAATCTGGTCCAGTGGACTCTCAATAAGGAGAGGATGAGAAATTGCCCACTTGTGCTCCATAGGGCTGATTCTTATGAGGAGACCATAAGATAGCAGTCAGTTTGTTGGTTTGAATGCCAGAAGACAAGGAAGACAATCAAGCTTTCAAGCACGATATAGCCTGTATTCATCAAGTTTCACCTTCTGATATTTTGAACATAACTTTTTAAATGTTCAAAATGATCTTCCAAGCAGTGTGAAAAAAATATTAGGTGAGTGATCATTCCAGAAAGAAGGGAAAAATTAATTGCAAAAAGACAAAATGGACATACCGTATTTTTCGCTCTATAAGACGCACCTGCTGATAAGACGCACCTAGATTTTAGAGGAGGAAAATAGAAAAAAAATATTTTGAGCCAAAAAGGGGAGAGGAAGAGAGGAAGGAGTGAAAGAAGGGAGTGAGGGAGGGAAGAAGGGAGGAAGGAAAAGGAAAGCAAGAAATGGAGGGAGGAAAGGAAGGAAGGAAGGAAGGAAAGAAAGAAAGAAAGAAAGAAAGAAAGAAAGAAAGAAAGAAAGAAAGAAAGAAAGGGGGAAGGGACAGGAACAGAAGAAGGAAGCAAGGAAACTTATGAAAGGGGAGAGTAAGAGAGGAAGGACTGAAGGGAAGGAGGGAAGAAGGTAGGAAGGAGAAAGAAAAGAAGAAATAGAGGAAGGGAAGGTAAAAGAGAGAAAGAAAAAGCAAGAAAGAAAGCAAGAAAGAGAGAAAGAAAGAAAATGAAAGAGAAATAAAAATAGAGAGGGGGAATGAAAGAAATGGAATGAGGGAAGGAAGGAGAGAAAGAAAGCAAGAGAAAGAAAAAAGAATGAAAGAGCAAGAGAGCAAGAGAGAAAAAGAAAGAAGGAAAGAAAGAAAGAAAGAAAGAAAGGCAACTTCAAAGAAAGGCTCACTGAGCATCTCTCACTCTCTCTCTCTTTCTATCCCTCTTTCTTTCTTTCTCTTCCTTTCTCTCTCTCCTCTTTCTTTATCTCCTCTCTCTCCCTCCCTCTCTCTTTCTCTCCCCCCTCTCTCCCCCTTTCCCTCTCTCTCTTTCTCTCTCTCTCTTGCTATCTCTCCCCCCTCTCCCTCTCTCTCCCCCCTCTCCCTCTCTCTTTCTCTCTCTCCCTCTCTTGCTATCTCTCCCCCCTCTCCCACTCTCTTTCTCCCTCTCCCTCTCTTTCTCTCTCTCCCCCTCTCTCTTTCTCTCTCTCTCTCCCCTCTTTCTCTCTCTTCTTCTCACTTTCTCTCTCTTGTTTCCTTTCTGTCTGGGCAGATGGCTGCCTTCTGCCTTGGGGCACGATTCGCCCCCTCTCCTCCTCCGCCGCCGCCTTCTGCCTTGGGGTGCGATCCGCCCCCTCTCCTCCTCCGCCGCTTCCTGCCTTGGGCGAGCAATCCCGGAGTCCGAGACTGTGTGGCTTTGCGCCATGAAGAGGAAACGGCTCCGGCAGCAGGGAAAAGTCGGACGTTTTCTCTTCATGGCGTAAAGCCACCCTGTCCCGGACTCCCGGATTGCTCGCCCAAGGCAGGGGGCGGCGGAGGAGGAGAGGGGGCGGATCGCGCCCCAAGGCAGAAGGCGGCGACGTTGGAGAGGGGGCAGATTGCGCCCCAAGGCAGGAGGAGGCAGCGGAGGAGAGGAGGCAGATCGCGCCCCAACGCAGGAGGTGGCAGAGGAGGAGAGGAGGCGGATCGGGCGGGCAATAGGGCAGCGTGGAGAAGCCAGGGGCACATTTGGCAGGAGGCACCGTGGGGAGGCAGGGGCGGCCGCGGCTCCCTTTACTCCTACTGCCACACCTCCCCGCCCCCGCCCACCTCCCCGCGGGCTGGCAGGGGGATGGGGAGCGCACGCCCGTGGAAAAGGGCGCTCGGGTATATTTGGGGGTGCACGCCTGCTCACGGGCGCAGCTTACGGGGAACGGTGGGCCAGGCAGCAGCTAGCCAGCCAGCCGGCGGGATGGCGCTTCCGAATTCGCAGCCTCCCCCCCCCCCCCTGCCTGCATCTTCGCTCCATAAGACGAGGCTGATTTTTCATCCTACTTTGGGAGGAAAAAAACTGCGTCTTATGGAGCGAAAAATACGGGTATTTAATATTTGAAAAATATTTATTAATTGGATTTATATTGTGACTTTGCTATAATTTTTAAAAATAATTTAAACAAAATTAATTGTGGTTGAATAACAATTGTACAGTCCTTCACAAATGAGAGGATAGGCTGTTATTTTTAACCAAGCCAAAACAAATTGAGTATATGATATAAAAATGTGTAACTAATGGGGACTAAAGACTTCAGGAAGGAGGGGTGAGAAAGAAAATCTATTTTTTATTTTTGAATTTGATTATCAGAAATGATATTTGATTATCAGCAGTGATATGCAAAAATAATTGTGATACTACATTGGAGTCACTTCAAAGAACTTGTGAAGATATGGAAAAGAAGCTCAGTTACAATGATAGCAACAATATCTGGTTATGCAAATGCATTATTCAATTAAAAAAAAAGATGTGAAGGAGAATAATTTGGAAAAATGTTTAGGCTGACAGGATGACTGACAAATCCTAATCCATGCAGCAGAAATATCAGAAAGTGAAATAGAAGTTATAGACTATAAGACAAAAATGAAAATGAAAATACAAATGATAACCCAAAAGATTATAATAATCGGTAATGGCCCATTGGATTGCAAAGAGGGTTGTTAAAGACACACACAAAAAAAACCTTAGATGAGAGAGAAAAAATTTGGGTGGGGGTAAAATCCTAGCATTTTAATCCAAGGTTAAGATTGTTAGAAGCAAAACAAAAGAATGTAGAATTAATCTATTTGATCAGGGTCAAAATAAATATTTTTATAAAGTTCTGAGAAACGTTTATGGATTTTTTTGCTGATCCTGAACAAAAACATTTAATGATATTTGAATTTATGGTTGGATAAGGGTTACAATACAGAAAGAAGTGATTTATGTAATATAACATCAAGGGAGGTAAATAAATACTAATTATGCTTATTGAACAGACGATTGGAATGCTCTTCTTTAAATATTCTTTTTTTCTCATTTTCTTTTTCTGTCTACTTTTCATTTTTCTTTTTTTCAATTTATAATACTTTGACTAATGTTAATATTTCTAATGAAAATTATTTTAAAAAACAAAATGTTTAAGTAGAACCATTAGCCATCAAAAGATGGACACACACAAATAGAAAGTAACATAATGTAAGAAGCCCATATTATGCCTGCTTACCTTTTGCCTTTCAAGTCTATTCATTTCTCTTAATGACTGCTCTATGCCTGCTTTAAGTGCATTTTCTTCATCTCGAAATTCTATAAATACGGTAAGTAGAGTAAAAGTTAAATTAACACAAGCTACAATAACACAGCTTGTTAGAAGGGTTCAGAAAACAACCTACAAGATCAGAAGGAAATCATTTAGAATACTTACAAATTACTTATTAGTGAAAATTATTTGCTGATCTACTAAACAAAAAAACACACTCTTGCCCACAATATCTAACCTAAATAGAGAACTTGCTGCAAAATCTAAAATAAATATAGTGAAAACATGGCAATTCAACCACTTCTCTTTGGTAGGTATCTCATTCAGCACTATCACAAATCTCACAAATTCTAAATGTGTGATAAGTTAAATATTTTCATTTGGCATCAAATAAAAGTAAACAGGAATCAGTCACAACCAAAGGACGAATCAGACACAACCAAACGACATTTTGATGTCGTTAATGTTTGAGTTCATATTTATTTATTTGTTGACTTGTGTGTCATCTCCATCATAAAATGTACCTCAGTAACTTACGTATAGAATAACATAGTTGGAAGGGACCTTTAAGGTCTTCTCGTCCAACCCCTTGCTTAAGCAGGAAACCCTACACCCATGATGGTGAACCTATGGGACCAATGCCACCCATATCTGCCGGCATGGGAGCCATTGCCCTAGATCAGCTGCAGCACGGATGTGCACTCTGGGCAGCTGATTTTTGTCTGGCTATGCCCCTTCCCCTCTCAGAAGTCTCCAGCAGCCCATTTTGAGGTAAAGGTCTCGCACCGGGGCTTCCGGATGGCCTCTGTGAGAGTGAGGGAGGCTGTTTTTGCCCTTCCCAGCCTCCAGGAAAGGGTCTGGAGGCTGGTGAGAGCAAAAACCGGGATTTCTGGTCCCACCAGAACTCAGGAAATAGACAGTTTCTGACCTTCTGAGGGCCTCCAGTGGGGGAAGGTCATTTTCACCCTCCCAGATTCCTAGAAAGCCTCTGGAGCCTGAGTAGGGCGAAAAATGGGCCCACCGTGTGATCGTGTGCCAAAAGTGTGGGGAGTGGGGGGGTTTACATCTGCATGCACAGGGGGAATTGACATATGGGTATGGGCACGCACGCACATGACCCCCCCTGCTCTCCCCCATTTTTGGCTCACTATGGCAAAAAGATTAGCCATCAGTGACCTACACCATTTCAGACAAATGGTTATACAATTCCTTCTTTAAAACTTCCAGGATTGGAGCATTCGCAACTTTTGCCTCCAAGTTGTTCAACTGATTAATTATTGTTAGGAAATTTCTTCTTAGTTCTAAGTTGCTTCTCTCCTTGGTTAGTTTCCACCTACTGCTTCTTGACTCCCTCTTTTTTGTTGCAACCCCTGAGATATTGGAACACTTGCTATCATGTCTGCCTTGGTCCTTCTTTTCATTAGACTAGATATACCCAGTTCCAGCAACCATTCTTAACATGTTTAGCCTCCAATCCCCTAATCATCTTTGTTGCTCTTCTCTGCACTCTTTCTAGAGTCTCAGCATCTTTTTTACATTATGGCAACTAAAACTATATGCAGTATTACCAAGACATCATAAAGTAGTATTAACACTGTATGTATGCATGTTTGTATGTAATGTAATAGACTTAAAATCTCAAGTAAAATGCCAACAAAATCAAAAAGCAACATTCCGTGGAATATATAATGAGCATCAGGGGATAACAACACAGACGTATTTTGTACTTGATAACCATCAAGGAACAAGCCCTTCCTTGTCTGTCAGGGACTGAAGATAGGTTAAGTTTTGCAAGCTCAACAAGGTTGGAGCCATATGGATTTCAGGGATGACAGTTCTATAGTACTATAGACAGTTCTATAGGTCCTACAAAATGACAGTGGTTTAAAGTTGGGACCTAGACCACAACAATTCCTCCACATCTTATCAGTTAGACAAAATCAGAAGAGAAAGACAATCCCATAATGTAATGGGCAGAAACTTGAGGAACAGGAGAAATAGGTTCTCCCTCAAGGTTAGACTACTGCAATGGGACTACCTTTGAAGAGTGTTCAGAAACTTCAAATCGTCCAGAATGCAGCTGCATGAGCAGTTATGGGCCTTCCAAGGTATACTCATATTTGTCCAGCACTCCGTGGACTGCATTGGCTGCCGATTGGTTTCTGGATGCAATTCAAAGTGTTGGTTATGACCTATAAAGCCCTACATGGCATCGGATCAGATTACCTCCGGGACTGCCTTCTGCTGCATGAGTCCCAGCGACCGCTTAGGTCCCACAAAAAGAGTCTTCTTTGTGTGGGCCCCGGCTCTCTGGAATCAGCTTCCCCCAGGGATTCGTACTGCCCCGACCCTCCTTGCCTTCCACAAGACTCTTAAGACTCATTTATGCCGCCAGGCTTGGGGCCATTTGGATCCTTGCCCCCTGGCCAATGAATGTGAATGAAAGTTGATTGAATGGGAATGACTGTTTTTTTATGGTTTGGGGTTTTTTTTAGATTTTTTTAGATTTTATATTTAATTAATTGGATTTAGGATGTTATGCACTGTTTTGTTATATGTTGTGAGCCACCCCGAATCCTCAAAGGGGGCGGCATAAAAGTCCAAATGAATGAATGAATGAATGAATGAATGAATGAATGAATGAATGAATGAATGAATAAATAAACAAACAAACAAACAAACAAGCAAACAAATAGCCACAACAATACAATAATCAAATAACATAGATCTTAAATCCACAGAACAGAAATGTAATTAGTGAAAATGTATGGGATGTGACTCTCTCTAGTTCTCATGAAGAAAAAGGGAGAGACTGTGGAAGTGCATTCAGACTTGCATGGTAGCCCTCTAAGGTAGACTAAACATGGTGCCAAAGACGCATTGTTTTTATGATTGAAGACACAGTAGTAGAATCTTGTAGAAGTGGCTGATCACTTCTGCAAAGTCCTGACCAGCTAGGAATGACATATGTCTACAGTATGATTTTTCTCCCTGATGTAATCCAGAAAGAAAAGAAAATACTCAATGAAACCTAATCTGCCATTAAAATAATAAAATTACAACTTCTCAAAATTAACTTGTCCACCATGCAGAATCTTAGGTTTATCATTGAGAGATGGCAATGTATCGACCCTAGAATAGGCAGAACATAAATTTCAACATTCAGATAAATAAGATTAACAGTTGGAAGAAGAAAACTATTTTAAAGTTGGATGTTTTTCTTTTTTTGTACTTTGATAAATTACATGGATAAGACTTCCTACATATACCATTATATGTTTGCTTTTGTTTTGCATAATCGGTGGTTAATTCGTCTAATTCTTTTTGTAATTCTTCTGCACGGGGAACATTTTCTTGTAGTTTTTCTTCAATTTCTTCCGTATGTTTTCTTTTAGAGTTATATTCTTCCTTTTAGGAAAGAAAAAGCAATGAACAATTTATACATATAATGATACTGTAATGAGCATCCTAGTATCCTAACATGAAACAACAACTGATTAATATTTACTCAGTATGTCTATCAACTCATTGACTAATTGATCTAACATCTATAGTTATGAAAACCCTTGAAATGCTAGTGATATCCTGCTTGAAAACCATCACGGATCCACTGCTAGATTCACTGCAATTTGCATACCAAGCAAATAGATTGACAGATTATGCTGTTAATATGGCTCTGCACTACCTCCTGCAACATCTTGAATCTCCAAAGACCTACACAGGGGTCTCTTTGTAGACTTTAGTTCAGCATTCAATACCATCATACCAGACATTCTTCTAGCTAAACTAAATCAGCTAGTGGTACCTGAACACACTTATAAGTGGATCACAAGCTTCCTAACCGACAGGAAACAGCAAGTGAATCTAAGATAAATCACATCAGAAACCTGTGCAATTAGCATAGGAGCCTCACAAGACTATGTACTCTCATCATTTATCTCTTTAAACCAATGACTGCATCTCAAATGACCCATCTGTTAAACTACTGAAGTTTGCAGATGATACAACATTGATTGATCTCATTCAAGATAATGATGAAATCACATACAGACAACTAATCTCATGGTGTGACCTTAACAATCTGCAACTGAACACACTCAAAAAACCATAGAAATGGTGGTAGACTTTAGGAGAAATTCTCCCATTCTACCATTTCTTACAATACTAGACAACATACTATCAACAGTAGAGACCTTCAAATTTCTAGGCTCTATCATATCTCAAGACTAAAATGTTCACCTAACATCAAAAACATCATCAAAAAAGCACAATAAAGAATGTTCTTTCTGCACCAACACAGTAAGCTCAAACTTCCAAAAGAGCTGCTGATACAGTTCTACAGATGAATTATTGAGTCTGTCATCTGCACCTCTAGAACTGTCTGATTCAGTTCTGCAATCCAACAAGACAGCCACAGACTTCAGAGGATAATCAAAACTGTAGAAAAAACACTGCCTGCCAATTTGCTTTCTATTGAGGACCTGTATACTGCACGAGACAAAAAGAGAGCCATGAAAATATTTACTCACCCCTTGCATCCTAGACATAAATTGTTTCCACTCCTACCCTCAAAATGACGCTATAGAGCACTGCACACACCAAGACAACTAGACACAACAGTTTTTTCCAGAATGCCATCACTGTGCTAAATAAATAATTCCATCACCACTGTCAAACTATTCACTAAGGCTGCATTGCTATTAGTCTTTTCATTGTTCCTATCACCCATCTCCTACCACTTATGACTGTAACTTGTTGCTTATACCTTTACGAGTCATATTAATATTGTTTCCTGATTGCTTATTTGTACCTTATGACAATCATTAAGTGTTGTACCCCATGATTCTTGACAAATGTATCTTTTCTTTTATGGACTCTGAGGGCATATGTACCAATGACAAATTCCTTGTGTGTTCAATCACACTTGGCCAATATAGAATTCTACTCTATTCTATTTATAAACCACCCAACAGCAGATTGACTCTGGGTGGCTTATGCTTGAAATAGGAAAACAATAAAAAGAACCTAGGCATCTGGTCAATAACAAAATAATCAACCACCCTAGGATTGCTTATATACTTTGTCGTAAAAAGAGCGTAACCAAGACTTGTGGAACATCATTTGGGTGGGATATACAGATTGCTGGATATATTACTTCTAAGGATAAGAATGCCTTTGAGGGAATCCAATACATACCAATATTATTATTATTATTATTATTATTATTATTATTATTATTATTATTAATTAAATGTATATGTTTATTCCCAGAAACCTGTTGGGAATCTGAGCAGTTTTCAAATCATGTAAAGTATGAAAACAAACATCCACCAATTTTGATTTTACTAGACATGCAGAGTCCATAGGAAACAGTCAGTCTCTCAGATACCCTTGGCTGTGATGAAAGTGATAACCAGCACTTTGAAGCATAGTTCCCTCTAAGCTGAGCAGTGAGCAATCGCTCACTTAAAAATCATCATCAACTCAGAGTTTTCCAAACCTGCCCAGAAGCCGAGAGGGAAAGAGTGAGAGGGAAGGAGAGAGAGAGGAAGAGAGAGAAACAGATAGAAAAAAAGAGAGGAAGAAAAAGAAAAAGAAAAAGAATGGGAGTAAGGAAGAGAGAAAGAAAATCAAAATCTAGTTTGAAACTAGCTCATCTATTTAAGTGGCATTTTGATATTGATAGAGTTGCCCTATTATGAGCTCACAGTTATAGACACACAGTACAGTATTTTATTTTGAAATTCTCTGAGGCAAAACAGGGTGGGTTTTTTTTTATTTGTTTGTTTGTTTATTTATTTATTTATTTATTATTTCCGTGCCGCCCAGTCCCAAAGGGACTGCCGCTCAGACACTATACTTTTCCACCCACCCCCTCAAAAAATTAGAGGGAACACTGCTTTGAAGTACAGTTGGAAGCCTATTGGTGTGCAATGCAATCACCTGTGAGGTGAATTCCAGCCTGCAGAACAGTGCTATATTCAGAATCCTTGGAATGCTCAATGATTACCTAGTTTTCATAGCTGTTTCTTTTTCCAGAAGGTGTCTTGGCTACAACCCAAACAAGCCACTTTTCACTTTTTTACCTAGCAGCCCTAATAGTTTCCTGTCACCTGTTTCCTTTCCCCACCTGTCACCAGGTTTAACATTCCGCTATCCACAAGCAAATCCTTGTCTCCTAAAAAAGAAAATCTTTTACTTGCTCATCAAATTTCTCATGCCATCTTAACGCCAATTTGATTTTTTTTTTAATCATTGACCCCATGGTCTCTCCATTCCATTCCCTGCTGGCTGCAAATCTGACTCAGGTATTCTGCTTCTGGTGTGCTGGGAATTGAAATATAAAACAAACAGTAGATTCTGATTTATATGTCAGAGGAATAATCTGGATTTGAAATGAAATGGAAAAAAACTAAAGTCATTCCAAATCCAATTTTACCCGTTGGGGCTTATATCTAAATAAAGCAAACTAATTAAAGTAAATAAATTACAGCTACAGTAGTACCTCTAGATACGAGCTGCTCCATATGCGAGTATTCCAAGATACGAGCCACGAGGGGAGAGAAATTTCTTTTCGAGACCTGAGCTCAAATTCGGGATACGAGCCAAGTGTCCACTAGGTGGCACAAGAATCCTTGCTTTTGGTTATCTCAGAGGGGAAAAACAAAGTCTAAAGCCATTTGTTCCAGATACAAGTTGTTCGACATACAAGCTCTCTTCTGGAACGAATTAAACTCATATCTAGAGGTACTACTGTATTTGTTATTCTCACTTCTACTTACTTTAGTAGCTCTTTATACCTTCTTTAATTATCTCACTAGTCATTTTGAATTCAGTGTCATCTTGGCATTCAAGAAATGCATGGCTCTTATTTCAAAGCTTTTCTCTAAAGGAAGCCTCACATCAAAACTCTTCAGAGAACTGAATTCTCCTTCTCCTAGCAGCCCACAGCAAAAATTCAAATGGCTTAGAATCAATGCAAACTCTTGATTTACAAGCGCATTCTCCTTTCTTTAGTAATCATTTTTTTAAAAACTACTTATATTCCCTTTTGATTCTAAATGGGCTGGACATTTATTTATTTACAGTCAAACATATTTCATAACAAAAGACAGCTGCAACAATGTATTAAAATACAAATAGCCTGCCTCGAGTTTCCCAATTTCTTTTGTTAAGTTAGCATCATGTTTCTTATAATGGATTTCTTTTTTTTGGAACTTGGAAGTGAGATGTCTCAGTTGCTCAGTATACTTCTTTATTTCTTTTTCAAGATGATCGTTCTGTTTGTAGAAAATAGGAGAAAGAAGCAATATCAATCTGTTCTAATAATTTGCAAGTGTATATATAAATGGGCAGATGTTGAGACTTCAGTTCAGTTTGGCATTTATGGAAACAATATTTAATAAGAAAGATTTTTCTGCTATGAATTCTGTTGTGTTGAGGTTTCATATCAATGATCAAAAAGTGAGAGAGACCACACTGTAGTTCTAATGTACCGACTGAAGTACTTTGCTAAATGCTTGTTTGAGCCATCATGGCAATAGGTTTTTGTTCAGGCATATTCAGGAACCCGGGCAAACAATTTGAAATGAAGACAGTCTTCAGAAGGGGATCAAAACCTACTTCTCATTTGGTTATTCCTGAGAAAGTAGTGCTCTTCATTGATTCAAATGAAAGATCATTTTGTCCTGTCATACCCACTGATATTTTTTTTGGTGTAATTTTTTTATTTTCTTCTCCAACTTAAAAGCAAACATACATAACAACACCTATACCATCAATGCTTAACAAAGTTATAAACGATTACGAAATCTCTTCTATGGAAACTTAATAAACCTATCTCAATTCATTAGTAATTACTCCATCTAAGAAAAAAAATAACAATTTTATATTTAAAAGCTAAAATATAAAAGCTAAAATATAACTTCAACAATTATTTTAAATATAAAACGTGACACACTACACAATTTTTCTTCATCATTTTTAAAAAATTCTATCCTGTTCTTTGATTTTAAATTCCATTTAAATATCTGTCACATAATTAACCAATGCTGCCTCCCTTTCTCTTTTTGTCAACCTGGTTATCAATCATTTTTCTCATTTTTAATTTCTTTTACATTAATATTTATATTAATTATTTTATCTATTTTTATTTCCAATCCATTCATAAAATTTCCTCCATATTTTATAGAACTTTGAGTCTTCTTTGTCTTTAATTTTCATTGTAAGTCTAATTCATTTCTGCACAGTCCATGCTGTTTCAATCCATCTTTAAACTTCTATCCAATATTTTTTTGCTTCTGTGCAAGTCTAATACATATGATAAAAAGAGCCATGTATATGACTACATTTCCAGCATTTCATCAATTTATTTTTAAACCTTTTTTCTAGTCTCTCTGTTATATGCAGTTGCCATCATCATTTTATAATTCCTTTCCCATAATTGCTGCCACATATCTATATCTACTGTATGTCCTATATGCCTCATCCATTTTATCATTGTTTCTTTCATCTGTTCAAATTCTAATTCAATGGATAGCAAATAATTATACAATTCTCACTGAATTTTCAATTTTCATTCAATGTAAGGGTCGAGCAGACTTGCACTGCATGCCAAGAAACATATGTGTCTGTCGATCAGGGATGATTTAATTTATATTACTGCAAATATAATATTCTGGCTAGGAGGCATTGAAATAGCATAACACAGCACAGGAAGTTGGATCAACCAATCAGCACACAGGACATGCATCTCCGCACTTTGGGATTTGGGAGGTGTGCACATCAAACCATCTACAACCTACACTTATTCATCAACACCTTCACAGCGTAGCTATGAGGTGACCCCCACAAGCAGTTGCAGGCAACTCTTAATCAAATTTTAGTTTTGTTATTTTATGTCAGAAATCAGACACCCAAATGCTGCAAACTAACATTACAGAAAAAGTTCAGAGAGGGATACAGCTTTAATCTTGTCTACCTCTCCCTTTATTCCAACAATATATATTTTTTAATGTCAGGATCTCTTATTTTTTTATTTTTGTTCATTTGCTTATACATTAAATCCATTGATTACTCTGCATTGGATCCAAAAGTAATCCTGATCCTGACCACAGATAAAGGGGGATGGTGGGAATTTCCTAGTACAGTGATGGCAAACCTATGGCACATGTGTCACAGGTAGCACGTGGAGCCATTTCTGCCGGCACACAGGCCGGTGACCTAGCTCAGCTCCAGCATACATGTGTGCACTGGCCAGCTGATTTTTGGCTTGCGGTGGAGCCTCTGGAAGGGCATTTTCGAACTCTGGAGGGGGCAGGGGAGAATATTTTCGGCCTCCTCAGGCTCCAGGGAAGCCTCTGGAGCCTGGAGAGGGTGAAAAACAGGCCTAGCGGGCCCACCGGAAGTCAGGAAATGGTTCATTTCCAGCCTCTGGAGGGCCTCTGGGTGGAGATGGTAAAAGCCACTTTTGCCCACCCCAGGATCCAAAAAAGCCTCTAGAACCTGGGGAGGGCAAAAAATGTGCCTACCAGGCCCATCAGAAGTCAGGAAATGGGGGGATGTAGGGGGTCATGCACACATGAATGAAGGGTGGGGGGCACTGAATTATGGGCGTGGGTACTCACACATATACAATAGTGCATGCGCTTGCGCTTTCAGCAACCACGGGAAAAAATGTTCAATGTCATTGTCCTAACACCTTTCAGTGAGCCAATGTCAAGGTTCCAGACTCAGTTTCCCACTCAGTTGAAAGTTCATATACCTTGTCCCACACCCACAAATTTGTCACGTTACCCACTCAGATTGTGTCAGTGTGGCCAGTCCTCCTTCCACTTCCACCAAGGTGGATGGGTATAAGATGGCCTTGACCCACTTGAAGGAATGCTTTGTGGCTGTATCTGTTCCTTCATGAAAATCACCCCTCTCAAGTTCCCATAAACATCAGGCCTTCTATATTATTATTTATTATTATTATTATTATTATTATTATTATTATTATTATTATTATTTATTAGATTTGTGTGCCGCCCCTCTCCGAAGACTTGGAGCGGCTCACAACAGCAAAGCACAGTACAAATCCAATGATTAAAACAGTTAAAACCCTTAATATAAAAACAGTCATACATCCCAAACAAACCATACTTAAAATGGGACAGCCAGGAATCATTTTTAGGAGTTTGTGAAAGGCACTATAGATAGTGTGCAACAAGCCATTAATTTATCGCCAACTTCACACCAGCTTGACCGTAACACTGACATGAGAGAGGATACTCCATTTTATGAATATGAATTCTTTAGCAATACTTGAAGTAGTGTCAATGATGCCAACCAGGTCCATAAATTCATACATATACAGTATATGAAATGGCTCCAAAATGCCACATCTGTAGAAAATCTATATTATAGTGTGCTTTGGTGTTAGTACCCTAATAGATATTATACCTCCTTTTTTAACCTGCTACAGGATTTTTTCAGAGTTTCAATGTTGTGCCTTGAGTTGTTCAGAAATAGTTCACTGGCTTCCAGTAAATTTTCATATAAGGTTGTAATTTTTTCGAGTTCGATCTGAAACAGTTTGCTATGGAGAGAGCAAAGGAGAAAACACAATTCACAATCACAGTGAATAACTGAAATAAATGCTACAGTCTCTAGTTGATCCTCAGTCTCTGCATCACTCTTACTGTCAGACTCAGGTGACAAGAACACTGGTCTACCGTAGGATACCAATATGCAATCCGTGACCAGTTGATCTGGACATGGACCAGTCACAACAGTTACTGTGTCCCTAGGTCACATGATTCCCTTTTGCGACCTTTTGATAAGCAAAAATCAGTGGGGGGAGCCAGATTCATTTAACTGTATCAATGGCAGTAATTCACTTAACAACTTTGGCAAGGAATGTTGTAAAATGGGGCAAAACTCACTTAACAAATGTCTCACTTAATAATAATGTATTTTATTTCATTCTCTGTACACTACACTCCTCTAACTCTCCAAGTCACAATTTTTGTATGTCATGGTTGTCAACAGACATGTCCAAGATATTAGTCTCCCTCATGTATTATAACTTCAGTCAATCAAGACATTTATTCCAAACAGGCTGATGCTGCTGTAGTAATATAGAAACACAGAAGACTGACGGCAGAAAAAAAACTCATGGTCCATTTAGTCTGCCCTTATACTATTTCCTATATTTTATCTTACAATGGATATATGTTTATCCCAGGCATCTTTAAATTCAGTTACTGTGGATTTACCAACCACGTCTGCTGGAAGTTTGTTCCAAGGATCTACTACTCTTTCAAGTGAAATAATATTTTCTCATGTTGCTTTTGATCTTTCCCCCAACTAACTTCAGATTTTGTCCCCTTGTTCTTGTGTTCACTTTCCTATTAAAAACACTTCCCTCCTGAACCTTATTTAACCCTTTAACATATTTAAATGTTTTGATCATGTCCCCCCTTTTCCTTCTGTAGGCAAGTCAGGATCTCTAGTTCAGCGTCTACCTTGCAAACCAATATTATCTTGCTACAGTCTGCCAAACTTGGATGTGTAGGCATTGTGCAGACACAATTCAGGACACAAGGATTCCCTCCATTTAAATCTAGATCAGTTTGTGTTTTTGATAAACTCTTGTCTTCTATAATATTATTGTTTTGGATAAACTCAAGTTTTGATTTTTGAAGTACACAATTAGAAACAAAACAGGCTCAATTTACTTCATGTTCTATTTGGTAGTTTATTTTTTAAATAGGAAGGTTGCTTTGTGATGTTTTTGATTGTTAGCTGCCCAGAGCTTCAGAAACAGACAGCATACAAATAAAGTAAGTAAGTACATATTTACGTATATAAATAGCATTTATTTGGCAATATCTTGGGAACTGCAAATGTATACTTTTTTCCACCATACTAGCAATTGACCCCAATTTTACTTCTTACTTTCTAACAATTTTCACCCAATATTGTACCTTTTTTCACTTTCTTTTCTCAATGATTCTTCTAAAATTGCCAGTTCTCTTGCATAGTTCCTATGTGCAGTGCTGAAATAAGAAGTATAATTTTAAACATAGTGTGATGGTTTACTTGGTAAACATGGTTTACTTAACATGGTGTGATCAACAAAACATTGAAAATTAGATTTAATGAATAAATAAGCAGAGAAATAAACGAACAGCCAAATCAACCATCCTTAATAAATTAGGGGCTTATATAAATAGATTTATATGTTTAAGAAGCAAAATACAAAACATTTGCTAGAGGAATTCTCAAATACAGCTGATCTGTCTGGAACCCACACTGCATATCAGACATTAATACAATTGAGCAAGTTTAGAGATATTTCACAAAAAGAGTTCTCTACTCCTCTACTTCGATGGGCCGAAACTTCAATGGGCTCTTCCCCGCTGCGGATCCTGAGGCTTCGGTGCCACGAACTCGCTGGATGGTGGTTTAATATGACTCTTCACGGTAAGTCAAATGCAGCAATAAACTCCATCCTTCCACCCACGGCCTACCCTTCCCAAAATTTTCCATTTTTTTGACTGTCTACCCCTTTCAAGTCTGCAATGCCAAAGGGTTTTTTCCCTCTACCCAGCCGCTGTTCCCCTTTGACAGGGGACTTTATCTCGAAGCCCAGAAGGCTTTTTAGTCTATTTTGGCCTTATTCTGGTATATGGTTTTATACCATTTTAAAAATTTATTTCATTTATATATCAAAGTTAGGGACCACCCATCTCAATTAAAAAGCGACTCTTGTTTTTTTTTTGTCCGGGGAGAAAATGGCCAGCAAGATTAATTTAATTATGAAAGTTAATTGTATAAGTTTTATCATTTCTTCAAAAATCTTCAAGTTAAATGAGTGACTAAATAGGTATTCGGCTATTGTATTGCCACCAGAGATCATAATAGCTACTAATCTATTCATTATTTAGGATGGTTCTCCTGGCACAGAGAAACAGATTATGTATGGGATCCAACTAGAAGGGTATGTGACATGAAAAAAATGGGGATAATAAAAACTGGGGATAAAGTTAGAAGAACATGTTTGTTTGTTTATGTGTGTGCATGTTTGTGTGTATGCACACAAAACAGACAGACTATGTCACTATGTTATAGCTGATCTATTGCTCATATCAATATCCCAAAAAAGCTAGATTCTCGCAAAAGTTTGTAGTTCAGGTTTAGGCGGGGGGGAAAAGGCTTAGGTTACAAAATCTTAGGAACTGGAAAGTTAACCCAACTTTTTCCAATGAGCATATTAAGGAAGTCCTCTTGATCCTAAGAGATTGTGGGAAAGAGGATGGCAAAGGAACTCGGTTTAGATGAGAAGAGGCAAACCAACCAAATATGGTGGTTATGAGAAATAATTGAAATTTCCTTCATGGTAAATACTTCAACAAAAATTGTTTATCTAATTTTATCTGCAGCAATATGTGCAGTATATTTAGGTAGCAATAAGTGCAGTATAATCCAATGTTGTTTTAAATTTTTCAGAATTACAACCAACCAGCAAATTAAAAAATTAATTAATTATTTATTTATTTATTTATTATTTGGATTTGTATGCCGCCCCTCTCCGAAGACTCGGGGCGGCTCACAACAAGTGTAAAACAAATCATAAATAATTCAATTAAATTAAAATATTTAAAGATTTAAAAAAACCCATATACTAACAGACACACACACAGGCATACCATGTATAAATTAAATGTGCCCAGAGGGAGATGTTTAGTTCCCCCATGCCTGACGGCAAAGGTGGGTTTTGAGGAGTTTACGGAAGGCAGGAAGAGTAGAGGCAGTTCTAATCTCCGGGGGGAGTTGGTTCCAGAGGGCCGTTGCCGCCACAGAGAAGGCTCTTCCCCTGGGGCCCGCCAACCGACATTGTTTAGTTGATGGGACCCCGAGAAGGCCCACTCTGTGGCGGCACCGGCCCTCCAGACATTAGTTAAACCATGAAAAATCAAATGTATATTTCCTGATTTCAAATGCAACAAGAATGTATATTTTATCTGGAACCCCATGTACACAAATGTTGTAAGCTGAACATTTATTTCACCCCCATGAAGCTTAATTATACTTTTGCCTGAACTTTCATCTAGTTTTATAACAACTTGATTTGCAAATCTTTCCCCTTAGTTACAGTATATCATTTTTTGTTACATTTCTGATTCACAGAAGCTTAACTAGAAATAGAAAATCACTTTTCAGCAAAATATTTTGTACATATGAAATGAAACAACTTACTCATATATATCCTGTATTTCGTCCAGCTCGCTCTGTGTATTTCTTGTTTCGATTACACGCTTTGCCACATAGTCAAGCTTTTCTGTGAGCCAATTGGATAACTTTTCAAATCTATTTGAAAATATGAGAATTAAATATTTATAACATTTTTGTTATCACAATGATTCTTTAGATGTTTACATTTTATTAAACAATGGATAGCCAACCATGAAAAATGTACTTTTCTAGGGTTGCTTTCGAACACGTACATAAAAACTGAAATTAAGAAAAGAATTTATTCCAATAAAAATCTTTAAAATCTGAGAGAATATAGGCTAAGTTGTTCATACAATCAGGAAGAGGTAGAAGAAAGGCTTTTTTCCCCATAAGTTTGTTAACTCATCACAAATTGACAAGAATGCCACAAACATGATTTCCTACTGTATTTATTAAGATAGCCTAGCAGATTTTCAGTATCCCTTTTCCCAATTCATACAGACATTTTCAAGTGCACATTATTCCTTGGAGGAAGGACTCAAATGAAATCATTTAGCAGTAGTACTACCGTACCAGTTCCTACTGTAGACAGTTTGGACACAACAACTCTGCTTTCAAGGCCATCCTTAGTTAAGTCAGATTAGCAACATTCAATAGTTTGAAAACATTAACTTGGAATTATCAGCAGCCCATTTGGAAAAAAAAGTCTTATGGAGAAGAACACTGTTTTCTTCTGGAAATTGATTTCCATGTTTAAACTATTTAACAACAACAACAACAACAACAACAACAACAACAGAGTTGGAAGGGACCTTTGAGGTCTTCTAGTCCAGTGTTTCCCAACCTTTTTTGAGCCGCGGCACATTATTCACATTTTCAAAATCCTGGGAAACATTGAGGGGGGGGGGGGCGCGCAAAAAAGTTTGGACAAAAAAAATCTCTCTTTCTCCCTTTCGCTCTATTTCTCTCTCCCTCCCTTTCTCTCCCTCCCTCTTTCTCTCTCTCCATCCCTTTCTTTCTCCCTTCCTTCCTCTCTCTTTTGCTCTTTCTCTCTCCCTCCTTCCCCCCTCTTGCTGTCTTTCTTTCTTTCTTTCCTTTCTTTCTCTCTCTCATTCTGTCTCTCTTGCTATCTCTTTCTCTCTCCCTCCTTCCCCCCTCTTGCTGTCTCTTTTTTTTTTCTTTCTTTCTTTCTCTTTCTTTCTCTCTCTCATTCTGTCTCTCTTGCTATCTCTTTCTTTCTCTCTTCCTTCCTTCCTCTCTCTTTGGCTCTCTTTCTCTCTCCCTCCTTCCCCCCTCTTGCTGTCTCTTTCTTTCTTTCTCTTTCTCTCTCTCTCTCATTCTGTCTCTCTTGCTATCTCTTTCTCTCTCTTCCTTTCTTTCTCTCTCTTGTTCTCTCTCTTCCTTCTCTGCGGAGGCCGGCAAAGCTTTTCCGGGTAGACTGGCTGGGGGATAGGGTGCGCGCGCGCACGCACCCCTGACGTTCCAAAGAACCTTCTCCGACCTCTGCTGTGAGAAGGTTTTCTCCGAGCGCTCGCCGGAGGAGCTGGAGAAAAGGGCAGATCGAGCGGGCGGGTGGGCGGGCGTCAGCGGCGAGAAGCCAGGGGCGCGAGGGGAACGGAGGCACTGGGGGGTGGGGGCAGCCGCGGCGCCGGCCTTCGCACTTTCATCGCTCCCCACCCCAAACTCCAACGCCCAGCTCCTTGCGCGGCACTGGAAAAGGGTGCTGCATTGCCGGCTTCTACCTGGTGCTGCCAGGGAATCTCCAGCTGGGCAGGGCTCTCCTTAAGCTCTCCTTTTTCCCTAGGAGCTTGGCGGCACACCTGGCTGTGTCACACCGGTTGGGAAACGCTGTTCTAGTCCAACCCCCTGCCTAGGAAGGAAACCCTACACTACTTCAGACAGATGGTTATCCAACATCTTAAAAACTTCCAGTGTTGGAGCATTTACAACTTTTGGAGGCAAGCTGATCTACTGATTAGTTGTTCTAACTGTCAGGAAATTTCTCCTTAGAACTAAGGAGAGCTAAGGACAACTAAGTTGCTTCTCTTCTTGTTCAGCTTCCTTCCATTGCTTCTTGTTCTACCCCTAGGTGCTTTGGAGGATAGGTTGACCCCTTCTTCTTTGTGGCAACCCCTGAGATATTGGAACACTGCTATCATGTCTCCCCTGGTCCTTCTTTTCATTAAACATTAGACCAGAATACCTCCGGGACCGCCTTCTGCCGCACGAATCCCAGCGACCAGTTAGGTCCCACCGAGTTGGCCTTCTCCGGGTCCCGTCGACTAAACAATGTCATCTGGTGAGACCCAAGGGAACAGCCTTCTCTGTGGCGGCCCGACCCTCTGGAACCAGCTCCCCCCGGAGATTAGGATTGCCCCCACCCTCCTTGCCTTTCGTAAACTCCTTAAAACCCACCTCTGCCGCCAGGCATGGGGGAATTGAGACATCTCCCCTGGCCTATATAGTTTATGCATGGTATATTTGTGTGTATGTCTTGCTTTTAAATAAGGGGCTTTTTAGATATTTTAATTATTGGATTTGTTATTCTATATTGTTTTTTACTATTGCTGTGAGCGGCCCCGAGTCTACAGAGAGGGGTGGCATATAAATCTAATAAATAAATAAATAAATAAATAAAATAAATAAATAAAATAAACTTGCCATGCCCAGTTCTTGCAACTGTTCTTCATATGTTTTAGCCTCCAGTCCCCTAATCATCTTTGTCACTCTTGTCTGCACTCTTTTCTAAAGCCTCAACATCCTTTTTGCATCGTAGCGACCAAAACTGAATGCAGTATTCCAAGTGTGGCCTTACCAAGGCCTTATAAAGTGGTATTAACACTTCATGTGATCTTGATTCTATCCCTCTGTTAAAGCAGCCTAGAACTTTGTTGGCTTTTTTGGCAGCTGCTAAACACCGCTGGCTCATATTTAAATGATTATCTGCTAGGACTCCAAGATCCCTCTCACAGTTTCTATTGTTGAGCAATGTACCACAAATACTGTACCTGTGCATCTTGTTTTTCTTGCCTAAATTTAAAAGGTGAAGATTGCCCATAATCACCTGGGATAATCCATATGTCTTCTAGATTACTGTATGAAAATAGTTTATCACTGGCGTCCTCTAGGTAGGACAGTGATGATGAACCTATGGCATGGGTGCCACAGGTGACACACAGAGCCATATCTGCTGGTAGATGAGCCATTGCCTTAGCTCAGCTCCAACATGCATGTGTATATCGGCCAGCTGATTTTTTGTTCCCACAGAGGCTCTGGGAGGGCATTTTTGGTTTCCAAGAGCCTCTGGGGGTATGGGGGAGGGCATTTTTACTGCCCCCTGGTTCCAGGGAAGCCTTTGGAGCCTGGGGAGGCCGAAACATGAGTCTACTGGGCCCACCAGAAATTGGGAAACAGACCATTTCCGGCTATCAGAGGGCCTCTGAGGGATAGGGGAAGCTGTTTTCGCCCTCCCCAGACATTGAATCATGGGTATGGCACTTGTGCACACGCAATAATGTGCATGCTTGCTCTTTCGGCACTCGAGGGAAAAAAGGTTCATCATCACTGCTCTAGGATGTCCTTTGGCATCCCAATTTACCTTGGAATTTATTGATCGTATCCTGTCAAATACTAAGTAGGCTTGACTCTTAGCTTTCTGGGATCAGGCAACATTAGCAAAGATGCTGTCATTGGTTGAATGCTAGATATAGTTAACAATAACAACAACACTTAGATTTATATACTGTTCCACAGTGCTTTACAGCATTCTCTGGATGGTTCACAAATGTCAGCATATTGCTCCCAACAATCTGGGTCCTCATTTTACTGACCTTTGAGCTGATCACCACTGAACTCCTGGCTGTGGATAGATACAGCATTCTAACCAACTCCGTCACCACGGCTCATAGGATATATTTACTTGTTTGTTTATTTAATGTATATTTATATTTCATATTTCTTAACAGAGAGAGGCTCTGGGTGGTGTACAATGTAATCAATAAATTACTATTAAAATCATAATTTGAGATTAAAACTTTATAAAATTATAAAAATATATTTAAAAATAACATAATTATAGGATATATATTTCCTAACAGAAAGTGGGAGTGTTTGCTTAGGTTGAATTATTGACTCACTTAATATAAGGCATAGACCGTCCACCCCTGGATAATTTGAACAAATATTTTTCCCTTTGAACAAGATAGATATATGAACTATGGTAAAATAATTATGATAAAGTATTTTCAACAACTTCAGACATACAGGTTTTAAATAAAAATTACACTCTTCGTACTGTGGTGAGATCCTATTTAGGATTGTCATGAGATTCAGATGTGGGCTGTTTAATCCCAAACACCTAATAAATAGATTATAATTTTAAGTATAAAGGAATTAAAAACAAATTGAAGGATTAACATACTCTGCTGCTAGTTTGTCTCTCTCAGAACGAAAAAGATCTTCTTCACTTGTTAATGTTTTGTATTGCCCATTAAGAATATCATTTTCCTCTTTGACCATTTTATAAACTTCCAGAAGTTCTTGCAGTTTTCGGTCAATCTATGAAAAAATCCAGAATGATTTATTTAACTAAAAAACTTAATGGTTCTAGAAATGATATTACATTCCTTTGACTTCAAAAGGATTATAAAATGTGATTAAAGCACGTCTTACCCACTGAAAAACATCTTAGTCAATTTTTAATCATGTAAGTTTTAAATTAATCTACTTTTATATATGAAAAAAATTAAACATGAATACATTATCATATTTTTTGAGTATAAGTCACACATTTCCCACCCTAAAAGAGGCTGAAAATGTGGGAGTGATATGGGAGTGAAAGTATCAATACATATTTAAAATTCTATAAGAAAGCTGCCTTGATGGCTTACAATTACTTGTATCAAAATTACTTTTTTGATCTTATTCATGGTCAAGGGAATACTACCACCTGTATGCCAATATTTCAAGAATGAAGTCAGAAGATAATGTTAAGAAATATGCATTACTGCATTCAATATTGGATTAATATTGAAGAAATTTCAATCAAGCATAATTCCTAAATTTCTGTTAGCAACCAGAGTTAGGTGCACATAGTTACATATAAAAGAAGCTCCTATACTGCTCACTTCAATGAAAAGATGGGACAGAATTATCCTGACCTCTTCCCACTAAATAGTTAATCAGTCCAAAAATAGGGTTTTAGGAAATAGGCATTAAGGGCCATGGCTTGTATTTTTTATTTCCAAACACAGTAGCATGAACTGTTCTTTTTACCTCCTTCAGCTGCTGTAGCAAACTTTCTCTTTCTTCGTCAAAGTCCGTATCTAATGAAACTAGATTGTGCTGAACAGAAAACCTGAAAAATCAAATCAAATGAAATATAAGTACCTTATTCTTATACAGAGAAAGAAGCCCTCAGGCACAGTTTATCTTGTGTCATTTTACATACTTCGCACCGGCATTTTTCTTTTTTAGAAAAATCAAGTCATCACAGTTGTATATAAATGGCAACGGAGAGATTTCTATGTAATGGTGTTTTGATTTTTTTCACAAGTAATTCCTACAAAGAAACACTGCCTAAAAATAAAAACACTCACACCACTTGCTTCTGAGGCTGTACATTCCTATATGGAATCAGACAATAATGGGTTTTCTTAATACTATAGATGAGCTGGGCCAGGAGAGGAGTGTTCCCCCCCCCTCAGAGATGTGCCCTGATGGGTTCTAAGTACTGCATCAGCCTTGACCCCAGGGAAGGGGTAGAGGAGTGGCAATTATTGCCCGCAAGAGCCTTTTACCTCGCAGGATCCCTGCCCTGGATATTGTTGGGTGTGAGTTTCTCCTCTTGCAATTGGACTCAGGGATTCCATTGGGGTTATTGCTGATGTACCTGCCTTTCAGTTGCATTACAATGGCCCTGCCTGTGCTGCTAGAGGCGGTAGCTGGATTGGCAGTAGTTCCTCAGGCTTATGGTATTAGGGGACTTTAACTTGCCATCACTCAGCAAATCCTCAGATGAGATTCAGGAGTTCATAACTTCCATGAAAACCATAGACCTGACCCAAGTAGTTCAGGGTCCGACTCATAGGGGGACACACACAGTTGACCTGGTGTTCCCCTCAGGGCAGTGGAGATATGATCTGGAATTAAGGGGTATAGTTGTTTCTCCCTTGTCATGGTCAGATCATTTCCTGCTTAGGTTAGACTTTAAGGCACCGATTAAGTGGTTCTGCACCAGATGCCTAATGGAACCTGAAGGGTTCCAGAAGGAGCTTGGGGAGATACCTGACTCCCTTGTCCACAAGCCAGCTGAGTCCCTAATGACTGCCTGGAATATGGCGGCATCTGGGGCACTGGACCAGATTGTGCCTTTGCAACCTCTCCGTGGAGGTGAGTCCAGGAGAGCTCCCTGGTCTACCAAGAAGCTCCAGGAGATGAAGTGCCAGAAGAGACATCTAGAGCGACGCTGGAGGACCAGTAACTCCGAATCTGACTGAATACTTCTGAGAGCCTTTATAAGGACTTATTTAGTGGTGATACAGACAGCAAAATACTTGCATTTTTCACATATATTGCATCTGCTGATTCGCACCCAGCTACCCTTTTTAGTGTGACTTGTTCCCTCCTCAATTTAGAGGGAACAAAGGAGCCCTTGCGGAGTAGAGCTGAGGAATTTGTGTAGTTTCTGTCAGATAAATTCACTCAGATTTGGATGGACCTGGACTCTGATAGGGCAATTCTGATAGGGAAGTGTTTTTAATAGGAAAGTGAACACAAGAACAAGGGGACACAATCTGAAGTTAGTTGGGGGAAAGATCAAAAGCAACATGAGAAAATATTATTTTACTGAAAGAGTAGTAGATCCTTGAAACAAACTTCCAGCAGACGTGGTAGATAAATCCACAGTAACTGAATTTAAACATGCCTGGGATAAACATATATCCATCCTAAGATAAAATACAGAAAATAGTATAAGGGCAGACTAGATGGACCATGAGGTCTTTTTCTGCCGTCAGACTTCTATGTTTCTATGTTTCTAATTCCAAGATGACAGGGGTGGGTCTTAGTCCATTGTCTGAGATGAATTTGAATCTGTGATTCCTGAGGAAGTGGACAAGGCAGTAGGAGCGAAGAGTTCCTACACTTGTGTGTTGGACACATGCCCCTCTTGGCTGGTTCCGGCCAGCAGGGGGGTGACATGAGGCTGGCTCTAGGCATTAACATGTTCTTGAATGAGGGATCCTTTCCACAACCCTTAAAGGAAGCGGTTCTGCAACCCCTTCTCATGAAGCCTTCCCTGGACCAAACTGAATTAAAGAACTTTTGTCTAGTCTCCAACCTACCCTTTGTAGGGGAATTTGTTGAGAAAGTGGTGGCTCTCCAGCTCCTATGGTTATTGGATGAAACAGATCATCTGGGCCCCTTTCAATCTGGCTTCAGGCCTAGCAACTGCTTTGGTTGCACTGATGGATGATCTCTGGTGAGCCCAAGATGGGGGTCACTCCTCAATCTTGGTGCTACCTGACCTCTCAGCCGAGAGGTCAGGTAGCAGTGACCATCTATGTTTGTGGTTTGATGTAAAAACTCATTGTGAGCAATCCTATAATGCAACCAAAGTATTGGATTTCAGAAAAACAAATTTTAATGCAATGGGAGAATATTTAGATAATGAATTAAAGGGGAGGGATAAAATGGCAGGAGCGAGCATCCAGTGGACTGTATTAAAAAAGGCCATCTTAAAAGCCACTGGACTGTATGTAAGACAAATAACTAAAGGTAAAAGGAAGAAGAAACCGCTATGGTTTAGCAATGATGTAAGGGCTATAGTCAATGAAAAAAAGGCTGCCTATAGGAGGTATAAAGAGTCTGGAAGTATAGCTGATAGGGAGGTATATAAAATGAGACAGAAGGAGGCGAAACAGATAATATATGCTGCTAAAGCCTCAAAAGAGGAAGAAATTGCCAAATCTGTAAAGAAGGGGGATAAAACCTTCTTCAGATATATTAATGATAAGAAGAAGAAAAACTGCGGCATCACGAAGCTTAGTACCGGGAATAATACATGCATTAATGGGAATAAGGAGATCGCTGACCATTTCAATAGCTACTTCTGTTCAGTTTTCTCAAAAGACACCTTACAAAATAATACTATAGAGGGATATAGCATTGCTTCCAGCTGTACGGATTCAGCTCCAGTGATCTTAGAAGCCGATGTCTTAGAAGAACTTGAACGATTAAAGATAAATAAGGCAATGGGTCCAGATGGCATCCACCCCAGAGTTCTTAAAGAACTCAGATCTGTCATTGCTACCCCCCTGACTGATTTGTTTAACCAATCCTTGTTAACAGGAGAAGTTCCTGAGGATTGGAGAATGGCCAGTGTTGTGCCTATTCACAAGAAGGGCAGTAGAGAAGAAGCTGGTAACTACAGGCCAGTTAGCTTGACATCAGTTGTAGTTAAAATGATGGAGACTCTACTCAAAAAGAGGATAAATCAGCACCTAAAAAACAATAACTTATTAGACCCAAATCAGCATGGCTTTACTGAAGGCAAATCATGTCAGACTAATCTCATTGATTTCTTTGACTATGTCACAAAGGTGTTGGATGAAGGTGGTGCCGTGGATATTGCCTACCTGGACTTCAGCAAAGCCTTTGATACGGTTCCACATAAAGAGCTGATAGATAAATTAGTGAAGATTGGACTTAATCCCTGGATAGTTCAATGGATTTGCAGCTGGCTGAAGCGTAGACATCAGAGAGTTATTGTTAATGGCGAGTATTCTGAGCAGAGTCAGGTTACAAGCGGTGTGCCTCAAGGATCTGTTCTGGGTCCTATTCTTTTTAATATATTTGTGAGTGACATAGGGGAAGGTTTGCCTATTTGCCGATGACTCTAAAGTGTGCAATAGGGTTGATATTCCTGGAGGCGTCTGTAATATGGTAAATGATTTAGCTTTACTAAATAAATGGTCTAAGCAATGGAAACTGCAGTTTAATGTTTCCAAATGTAAAATAATGCACTTGGGGAAAAGGAATCCTCAATCTGAGTATTGTATTGGCAGTTCAGTGTTGGCAAATACTTCAAAAGAAAAGGATTTAGGGGTAGTGATTTCTGACAGTCTCAAAATGGGTGAACAGTGCAGTCAGGCGGTAGGGAAAGCAAGTAGGATGCTTGGCTGCATAGCTAGAGGTATAACAAGCAGGAAGAGGGAGATTATGATCCCACTATATAGAATGATGGTGAGACCACATTTGGAATACTGTGTTCAGTTCTGGAGACCTCACCTACAAAAAGATATTGACAAAATTGAACGGGTCCAAAGACGGGCTACAAGAATGGTGGAAGGTCTTAAGCATAAAACGTATCAGGAAAGACTTAATGAACTCAATCTGTATAGTCTGGAGGACAGAAGGAAAAGGGGGGACATGATCGAAACATTTAAATATATTAAAGGGTTAAATAAGGTCCAGGAGGGAAGTGTTTTTAATAGGAAAGTGAACACAAGAACAAGGGGACACAATCTGAAGTTAGTTGGGGGAAAGATCAAAAGCAACATGAGAAAATATTATTTTACTGAAAGAGTAGTAGATCCTTGGAACAAACTTCCAGCAGATGTGGTAGATAAATCCACAGTAACTGAATTTAAACATGCCTGGGATAAACATATATCCATCCTAAGATAAAATACAGAAAATAGTATAAGGGCAGACTAGATGGACCATGAGGTCTTTTTCTGCCGTCAGACTTCTATGTTTCTATGTTTCTATGTTTCTATTTCGATACTATTTACCATGGTATCCTTCTGGGCTGACTAAGAAAGTTGGGGCTAAGAGGCACCATGGTATGGTTGTTCTCCTCCTACCTCTCTGGTCAATCTCAGTCAGTGTTAGTAGGAGGAAAGCGATAGACCCCTCAACTCTTCATTTGTGGGGTGTCTCAGGGCTCGGTCCTCTCCACTCTCCTATTTAATATCTAAATGAAACTACTGGGTGAGGTCATTCAACAATTTGGAGTGAGGTATCAGAAATATGCGGATGATACCCAGTTATATATCTCCACCCTGCGTCAATTCAATGAAGCACTGGATGAGATGTGCCAGTGCCTTGGGGCTGTGAAGATCTGGATGGGAGTAAACAGACTCAGACTTAACCCAGACAAGACCGAGTGGATATTGCTTCCTAAAGACTATGTCAACTGTCCATCCTTGGCTCTAGGGTGGAAGAAATTGTCCCACTCAGAATGGGTTCAAAATTTGGGTGTCCTCCTAGACTCACTGAGAAAAACTAGATCAACATTTGACAGCTGTAGCTAGAGCAGTGATTGCGAACCTTTTTTCCCTCGGGTGCCGAAAGAGTGGGTGCGCGTGCTATTGCACATGTGCAAGTGCCCACAACCAAATTTCAATCCCTGGGGAGGGTGAAAACCGCTTCCCCCATCCCCCCCGGAGGTCCTCTGGAGGCCAGGAAAGTCCTGTTTCCCAACTTCTGGTGGGCCGGAAAAATGCCCTCCCCCATCCCGCCGGACGCTCTCTGGAAGCAAAAATTACCCTCCCAAAGCCTCTGTGTGAACCAAAAATCAGCTGGCCAGCACACACATACATGTTGGAGCTGAGCTAGGGCAACGGCTCGCGTGCCAGCAGATATGGCTACGCGTGCCACCTGTGGCACCCGTGCTATAGGTTCGCCATCACTGAGCTAGAGGGACCTTTGCACAAGGTTGTCTAGTGTACCAACTGTGAACCTACCTGGGTCAAGAGGCACCCCTTGCAGTCCATCATGCCCTTGTCACCTCACGATTAGATTGTTGCAATATGCTCTACATGGGGCTACCCTCAAAGAGTATTCGAAGACTACAAATGGTCCAAAATGCAGCTCACAACCTAGGTGTTGTGAGCACTCCTCGTCCACCTCAGGTCATGTCAAATTCTTAGGAGGATGAGCCAGGCCCCTCTGGATACCCTGGGTCAGGGGAGTTGCCAGCTGAGTAAGAGAGTGAGAGTGAGGGAGAAAGTGACCTGAGTGTGCCCGAGGAACCACTAGAGCACTTGGGGAAAAGGAATCCTCAATCTGAGTATTGTATTGGCAGTTCTGTGTTAGCAAATACTTCAAAAGAAAAGGATTTAGGGGTAGTGATTTCTGACAGTCTCAAAGTGGGTGAACAGTGCAGTCAGGTGGTAGGGAAAGCAAGTAGGATGCTTGGCTGCATAGCTAGAGGTATAACAAGCAGGAAGAGGGAGATTATGATCCCGCTATATAGAATGCTGGTGAGACCACATTTGGAATACTGTGTTCAGTTCTGGAGACCTCACCTACAAAAAGATATTGACAAAATTGAACGGGTCCAAAGACGGGCTACAAGAATGGTGGAAGGTCTTAAGCATAAAACGTATCAGGAAAGACTTAATGAACCCAATCTGTATAGTCTGGAGGACAGAAGGAAAAGGGGGGACATGATCGAAACATTTAAATATATTAAAGGGTTAAATAAGATCCAGGAGGGAAGTGTTTTTAATAGGAAAGTGAACACAAGAACAAGGGGACACAATCGGAGGTTAGTTGGGGGAAAGATCAAAAGTAACGTGAGAAAATATTATTTTACTGAAAGAGTAGTAGATCCTTGGAACAAACTTCCCGCAGACGTGGTAAATAAATCCACAGTAACTGAATTGAAACATGCCTGGGATAAACACATATCCATTGTAAGATAAAATACAGAAAATAGTATAAGGGCAGACTAGATGGACCATGAGGTCTTTTTCTGCCGTCAGACTTCTATGTTTCTATGTTTCTAGAGGGGGCTGATATGACAATGGGGGAGTCCCTGTTGGATGTTGAGGAAGACATTAGAGTGGAAAGTCAGGGGATAGACCCTCGCTATAGGAGATTATGGAGAAGGCAAGAGGAGCTACATAGTAAAAGGTATTAGCTTAGAGCCTTAGCCTATTTGGGGAGTAATTGCCTTAAAATCTGATTTGTTGAACAAGTTATTGCATCCCAGTTCATAGATGCGAAGTCATGCTTCATAAAACACAACTTCTGAGTCAACATTTTTCAAATTAACCTAATAACTTAATTCGAATGTAAATCATATTCTAATAATTGTTATAGTATTTTATATCCTTTAGAATCCAGTCAAAACTGGATAACATGAAAGCTTGCTTTCTACAATATGTAGTTATATAAATATTAAAACCAAAAGAAATTTTTAAAAACTCAAGTGCAATGGCAACAGAAGAGAACAGCTTGCTTACTTTTTTTTAATAAGTTCCTCTTTCTCCTCCTTTTTCCTCTCATGCTCTTGTATTAGTTCTTTGATGATTTTTAACATTTTTTCTACCTCCCTTTTCAAATCAGCAACAATCTATGAAAAATACAAATAAAACAATGATAAAAATGTAATTATTTAAAAAGCTCTTTTCATATTGATACTGGTAATCAGTAAAAATTCATATTGCTCCTATTAAAATATTAAAGCACTGAAATACAGAGTCCTTGGTTACAATCAGGACCAGAATTTTCATTGCTAAGCAATGTATATCTTCATGTGACTGCATCAATTAGCAACACTAATTGTGGCAGTCCCAGTTGCTGTCATAATCCCAGGACTGGGCAGGTTATTTAATGGGATGGAGAAGGGGAAGTCTTCTAGGCAAGCAGCTGGCAGGTACATGGATGCCATAGGAAGTTGCCCTGGTCAGTTACTATGGAGTTTGGGTAGATGTGCAGTTGTTGGGGGGGGGGCACTGCAAAGGATATGCTACAGAGTAGAGATTAGTACGAAGATCCCTCAGAGGGTGCCACAAGCAGGTGAAAAAGTGCTAAGAGTGACTTATGATTTCCCAACAATTTTACTGAGGGCCGGATTGGGATAAAATGACTACAGGGGCACTGCAATGGCCAGAACTGTGAGGACTGATCCTAAGTATTACTCATCATAACTTTGAACAGTCACTGAAACCCACCTCTGTCGTCAGGCATGGGGGAATTGAGACTTTCCCTTCCCCCTAGGCTTATAAAATTTATGCATGGTATGTCGGTATGTATGATTGGTTTCTTAAATTGGGGTTTTTAAATTAACTTAAATATTAGATTTGTTTACATTGTCATATTATTGTTGTTAGTCACCCCGAGTCTACGGAGAGGGGCGGCATACAAATGAATAGGCTGCGGCGGTAGCATACAGTTCGCTTTGAACATGAATGAATGAATGAATGAATGAATGAATGAATGAATGAATGAATGAATGAATGAATGAGTGGGTGAGCAGTGTAGTCGGGCGGTAGGAAAAGCAAGTAGGATGCTTGGCTGCATAGCTAGAGGTATAACAAGCAGGAAGAGGGTGATTGTGATCCCCTTATATAGAGCGCTGGTGAGACCACATTTGGAATACTGTGTTCAGTTCTGGAGACCTCACCTACAAAAAGATATTGACAAAATCGAACGGGTCCAAAGATGGGCTACAAGAATGGTGGAAGGTCTTAAGCATAAAACGTATCATGAAAGACTTAATGAACTCAATCTGTATAGTCTGGAGGACAGAAGGAAAAGGGGGGACATGATCGAAACATTTAAATATGTTAAAGGGTTAAATAAGGTTCAGGAGGGAAGTGTTTTTATGAGAAAAGTGAACACAAGAACAAGGGGACACAATCTGAAGTTAGTTGGGGGAAAGATCAAAAGCAACGTGAGAAAATATTATTTCACTGAAAGAGTAGTAGATCCTTGGAACAAACTTCCAGCAGACGTGGTTGGTAAATCCACAGTAACCGAATTTAAACATGCCTGGGATAAACATAGATCCATTGTAAGATAAAATACAGGAAATAGTATAAGGGCAGACTAGATGGGCCATGAGGTCTTTTTCTGCCCTCAATCTTCTATGTTTCTATGTTTCTATGTTTCAATCAATCAATCAATCAATCAATCAATCAATAAATTACATACTCCAGACTATAAGACTCATCTACCTTTTTGGGGGAGGAAATCTGTCTCTGCCTTTCAGCATCCATTCAGTATTCATCTGGCCCGTTCGCCATGGCCCAATTGCTGCCGCCCATTGACCACTGCTGCCCGTTTTCCACCACCCATTCACCACCGCCACGGTCTGTTCAAAGCGAACTGTACACTACTGTACATTTCCACCCATTCGCCACCATCATGGCCCATCTCTTTCGCTACCACTGTGGCCCATTCAGCACAGCCCGTTTGTCGTAAACCATTTGCCGCTGCTGCTGTCAATTCAGCATGGCCCACTTGCCACAGCCCATTTGCAATCACCGGAGTCCATTTGCTGCAGTGTGTTTGCTGCTGCTGCAGCCCGTTCAGTGCACGGCTCTTTTGCCATCACCACCCTTTTGCCACTGCCTGTTTGGCACAGCCCATTCACCACCACCATTCCAGAACAGCTGATCAGTGTCACTAACACATACACCACCACAACATTCTCGGTATAAGACTCACTGAAATTTTCAGCCACTTTAGATGGGTGCGAAAAGTGTGTCTTATACTATGAAAAATAGGGTATACAGTAGTACCTCTAGATACGAGCTGCTCCACATGCGAGTATTCCAAGTTACGAGCTGAGACGCGAGCAAAATTTCTGTTCGACACCCGAGCTCAAATTCGGGATACGAGCCGAGCGTCCACTAGGTGGCGTAAGAATTCAATTTTTCCCAGTTATCTCGGCGCGAAAAGCCAAATCTAAATGCATTCGTTCGAGATACGAATTGATCGACATACGAGCTCGGCTCTGGCACGAATTAAACTCGTATGTCGAGGTACCACTGTAATTTGGATGATAAAGTATCAAGTCATCTCTCTACATGGGGCTACCTTTGAAAAGCGTTCGGAAACTTCAGATCGTGCAGAATGCAGCTGCAAGAGCAGTCATGGGCTTCCCTAGGTATGCCCATGTTTCACCATCACTCCGCAGTCTGCATTGGCTGCCGATCAATTTCCGGTCACAATTCAAAGTGTTGGTTATGACCTTTAAAGCCCTTCATGGCATCGGACCAGAATACCTCCGAGACCGCCTCCTGCCGCACGAATCCCAGCAACCGATTAGGTCCCACAGAGTGGGCCTTCTCCAGGTCCTGTCAACTAAACAATGTCGGTTGGCGGGCCCCAGGGGAAGAGCCTTCTCTGTGGCGGCACCGGCTCTCTGGAACCAACTCCCCCCGGAGATTAGAACTGCCCCTACTCTTCCTGCCTTCCGTAAACTCCTTAAAACCCACCTTTGCCGTCAGGCATGGGGGAATTGAAACATCTCCCCCTGGGCATGTTTAATTTATACATGGTATGCTTGTGTGTGTGTCTGTTAGTATATGAGGTTTTAAATCTTTAAATGTTTTAAACTTACTCGGATTATTTATGATTTGTTTTTCTCTGTTGTGAGCCGCCCCGAGTCCTCAGAGAGGGGCGGCATACAAATCTAAATAATAAATAAATGAATGAATGAATGAATGAATGAATGATTTTAAAAAGCTGATACGGAGTCTGGGATTAAGCAACACCTCCCTGCCCCCCCAATACTCCTTTCTTCACTTGTTAGCTTTGATATGAAAACCCTAAATTAAACTAATCCAGAGCTTAATATCACATGTAAACAGAGATAAAGTATTAGCTATATATCTCCACCCCAGGCCAGACAACTGATGTTATGGAGAGTCTATTTCAGGGCCTGAACCTTTTGGGGATTTGGATGGGGATGAACAGATTTCCTCCAAACCCTTCTAAGACTAAGTGGCTTTGGGCGCTAGGGCCTCTTGAATCTCTTTCTGTCTTTTTGGCACATGTCCCGGGGCTGCTGCACATGTGCACCCTATGTGCAGCCCTGGGACATCTGCTTGCTGTCCCGGAACACCACCACCCGTCTCAGCTCCATAGCAGCAGCTGCATCTCCACCAAGAGCCGCCCACCCACCCATTGACCGGGCTGAACACTGACCTCAGAAGGCAAGCAGGCATGGAGAACCACTGGGAAGGCTACTAGCTCCCTTCGCCGTGGCCGGCTGGCTCCAACATGCTTGCATACTTTCCATGCGGCCTTCTGCTTGCCTGCCTTCACAAGGTGGCCAAGGGGACACTGGGAAGGCTGTGTGGAAAGCAGTGGAGCACGGCAGGACTGTGGTCTGCAGGGGAGTAGGGGAGGCAGACTGGGACGGCGGAAAGCAGAGATTGGGAGGTTGGGTGGACACCACTATCAGCTCTCCAAACCACCTGCTGCCCCTGCTACTAGTTTTCAGGAACCAATGGGAACCAGTAGCATTTCACCCCGATAGAAAGAGAGGCAGTTTTTGCATCCTGTAATCAGACTCTCATCTAGTAGGGCCCAGGAAGCATGACTTTCCCATATCTATACCTACCCTCTGGAACACTACAGCATTTGAGGTATGGTTGGCCCTGACTTGCTCAATTACTAGAAACCCTTAAATTCATGGGACTGGTGAATAGTGTTTTCAAGGCTCACTTTGTTTCAATGGCCAGAAAATATAGTTTTTAATCATTGTAACCTATTCTGAGTCACGTTTGGGAGAGAGGCATTTTATAAATTGTTATACATTATTTTATTTTATTTTATTTTATTGTTTTGTTTCATTTTACTCCTAACTGTAGGCATCTTTTTGGGAGAATCCACAATGATATCAGATATAGATGACCCCAGTGCTACCAACCTTGCGGAAGGCTATTATTAATTGCTACAACTCTGGCATGGGTGAATAATATGAGACATTTTTTGAGATTTTTAATTGGCTATCTAATTTAACTGATCTGGGATTTTAGAAATGTTTTATTTATTTTTTAGTTATTATTTATTTATTGGATTTGTATGCCGCCCCTCTCCGCAGACTCGGGGCGGCTAACAACAACAATAAAACAGTATATAACAAATCCAATACTAAAAACAGTTAAAAGCCCAATTATATAAAAACCAATCATACATACAGACATGCCATGCATAAAATTGTAAAGGCCTAGGGGAAAAAGGTATCTCAGTTCCCCCATGCCTGGCGGCAGAGGTGGGTTTTAAGCAACTTTCGAAAGGCAAGGAGGGTGGGGGCAATTCTAATCTCTGGGGGGAGTTGGTTCCAGAGGGCTGGGGCCACCACAGAGAAGGCTCTTCCTCTGGGTCCCGCCAAGTGACATTGTTTGGTTGACGGGACCTGGAGAAGACCCACTCTGTGGGACCTGACTGGTCGCTGGGATTCGTGCAGCAGAAGGCGGTCCCTGAGGTAATCTGGTCCGGTGCCATGAAGGGCTTTATGGTTGTTGCTTCTTACTTTTGATCACTGTCTATTGTTTCTTTGATAGGTGGGTAGTTTAATAAATATGTAAATAAAATGTTCAATATTTAATGACCTAATAATGCATTGAGATGCAGCCTACCTAGGATTATACCTACTTATAAAGTCTCAATTAATTTTACACCAGAAAAATATAATGCTCAGTGGATATGACTTGAATCGGCACATTACCAAATGTACAATTCGATTTACCCGATTACGCTGTGAAACTTTCTTCTGTAAACGACAAAGTATTTTAAGCCATTCTTCAAATTCTTTCTTCTTTTCCACAACCTCATTTTTTCTCATCTGAAGTTTTTTCTTAAGTTCTTCAATCTAGAGTAAAAACCAATTTTAATATAGCTTCAATTGTTACTTGTACATATTTAGCACTTTCTATGGATCCCTCCAACATTGTTTGGAGAGATATGAGAACTAAAACAGATAAGAATTGGTTCACAAATGTTGGGATTTATGTTCATGGATATATTTTATCAAATTATATAGAGTCAACCTAGATTTAAGATGGGGAAACTCCTAATTATAATGAGCAGAAATGTTTTATATTCACATGATCGAATAGAAGTTTTTTCATTTATAAGTCTTCACGCTCAATTCCAGTGTACTACACTATAAGGATAGTTTAATTTTAAACCGTGGAGGTCTTTTCTAAAAACCCACTGGATGGATGGCCCCAAGATTGATGCTTTTATTAATGTAGTACGTACTAAGGTTCAACTCCTAAAAGTGTACCTGTAGCTTTAATGATGCTTTCTTTTCTTTAAACTGAATGGCTTCTTTAACCATTACTTGCTTTAGGTCTTCAATGGCAGTCAGTTCCATGACTGTTCCATCCTCCTCTTTTTTTGTCATATTACGAAGTTCATTTATTTTAATGTTCATGGAATGCCTTTCAGACATTTGTTGGTTTACTAAATGGACAATTTCATTGTAATTCTCCCATGTTTGATCTTGCTCTTTACTGCCAAAACAAAATTTTGAAGAAATCTTTAAAAATGACTGTAAACAACATAAGCCTTCATTCATTCATTCATTCATTCATTCATTCATTCATTCATTCATTCATTCATTCCTGTATCCATCCATCCATCCAGTTAATTAACTAGTTACTTAATTAGTTAGTATGCCTGTCATTACCAAAGGCTCTGAATAGCTAACAATCAAGATTTGCAAAAAAATTAAAAAACTACCCTCCTAAAAATAATAAAGTCGCCCATCTTAGCCACGCCATGCTTCAGTGCCGAAGACAACGCTGTTCCATTCCAGAATTTTGTTCGCTCTCTCTGACTTTCTTGTTCAGGTTGTGATTTCCAAATGGCATTCCTGCTTCTCCTAATGACCACTGGGCTTTCTGCCAACCTTAGTAAGTCTCCATGAAGGATATCTGCTTGACTAAAGTAGATACTTTTTGTTTTGCTTGGTGCTTAGACTCTGACCAGTTGTTATGAAGTTATTAACAGCTGGCTCACTGAAAAGACTTATGATTTCCTAAACTTTTAAAAAAGACTCAACTGCTAAGAAAAAATTAGTAGTAAATAATTAGTGTTTAAATTCGTTTGTGCGTGCATATTTCTTGGTGGGCTTGCCGCTGGGACAGAACAACGCTAGGCAGAACAACCAAGTCTTAATTACTCTTCTGAACTCAGTAGGGAAGTGGAAGATCAGATAGAATTACAAAATATGCAGTTGGGGGCAGATAACAATCCTGGATAGTACTGTACTGACTTTATTTGATCTGATTCAATGGGCAAATTAATTTAGAGAAAGCACATCCTTGGGTATTCTGGTCCAGAACCATGTAAGGCCTCTAAGGTGACAATAAAGATCTAGAAGCCAAATGGTAATCAATACACTCCGAAAGCAGTGGCTCCATCTAATTATACTGAACTGGGATGCTCAATATTGTTCGACTACCACACTTTGTACCACTTGTACATTCCAAATGTTTTCTAAAGACAGCCCCTTATGGAACACATTATAAAAACCAAGTAAGTTATGTTTAAGATCTGATTGATTACAAATCCCCCTGGCCACAACTACTACCTGTTGATTGAGTAGCACCTGTGAATCCAGGATTCCCCCAAGTGCAAACCAAGGAAATGAATATTACAATTGTTCATTTTTACCCCATAGTGCCTACCTCAGTGTTTCATTTTGTTCTTCAGAGAACATTTGCTTTTCATACACCTCTTGTACTGCAGCAAGAGTTTCATTCATAGCAGCTTGTACTTCTTTTAACTTGATAAGATGGAATCGATGGGCAGCAGCCACAAGTTCTAAAATAAGGGATTTTAAAACAGAAAGACAGAAAGAAATAAAATATTAAATCCGTTTTCAATTTTCTACAAATTACCAAATCTCTGTGATAACTTGAAGTGCCAAATAAATAATCTAGAAATCATAGGGAAACAAGGCCTAGATAAAGCACTGACTCTAAAGGCTAGCCACACTGAAGTAGTACTTGGATTGAGCCTTCATTCTATCTAGATATTTCAATTATACTGCATATATTTATTTATTTATTTATTTATTTATTTATTCATTCATTCATTCATTCATTCATTCATTCATTCATTCATTCATTCATTCATTCATTCTCGCGGCCGCATTCTGCACGATCTGAAGTTTCCGAACACTTTTCAAAGGTAGCTCCATGTAGAGAGCGTTGCAGTAATCAAACCTGCAGGTGATGAGGGCATGAGTGACTGTGAGCAGTGACTCCCTGTCCAAATAGGGCCACAACTGGTGCACCAGGCAAACCTGGGCAAACGCCCCCCTCGCCACAGCCGAAAGATGATGTTCCAATGTCAGCTGTGGATCGAGGAGGACGCCCAAGTTGCGGACCCTCTCTGAGGGGGTCAATAGTTTCCCCCCCCCCAGGGTAATGGACGGACAGATGGAATTGTCCTTGGGAGGCAAGACCCACAGCCACTTCGTCTTGTCTGGGTTCAGTTTGAGTTTGTTGACACCCATCCAGGCCCCAACAGCCTCCAGGCACTGGCACATCACTTCCACTTCTTTGTTGACATACAGTGGAACCCCGTCTTACGAACTTAATTGGTTCTGGGACAAGGTTCGTAAGGTGAAAAGTTCGTAAGATGAAACAATGTTTCCCATAGGAATCAATGAAAAAGCGAATAATGCGTGCAAGTCCAAAACTCGCCCCTTTTGCCTTATGACAACCGGCATTCTGATCCTTGTTTGGGGACAGGGGGAGGAGGGAAGGGGGACACAGCAGAGGCTGCGTATGGAGCTTTGTGGGTGATTAACACACGTGGGAAGCTGCCTCGCAGCTTGTCAGCCGGCAGGGCTTACACCCTCCTTGAAAGTGTTTTCGGAGGTGGCAGCAAAGGGGAATCCGGAGCTTCGGCTTCAGACAAGGCTCCCTGGCTCTCACTCTGCTGTGTGTGTATGGGTCCCTGAATGCCGGTAGAGAACAGGGGGAGGCTCTTTTCCTTCCCCTTTGCTCAGGGGGACCAAGCCTCTGAGCTCCGGTCCTCAGCGAAGCGCAGGCAATGGAGACGCGGTATAGAGAGAGGTCAATCTGTCAACTAAAGAAGAGGAAAACTGGAGCGCTGGGGGCTCTGAGGATGGCAGGGGGGCACATTTCTTCCATCAGGTTTGGGGCTGCGTGGTTGTTTAGTGCCCTGAAAACTTCACGAGGAAGTTGAGATACGGGCACTCACAGCCTCCTAATCCCCCCGTTTCTTTAAGGCTGCCCCCATCTCTGGCAAGGGAGGGCAAGGGGTGGCTGGCTCTCCTACCCTCCTCTCATCTCTGCTACAATACATTTTCCCTGCAGTTGATCCAAGCGCTGGCAGGGAAGGAACAAATTTCAGGCGTCCTGGAAACCTAACAAAAAGGGGCTGGTAGAATAATCATTGGGAGTGGGCTGTCCTGTACAGGCTCTCACAGCCTCCTCATTTACACCCTCCCCCATTTCTTTAAGCCTCCCCCTCTCTCGCAAGGGAGGGAAAGGGGTGGCCGGCTCTCCTACTCTCTCGGCTCTGCTACGTACATTTTCTCTGCAGTTGATCCAAGCGCTGGCACGGAAGGAACGAACTGAAATGCGAGTCAGGAGTCCTGGAAACGTAACAAAAAGGGGGCTGGTGGAATAATCATTGGGAATGGGGTGTCCTGGAAGTTGGGATACAGGCTCTCCCAGCCTCTTAATTCCCCCCCCCCCCCCGTTTCTTCAAGGCTTCCCCTCTCGTGTGCAAGGCAAAGCAAGGGGTGGGAAATGCGAGTCAGGATTCCTGGAAACGTAACAATAAGGGGGCTGGTGGAATAATCATTGGGAATGGGGTGTCCTGGAAGTTGGGATACAGGCTCTCCCAGCCTCCTCATTCCCCCCCCTCCTTTCTTTAAGTTTTCTTTATTAGATTTGTATGCCGCCCCTCTCCGTAGACTCCTTAAAGAAACGAGGGAGGGGGGGAATGAGGAGGCTGGGAGAGCCTGTATCCCAACTTCCAGGACACCCCATTCCCAATGATTATTCCACCAGCCCCCTTTTTGTTACGTTTCCAGGACTCCTGACTCGCATTTCCCACCCCTTGCTTTCCCTTGCACACGAGATGAGAAGCCTTAAAGAAACGGGGGGGGGGGGGAATGAGGAGGCTGGGAGAGCCTGCATCCCAACTTCCAGGACACCCCATTCCCAATGATTATTCCACCAGCCCCCTTTTTGTTACGTTTCCAGGACTCCTGACTCGCATTTCCCACCCCTTGCTTTCCCTTGCGCACGAGAGGGGAAGCCTTAAAGAAACAGGGGGGGGGAGGGAGATGAGGAGGCTGGGGGAGCCTGTATCCCAACTTCCAGGACACCCCATTCCCAATGATTATTCCACCAGCCCCCTTTTTGTTACGTTTCCAGGACTCCTGACTCGCATTTCCCACCCCTTGCTTTCCCTTGCACACGAGAGGGGAAGCCTTAAAGAAACGGGGGGGGGGGGAATTAAGAGGCTGGGAGAGCCTGTATCCCAACTTCCAGGACACCCCATTCCCAATGATTATTCCACCAACCCCCTTATTGTTACGTTTCCAGGACTCCTGACTCGCATTTCAGTTCGTTCCTTCCCTTGCAGTGCTTGGATCAACTGCAGGGAAAATGTACGTAGCAGAGCCGAGTTAAAGACATGGCTTTCCAGGAGCCTCCCGAAAGCCGAACGCCAAACCCGAACTTCCGCTTTCGGCGTTCGGAGGCTCCTGGGAAGCCGCCCGGCTATTTTAAAATGTGACCGCCGGGCTGGGGGGCTTCCAAGCACCCCGCCCGAACCCCGAACTTTTGCCAAACTTCCGGGTTCGGGGTTGGGGGGGGTGCTGGGAAGCCCCCCAGCCCGGCAGTCACCTTTTAAAACAGCCGGGCGGCTTCCCAGGAGCCTCCAAACGCCGAACCCGGAAGTTCGGGTTTGGCGTTCGTAACTCGAAAAAAGATCGTAAGAAGAGGCAATTTTTTTCTGAACCCCGGGTTCGTATCACGAGTTGTTCGTAAGACGAGGGGTTCGTATCTTGAGGTACCACTGTATATGTTTTCACAGAAACAAGTCCTTGAAAGCTGGAATTCGAAAATATAAACTTATTTTATTATTTGCCAGATATTATTGAATGATCTATTAATTCCACATATGGAGCTTCAAATACAGTGATCCCCCGAGTTTCGCAATCTCGATCTTTGCGAAACGCTATATCGCGATTTTTTCACCCGATGACGTCACTCCCTTCCTTTCTCATCTTTCTTTCTCTCTCTCTTTCTCTATCTTGCTTCTTCCTCTCTCACACTCTCTTCCTCCCTCTCTCATCTCTTTCTTTCCTTCTCTCTCTTTCTCTATCTCTCCCCCTCTTGCTCTCGAGCAGCGGGCGGCACCCAGGGAAGGTTCCTTCGGCCGCCCACCAGCTGATCTGCTCGGCAGCGCAGTAGCAGCAAGGAGCCGAAGATGGGGTTTCCCCTTTGCGTGGGCAACGGGGAAACCCCATCTTCGGCTCCTCGCTGCTACTGCGCTGCCGAGCAGATCAGCTGCGGCGGGCGGACATGCGGACAAGCAGCGGACAAGCGGCGGGCGGAAAAGTGGCGGCTGGACAAGCGGACAAGCGGCGGACAAGCGGCGGCCAGACAAGTGGAAAAGCGGTGGACAAGCGGCGGAAAAGCGGCGGCCGGATAAGCGGACAAGTGGCGGACAAGCGGCGGAAAAGCGGCGGCCGGACAAGCGGACAAGCGGCGGACAAGCGGCGGCCGGACAAGCGGACAAGCGGCGGAAAAGCAGCGGCCGGACAAGCGGACAAGCGGCGGACAAGCGGGCAGGCAGGCGGCTCCTCAGCTGCTGGGTCTTCCCAGGTGCGGAAGTAAAAACACCATCTGTGCATGCGCGGCCATGGAAAAAGGGGCGCGCATGCGCAGATGGTGTTTTTACTTCCACACCACTACATCCCGAAAAATCGATGATCGCGAGGGGTCTTGGAACGGAACCCTCGCGATAATAGAGGGATCACTGTATATGCAGTATGATGAATAATGTTTCGTGTTCCATGAATTTCTTGATCCTCTTGTAAAGCAAAGTTATTTTTCCATATTCACCTTCACTTATTCTAATACTTCTTCGGCCAAAGGTTGAAGGAAACAAGCAAAAGATCCATAGGTATATTCCTATATTTCAAATTCTTGGGAAACCATGGTAATATTTAAATGCATTAAGGCCAAACAACATATCGCTAATTCACTCTATTATCACAAACTTTCTCTGGTCTTCTATGGGACTCATCCTTTTAGATTATTAAAAAGAATTTAAATAAGAATTTTAATAAGAATTTAAAAGTTGCTGCTTTGAACAATAGGTTATTAACCCTTAATCCTTTTTTCAGATCAGTTTGAAGATAATGGTAGTGGGGATAAAGTAGTATGTAACCCCAGGTATGTATTGGTTTCACATTTTTTTCTAAAGCAGTTAAAAATAATGTTGGTAAAACTATATATTGTTTCTTAGTTTCCTCTTTTTATACTTAAAAATTAGAGCTCAACTTCTATGATCCAAATTAAAATACAGTGATACCTTGTCTTACAAACTTAATTGGTTCCGGGACGAGGTTCTTAAGGTGAAAAGTTTGTAAGATGAAACAATGTTTCCCATAGGAATCAATGAAAAAGCGATTGATGCGTGCAAGCCCAAAATTCACCCCTTTTGCAGCGCCCGTTTCTGCGCTGCTGGGATTACCCTGAGGCTCCCTTCCATGGAAAACCCAACCTCCGGACTTCTGTTTTTTTGTAATGCTGCAGGGGAATCCCAGCAGGGAAATCCCAGCATTGCAAAAATGAGCACTTCGCTGACAATGGAATTCCGGAGGTGGGGTTTCCCAGCGAAGGGAGCATCAGTGAAATCGCAGCATTGCAAAAACACCAAAGTCCTCAAAACCCAACCTCCGGACCTCTGTGTTTTTGCAATGCTGTGATTTCCCTGAGGCTCCCCTCGCTGGGAAACCCCACCTCTGGACTTCCGTTGCCAGCGAAGCACCCATTTTTGCGCTACTGGGATTCCCCTGCAACATCACAAAAACACGGAAGTCCAGAGGTGGGGTTTCCCATGGAGGGGAGCCTCAGGGCAATCCCAGCAGTGCAAAAACAGGCGCTTCGATGGCAACGGAAGTCTGGAGGCGGGGCATCCCAGCAGCGGTGGTGGGTTTGTAAGGTGAAAATTGTTTGTAAGAAGAGGCAAAAAAATCTTAAACCCTGGGTTTGTATCTCAAAAAGTTTGTATGATGAGGCATTTGTAAGACGAGGTATCACTGTTTTAATCAAAACAAGTTATGTAAAGCTGTCTATCAAACTGCATAGTTCTTAAAATAAATTATCACAATTAACAAATTAGTCATATGTTGTATTCTCTAAAGCAGGGGTCCCCAACCACCGGGCCGCGGACCAGTACCGGGCCGCGGGGCATGTTGCACCGGTCCGTGGAGTCAGCAGCTGCCGGCCCGCATGCCGCCACCCCCTCCCTCCAGCGCTTTGCCTCCCGCCAGGCAAGAGGCCTCGGGAGGCAGGTTCTGCCAGCCACAGAACGATGGATGGGACAGAGGGGCGGGAAGGACCGAGAGGCTCAAGCCTCTTTTGGCTTCTGCCGCGGGGCGCTTTTGCGTTTTTGGCTGGGGGGAGGCAGGAGGGCCAGCCTGACCCCCTCTCTCCAGCGCTTAGCTCCCGCTGGGCAAGAGGGCTTGGGAGGCAGGTTCTGCCGGCCACAGGACGATGGCGGGAAAGAGGGGCGGGGAGGACCAGCACCCCCATGCTTAATCCCGCCCCCAACCACGCCCCTTTCCGCCCCCACTGGGCCATAGAAAAATTGTCTTGCTGAAACTGGTCCCTGGTGGAAAAAACGTTGGGGACCACTGCTCTAAAGCATTTTACTTTAAGATAAAATGAATTATCTTAAAAATACCTTCAAATTCTTTCATAACAATTGCTGGGAAACTCTTGACTCTGATACGGAGATTACAGTTTTTTATGGTCTCTTCTTCCAACAAGTCAATTGTATCTTTTCTTTCCTTTTCCTAAAAATTGACAGACATATGACAAAGGGGGAAAAAAATCTGATGGCCTCTCTTTCCTAAATGTAGATACAGACTTTTTTTCCTTAATGATAAAGTTTACGTGAAGGAATAAATTTCAGTAAAAGGGGCAAGGCAATCTGAAGTTACGGCAGATTTCTCCAGAACCATTTATGACCCAGTTTTGAAATTCCAATGGCTGCCCCTCCCCAAGTTCACATTATCAAATTTTGAGCACTTGGCAACTTGACCACACTTATAACTATCTACAGTATAGCAGTGGTTCTCAACTTTCCTAATGCCACAACCCTATAATACAGTTCATCATGCTGTGGTGACCCCCCCCCCAACCATAAAATAATAAAATTATAAGGAAACTCAGGGGTGGGTTCTAACTTACCCCACTGCCAGTTCACTTCCTCTTGAGCTGCAGAAAAAAAACCCTGAAAACATGATGGCGACACATGCACAGTCCCAGAAATTTGGCTTCTGCACATGCTCAGAAGTTCCCATGGTACAGATTTTTTCTATTTGCATGTGGGTGGATTCGCCTGGAGATGGAAGAAGGAGCAGTACCTCGGGTCTTAAGACCATCAGAAATATGGTCTTGGGCGACCACTGTTAAAGGGCCATTCGACCCACAAAGGGGTCGCGTCCCACAGACTGAGAACCGCTGATTTATATAGTATCCTACAGTTACATTACCATGATTTTTGGCTTTTCCCCCCTGAAGCTGGCATTTGGTTCCTGTTTCTATCAAAAAAATTAGCTAAAATGCACGTATTTAACGACCATGGCTTTTACTTAATGACCACAGCCTTTGCTTAATGGCTCCCACATGGTGACCTAATTAATGACTACCATGAGTTATGACCGTAATTCTGGGCTCAATTATTTATTTATTTATTTATTTATTACTTAGATTTGTATGCCGCCCCTCTCCGAAGACTCGGGGCGGCTCACAACATGTAGAAACAAATCATAAGCAATCAGACAAATTTAAAATATTTAAATATTTAAAAAAAACCCATATACTAACAGTCATACACACAGACATACCATGCATAAATTAAACGTGCCCAGGGGGAGATGTTTCAGTTCCCCCATGCCTGACGGCAAAGGTGGGTTTTAAGGAGTTTACGGAAGGCAGGAAGAGTAGGGGCAGTTCTAATCTCCGGGGGGAGTTGGTTCCAGAGGGCCGGGGCCGCCACAGAGAAGGCTCTTCCCCTGGGGCCCGCCAACCGACATTGTTTAGTTGACGGGACCCGGAGAAGGCCCACTCTGTGGGACCTAATCGGTCGCTGGGATTCGTGCGGCAGGAGGCGGTCTCGGAGATATTCTGGTCCAATGCCATGAAGGGCTTTAAAGGTCATAACCAACACTTTGAATTGTGACCGGAAATTGATCGGCAGCCAATGCAGACTGCGGAGTGATGGTGAAACATGGGCATACCTAGGTAGGCCCATGACTGCTCTCGCAGCTGCATTTTGCACGATCTGAAGTTTCCGAACACTTTTCAAAGGTAGCCCCATGTAGAGAGCATTACAGTAGTCGAACCTCGAGGTGATGAGGGCATGAGTGACTGTGAGCAATGAGTCCCGGTCCAGATAGGGCCGCAACTGGTGCATCAGGCGAACCTGGGCAAACGCCCCCCTCGCCACAGCTGAAAGATGTTGTTCTAATGTGAGCTGTGGATCGAGGAGGACGCCCAAGTTGCGGACCCTCTCTGAGGGGGTCAACAATTCCCCCCCCAGGGTGATGGACGGACAGATGGGATTGTCCTTGGGAGGCAGAACCCACAGCCACTCCGTCTTATCCGGGTTGAGCTTGAGTCTGTTGACACCCATCCAGGCCCCAACAGCCTCCAGGCACCGGCACATCACTTCCACCGCTTCGTTGACTGGGCATGGGGTGGAGATGTAAAGCTGGGTATCATCCGCATATTGATGATACCTCACCCCATGTCCTTGGATGATCTCGCCCAGCGGTTTCATGTAGATGTTGAATAGCAGGGGGGAGAGGACCGACCCCTGAGGCACCCCACAAGGGAGAAACCTAGGAGTCGACCTTTGGCCCCCCACTAACACCGACTGCGACCGGCCAGAGAGGTAGGAGGAGAACCACTGAAGAACAGTGCCTCCCACCCCCAGCCCCTCCAGCCGGTGCAGAAGGATACCATGGTCGATGGTATCGAAAGCCGCTGAGAGGTCAAGGAGCACCAGGACAGAGGATAAACCCCTGTCCCGGGCCCGCCAGAGATCATCCATCAACGCGACCAAAGTGGTTTCCGTGCTGTAACCGGGCCTGAAACCCGACTGCTGGGGACCTAGATAATCGGCTTCTTCCAAGGACCGCTGGAGCTGGAGTGCCACCACCTTCTCGACAACCTTCCCCATAAAGGGAAGGTTGGAGACTGGACGATAGTTGTTAAGTACGGCTGGGTCCAGGGAGGGTTTCTTGAGGAGGGGGCGCACAAGCGCTTCTTTATAGAGTGATGGAAAAACTCCCCTCCCCAAGGAAGCGTTGGTAATCTCCTGGGCCCAGCTCCGTGTCACCTCCCTGCTGGCCGAAACCAACCAGGAGGGACACGGATCCAGTAAACAGGTGGCAGAACTCACAGCTCCAATGGCCTTGTCCACTTCATCAGGTGTCACCAGATCAAACTCTTCCCAGACAGGTGGACAAGTACGTGCCCCAGTCACCTCGACTGACTCGTTGTCAGTCGACTCTGTTTTACAATTGGAGTCGAGGTCGGCTCGGATCCGAGCGACTTTATCAGCGAAAAACGTGTTAAAGTCCTCGGCACTACTCTGTAAGGGCTCCCCAACTCCCCCCTGATTAAGAAGGGAGCGGGTCACCCTAAACAGAGCGGCCGGGCGGGATTCCGCTGATGCAATCAAGGCGGCATGGTACGCGCATCTTGCCGCCTTGAGCGCCACTTTGTAAGTCTTAATAAAAGCTCTTACAAGTGTTCGGTCGGATTCAGACCTACTCTTCCTCCATCGCTTCTCTAGACGTCACTTCTGGCGTTTCAACTCCCGGAGCTCCTCGTTGAACCATGGAGCTCTACGGGGTCTAGCGCCTCGGAGAGGTCGCAAAGGCGCAATCCGGTCAAGAGCCTCCGCTGCGGCCTTGTTCCAGGCCTCCGCAAGAGACTCTGCCGAACTGTGGACAAGTGCCTCTGGTATAACCCCAAGCGCCGTCTGAAAGCCCTCAGGGTCCATCAGGCGTCTGGGGCGGAACATCTTAATTGGTTCCGCCTCCCTGCGGGGAAGGATTGGAGCCAGGAAGTCAAGCCGTAGTAGGAAATGGTCTGACCATGACAAAGGCAACGCATCTAAGCCCCTTAGTCTCAGACCATTACTCAGTTGCTCAGAAAGGAATACCATGTCAGGTGCGTGTCCTCCCTCGTGAGTCGGACCCTGAACTACTTGAGTCAGGTCCATGGCTGTCATGGTGGCCATGAACTCCTGTGCCAACCCAGAGGTTTCGCCGAGTGACGGCAGATTGAAGTCCCCCAGGACAATAAGTCCGGGGAACTCCACCGCCAACCCGGCTACTTCCTCGAGTAGCACAGGCAGGGCTTTTGACACGCAGCTGGGAGGCAGGTACGTGAGAAATAAGCCCACCTGAACCCCTAAGTCCAACCTCATCAAGAGAGACTCGCAACCCGCAATTTCCGGAGCAATGAGTCTACGCAGGCAAAGGCTCTCCCTGGCAACAATAGCCACTCCTCCCCCCCTTCCCTGGGGTCGAGGTTGATGCCATATCTGAAACCCGGCTGGGCAAATTTCAGAGAGGGGAACACCTCCCTCCGGGCCCAGCCAGGTTTCAGTGAATCTATTATGGTCCTAAGTTGAGGACTACCCGTATTCTTTTCTCTCCCCCCATCATTATACTAGCACAGATCGTCTCTTTACAGCAACACTGTACTCTAATAATAGCACATCAAATATTCATCCATAGATTCAACGCAAGACTATTTAGTCCAACCCAAATTTTGTAATCAAAATACATGTATTTTTTTTAATATCTAAAAGCAAAAATTTTTTAGATTTTGATATTACCAATTTTTTAATGGCTGTGACAGCATCTTCAAGGTGCTGGACAGTTTCTTTGTTGCATGGTGGCCTTTCATTCTGAAGCTGTTTTTCTAATCAAAAAGGAAGAACAGGGAAACCTGACTTCAAAACACTTTTCAATTTTCAAATCCCATTAAGTAAAATAATGCTTTGCAACTTGGAAGTTAACTTCACAGTTATTACGTAGATTCACATTTTAGTTGCAGAGTGAACTCTGGGAGTTCTCAACTAAATAATCATTTGATGGGGATAGAAGAGACCAAGCCAGTACACTGGAAAGAGGGGGCAGGACAAGTAGTTCACTATGCTGCAATATGCTGCAACTAGGGCTATATGTATATTAAATCAGTGTTTTTCAACCACTGTGCCGTGGCACACTAGTGTGCCGTGAGACATGGTCAGGTGTGCCGCGAAGCTCAGAGAGAAAGAAAGAAAGAGAGAGAGAAATCAAGAGAGAAAGAAAGCAAGAGAGAGAGAAAGCAAGAGAGAAAGAAAGCAAGAGAGAGGGAAAGAGAACAAGAGAAAGAAGGAGAGAGAGCAAGAAAGAGAAAGAAAGCAAGAGAGAGAGAGGGAGGGAAGGAGAGAGAGAGAAAGACATAGAGGGACATAGGGAGGGAGAGAGAAAGAGAGCAAAAGAGAGAGGAAGGAAGGAAGAGAAAGAAAGAGGGATGGAGAGAGAAAGAAAGAGGAAGGAAGGGAGAGAAAGAGGGAGGGAGAAAGAAATAGAGCGAAGGGGAAGAAGAGACAGAGAGAATTATTTTGTCCAAACTTTTTTTAGTCCCCCCCCCCCCCCCTTAATGTGCCCCAGGGTTTCGTAAATGTAAAAAATGTGCCTCGGCTCAAAAAAGGTTGAAAATCACTGTATTAAATAATATTGTCAAGTTTTATCCATTCAAATAGATTTTGATAAATCGACAAGAAAGTCAAGGAATTCTGAATACGTAATACTGAAGACTAGTCCTATTCATAGAAAGAAGTTCCTAATCTTCTCTTTCTTTCCTAACTACGTAGCAAATTACTACACACACACCTCTGAATACACTTCTCACAAAGTTTTTACTGACATTTTGAGAAACCATGAAATACAACTCTCACACATGGGGGAGAGGGCTGAGTCATGCAGCACCTGACATTGGTATGGCCAAGGACTTAACAGATTTCCTTTGTATGTACAGTGGTACCTCGGTACTCGAACGCTTCCTTTCTCGTACATTTCGGATAATGAACAAATTTTTCGGCAAAAATTTGCTTCGTTATCTGAACAAAAATTCAGATACCAAACAGCCAGAGAAAATTTTGTTCATTATCCGAAATGTAATCCCAGCAGCTTCAGGGGGCTGAGGAGCTCTCTAAGAGCTCCAAGCTGCAGGAAGGGTGGGGGCTGCTGCAATCTTGGCAGCTTCTGGGGGCTCCATTCCTCATTGCTTCCTTTTATTACCTGTAAGCAGCTTCAAAAACTTTCTCCTTCCCTGTGGCTGCAACAGTGGCGATTTCCCTTCCAGTAGCAAGAGCGCCGGGAAGTCACGTAATGAAGGGAAGCTGCTGGAGCAGCAGCAACTGCTGAGATGGCTCCGGCAGCTTCCCTTTATCACGTGACGTTCCCGGCACTCTTGCTACTGGAAGGGAAGCCGCCGCTGTTGCAGCCACAGGGAAGGAGAAAGTTTTTGAAGCTGCTTACAGGTAATAAAAGGAAGCAATGAGGAAAAGAGCCCCCAGAAGCTGCCAAGATTGCAGCAGCCCCCACCCTTCCTGCAGCTTGGAGCTCTTAGAGAGCTCCTCAGCCCCCTGAAGCTGCCGGGATGGCAGCTTCTGGGGGCTCCTTTCCTCATTGCTTCCTTTTATTACCTGTAAGCAGCTTCAAAAACTTTCTCCTTCCCTGTGGCTGCAACAGCGGCGGCTTCCCTTCCAGTAGCAAGAGCGCCGGGAAGTCACGTAATGAAGGGAAGCTGCTGGAGCGGCAGCAACTGCTGAGATGGCTCCAGCAGCTTCCCTTCATCTTGTGACGTCCCCGGCGCTCTTGCTACTGGAAGGGAAACCGCCGCTGTTGCAGCCACAGGGAAGGAGAAAGTTTTTGAAGCTGCTTACAGGTAATAAAAAGAAGCAATGAGGAAAAGAGCCCCCCAAAGCTGCCGGGATTGCAGCAGCCCCCACCTTTCCTGCAGCTTGGAGTAGCGAATTTATTTATCCCATTGGAAATAAAGAAAATAGATTTAATTGGTTCCCATCGAGTTAACAGGGACTGGGAACCAATTAAATCCATTTCCATTATTTCCTATGGGATAAATAAATTCGGTACTCGACCAAATCGGTTCTCGACCACACTTCTGGAACGAATTGTGGTTGAGTACCGAGGTACCACTGTATTTGTTTTGTCCAATACACAATAATACACTATGAGGGTTATAGAGGATATAATCAGGTAGAATGTATTAAAGAGGGAATAGAGGAGAAAATAAAGGAGTAAAATATAACTATGAGAGAATAGCAGGAAAAGAAATAGGTACAGAAGAGAAGATATAGGAGATATAGGAGAGACAATAGGACAGGGGACGGTGGGCACTCTGGTGCACTTATGTATGCCCCTTACTGACCTCTTAGGATTAGGAACTTGGTGAGGTCAACCGTGGATACTCTAAGGGTAAATTGTTGGGGATTAGCGGATGATACTACAGAGTCCGGTAGTGAATTCCACGCTTCGACAATAATAATAATAATAATAATAATAATAATAATAATAATAATAATAATTTATTAGATTTGTATGCCGCCCCTCTCCGAAGACTCGGGGCGGCGACAAATCAATTACTAAAGTTGTATTTTTTACAGTCAAGTTTGGAGCGGTTAATATTAAGCTTGTATCTGTTGTGGGCTCTTGTGTTGTTGTGGTTGAGGCTGAAGTAGTCTTTGACAGGCAGGACATTGCAGCATATGATCTTGTGTGCAATACTTAGATCATGTTTGAGGCGTCTTAGTTCTAAGCTTTTTAGACCCAGGATTGTATGTCTAGTTTCGTAGGTTGTTCTGTTACAGGTAGAGGAGTGAAGAGCTCTTCTGGTGAAGTATCTCTGGACATTTTTGAGGGTATTAATGTCAGAAATGTGGTATGGGTTCCAAACAGATGAGCTATAGTCTAGGATGGGTCTGGTGAAAGTTTTATAAGCTCTGGTAAGTAGTGTGAGATTGCCGGAGCAGAAGCTACGTCGGAATAGATTAACAACTCTTAAAGCCTTCTTGGCGATGTTGTTGCAATGGGCTTTGGCACTTAAGTCTTTAGTTATTAGTACTCCGAGGTCCTTGATAGAGTGGGGATTATCTGTGATAATTGTTTTATTCAGTTTGTACTCTTGCGAATCCTTCAGAAAGATGCCTTGGTCAGTTGTACAGGATGTTGCTGAGAGAGAACTGAAAAGATCAGAATCATCTTCCTTCCATTTAAATTCTTTTATACTTATTTTATTTTATTTTATTGCATTGCATTGTTTTAGTCCTAACTGTGGGCATCTTTTGGGGAGAATTCACAATGATACGAGATATAGATGACCCCAACGCTACCAGCCTTGTGGATGGCTATTATTAATTTCTAGAACTCTGGCACGGATGTATGAGATATTTTTTGAGATTTTTAATTGGCTATCTGGTTTAATTTATCTGGGGTTTTTTTTTAGAAGTTTTATGGTTGTTGCTTCTTACTTTTGATCACTGTCTATTGTTTCTTTGATAGACGGGCAGCCTTACAAATTTAATAAATACATAAATAAAATGTTCAATATTTAATCCTCTAATGCAGGGGTAAGCAAAGTTGGCTCTTTTATAACAAGTGGACTTCAACTCCCAGAATTCCTGAGCTGGTATGATTGTCTCAGGAATTCTGGGAGTTGAAGTCCACAAGTCATAAAAGAGCCAACTTTGCCTATCCCTCCCCTAATGCATTGAGATGCAGACTCTTATTAACCAGGGACCAATATGAATTCATGGAGGATACACGTAAAAGGGCGCCGTCCCGTCACCAAGGCTATAATCCTTGGGGTGGGGTGGGAGAATAGAAACATTTTATTGCCTTATTGCTGTGTGTTTACATTTCAGAGGAAGACACGTGAGGGAGGGAGGGGGAGAGAGAGCGAAGAAGCAACATTAAGACATGCTGAATCCTTCCCTTCTCCCAGTCCGAGGAAGCAGCACTTTTTTCTCCCCTCCCCGCGGGATTCCCACGTTGGAGTCCCCCTCTCACTCGCACTACGCGCGAGCTCTGCCAAAGCAACCGCGGAGAGCCGCTCACCCACGCCCCGCAGGTGCTTCAGCGCTGACGCCGCAGACTCTGAACAGCACGACGAGCGAGGAGTAGAGGGCGCCATCATCCTCCCCGCTCCCCCCACCCCCGCAACAACCTGAGCCACACTGCGCGGGCGGTTACTATGACAACCGGAGGCGACCGGGCCTGCGCGCGCCTCGCGAGACCCGCCCGAGGTTGCCTGTTCCAAAGCCGCTGAGAAAAAACATGATGGTGGATTCAAATGATGCTGTTTGTCTTTTATACCCCCTCCTTCTCTTCATTTGAAAACGAAAAGCTACAATATGCTGGGAGTGGAGGAGAGGGCCTTTTTTTATTATTATTATTATTATTATTATTATTATTATTATTATTATTATTATTATTATTATTATAATTAATAATATTTATTTATTCGATTTGTTTATGCCTCCCTTCTCCTTAGACTCAGGGCGGTTAGCAATAGCACTTTTTAAATAGAGCCAGCAATATTGCCCCCACAATCTGGGTCCTCCTTTTACCCACCTCGGAAGGATTAATAATAATAATAATAATAATAATAATAATAATAATAATAATAATAATAATAATAATAAACCACACAGTTCTAGATGCTTGGGAAATGTTTGACTTGTGATATTGTGACACAAAATCCAGCATATCAATCCCGTTTGCTGTGTATTACAGTTTTTTATGAATAAAATAATATATGAATCTAACTTAATAAATATAATGAAAGATGTGGAATTCTTATGAATCAGTATTCAGTTCATTTAAATAATTACTTACATCAGGATTTTCGTAAATAATAATAATAATATGCATCTAAAGGCATTTTTGCTTCCGGATAGTTGCTGAAATTGCAGTCTTGTTTTTGTTGTTTCTGTACTGTATTTAATTTAGGAATGAGCTGTAAAATAGTAAAATGGGTATTGCACAGAACTGTGAATGCATTTTTAGCTGATAATTTTTAGAAATGCAATCAAACCCATTATACTTTGTGTGAAATCTGTTTTAAAATGAAAGTTACTTCAATGGTTTGCCTAGGAACCTTATTTCAGGAATTTATTCGAGAGGGGCCTTTAAGGATAAATGAATATGATCAACAGGATCTTTAGGTAGAGTGCCTAAAGTCACACATCCACACAATATAAATTATTAAAAGACCCAGTAAAATAATAGCTAAAGCTATCACTGGCCAAAGCTTGCTGAAACAACACAGCTTTGGCTACTTTGTGGGATGTCAGTGGGGTATGGTATTTCAATACTTCTAGGGAGAGAAAGAATGGGGCTGGTGCTGAGATGACCTATTATCTAGAACCATCCCTGGGATGGGGGATAGCAAAAAGATCAAGAAGCTGCCTACAATTGTGATTATTCCTTTGCATGCCACACATATTAAAAAGGAGTAAGCTCCAGTTGTGCAGGCACAGCTGTCATCTTGGCTTTTTCACTTATTTTTGGATATTGCTGTAGTTCATGTACTTGTGGTGGAGGGGGAACCCACAATAGGCCCTCTTTGATGGTTACATCAAATCAGATTTTTGTATTCAATGCAGACAAAATGACATCTTCAGGGCTTTTCTGTACCAACTGCTAAGTAGAAACTACTGGTGCTTTAAGAAACAAAGGACATAAACATTATTATGTTATTGCCTCTAGCTGACTTTCATCCTACTATGGATGTAGCTTGTGCAATCTTCCTGTTTTGTTTCTGCAGTGAAACTCCCTTACATTGGTTGACACAAGCTTAGTGCAGTCTGTGCTGAATGGCATGGAGATCAATTTGCTGGTGATGGGTTGCCCTGTTTCTGTTGGCCATCTGAGGACACAGTACGCCCAGCTCTCGTTCCAGATTGATTTTGCGGAGCTTTTGCCTATTGGCAGTAGGAGGATCAGGGCTTTCCTCACTGTACCAAATTTCCATCTCTTCCACTTGTCAACCAATAGAGGAAAGGATATGGAGGGAAAGAAGAATGGGAAGATCTTTTGTGTGCTAAGAAAATCCTGTTCCCCCCACCAAAGGGAAAGAACCAAAGATATAAGAAAAGAAGTTGATAAGTAGTAAAGAAATTGGTTATTCTGTGCCCACATTTTTGCCAGGGGGAAGGCAGAGAAGTGTCAGAAGCAGTTTCTTGCCAGTACCTGTCTCAAAACAAAACATCCCTGCTGCCACATCTCTCCTTCCCCTACCCCATGCTCCGGGTACAATGATAAACCTACTTCATTGCTAAAGCAGAACAAGGATTGTTCTTGTTGTGAAGTCATGTTTGACCCATCGTGCAAACCCATGGACAACATTCCTCCAGGCCTTCCTGTTCTCTACCATCCTCAAGTCCATTTAAGCTCACACCAACTGCTTCAGTGACTCCATCAAGCAATCTCATTCTCTGTCTTCTTTTGCTCTCATCATTCCCAGCATTAGGCTCTTCTCCAGTGAGTCCGTCCTTTTCATCTGGTGGCCAAAGTATTTGATTTTCATCTTCAGGGTCTGGACTTCTAAATAGCAGTCAGGGTTGATCTCAGAACTTTATTCAACATTTTTTTGAGAAGACATACTTTTTGGTCAGCTCCTGAACTAGATGACAGCATTTATTGCTGCTGTGCATAATAGTATAAAAACAAACACCATAATCTATCCTCATTTTATTACTGAAAATAACTGCTTGGAAAATTAATAGAAACTTTTGAAGGGCTCATCTTTGATTAAAAAAAACACTGCTCAAAACAATAAAGAGAACACTTAAACAACACAATATAACTCCAAGTAAACCAAACTTCTGTGAAATCAAACTCCATTTAGGAAGCAACACTGATTGACAATTTCACATGCTGTTGTGCATATTCAACTTGGTACAGAACAAAGTATTCAATGAGAATATTTCATTCATTCAGATCTAGAATATGTTCTTTGAGGGTTCCCTTTATTTTTTTTGAGCAGTATAATTACTGATTGCAATGATAGTACAGTGATACCTCGCCTTACAAACTTAATTGGTTCCGGGACGAGGTTCTTAAGGTGAAAAGTTTGTAAGACGAAACAATGTTTCCCATAGGAATCAATGGAAAAGCGATTAATGCGTGCAAGCCCAAAATTCACCCCTTTTGCCAGCCGAAATGCCCGTTTTTGCGCTGCTGGGATTCCCCTGAGGCTCCCCTCCATGGGAAACCCCACCTCTGGACCTCTGTGTTTTTGCGATGCTGCGATTTCACTGAGGCTCCCCTCACTGGGAAACCCCACCTCCGGACTTCCGTTGCCAGCGAAGCGCCCGTTTTTGCACTGCTGGAATTCCCCTGCTGGGATTCCTCTGCAGCATCACAAAAACATGGAAGTCCAGAGATGGGGTTTCCCATGGATGGGAGCCTCAGGGGAATCCCAGCAGCGCAAAAATGGGTAGTTCGCTGGCAATGGAAGTCCGGAGGCGGGGCATCCCAGTGGCGGCGGTGGGTTTGTAAGGTGAAAATAGTTTGTAAGAAGAGGCAAAAAAATCTTAAACCCCAGGTTTGTATCTCGAAAAGTTTGTATGATGAGGCGTTTGTAAGACGAGATACTGTATCACTGTACAGTGATCCCTCGATTATCGCGAGGGTTCCGTTCCAAGACCCCTCGCGATAATCGATTTTTCGCGATGTAGGGTTGGGGAAGTAAAAACACCATCTGCGCATGCGCGCCCTTTTTTTCATGGCCGCGCATGTGCAGATGGTGGAGTTTGCGTGGGCGGCGGGGAAGACCCAGGGAAGGTTCCTTCGGCCGCCCAGCAGCTGATCTGCTCGGCAGCGCAGCGAGGAGCGGAATCGGGGTTTTCCCTTTGCGTGGGCGGCGGGGAAACCCCTATCTTCGTCTGCTCGCTGCTGCTGCGGCCGCCCAGCAGCTGATCTGCTCGGCAGCGCAGCAGCAGTGAGCAGACGAAGATCGGGGTTTCCCCGCCGCCTACGTAAAGGGGAAACCCCGATTCCGCTCCTCGCTGCGCTGCCGAGCAGATCAGCTGCTGGGCGGCCGAAGGAACCTTCTCTGGGTCTTCCTCGCTGATGCCCCCGCTCGCCCGCCCGCCCGCCGCCTGCCAGCAAGAGGGGGAGAGATAGAGAAAGAGAGAGAAGGAAAGAAAGAGATGAGAGAGGGAGGAAGAGAGTGTGAGAGAGGAAGAAGCAAGATAGAGAAAGAGAGAGAGAAAGAAAGATGAGAAAGGAAGAGAGTGACGTCATCGGGTGGGAAAATATTTTTAATTAATATTTTTTGAAAAAATTGCGATATAGCGTTTCGCGAAAATCGAGATCGCGAAAATCGAGGGATCACTGTATATTTTTTCATAAATGTTAACCATATTGTCAAGACTTTTGTGTGTAATCTAAAGCAGAGGTCCCCAACCCCTGAGCAATGGACCGATACCAGTCTGTACTATTAGATACTGGGCCACGCAAGGAGCAGCAAGTAAATGGAGCTGCCTTTGAGCATCTGCAAGATCTAGGTTGCGTGCGAAACCACGAACAATCAGGCCATGAAAAAATTGTCTTCCATGAAACCAGTCTCTGGTACCAGAAAGATCGGGGACTAGTGATCCAGAGCATGGGCTGAAACCATGTTACATTACACATTTGAAGAAATTTGGGGGAAATGATTACAATATTTAAAGTGTTCAATAGATTTATATCCTTTCCCTCTAAAACTTCAAGTTTAATCTCCAGTTTCTTCAGGTAACATCTGGAAAAAGTGAGCCTTTAACCTACCTCCAATTAGTGTAAACAATTCTGAATTAGACACCCCCATGGTCTGGCTTGTAAGGCATTTTTTCATGTTCCTATTTCACAAGATGGGATATTTTTCTTGACAAACATGAAATTTTTCAATTTATTAAAAATACATGATTGCAAAAACATTTAATACATTTTTGAGACTTCCATTCTATGTTTCTCTCTGACTCACTGAGTCACAAAACACCAATGTGATAAAAATGGGCATGTCTATTGTACTGGCATGTACGTCTGTAAATCATATTTGACCTAGCAAGCTCCAACTCCAATTATGAACTGGCTCCCTTGGCGACTAGATATTATCTAGTCCCAGTTCTGCTCAGAAAATGTTACCTGTTAAGGCAGATTCCTCAGCAGAATCCAAGAGCTATTAGCAATTTTGTGATATACATTCATAGTCTTTATGTGATAATGAGTGTGAGCAAAATGGCAAGAAGACCTTCCTTTTAACATTTAGTAACATTTATTTCTGCATTCAGTATCAAGTACATAAGTGCAAATATTTAAGAATCCATAATTAAATCCTACAGAGAACGTCATACAAATTTGTGATACGTATTACAAGCTGGAAATTTTAATTTCCCCATACATGTAATCAGACCACTGATCCTTGAAGAGCAAATAAAAAACAAAAACAAAACAAAAGGTACTGGGTGTGTAGGTTTTATTTTCAATTTCTTAAGAGAGTTATACAAAATGAATTATGCCATTTAAGCACTGATTGCTCCTTGGCTTGTTTTTTTTAATTAGATGTGCCAAAAGAGAAACAATGACACTTGAAGACTCAGTCTATGATTCTAAATAGTCAAGATAAAGCCAACCAGCAAACCCAGTGGACATAGAAGCAAAACTGCATCAGTGCACTAAGCAGGAAAGCCCCAGCCACATGTAACATTCAGGGTTATTTAAGCGATGCCGATAGAAAAAATAATAGTAGAAGCACTAGATAATAAAAAACAAAAAGTTCAATAGTAACTTTAGGTTCTCACCGTCATGCACTTAAGAAGCAACACAAGAACCACACCTAGAACACTTTTCTCTTTACTATACTTTAGTGCTTGACACACATGATTGCAAATAGTCTAAGATAGTACAGAAACAGCAGGAGAAGTGTGGGGGGAGAGAAGCTGTTTCGTTATTTCACATCTCTGAGATCATGGTGTTTGAAAGAAAGAAGAGTGAAGACAAATATAACACGTTCAGAGCAATGGTGTCATTCCAGCAGCACCCTCACGGCATTGAATCCAAACATCCTTTTTCACCCCCCCAGGATGGAACTGGAAAAGAAAAGAAAATTGTTCTGCAAATTCAAAGCAGAAGCTGGCTGTGCACAGTGCTGATTGGCTGCTTTCTCGTGATGTCACCCAAATGTTCTCTTAACAATCCCTAAAATAACTTTACATTTTCAAAGAAGTGGTATGTTGTGTGGATATATAGATAGTTATATAAAAAGAAATGAACAAAAATTCATGAATATTGTTGCAGTGCTCTCATTATTTTGGATAGCTGGAAAGCCAGCCTGAAGAATAGGGAAGAAGAAACTAAAGGCAGGTAGTTGAGCCCATTTCCGTGGCATTTATGCCTGTTGTTTTGCTTGTGAATTTCAGAGAAAGCCAGGCTCGACCTAGCATTGTGGGGCATGCTTCAACACTGTGAGTTTTTCTATTTTACATCTGCCTTCACCCAGAGAGAGAGAAAGAGAGAGAGAGAGAGAGAGCAAGCGAGAAAAAGAAAGATGAATAATAAATTATAAGTAAAAAGAACAGAGCCGTTTTCATCCCAGATTCTCTTATCATTCACTCCTGTAGTTGATAGATTCTCGCTGCTACTTTTACTCGGGCTTCCGCTTAGCGCCTGGGATTTTTGCTTGGATTCTGGAGGTTGAAAAATAGGATTACAAAAAACAAACATTAGACATGCAGAATAGCTATTTCACTACATAATTAATTTTCTCTGCTTGAAACTAATCCTCAGGTAGAATTTCTTTCACTCAGAAACATTCATTATGAGCTACAGTCATCATAAATGGAAAGAGTTTTTTTTCTGTTTAAAACTTGGATGGCAATCCCTGAGGAATCTTTTTGGGGGGGGTAATTTTTTAAAATTTTCTCTCTCAACATACATCAAACAATACAATATACCATCTATTTTTCATAAAATAAAATGCAATATTCTGTTAGTAACTCATATCAATCATCCAAAAATTTACAGAATTTTTCTAATGTTGTCATCCAGTTATTTCCCTTATCTTTTAATTAAATTCCCTCCTTAATGTTTCTTCAAAAGTATAACACCAACAATATTTCTAACTTATTAAACGTTATGCCGCAGTGCCTCCTACCTCTCTTTACTCATTTTTCTGTAAACTAAAAAAAACTCTAAAGAACCAATCAAATATTAACAAATTAAAAACAAATAAACCCAAACAGATTTTAGACTTTTTCCCTCTTCCTCTAAATAGTACATTTTTACTAATCCCAAATTTTAAATTTTAAAGTCTGAGGAATCTTTTTTGAATTATTTCTGGAGCACACCCCCCTAAAAGAAAGTTGATCAAGAGATAAAATGTAGAGGAATAATTATAATATAATGTAATGTAATGTAATGTAATGTAATATAATGTAATATAATATAACAATGTCGTTTGGCGGGCCCCAGGGGAAGAGCCTTCTCTGTGGCGGCCCCAGCCCTCTGGAATCAACTCCCCCCAGATATTAGAACGGCCCCCATCCTCCTTGTCTTTTGCAAATTACTCAAGACCCACCTTTGTCGCCAGGCATGGGGGAGTTAGGATATTCCTTCCCCTAGGCCATTACAAGTTATGTATGGTATGTTTGTGTGTATGTTTGGTTTTTATAATAAGGGTTTTTAGTTATTTTATTAAATTGGATTGTTACATGTTGTTTTTTATTATTGTTGTTAGCCGCCCCAAGTCTGCGGAGAGGGGCGGCATACAAATCCAATTAATAATAATAATAATAATAATAATAATAATAATAATAATAATAATAATAATATTTTCCAGAGCAGCAGGAAACATTTTGCTATAGACGTATAAAGAATGTTATATGTCATATGTTGTGTGTGTGTTTTATATTATAAAAATCAATAAAAAATATTAATAAAAAATATAAAGAATTTTTAAGGAAGTGTTATCTCTAATAGTTATAAGAGAATGAATCACAAATGATTCAAAGAAATTTGGGGTATTAGAGATAATGGAGTGATCTGGAACAATGCAGAAGCTATAGTTATCACTCCTTCAACTTAATAAGGTGAAAGATTATATGTTGAGTAGAATCTGTGATGTAAATGTGAAAAATAAACTGCAATCACTCTTTTAGTAATATTCAATGCAAGATAGAGCCAAGGAATTATAGATAAACAAATCAAAACCTTTGAAACCTTTGAATCCTCTTGTATGGGTGGTAGTGGTGAAGGGGGGTGTCTTGTTTGTTAGGTGATGGGCACACGCACTGTGCACTGTTATATGTTTGTTTTATGTAACTATTTTATAAAAATCAATAAAAAAAATTATTTAAAAAAAAACAACTCCTTCAACTTAATGTAATATTGTCATTATGTCCTAAATGAGGACAGAATACATTTTAAATCTGCAAGAAATACTGTACACATTACTCAAACTGCAAATTGGAGTCAGATGCAAAGCAGACTTCAAATTAAAATACAAATATTTTAATACCGAACCTCAGCTGTGGTAAGGAAGAAGTCACTATCCAAAACCTTTCTTTATATTAGTTGTCTTTTTGGGAGGTGGGGGCAGCTACGCCCACAGTGTGGTAGTAAAAATTTTTGTGGTCCTTCACTGGTTGGGATGGGGCGTAACTTTCTTGTTGCTAAGTAGTTGCTACCCTAACTAACGGGAACAGATTTCTATGTTCCTACTACTAATCATACAGAAATCTAGCAACAATATTATATTCATCCTGACATTAAATAACTTGACTACAATACTCACTTTGCCACAACAGTATTTATTTGGGTCCTCATAAGCCCCAAATATTGATCAATCTGTGCCTGAAAAAGAAAGAAGAAATAAATCAATGGGGAATCAACTATTTGATATATGCATTATTATATTTTATAGAGGTGATTTTTGCAAACTCTTAACATGTTTGTCTGCCATACTCTCCAAGACAGTTAAAAATTGCTGAAACCTTTATGCAAATATTGTTGCAATCAATCAAAATAAGGCAAAATACTAGACTAGACTAAATTAAACTACTGTTCAAACCACACAGGAACCTGAATAATCTGCACATGTACAAAGATATGTGGGACAAATATGCATATTTGTAATGGTTACTACTGATCTTGCTCCAAAAGCTCCTTGTCCATTTATATAGGTACTACTGATCAAAATGAAAGCCATAAATTAAACTTTCTTACATACCTGATACTTGTCATATACCACAGGTAGAGTAAACATTGAGACCACAGCTAGACAGAAGGAGAAAAAAAGAAGCTTTAAGTATATTTGCAAGTATAATACACATGTGCTCACCATTAAAAGGCGTAATAAAGATGAAGAATGATTACTATTCCTTTTCAACATTCTACTATCCTATTTTAGCAACTGAGTTATTTCTAAAAATCCAAGTGGTTATTGTTTCCTGAATTCACAAGGCTTCCTTGCTATGTTATTATAAAAAATGGCAAATTACGCTCTTTAACATGGACATCCTAAACTGTAATTAATATGGATGTAATGCCTCTCTTTTAATGAATAGTCTATCTAAATATTACTGTTAATATTCTTAAATCAATACTGCACAAATAATCATTGTATTGAAACAATATGATATATGAACCTATAAAATAATCTAATATATTTATATAGAGCAAGTACAGAAGATGTGATAACATGATAATTATTTTACCATCATAATTGTACCATTCAATTACTTTAATAAGTGAATCTAAGAAATTGAGATTAAGGGAAACAGAAAAAAAAGAGATTAGAAATATAATGTAAGAATAAAATCTGAGTCTCCTGAATTAAAACTCTTATCGTTATTGGCACATCAGCCATGAAAATAAATTTGAAAATTCCAGAAATGTTAAACAACAAACATGTACTCTCAAGAAATTACCGAAAAATAGAGAGGGACATATTTCACTGAAATTGTCCAATCTATTTTGACCACAAAGTTATTATAATACAAATGAAAAGAAATTATTAGTTTTACCCATTATCAGGAGAGTTAGGCCATTGAAGAGAGCTCCAACGTAAGTCAATAACCACATAAGTACTGCAAACTGAATTGGAAACAATAATTAAATTTCCACAATCACACCAGACTGCCAACATAATTATAAAGGGTGTTGGAAAGTTTAGATTTAATACTTTAGTTTGTCTATTTTTTTTCATTAAATACATTTAGTTACATTTTGCAGATGAACATTCTGGTGTAACCAAAACTTTGTGGTCAGTAGTTAATAGGGAATAATTCTAAATCTTGTCTTGAATATCTAGAAGAAATAAAGGAGTGCCAGCTGGCTATTTTTCGCTGTCCCCAGGCTTCAGGAAGCTTTCTTGAACCCTGGGAAGAAGGAAAACAGCCAAAAAGGCGGCCAAAAATCAGCTAGCCAGCTGCTGGAGCTGACATAGAGCAACCCTGGGAAGAGCGAAAAACAGCACAATGGACCTATGGAAAGTCTGGAGGCTTCAGTGAAGCCTGTGCGCATGCGTAGGAGGACAGCACAGGGGGGTTGTCCACATGCGTGGGGGAGCAGCATGGGGGTTGTGCGCATGTATGGGGGGAGGGCATTACATTATGTGTACAGGCACATTGCATGTGCGCACACCCTTTTGGCAACCGAGCCAAAAATGGTTCGCCATAACTGTCCTATGTTGAGCCAGATTTTCAGTGTTTGGAAAGGGAGATTTGCAGCCTTTTTTTTTTAACCTCAAAGTCGGTAGAAGAAGAATGAGTTGGGCAAAATTAACCCATTTACTACAGCAGTGTTTCCCAACCTTGGCAACTTGAAGGCATCTGGACTTCAAGTTGCCAAGGTTGGGAAACACTGTACTACGGGACAGAGTTTATAGAACTGAGGTTTTTAAAGCACACTAGGACACATTCTGAGAGCTAACAAAAAACAATGCAGGAAAAATAGATTCAATTCAAGCTAACTGCAATAAGAACTTGTTATAATTACAAACTGATCTTTTTTTAAGCACCAATCTGATCACTATGATACCTCATGACAGTGAATCCTACTTGTTAAATATATATTGATTTTCTTAAAATAAATATTTTATTTACTTCTCTAGTACCAGCCCTAATGATATCCTTTGAAAACCTTAAAGGCATTAATTTGAGAACTCTGGGAATGTAGTTCTTCCATCAGGAACCTGAAGTTCTCCCTTCTCTAAACCCCCATGCTTCTTTGGTGGGTCACCTACCTTTAAGGAATCTACCAGATCCTGGACCAGAAAAAGCCGCCTAAGTTCTTTGACTGTACTATTCATGTAGGACTGGAGGCAATCTGTGTATTTCTGAATCTGTTCCTGGGAGAGAGACATTTCCATTTCCAAGTAGCTTCTGTTGAAAAAGAAAAGAAACCTAACTCAGATTTCACCAGCTGAATTCTTATCTCTTATATGGAATCTTTGGGTTGCAGACTAAAACATGCCTATTATAGGGACAGACAGCCTCTTCAATCCTATTTCATTTATTTGTTTAAATTAATTTCTCTCTTTATTTTTATACCATATATTCTTTTAGAGAAGATAGTTTTCAATTGGACAAAAAAGTAAAGAGGATAAAATGTTAATTTCAGGGGCAAAGATAGTGTAAATGGATCCAGAAAAGCCTGGATAAATAGAAATATGACTAGCCATTCACAGGGTTGATATCTGATTCCTGATCCATATTGCTAACAAATTATATATATACAGTGTTCCCTCGATTTCCGAGACCGCCCGCGAAAGTCGAATTTCCGCAAAGTAGAGATGCAGAAGTAAATACACCATTTTTGGCTATGGACAGTATCACAAGCCTTCCCTTAACACTTTAAACCCCTAAATTACCATTTCCCATTCCCTTAACAACCATTTACTCACCATTATTACTGGTGCTCACCATTGAATAAGACACTTAGTGATCCTGATATTTATAAACATAATTATTTATTAACAATAATTATTTTTTGTTATTTGCAAAAATTATTAGTTTGGCGATGACATATGACGTCATCGGGTGGGAAAAACCGTGGTATAGGGAAAAAACTGTGAAGTATTTTTTAATTAATATTTTTTGAAAAACCGTGGTATAGGCTATTCGCGAAGTTTGAACCCACGAAAATCGAGGGAACACTGTATACTATATGATTGTTGTCCATATGAAGTTGAGAAAAGTTTGAAGATGGTTGGATCTTAAGGTTTATCATCAATGATACTGGGCAGCTTTTCCTCCTTAACAATTTTTGTTGGGATGAAAGCAGTCAAATCTAATGTTTAAATTTGGCCTGTCTAAAAATGAGGCAGAGTCACCATACACAGTCTGGAGTGTCTCTCCTTTTGACTTGATTGATCCCACTCAATCAAGCTCAACAGTTGGCCAGTTAAACCTTAAACATATATACATATATATACATATATACATATATACATATATACATATATACATATATACATATATACATATATACATATATACATATATACATACATACATACATACATACATACATACATACATACATACATACATATATATATATATATATATATATATATGGATATTTAGCCCAAAGGTTAATGTGAAGTAGTGATTGCTAATTGAGTTGGCAAACAATTCAATTGCATTCAGTCAATGCAAAGAATGATCAAAGAGGGAATTTATTTCCTACTTTATTTCTCTAAAAATACTTTTAACTTTTTACCAATTGTTGCACCTAGAAACAACCAGAGATCACTCACTTGAATGGGTGTCCTTCATCGGTTTTCTGCACAGCCTGTAGCACTGATTTGTAGATTCTGAAGCTGATGGTGGCTGAGAGAGCTGCTAATGCCAAGTAAGCAATTACACTGACAACACTGAACTGGGTTAGGGAAAACAATAACAGCAGGATGCTTCCAAACATGATCCCAGTCTGCTTGATGTCACGCCAGTATAAGAGATCAATAGCTGAAGGATGAAAGACAACCAATAAATTCTCCAGTTGTATCATCAGAGACTTCTATCACAAATTTATTTATTAATTAATTTATTTATTAGATTTGTATGCCGCCCCTCTCCGTAGACTCGGGGCGGCTAACAACAATAATGAAACAACATATAACAAATCTAATATTTAAAATAATTAAAAGACCCTTATTTAAAAAGCTGAACATACACACAAACATACCATGCATGAATTCATGCATATTGAACATTATGGCAAAGTTGCAGCCTGATTAAATGTTTATAGAAGTATAAAGAATGCCTAGCAGTCCAAACATATGCAGAGTTAAGATGCCTACTGAAATTAATTAGTGTTATTTCATTGGGAAGATAACCAAGATTTTAACACCTTTTTGTGCTTTCTTCTACTGCTATGCATTAAAGCAGGGGTACCAAACACGATTTCATTGAGGGCCACATAAGAGTTGTGTTTGACCTCAAGGGGCCAGATGGGCATAGGCAGGTGGGCTTTGCCAGAATGGGTGTGACCAGCTTGACATCACTTGTGTCAGGGAGCACTTGTGGTGGCCCAGACGGGGCTGTGGTCATCCTCCTGCAGCCCTCTGCCCATGAAAACAGAGCCTGGGAGGCACTACTAAGCTCTGTTTTCACTGGCAGAAGCACTGTGGGCTAGTCCTTCACAATTATCTGGGTGGCCCCACGGACCTTTAGTTTGACACCCCTGCTTTAAAGCATAAAATTATTTTAAAAGTGTAAATTCTGCTCGCTTAGGACATGCAGATTGGCAAACTATTTCTGTGCTTTCAAACAATAATCATTCAGGAACACAAAGAGCTAGAGGGATTTATCTCAAATATGCTATTTACTTGCTTTGTCCTAAAAATTAGCACATTTTCCAAAACACAAAGAATTTAGATTGTTTAATTAAGGTCAAAAATATCCAGGAAAAATAACAGAAAAACAATAAAGGAGGATTGGGGCTTTTCCAGAATTGAAGATACAAATTTAACCATTAACTACAGGACACACTTTCAGGGAATTTTATAGAAGAAACTCTAGGCTGCTTATGGATATGAGAAGATCAAATTACCATGAAATTGTCGAACTTGTAGAAGATGGGAAATGCATTGTCTACAAAGCAGGAGAACCTAGCACAGTAACAATAACACTATAGAAGTAGAGGTGTTCTTCAACTTAAATGGACAGAGCACACTGAAAGTGGGACTATTGAATTTTTTAAAAAAAACAGTCAGAGCCCATGTTCCAATACATTATTTGTAGACACCTATGTTCATGGATATGTTCCTTAATTCCCATTCCCACCTCCCGTAATAATTTTTATTTGTATACAGTATTGTGATTAGTCATTTTATTAAGGAGGCACTGTGCTCTCCACAGATTACTAATCCATTAATGAAGTTGTGGATTTCGTATTAGATTAGACTCAATAATTTACAGGGAGGGGAAAGCAGGCATAACTTTACAAAACTTTTACAAACAGTATGCATAATTTACATCAGTATGGTGTTAGAGTATACTGAAATCATAGCCATTGTTTCTTGATACAGATTTTATGCAAAGTCTTATCTTGTTTTTGGGGTATATATCCTTCTTTAAACATATCTTTCTTTAAACAATTCCATTAATTTAGGAATACGGATGAGCTGTTTGCATTTTTCTCTATCTGTCACAATTCAACTAATGATTACAAATGACAACGATTTATGTTTACAAAAGTGGGTCAGGATGATTTCAAAGTAATTTGAATTAGAAAAAAAATGAACCCAAAGGAAATAAATCAATCATGCTCAGCCTGAAATTTATCATCCCAGCCATTTCTTGAAATTAAGACTATGGGTGCCTATTTTAATCAGCTGGGGCCATAAATTAGTTATAGGAAATCTAACCATGCTTTGGGATGTTGATGAATTATCTACTTTGCGGATCACAAATGCAAGTATCTCTCTCACTCCCTATCTCTCTCCCCCCTCTCTCTCTCCCTCCCTCCCTCCCTCTCTCTCTCTCTCTTCAAAATACCTCATGACCATAATCAAAAGGAATAACAGAATAACAGAATACAACAATTAACAACAGCAGTAAGAATAGACAACCTTCCTATCAAAAGATACATCTAAATGACCACTCTTCTCCATCTGTTTTAAGCATGGCACAAACATGTGATATTAATAACCTTTTCCCGTCATATTTCACCAATGTTGCCTTCATTCTGTCCTACACTCGTGAGGGGGACATATTTAAGCTGCCCATAGTTGCACTGATACATAGGAATTTCCCCCTCTTAATGATGTAGACTTTTTAACCCACTAATTTGGAGAGAATAATGGGCAATAGGTACGATAGTTGTTTAGTTTTCTCATTACTCAAGAATGATAGGTTCTTAGTTAATGCCTAAAGGCATCAAAAGGAGAAACTAGCATGTCTTTGAGAAAGTCTGGTCCAATATACCGAGCGATCATGCCAAAGATTAGTTCAAGACACAGAGACCTGCTATCTATGAACAACAAAATACATCGGATTGTGTGCATTTATTTATTAGTTTGTCACCTAATTTGCCTGGTTCCATTTATTGATGCACTACATTTTTATACTATCGATATGACCAGATTGACGTGGTGTACAAAAACATAAAAATAACTCGTACAATAAAATAAAACTAATCCACATCTAATATAAGGTAATATCTCCAGTAATATAGAAAGACATGAACGAAAAAATGGCTGCCAATTAGCATTATACTTCAAAAGCCAACTGAATAAAATTGTTTCCACTGCAGTGCAAAATGTCAGAAATGAAGGCACAGCAGGGGTGGGCTACTGCCCGGATGGGGGTAACACAGTGGGGTAGCGAAAATGGAGCTCCACCCTGGAGCACCCAATTTGCACTGAAAGATGTTGAAAGAAAATGCAGGGCATCCTGCATAAGCCACGCCCACAGTGTGGTAGTACAAATTTTGGTAGCCCTTCACTGGGGCACAGGTATTTCAAACTGCTGGAGCTATCACAGACAAGCCCTGCTTTCTGATCTACATTCCTCTCACGTCTCAAGGTGGTAAGAACTTGAGTAAGCCAGTCACTCTATAGCAGTGTTTCCCAACCTTGGCAACTTGAAGATATTTGGACTTCAACTCCCAGAATTCCCCAGCCAGCGAATGCTGGCTGGGGAATTCTGGGAGTTGAAGTCCAGCTATCTTCAAGTTGCCAAGGTTGGGAAACACTGCTCTATAGAAAGTCTGACAGAATGAGCAGAATCATTTTGAAGAAATATTCTGACATAAGCAAGGAAATGATCTGGAATATATAAGATGCTAAACAAGTCATTAGAACTCACTTGGAAATTATCAGAACTGTAAACAATTCTATGAAAGCAGGGGACAAGTCATTTGAATGTCCAAAAGATGCTTTTTCAAGAGGCAACTGGACTTTCTTGTGATTTTTAAAAAGATGTTTCATTTTTCATCTATGAAACTTCTTGAGCTTCTTGGATGAGAAATGAAACATCTATAAAGAAAAACCAGAAAGTCCAGTTGCCTTTTGAATAAAGCACCTTTGGGAGAACCATGGCTTGGATGACTGAGAATCTCCATAGAAAAGGCATTTGAAAAATTATTTGCTTATTTGAGATCCCTGGCCCCTCTCTTCTGTCTGTCGAGATTGAGTAGGGACCAAGAAGATTGCCTGGTCTGGCCTGCATTCTGGACCCCCTTGCCAGTGTCATTTTCTGGGTTTGAGCAGGTAATTACTACAGGTAATCCTCAACTTAAAACAGTTCATTTAGTGACTATTTGAAATTACAATGGCACTGAACAAAAATGACTTAGGAGTCACGAGTACAACCATTGCCACATCCTCATGGTCATGTGATGAAATGCTTGGCAACTGACTCATGTCTATGACAGTTCCAGTGTCCCTGGGGCATGTGATCACCTTTTGCGACTTTCTGACAAGCCAAATCAATGGAGAAACCAGGTTCGGTTCACAACTCTATTACTAACTTACCAACTGCAGTGATTCACTTAACAACTGTTGCAGGAAAGGTCATAAAATGGGGCAAAAGAAATATTTAACTTAACTATAGAAATATTGGGCTCAAATTTTATTATTTATTTTATTTATTTATTTTGTCCAATACACAATGAGGGTTTTAGTGGGTATATATCTATATACACATAGTAAAATACATGATGAAGGTTATAGAGGAGATACTCATAGTAAAATATATCTAAGAAATAATAGAAAAGAAGGTATAGTAATGGAACAAATGTGGTCATACGTCGAGGACTACCTACAGTAGACACAGCACCACCAAATCAAACATTTCCCTTTCTGAGTCACTGGCTTCTTAGCATGCACAGAGAGAGAAAATGAGGCAAGGAAGAGTGGATGCCATTTGAGAGGGTGAAGAGACATGATATTAGTGATGAGCCAGTTGACTACATATATTTAGACTTTGAAAAGGCTTGACAAATCCATCTCAAAAATTTGAGCAAGATTAGAAGTTATATTTTAAGAAGGTAGGAGGAGTGTAATGGTCTATGGCAGTGATGGCGAACCTATGGCACAGGTGCCACAGGTGGCACATGGAGCCATATCTGCTGACATGCGGGCTGTTGCCCTAGCTCAGTTCCAACATGCATGAGTATGCTGGCCAGCTGATTTTTGGCTCACACAGAAGCTTTGGAAGGATGTTTTTGGCTTCCAGAGAGCCTCCAGAGGGATACGGGAAGGCATTTTTACCTTCTTCTGGCTCCAGGGAAGCCTTTGGAGCCTGGGGAGGGCGAAACACGAGCCTACTGGGCCCACCAGAAGTTGGGAAAGAGGCCATTTCTGGCTTCCAGAAGGCCTCCAGGAAGGTGAGGGAAGCTGTTTTCACCTTCCCTAGGCATTGAATTATGGTTGTGGGCACTTGCGCATGTACATTCACGCACGTGCATGCTTTTTCGGCACCTGAGGGGAAAAAGGTTCGCCATCACTGGTCTATCGGAATGTCCTCGGGAGATAGGAGAAAGAGCTGCAACTTAGTAGACAACCATCATGCAAAAGGTATCTCAGTCCTCAGTAGGAAAAGTAGGGTGGAAAGCCTCTCAGAATGGTCCTTCCTATTTTTTTGGAAAGTCAAAGTGAAGGAGCAGAGAAGTGCTTTTAGACTTGTAAGGTTCTATTACTGTATCTTTAGAATAAATGTAGTATTAATAGTCATGGTGTTGTGCTTCTTGTCTTGGCTACTCCAAGGAGTTGGCGGGGAGACAGATTGCAGTGGGCAAGGACAGAAATAGACCAAGGAGAACAATATGGCTTAAGTCCAAATCAAGTAGCAAATATGTCTATTGTAGTTCAGAGACACCTCCTTAATTCACAAGAGTATACAAAGGGGAGGAAGTACATCACAATCAGACTTTAAAAAATTCTCAATAAAGGTAGTCTTAGCCTTCCTGTGGAGCTGATTTTTGGTCTAGTGACTCTGGTCTATTTGGTGGGACAGACATAGATGGTAGGACCCAGGAGTAAAAGGATATTATTTATTTATTTATTGGATTTGTATGCCGCCCCTCTCCGTGGATATTAAGACGTTACTTCTGGAAATAGGAGGACTCTCTATAATATATTCTAACTATTCCTAACTAAGTAATATGTTATTAAAGTATAATCTCGATGACATTAACATTTTTGAATCATTTATCTGATTTATATCTTTTTTTCAGATTTTGTCCTGTGCTTTTATATATATATATATTTCAAAGTAACCAATCAATTAAAAAGCAAAAATAGAACATTTCCTTGAGAGCCCCAAAAGTTTAAAATATTTTGATGAATTAATTTCATTTTAAAATCATAAGCATATTTCGCATTTCAAATCTGAGTGGAAGTTTTCAAGATCCATGCTTAGTGTACATGGGTCCTAATATGTATCCAGATCTCAAGGGCGGTAGATATATGTTCTATGTTCTCCAAATGATGGAGGGAGTGCATATAATTACCATCTAACTCTCCGATGTCCAATAAGTGGCACTGATGTATTTTGTTTATAGCCTTTATTTCTTTCTGAGGGTTCCTGTAACAATTCTATGACATAATCTTGGCTGTGCCTGAAGGAAGAATTTCAAATTATCTAGGGAGTTCTACAGTCAAGTGAGGGGTTTTCCTGATCCAAAAACAATGCACTACGCACTAGAGACAATATTTTGAAAACATCATTGCAAGTGAGCTTGGCATCTGGCTCTCATTAAAGGGAACCACCAGAGTCGTTATTTACCACTTTTGCTTATGTACCAATAATAATAATAATAATAATAATAATAATAATAATAATAATAATAATAATTTATTAGATTTGTATGCCGCCCCTCTCCGAAGACTCAGGGCGGCTCACAACAATAACAAAAACAATATAATAGTAATACAAATCTAATATTTAAAAAAAATATATATAAAACCCCAACAATTAAAACCATACAACGCATGCATACCAAACATAAAATATAAAAGCCTGGGGGAGATGTCTCAGTTCCCCCATGCCTGGCAATATAGGGGGGTCTTGAGTAATTTGCGAAAGACAAGGAGGGTGGGGGCCGTTCTAATCTCCGGGGGGAGTTGATTCCAGAGGGCCGGGGCTGCCACAGAGAAGGCTCTTCCCCTGGGGCCTGCCAAGCGACATTGTTTTGTCGACGGGACCTGGAGAAGGCCAACTCTGTGGGACCTAATTGGCCGCTGGGATTTGTGTGGTAGAAGGCGGTTTCGGAGGTATTCTGGTCCACTGCCATGTACCAGAAATTTGACACACAGCAAGAAAAGCTTATTCCCAATCTATAGCAGAAGATTAATATTGGTTAACTACTGCATATAGAAGTGTTGCTGGAGCAGAAAAGAGGGGCTAGTTTAAAAGGTCTCAGAGGCCATTTTGTGATAGGACTGTAAGCAACATTTAGATGTAAGCACCACAGCAGAACTTGGGAGAAAAGGCCTGCCAAACCACTAAGTCTCATTTCTGATGTGTGAATTTGTGAATCCGAAGAAATGAAGAGGACTTTGTGAGGCTTCTGTACAACATAGACAAGAGTTCATCTCCCTTATAAGCCTGTGTATACCATGGAGACAAGGCTGAACTTATGAGGCTGCGTAGATAGGAAACACCAACAAACAAACTATTCTGAAAATTATGAGGGGGAGAGAGACAGACTGACAGACAGACAAAGACAGAGGCATACGGGGGGGTGGGGGTGGAGAGAGAGAGACAGACAGATGATGGATTTTTATTTATACTTAGCACAAACTATAATTACGACTGAGCAGTAATTAATAACTGGTAATAATTAATTGGTGTTGACTCATCAACACCAATACAAATAGCTATTTCTTATGTGTGGAGGAAGAAGGATATCATCAAGTTAAATTTGACTTGTGACTCAATGTGACTCTATGAGCAGTTGCTTGCCATCAGAAACCATTGTGAAATGTGTTATTGTACATCATGGTAGGCAAAAAAGGTTTCCAGGAAAGCAATATAGTATAACCAGCGACCAGTCAGGTCCCACAGAGTTGGCCTTCTCCGGGTCCCATCGACTAAACAATGCCATCTGGTGGGACCCAGGGGAAGAACCTTCTCTGTGGCGGCTCTGAACCTCTGGAACCAACTCCCCCCAGAAATCAGAGTTGCCCCCACCCTCCTTGCCTTTTGTAAGCTCATTAAAACCCACCTCTGTCATCAGGCATGGGGGAATTGAGATATCCCCTCCCCCTAGGCTTATAAAATGTATGCATGGTATGTCTGTGTTTATGATTAGTTTCTTAAATAATGGTTTTTTAAATTAACTTAAACATTAGATTTGTTCATATTGTTTCACTATTGTTGTTAGCCGCCCCGAGTCTACAAATCTAATAGATAGATAGATAGATAGATAGATAGATAGATAGATAGATAGATAACCATGTAAGATCGGAACCCACAAATGACCAGCAAACTATTACTGCCTTGATGAGGAAACTACTGTGACGATTTGCATTTTTCTGAGAAAAGAAATTAAGAACTGAATTAAAATATCCTTTCCTAATCACATTGCACTGAGCAATGTATTTGCCAACATTTTGAAAGGATGACGCATTGATTCTACCTGTGCTTATTTTAAAATCAGTCTAGCAATGATGTCTGAACCTCACATGAAATCATTACTACTGGTAAGTCTTCGTGCATTAGAAAATGTTAGGTCATCCAGTAAGTGCTGTTTATATATTTGCAGAAGACACTAAAACAATTAGGCAATTACTGTTATGCTACTTCTGTATTCTGATTTTCCTCCAAGATGTAAACCTCTTTTTAAAAATAATCTACCATTATCTATTGCTACGAGAACTCCACTGTGTATCTGTTCTTAACCTGAAAACCCTCCCGTCACTTTCAATTAATTTTAAGATTATTTGTACAACCTTGCCTCTTTCTAATTTTTTAAACTTTCATACGCTGTTTTTATATTTTCATATTTTATTGTACAGTAGCCTGAGTCCCCTGTTGAGAGATGGGTGGTTCAAAAATGTGAAAAATAAACAAACAAATAAACTTCCAGTTAGCTCAAACCATTTATAATAATGCAACAGTTTTTGAATCAAATTACCTTAAATCCGCTATATTTAAAAATATGTACAAAATCTGGATCCCCTTATCACCACTGAACTGAAATTTCAAGGATCTTCAAAACAGTTGTATTTGCAAAGTTATTGCCACTGCAACATCCACATGGGCAGGCACAGTGATGTGACTGTAATCTCTAATGATCATTGGCAGCTTCCCATGTGAAAAATCAATGGGGAAGCCTGCAGGAAATTGGAAGTCATTCCCACTGCTTTCTTCTCCACTTGTGGTCATTTTATTTATCTCTTTAGGTAAGTAAATATTGACAAAGGATCATCCAATGGGTTGCAGTTTCTGTATCTATGGGATCTATGGCTTGTTAAGTGTAGGCTCTGTGGATTGTAATTTTGATACAATCATCTCTATTTGCAGGTCATCTAGTTCAACCCTCTGCCCAAGCAGGAAATTCTACATTACTGTTTTAATGTAGTATCTTGAACTATTTTATTGTAATATGTGACATTCTGGAAATCCTATAATTGAAAAAAATTGTGAAATATTTTATTAACAATGCATGAATAAATTAATTTCTACAGGGTTCAGCAAAGATAACCAGAAGCAGGACTGCAATCATGCAAACTTTGGACAAATTCCTATCTTTTAGTTTCTGGTTCCAAAATGTTTAATCAAAGCTACTGTAAAATTATGATCAGAAAGAGATTGGTAACCTATTCCCTAACAAATGTGATTTTTGGATTTCAGAGTCTAACAGCTCTTCTCCTATAATAACTGCAAAGTCACATTATATGGAGAATTTGCCTAAAATGATTGTTTTTATTTAATTTTAAATTCCTCATTTCCTTAGAACACCTTGAAATTATTTGGAGAATTACAAATGAAGTTTTTAAATTTGCTAACTGCAAGATTGGTTGTTTTCAATGACCAATCCATCATTAACAATTTCTTATTCTAGCCTTGCCAAACTTGGTACTGTTTGGGTATTTTCTGATTATAAGCCTCATTGTCCCAAGCCTTTCAATATAACAAAGATAGGAGGAAAAATAGTACAGATCTGTGTTATAACATTTACTGGTCTTACAAATAGCCTGAAGATACTTCATTTGTACATGTAAGTGATAAGAATAATGTCCTTACTGATTGCAGATATCGCTTCTCCATTTTGTTTCTATAGATCCTTAAAATTCTAAAACTAAGTTTAAAACATAACATAGATGTCTGACAAAAATGATATTTGGAAAGATGTTTTCATTCAAATCCCATTCTTATCTTAAATCTTAATCTTAAATCAAATCTTTTTGGGTGATGCAACAACACATTCAGGTTTTTGATGGTGTCAAACTGTCCACCCAATTTCAATGTAACCTGAATCCCTACCATGATGCTGTTGTATCTATTTCAATCCTTTCAGGTGTAAGACTGAAATTTCAACACAGCAGTTTGGATGAAATCATATCCTGAAGTCTTGCTTCATGTGTTTGTCTTTTGTTATATTCTTTGCTCCATCCATTTGTTCAATCATCTCTCTAGATACAATTCCATTTTTTAAAATCTTGTATTGTAATCTATTATTGTATGTAATTTTCCATCAATACTTTATATTTATTTTTAAAAAGACTGTAAAATATCTATAATGTAAATCTAAATTATAGCTCTATTAACCCCAAACAGCTATTTTTGTTACATTTGTTTGTTCAACAAAAGGTATTAAAAGTTTATTCCAATTGAATCAATTTCAGAGAGTAGAGTCTGTAGCAATCCAATCTATTTTGAGCAATATTAATTATTACAAATAATGGTCATTATACTCACATCAGCAGATTGCCCAAAATTTGATTTAAAAGATCTAGCTCTGCATAAATTCCTCTAGAAAATCAACAGGGGTTATTTCTGAATAGATAAACATACTACTGTCAATCTCACTGTAACTCAACAATTTATTTAATGACTATGTGTTTCTCTATGGACAATCTAATGAAAACATTAGTGAAGAGTATCTTATATGTAAAGGGAATCAGTATGTAACACCAAGTGCATTCATATTTAAAAAAAATATTATTATTATATTGCCCATACAATAAAAAAAATTAAATATAAATTCCTTTATAAACAGATTGTATTAATTTATATACAGTAAAGAAGCGTTCTCTGGAAATGTTTTTGTTGGATTGAGACATGTTAGTTAATAAATGTACTTTTTAAAAACCAGAAGTGAAACATCCTAGACTTGGTATAGATCTATACCAAGAACAATCCAATTTAACCCTGTATGGAATAATAATAGTCTAGTTAATAACGTGATATCTTTCCCCTGCTCTCACTGTTGTTATGACATTTTTAATCAACATATACACAGACGGCCTTATTTATCCCATGTAACCCAAATATAAATCTTATTCTGGTAATAGGGAGACATTACAAAGAGTAGCTGTTAGAACCATATGTTAAATAACAAGAAGGACCTTTCCAAATAATATGTAATTTATTGTAAAATAAAATAAGATCTAAAAACAATGACAGGCTGCATATAGGATTACTGAACAGATCACATAGCATTTTTCTATTACCAAAACAAAGGGACGTTATCGGAGTGATGAAGTCTGCATAAAAATGGCTGAAAAGCTGTATTAGGCAAAGAGAAAGTAGCCAGCCACACCCATTGGAAGGGTTCAAAATAAATCTTGTGTGACAAAAAGGAAAAGGTATTATTGTCTCATTCTGGGTTTCCCCCTATAAATTATCACAATATATTTTGATATGTTGTTTTCCCCCCCCTCACATCTGCAATAGCCTAAATGACTGACAATAATAAAGGCAAAAGGTGGTAAGCCAGCTAGACCTGTGAGCTCCAGCATCAAGTGGAGTTCTCACACTGTTACAATGGCCTTTGGAGAACGACAAGCAGGGATTTCAGAATGGGTGTGTCTCACTGCCCCCCCCCACCAACGCAACACACTGAAGCTTCCTCCAAAACTGACAAAACTACCCGAGACACCAGAAATAAAATCCCAACCTTCATGGCTGCCTCCCAGCCACTCAGATGGGTGATCTCCTAAATTGCCGACGGGGGTACTTAGAGATCAGCAATAGGCTGGCTGGCTGGCTGACTCAGAGACAGAAGCAATGGAGCATTTGTAAAAAAAAAAATGTATGGGAGACAGAAAGCAAAAGGATGCAAAGGACATTATTGCATGAATTCTCTCTTTTTCTTTCTTTCTCTCTCTCTCTCTCTCTTTCTCTCTCTCTCTGCTTTAAATGGGGGAAAGCCCGAATAAAAATGTGCAGAAAAGGAACAGACTCCAGAAATGTTACAAAAATGATAATGATGATGAAGAAGAAGATGATACCAAAATGATACAGCCCTTCTGAGATGCTTCTGCCACCCCCTTTGCAAACATCTCTATGCATGCAGAATTAGAGTAGGAATAAAAAGCTACCCTGGCCTCTCCAGTTGCTCCAGAGACAGTCCATCTTCGTAGAATCCGCGCTGCCTTGCATCTTGCAAGCGGAAAAGAAAGGACGTCCGGCTCTGTGTCTTCCGCTTGGGTGCTGTCCTTTTCCCCCACTTCACTCCAGCATTCCAAAACATAGGAAGGGGTCTGACCCGGGTCTCTCAGGCTGCTGCTTTCATTTCACCCCCTCCCTCATACAGGCTACCGAGAGATGCTATTAAGCAGAGCAGGCAAGGGTGGGGGAGGGGTGCAAGCGCTGCGGTCTCCACTGCAGCAAATCAGCAGAAAGATGCTGCGATTGCTCTGGGGACCCGTCTCTTTTGTCAAATGAGGAAGGGGGTGAGAGAGATGCAGCAGCTGCTTTGCAAACCAATAAGGACAACAACAACAATAATAATAGTGCTGATTGAAGGCTGTTGAGCTGTCAAAAGATCAAACTAATGCAGACAGCAGAAGAACAAAAACAAATGGGGTGTGGATGGGGAGGATGGTAGCAGGGAGAAGTGCAGTGAGCAGACGGGTGTGGCTTCCTCCGTGTTTATTCTACAGGGACTGTCTTTCTCCCAGATATTTCTTGATAAATTTAGCAGAAAAGAGTGTTGCATCCATCGAGGGATACAACAAAATCAGGGTTTGGGAAGCACCTTTTCTGAATAACAGTTTTTATCAATAGGCATGAAATTGTTTTTATTAACTGGTTAGTTGGAAAAGATGCAATTCTACCATATTCTCTTTTTCTGGGTGGGTGGGAGAGATAAATTTTAAAGATGGAGCATCCCTGCGCTATTTATTTGTCAAGGATGCCGATTTCACTGTGGCTCTCCTGCTTATCGGTCGCTGCTTTTCCTTTGCATCATATTTACAGAACGTGACAGATTGAATGGCAAGGTAGCAAATACAGAGCAAATTCAACATCAGGTCTGGAAACCATACTAATCAATTGGTCCTAAAGTGTGACTTTGTTTTTAATCATTAAATTATACACCTGTTATCCTTTCCTCTTTTTTCAGCATAATCCATGAAAATATGTAAAACCAACAAACCACAGATGTTGACATCATGCAGCATATTTTCACCTTACCACTTTATCGCTTCTCGAGTGAATAAAACAAGAGTGAATCTGATTTTTAAACTACCATCACAGTATATCATATCTAGGATTCACTACCTGGTTTGCAGCTAAAATGGACAATTGTCCATCATTAAAAGGAGGACCAAATATGATAACTTTACCTCTGTTTATTTGTACAGTATACCAGAACTTGTGGGTACAACAGAAATTAATCTGGCTTGTTTAAAATTATAATAAGAGGTCTATGTATCAATGCAAATCCAAACCTCATCACCATAATTTAAATTTAAAACCATAGTAACAAAGCACCTGTACCTGATACTTCTAGCATGCAATCATACCTTTAGTATCAATTGGCTTATGCTGAAAGTAAGTACATCTGATGAGCTATCCTCATTTAATTAGCCAAGCTTAGGTTGATATATGAACATCGGGCTCTGAATTTTACCCTCCAAGAAGTAGTCATTAAAAAGCCAAAAATAAATTATGTTAACATTACTTTGTAATGTTCATTGGCAAGGTATATACCTTAATATTGTATATGACACATACACCCATATATAGAGAGAGTGATCAACGTCTGGAATGTACTACCTGACTCTGTGGTTTCTACTCCTAACCCCCAAAACCTTTGACCTTAGATTATCTAAAATTGACCTCTCCCTCTTTTTAAGAGGGGCATGTATAAGCACAACATTGTGCCTACCATCCCTATCCTACTGTCCTATTGTCTTTTATAATACTTTTTATTGTTACTTTTTCTAATGTTATGTTTATACAAACTACCATCCTATAATTGTTTGACAAAATATAAATAGACAGACAGACAGACAGACAGACAGACAGACAGACAGACAGACAGACAGACAGACAGACAAAATATAAACACACATCACAGACTCTCTACATGACTGTATCTTCCCAGAGTAATGTGTTAGGCTTACTGACTCAATCTCAGAATTTCTTTCCTTTAGCCTGAAATGTATCTAACTCAGCTAGAATTAATAAAGAGGATACTTCCCACAGCTATTTCATAGTATCTAGCAGTATTGTAACTTTAGCCAGCTACTTTTAAGGAAACAAACTTGCCCGTACAAAGAATTGATTCATACATGCATGAGATCCTAGTGTCACATAGATTTTTGTACTGATGCCTTTGATTCAAAAGTTGGGAATGTGTATTGCTGTAGTATCTGTTCTGTAAATCCTGCGTACTAGTCACCCTGACTGAGACTGGCTGAGAAGGAATCCATTGATCTCTTTCAATACCACATTCTTCTCTTTCAAGTGCATTATGATACTGACAAACAGTACAGAATGATGTATGGCAATCTTGATCTGGACCTGTTCTCTTCTCCACTCTCCCTCCTCTCTGCTGTAACTAGCATGGGAAGGAGGTTAGATGAAGGATTGAGAAAGGAAAGAGGATTGTAATGATCCATGTGGAGTGGAGCATCACTATGCAGCTCAGAATTGGCTCATTATTTGTCTTGTCCTGGAGGGGCCTGCTAACCTGTAAAGATTTACATATTGTTTCTATGGAAAGGAATGGGGCAATTTAATAACTCTGTTCTTAGAGAAGATTGGGGTTGACTGCTGAATTCCCAGATTCTTTGGTCCATCATCATCAACATCATCATCATCTCCGGCTTGTAATAGTTAAAAATGAATTTTGCTACAGTAAGAAGAAAAGCAACTGGTGGAGTTAGACAGCTGGCAAGGGATTGGTTTGTTTTTTTTGTTTTTTTTAAGTGTTGCAATTATTCTTGAGACCCGCAGTGGAGATTTAAATGGTGTCCTGGGAAACCAGATGGGCTGGATCTGAAAGTTGTTAGTGTGGGATGCAGTGAGATCAGAGAGATTTATCTCTTGATATAGCAGGGCTTGCTTATTTACTTACTCCTGTAAACATTTGCTGAACATATCCCTCTAGCACAACAGATTTTGACATACAGCACTGTATGTGCAATTAGGAGTACAGTACTGTATTATTTTAACATAACCTACTATGAATTGCCCCCGATGTTGTAAGACAAGAATGCTAAAATTCCTTGTATTCAGTTCTGTTTATCTTGTTCTTATTTCTTATTTGGTTTTGGGTGGTGGGGGGTTTTTTGGGGGGGGATTGTTTTGTTTGGGGAGGGAGGTGTCCAGTGAAGGGCTACCAAAATTTTTACTACCACACTATGGGTATGGCTTATGCAGGACACCCTGCATTTTCTTTCAACAGAGGGATACACTCCAAGACCAGGGAAGTATTAATACCACTCTACTATGCCCTGGTCAGACCACATCTGGAGTACTGCATCCAGTTCTGGTCACCACACTTCAAAAGAGACATTGAAACTCTGGAGAAGGTGCAGAAAAGAGCAACCAAAATGATTAGGGGACTTGAAACCAAGACTTACGAAGAGAGATTGCGGGAACTGGGCATGGATAGCCTAGAGAAAAGGAGGGGCAGAGTGGACATGATAGCTGTATACAGGTATTTTAGGGGTTGCCACAGAGAGGAGGGGGTCACTCTATTCTCCAGAGCACCAGAGGGCTGGACGAGGAACAACGGCTGGAAGCTGACCAAGGAGAGATTCAACCTCGAACTAAGGAAAAACTTCCTGATGGTCAGAGCGATCAACCATTGGAACAGCCTGCCTGCAGAGGTTGTGAACTCCCCAACTCTGGACACCTTCAAGAGGAGATTAGACTGCCACTTGGCTGGAGTGCTTTAGGATTCCTGCTCAGGCAGGGGGTTGGACTTGATGACCTTTCATGGTCCCTTTCAACTCTAACAATAAATGAATGAATGAATGAATGAATGAATGAATGAATGAATGAATGAATGAATGAACAAAGAAACAAAGGAAGAAAGAAAGAAACAAACAAACAAATAAATCTTTCAGTGCAAATTGGGTGCTTTGGGGTAGAGCTCCCCACTGCTTTCCCCCCCATCCGGGCACAGCCCCCCGGAATACATTGCATTGTGAACTACCCAGAATCATTTCCAGCATCAAAATCAAATTAATTAAATTTACATTTCTATGGCTGTGTTTATAGAATAATCTGGGCCTAAGGTTGTGGTCATTACCAAATAATAATAATTTAATACACACAATATGTTCAGCCAAAACAGGTCACATTATAGTTTGCAGGGCCTATTTTACACAAACTGCTAAAACACAATTTGGCTGTTTGGTTTGGCTTTAAAATTATCATTTGTTAATGATGATTTAACATATACTGGGAAGAATTCTGATGATTCTGTGGTTTGTTGCTTAACACCCACATTCAAAAAGTGAGGATACAAAAAAAAGCCACCTTGGCACTAAATCATACTGGTTCCTCATGCATAATATTCAACTTGGGAAGCAAATTGTCTCAGCTTTTCTTTGGTTATTTTAGTGGACATTATTTAGCTTGCATCTAATTCATGGTGCCAAAATCGATCACATCATGTGACATATTGTGATGTATTTTGACAGCTTTTCCCTTTGCCCAGCTGAGGTGGGGTGTAGTCCTGAGTTTTTTTATTGACTTACCTCACTGCCAATTTGCTTCCTCATACACCACACACACAGGCACGTGCAGTGCTAAAAAGCCAGCTTCTGCGCATGTGCAGAAGCAAAAAACAAGATGGCGGCACCTATGGCTCTACCGAGAAAGCCAGTTCAGGGGCATGTCCAGCTGGCCATCGCTGCTGGTTCGGCGAGCAGGGGATAATTGCCGCTACCACTTCCATAGAACCTGTCCCAACCGGCAGGAACCCACCTCTGATCTTTGGGCTGGACTGAGCAACTGGCTTTCCTATTGCTAAAGCTGAGTGTATACTAGAAACATAGAAGACTGACGGCAGAAAAAGACCTCATGGTCCATCTAGTCTGCCCTTATACTATTTCCTGTATTTTATCTTACAATGGATATATGTTTATCCCAGGCATATTTAAATTCAGTTACTGTGGATTTACCCATCACGTCTGCTGGGAGTTTGTTCCAAGGATCTACTACTCTTTCAGTAAAATAATATTTTCTCAAGTTGCTTTTGATCTTTCCCCCAACTAACTTCAGATTGTGTCCCCTTGTTCTTGTGTTCACTTTCCTATTAAAAACACTTCCCTCCTGGACCTTATTTAACCCTTTGACATATTTAAATGTTTTGATCATGTCCCCCCTTTTCCTTCTGTCCTCCAGACTATACAGATTGAGTTCATTAAGTCTTTCCTGATACGTTTTATGCTTAAGACCTTCCACCATTCTTGTAGCCCGTCTTTGGACCCGTCCAATTTTGTCAATATCTTTTTGTAGGTGAGGTCTCCAGAACTAGCAAATACATGTTACTTTGACTCTTGTAATTTCTGAGCAGTAAATCTAGGCCGCAATGAATAACTGAAATGAGTGAAGTGCTTTTCAAAAATTTCTCCCCCACCCCAATTAGTCACAAGGAACCACCTCATTAAGAGAAAACAAAGGTCTAAGCAATTGCAACAGGCCCAGGAAGGGCACATAATAATTGCAGTGCTAAGTAATGACTTGGACTGTCACTGTTGGAGCTGCCTCAAATTCCATTTGCTAGTTTATATTGTATTGAGCCAGCAGACCATGAAGGGATCTCAGCCAATGAATCAGCATCTCAGTAAGAGATGTTGACCATGACATTGTTAAAAATGTAAGCTCAGAAAGATCTACTCCACAAGGAACTTACAACAATTTTGCTTACATGAATTTAATGATAAATTATCTAGAAGAGTATCCACAGATAACATAAATTCTGAATACTTTTATTTTATGCCCTACATATAGCCCTGTTATCATCTGATTCTGAAAAGGTACTCTATTGGGGAAAGTAGCCCTAATGAATAAATGAAGACAAGCATGACTCATTCAGAGGTATTCAATATTCACACCATTTGTCTCTCATTATTGAAAGACAATAAACAAATAAGAAAAATGCTTTCGGGATTAATGCAGTGACCCATTTTATATATAGAACAAAGATTTTTTTAAAAAATAGCATAGGCAATTCTATGGTTATTCTAATATGCCACAGTTTGTAAATACAATTTTATAAATTTGATTTAAAAAAAAAAAAAAAATTAGACTTATGGAAACAAGGGCAAATTGAATTTATGATTATAATCAAATATGACACAGACTGAACTAAGGACTAATTTACCTATTCATTCTGTACGGTGCAGCGGTAAAATGCTAGATGGGGAAACATTGAAATACACTGTATATATATTTTTGCCAGGATAAAACTCATGACTCACATTATTATTCCTCTGCAGTGAAACAGCAACAATGTCTATATTAGCCACCCAATGTGTAGATGAGAATGCCGCTTTCCAATATCAAAGGAAATGCTAGAATAAGCTGGATGTGTGCAGCTACATAGAGAAGTTTACTCTATCACAGTGATGGCAAACCTTGTGTACAAGGCTGTACTATAGAAAAGATTTTTTTGAAAATAATGAACCCAGAAATGCAAATAGTAAGGGTTATATCAAAACCCTTTCATTTTCAAGGTACCTCGTCTTACAAACCCGTCGTCATACAAACTTTTCGAGATACAAACCCAGGGTTTAAGATTTTTTTGCCTCTTCTTCCAAACTATTTTCACCTTAAAAACCCAAGCCGCTACCACTAGGATGCCCCGCTTCCGGACTTCTGTTGCCAGCGAAGCGCCTGTTTTTGCGCTGCTGGGATTCCCCAGAGGCTCCCCTCCATGGGAAACACCATCTGTGGACTTCTGTGTTTTTGCGCTGCTGGGATTCCCCTGAGGCTCCCCTCCATGGGAAACACCATATATGGACTTCTGTGTTTTTGCGATGCTGCAGGGGAATCCCAGCAGCGCAAAAACGGCGCTTCGCTAGCAACGGAAGTCCAGAGGTGGGGTTTCCCAGCGAGGGGAGCCTCAGCAAAATTGCAGCATCACAAAAACACGGAAGTCCGGAGGTGGGGTTTTGAGGACTTCCGTGTTTTTGCGATGCTGCAATTTCGCTGAGGCTCCCCTCGCTGGGAAACCCCACCTCCAGACTTCCATTGTCAGCGAAGCACCAGTTTTTGCACTGCTGGGATTCCCCTGCTGGGATTCCCCTGCAGCATCACAAAAACGTGGAAGTCCGGAGGTGTGTTTTCCCATGGAGAGGAGCCTCAGGGGTATCCCAGCAGTGCAAAAATGGGCGCTTCGGCTGGCAAAAGGGGTGAGTTTTGGGCTTGCACGCATTAATCGCTTTTCCATTGATTCCTATGGGAAACATTGTTTCGTCTTACAAACTTTTCACCTTATAAATCTCGTCCCCGAACCAATTAAGTTCGTAAGACGAGGTATCACTGTATATGAAAACCAAACCTGGGCTCACAAGTGCTGCACACAAAACCAAGGCAAAAAATATATAATTTAAAAGTTGTTAGGCCACCCATCGCTGCTCATAGAACATTTCAATCATACAAAACTGAACAAGGAGATGTGATTACTGTATTGTGCTGATACTTCAAAAACTGATTTTAGAAAAGCTGGATAATTAATAAAGGCATCTTGTTAGCATAGACTCAAGTGGTGACACAAGTGGCTTCAGTTCAAGCAATCAAAATCTTAGATTCGAGGTGGGCCTTTTTTTTCCCAGTTAAGGGAGTTATTACTTCCCCATACAATTTTTTAATATATAAATAAACAAATAATAAGAGAAGTAAAAGTTACAGATCATATCAGAGAAGGCCAGGGCAGAATTGTTGCCCACTGCTCTTTCTATTCCTTTCAGGGTTTAGGAAAATATTTAAAAGCACTTGCACATACAACACTTCTGCACATTTCCATGTAAAAAAATGAAAAATAATGCAACTGGTTTAGATCCATAGTATCAGAAAGTTATATAGGCTTGCCATTTCTTTGGATGGGGGTTATATTGCTTAAAACATCCACAAAATAGTTTTTTTCAGCCTTAAAATGCCACTGATTATTTGCTGCTCAATTTTACTACCGAGATCATCCAAATAATATTGTAGTGCTACATATGGAGATAATATGATATACTATAATATTTATAAAAATATGATGGAATAGTCAATTATAAATTAAGTATGAATAAGCAATCTGCATGATGCATTCCAAATTGATAAATGACAGCCACTTATGATGCATCCAGGCTGCATTGTGGTGATTACATTTTCAAAAGTATGGGAACTAATAATTCCGTATTGGTCAGATCCAACCTTGAGTACAATTTCCAGTTCTAATTACAATTAGATCATACATTTAAGAAAGGTCCAGAGAAATTGAAACAGATTCAAATGAAAAATAAAGAAAATTATCAAAGAATTGAAAAGGAAATCAAACAAATTTAAGGAACCAGGAATATTTAATTTTGAGAAGGAAAGTGTTCATGTTCAACCAGAAGCCAAGGATCCCTTTGCCAGGGACCAATTAATATGACTTCCTGCTCTGAGCATTCCACTGATCCATGTGAACACTATGAATGTAAGACCCTTTGGTTCTATGAAAACTTCTAGGCAAAAAAAGATGAAAGCTTCTTAAAACAGAAAACCTTTTGAACTCTTGATTCAATTCCAAACATGTTTCCACATAAGCAGAAAAAAAAATCAATTGACAGTCAGTGACTATGATCTGAGCCTGTTTTTTCTGATTCTGTCTTTTAACTATCCACCAAAAGCTTAATACAGTGGTACCTCTACTTACGAACTTAATTCATTCTATGACCAGGTTCTTAAATAGAAGAGTTTGTAAGAAGAAGCAATTTTTTCCATAGGAATAAATGTAAAAGCAAATAATGTGTGCGATTGGGGAAACCACAGGGAGGGTGGAGGCTCTGTTTTTTCCCAGGAGATTCCTAGAGAGGCCCCACGGAGGCTTCTCCCCACCTTTTCCGGCCCTGTTTCCTCCCAGAGATTCCTAGAGAGGCCTCACGGAGGCTTCTCCCCACCTTTTCCGGCCCTGTTTCCTCCCAGGAGATTCCTAGAGAGGCCCCACAGAGGCTTCTCCCCACTTTTTCCGGCCCTACTTCCTCCAAGAAGATTCCTAGAGAGGCCCCACAGAGGCTTCTCCCTGCCTTTTCCGGTTAGTTTTGGAGGCTCGGGTTTGTAAGTGGAAAATGGTTCTTGAGAAGAGGCAAAAAAATCTTGAACACCCGGTTCTTATCTAGAAAAGTTCGTAAGTAGAGGCATTCTTAGTTAACTTAATATGGAAAAAAATCCAGAAGCAGATCAAAAATTGGAAGGGAAAAAATTTAGGAAGAATGGCTAAGATAAGGGCCCTTAAGATGATGATAATACCAAAGATGATGTATTTGTTTCAAGTTTTACCGGGCAGTTTTCCTGAGGCAAAATTAAGAGAATGGGATAATAGACTAAACTTTTGGATTGAAGGAGAGAAAAAATCTAGAATAAGGAAGCATTGGCAGTATGCACAAGAAAAAGAAGGAGGTTGGGGAAGCCCATCTCTAGTAATATATAGAAATGCATTTCAAATTGAAAGGTTAATCGAGCTACAGCTATGGGGGGAAAAGAAATGGGTAGAATTAGAAAGAGAAATTAATAATATAAATAATAAAGAATTATTATTTAAAAATTGGAATAGAATTGAAATCAGTACCCTAAGTGATTCTTTTAAAGCATGTTTAGAAATATGGCTTAAATGGCAGAGGACAAGTGGAATAAAGTTATCCAAGCTATCAACGTTGCATGCACTGAATATAGGGGATGAGGTTAATTTAATTAGAATCATTAAAATATTAAATAGTAAAGGGGTAATGAGAATGGAACAGCTATATGAGAAAGATGGAAGAGTTAGTAGAACTAGATTGGAATGGCTGATCGGTAAACAGCAATGGTTGCAGATTAATGCAATATGTACATGTTTAAATAAAAGGGAGAATAAAGAAGCCTTCTTACGAGAAGAAAATAACTTGGAAAAAATAATAAGGGTAAAGATAAATGAAAGTAAAGGACAGGCCAGTAACATATATAGAATGCTATTGCAGAGGCAAGAAGAGGTAGTTAAAAGTCTAACAAGATGTTGGCAGGATGACTTAAAAATAGACGAAAGAGAAATGGAAGAAATAATAGTAAACATATATAAGATTAAAAACACGAGAGTTAAAGAGATGAGAAGAAAAATCTTACATAAGTGGTATTATACACCTGCACAACTTGCACACTACCAGGGGAAAGAGAAAGGTAAATGCTGGCATGGATGCCAGAAAAAAGGAATCTTTATGCACATGATCTGGGAATGTATAGAAATACAGAAATTCTGGAAGGTAGTCCAGAATGAAATTAATAAAATGTTAAATATTAATTGGATAATTACAAAAGAAACAGCAATCTTAATTAAATATAGGGAACTAGGAGAATCTAAAGAAATTAAAACTGTAGCATTGGAAAGTGCTCAAGCGGTGATAGTATTAGGATGGAAAGACTCTACAAAATGGACACTACAGAATTGGTATTGGTACATGGTGGATTACATACACTTTGAAATTATGGAAATAAGATTAAATAATTTTGATGAGAATAAACTAGAGAAGCTGATGGTGCGATGGAACAAGGTAAAAGATTATATGTTAAGTAGAATCTGTGATGTAAATACGAAAAATAAACTACAATCACTCTTTTAGTAAAAAAAAAAGCGTTCAAGATAGAGCCAAGGATTAATAGATAGACAAATAATTCAAAAGTCTTTGAATCCTTCTATAGGGGTGGTGGGGGTAATGGGGTGTGTGTGTTGTTTGGTGATGGGCACATGCACTGTGCACTGTTATACGTTTGTTTTTTGTAAACTTATAAAATCAATAAAATTTATTTAAAAAAAAAAAGTTAAAGGTACCACTCTAAATGAAATAGTGATGAACCACTAGAGGAAATGAAGCATATTTTGAAGACAATCTTTAGTGATTGTCTGAGCAAAGGAAAGCACAGTCTTAAATAGGGTCATCTGCACCTCTATAACTATCTGGTTTGGTTCTACAATCCAACAAGACATATACAGGCTTTAGAGGATAATTAGAACTGCAGAAAAAACAATTTCTACCAACCTGTCTTCCACTGAGGATCTATATGCTGCATGGGTCAAAAAGAGGGCTGTGAAAATATTCACTGACCCCTCGCATCCTGGACATTGTTTCATTGCTCCGCCGGCATGGGGGGAGACATCATCAGTATGCTGATGATACCCAGTTATATATCTCCACCCCATGCCAATTCAGTGAAGCGGTGGAAGTAATGGGGTGAGGTATCATCAATATGCTGATGATACCCAGCTCTACATCTCCACCCCATGTCCAGTCAACGAAGCGGTGGAAGTGATGTGCCGGTGCCTGGAGGCTGTTGGGGCCTGGATGGGTGTCAACAGACTCAAACTCAACCCGGATAAGACGGAGTGGCTGTGGGTTTTGCCTCCCAAGGACAACCCCACCTGTCCGTCCATTACCCTGGGGGGGGGGGAACTATTGACCCCCTCAGAGAGGGTCCGCAACTTGGGCGTCCTCCTCGATCCACAGCTCACATTAGAAAACCATCTCTCAGCTGTGGCGAGGGGGGCGTTTGCCCAGGTTCGCCTGGTGCACCAGTTGCGGCCCTATCTGGACCAGGACTCATTGCTCACAGTCACTCATGCCCTCATCACCTCGAGGTTCGACTACTGTAATGCTCTCTACATGGGGCTACCTCTGAAAAGTGTTCGGAAACTTCAGATCGTGCAGAATGCAGCTGCGAGAGCAGTCATGGGCTTACCTAGGTATGCCCATATTTCACCATCACTCCGCAGTCTGCATTGGCTGCTGATCAGTTTCCGGTCACAATTCAAAGTGTTGGTTATGACCTTTAAAGACCTTCATGGCATTGGACCAGAATATCTCCGAGACCGCCTCCTGCAGCACGAATCCCAGCGACCGATTAGGTCCCACAGAGTGGGCCTTCTCCGGGTCCCATCAACTAAACAATGTCGGTTGGCGGGCCCCAGGGGAAGAGCCTTCTCTGTGGCGGCACCGGCCCTCTGGAACCAGCTCCCCCCGGAGATTAGAACTGCCCCTACTCTTCCTGCCTTCCGTAAACTCCTTAAAACCAACCTTTGCCGTCAGGCATGGGGGAACTGAAACATCTCCACCTGGGCATGTTTAATTTATACATGGTATGCTCGTGTGCGTGTCTGTTAGTATATGGGGTTTTTTTTTTTAAATCTTCAAATATTTTAAATTTAGTCGGATTATTTATGATTTGTTCCACTTGTTGTGAGCCGCCCCGAGTCTTCGGAGAGAGGCGGCATACAAATCCAAATAATAAATAAATAATAAATAAATAATAATGTGCCCGTGCCTTGAAGCTGTAAGGGTCTAGATGGGAGGCAACAGGCTCAAGCTCAACCTAGACAAGACCGAGTTGTTGTGGGCATTTCCTCCTAAGGACCATTTTCACTGTCCATCCATCGTTCTGGGGGGGGGGGGACTTTGATCCCCTCAGATAATGCCTGCAACTTGGGTGTCCTCCTGGATCCACAGTTAAGCCTTGATCACATCTCTCGGCTGTGGCCATGGGGACCTTTGCCCAGGTTCACCTGGTATATCAGTTGCGTCCCTTTCTGGATCAGGAGGCTTTACGCAAATCATTCAGTCCTTCATCACCTGCTGTCTTGGTTATTGCAACACACTCTACATGGGGCTACCCTTGAAGAGTGTTTGAAGACTACAAATAGTCCAGAATGCTGCCGTGCAAGCTGTCATGGGTGCACCTTGTTACACTCTTATAACACCTATGCTCCATGAGCTGCATTGGCTACCGATTGATCTCTGGTCACAATTCAAGGTGTTGGTTATTATCTATAAAGCCCTACATGGCTTAGGGCTAGACTATTTATGGGACCATCTCCTGCCGTATATTCTCTGTGGCCGCCCCGGCTCTATGGATCCAACTTCCCCCCGATGTCTGTACTGCTCCCACCCTGCTGGCCTTCCAAAAGGCTATGAAGACCTGGCTTTGCCAGTAGGCCTGGGGGCCATAAATTGTACATCTTCCATGGCCAAATTGTATTGAAGGATATGTAAGTTTTGATTGGATTGCTGAATTGTGGGTTTTAACTGGGGTTATTGTTTCAATTTGCATTGACTTCTTTTTATTGTTAAGTGTACTTTTTTATATTGTTTGTAAGCTGCCCTGAGTCTTTCAGGATTGGGCGGCATAGAAGCCGAATGAATGAATGAATGAATGAATGAATGAATGAATGAATGAATGAATGAATGAATGAATGAATGAATGAATGAACGAATTAATGAACAAATGAACGAGCAAGCAAGCAAGCAAACAAACAAACAAACAAATAAATCCTACCATCAGAACGATGCTATAGAGCACTGCACACCAGAACAACTAGACACAAGAACAGTTTTTTCCCAAACGCCATCACTCTGCTAAACAAATAATTGCCTCACCACTCTAAACTATTCACTAAGTCTGTACTACTATTAATCCTCTCATTGTTCCCATCACCCATCTCCTCCCACTTATGATTGTATGACTGTAACATGTTGCTTGTATCCTTACAATTTATATTAATATTGATTTTTCCTGATTGCTCATTTGCACCCTATGATAATAATTAAGTGTTGTACCTTATCATTCTTGACAAATATATCTTTTCTTTTTATGTGCACTGAGAGCCTATGCACCAAAGACAAATTCCTTGTATGCCCAGTCACACTTGGCCAATAAAGAATTCTATAAAAAATTCCAAAATCTGATCATATCCAATCAGGGGCCTTTCAGTTCCAATTACCATCATTAACTGAGGACTACCTATACTGTATTTATTTTGTGGCCAAAATAAAATTCCCCTCCACACATTTGCTATCCTATTTATAGCTGCAAACTATGCTAAAAGTACTTTGGGCCTGCTTTTTTTTAAATTTTCTTTTGGCTTTCCATTGGCTGCAGCAATTGTTCTCTCTTAACTTTATAATTTTGGCCATCAATGACCATAAATTTTTCTCAGGCCATAATGCCTATAACGTGGCTATGCATCGTAATGTTCTTTCTGGACATAAAATGGGGGGCTGCTTTCTTGGAACGAGAACAAATTGCCTCCACCACCATGACAAATGAGAATAACTGGCAAGAACCTCTCCACTGCAATGCAGTAGGGAGCCAATAAGTAAAAAGAAAATGAAAAGTGAAACCAATTCAACAGTCACTTGTATTTGTAGGGAACAAAACTAATGAGAAAAGAAGACCTGTTGCCCTAATACCAAGAGACACATCTTTGCATCTTCTGCTATATAAAAATGATTTTGGGTCTTTCTCAGCTCTGTGTTAAAGTACTCCCTACTATCTTTGAATTAGAAAAAAAAATGCGATTAAAACTTGTTCCATCTTTTTAAAAAACGAATCCCAGCAACCGGTTAGGTCCCACAGAGTTGGCCTTCTCCGGGTCCCATCGACTAAACAATGTCATTTGGCGGGACCCAGGAGAAGAGCCTTCTCTGTGGTGGCCCCGACCCTCTGGAACCAGCTCCCCCCAGATATCAGAGTTGCCCCCACTCTCCTTGCCTTTCGCAAGCTCCTTAAAACCCACCCCTGTCGTCAGGCATGGGGGAATTGAAATTTTTCCATTCCCCCTAGGCTTATAGAATTTATACGTGGTATGCTTGTTTGTATGATTGGTTTCTTAAATTGGGGTTTTTTAGACTATTTTTAATATTAGATTTGTTTACATTGTCTTCTTTATTGTTGTTAGTCACCCCGAGTCTTCGGAGAGGGGCGGCATACAAATCTAATAAATAAATAAATAATAAATAAATAAAATAAATAAATAATAAACGCAGTATTAATTAACTCCAAAGTTTGATATGTATACAGAATTATAAGAAGCTATTTAATATATTTCCCTTTATAAAGAGGGAAATATGTTCAAGATGCCTATTGTAACAAAAAGCAGCTTAATAAAACTCAGTATTAAGAAATTATCTAAAATGTCTTTAAATATCTCTGAGAACAGGGAGATTTGCTAAAAGGCACAGCAGGGGAGGATTCTAACTTACCTCGGAGCCGGTTCGCTTCCTCCCACACTGCGTGGGTGTGGTGCTTTCGCACGGCTGAAAACTAATCTCTTGTGCATGCGCTGAAGCAGCTTCCGCACATGCGCAGAAGCCAAAAACAAGATGGCAGCACCTATGGCAGCAACATTAGAGCTGGTTTGGGGGCATGGTCAACCAGCGATCACTTCTGGTTTAGTGAGCAGGAAGAAATTCCCGCAAATGATTCTATAGAACCAGTCCGAACCAAGAGCAACCCACCTTTGAGGCACAGGTTTGAAATGGTGAAACCTGCTGGAGTTGTTGTTGATTCTTGCTGCTAACATGGCATCCACATGTGATATTTTGGATAAGGGTACATAGCTGATTTATCTCTATCTTATTCAGGATGTATTCCTATTTGTTTGTTTGTTTGTTTGTTTGTTTGATTGATTGATTGATTGATCTGCTGCCCTATTCCTCGGATTCAGGCCAGTTCACAACATAACAATACATAACATGTAGAAATCTAAATTTAAAAAACATTCTAAAACCCCAATTTCTTAAAAAACCAGTCACTCGTTTTCAGACATGAATTCATTCATTGGCCAGGGCTAGAAGTTGGTCTTAGCGGCTCCAAGCCTGTCAGCAAAGATGGGTCGTTAGGCTCTTGCAGAAGGTGGGGGGGGGGTTGGAGCAGTACGAATCTCTGGAGGGAGCTGGTTCTAAAGGGCGAGGGCCATCACAGAGAAGGCTCTTCCCCTAGGGCCCACCAGGTGACATTGTCTAGCTGACTGGACCTGGAGAAGGCCAACTCGGTGGGACCTGACCATACACTGGGACACATGAGGCAGAAGATGGTCCTGTAAGCAGGGGTGGGCAGCAGGCAGGACAGGCTGGAACACAGTTCCACCGGCGGAAATGAAGATGCGTGTGCAGCTCCAGCTGATCGGCAGTTGTCACTTCCTGGATTACTGGTCTCGGCTCGGCTCTCCTTTTTTTCCCTGCTGCTGCTTCTGCGCTCCTTGCTTTTTTCCTCTTTCCTCCTTCCTGGCTTTGGATGAGCTTCCCTCTCTCCTGCCCAGATCCCCTCCAGCCTCACGTGGTCACCTCCCGCCTGAGGTGCAAGCAGAAGGCGTGGGTGGAAGAGGCGCTGGCAGCATTTATGCTTCTGGCTGCACCTGTTCGCCTAGCTACCCGGCCTGTGGCAGGGGAGCGATCTGGAAGGAGAGCACGGGCAACACGAAGCAAATTGTCAGCCCAGCAAGCGACACTGGTAAAGTTGTAAGTCAAGGACTTAACAGTTCACTTGAACGATGATGATCATTCAAGCCACTCCCACCTGGTCACATGGCTGGTAAGCCACTCCTACCCAGACACATGACCATTAAGCCACACCCACAAAATAAGCCACACCCACAGTGTGGCAGTAAAAATTTTGGCTGCCTATTACTGCCAGTAAGCAATCTGGTCCGATACCACGTAGGACTTTATAGGTAATAACCAACACTTTGACTTCGTTTGGAAACTACTCAGCAACCAATGCAGCTCGTGGATTGCTGGAGAAACATGGGCGTACCTAAAGAGCCCCATTACTGCTTGCACGGTTGAATTTTGCACCATCTGAAGTTCCAATAGCACTAGATTTATTTTAAGCTCAAATGCCATATAAATGCTGCAAAATTAAATTTGGAGTACAGGAATTTGCCTTTTATCTTTTCAGGCAATTTTTTATTTTTTAATATTTCAAGTTTAAGATAAAGGATAGATCACTTTCAAGTTTTTCTAAGAATTTACAGAGTGAACAATAACAGCATGAAAAAGTCCTGATATATTTTTCAGCTTCAATATCAGAAAATTGATGCTTATTAAATGTTGGAAACTAGAATCAACCTGAGACTACCCAATATAACTTCCCTGTCTTCAATTTTTTGGAAATAAATTTATAAACTTTTATATATTCTGTGAATACTTCGAGGTAGAATTTGAAGATCCAGCACACATATTTCAATTTCTAATGTATATGCTGAGATTGTATTGATACATCACTCTAAACTATTATGAGGTTTGTTTGATTGTGCCTTATTATTATTTATTAGATTTGTATGCCGCCCCTCTCCGGAGACTTGGAGCGGCTCACAACAACAGAACACAGTTCACACAGTACAAATCCAATAGTTAAAAACAATTTAAAACCCTTAATATAAAACAGTCATACGTCCCAGAAAAACCATGCATAAAACGGAACGGCCCCGGGGAATCAATTTCACCATGCCTGATGGCAGAGGTGAGTTTTAAGGAGTTTGCAAAAGGCAAGGAGGGTGGGGGCAGTCCTGATCTCCAGGGGGAGTTGATTCGAGAGGGTCGGGGTCACCACAGAGGAGGCTCTTCCCATGGGTTCTGCCAGACGACATTGTTTCGTCGACGGGACCTGGAGAAGGCCAACTTTGTGGGACCTAATCGGTCGCTGGGATTCATGCGGCAGAAGGCGGTCCCGGAGATATTCTGGTCTGATGACATGAAGGGCTTTATAGGTCATAACCAACATTTGAATTGTGACCGGAAACTGATCGGCAACCAATGCAGACATGGGCATATCTGGGAAAACCTATGATTGCTCTCGCAGCTGCATTCTTGCATGATCTGAAGTTTCCTAACACTTTTCAAAGGTAGCCCCATGTAGAGAGCATTACAGTAATTAAACCTCGAGGTGATGAGGGCATGAGCGACTGTGAGCAGTGAGCAGGTAGGGCCGCAACTGGTGCACTAGGGGAACCTGGGCAAACGCCCCCCTTGCCACAGCCGAAAGATGGTTCTCTAATGTTAGCTGTGGATCGAGGAGGACACCCAAGTTGCTGACCCTCTCTGAGGGTAGTTTCCCCCGCAGGGTAATGGACAGACAAATGGAATTGTCCTTTGGAGGCAAAACCCACAGCCACTCCATCTTATCAGGGTCGAGTTTGAGTCTGTTGACACCCATCCAGACCCTAACAGCCTCCAGGCACTGGCACATCACTTCCACTGCTTCGTTGACTGGACATGGGGTGGAGATGTACTGATGTACTGATGATACCTTACCCCATGCCCCTGGATGATCTTGCCCAGCGGTTTCATGTAGATATTAAATAACAGGGGGGAGAGGACCGACCCCTGAGGCATCCCACAAGGGAGAGATCTACAGGTCGACCTCTGACCCCCCACCGACTGCGACCGACCGGAGAAGTAGGAAGAGAACCATTGAAGGACAGTGCCTCCCAGTCCCAACCCCTCCAGTCGGCACAGAAGAATACCATGGTCGATGGTATCGAATGCCGCTGAGAAGTCAAGAAGCACCAGGATAGACGATAAACCCCTGTCCCGGGCTCGCCAGAGATCATCCATCCATCCATCCTGAAACCCGACTGTTGAGGGCCTAGATAATTGGCTTCTTCCAAGGAGCACTGGAGCTGGAACACCACCACCTTCTCGACAACCTTCCCCATAAATGGAAGGTTGGAGACTGGACGGTAGTTGTTGAGAATGGCTGGGTCCAGGGAAGGCTTCTTGAGGAGGGGGCGCACAAGTGCCTCCTTGTAGGGAGCCAGGAAGGCCCTCCTCTCCAGAGAAGCATTGACAATCTCCTGGACCCAGCACCGTGTCATTTCCCTGCTGTCCGAAACCAGCCAGGAGGGACATGGATCCAACAAACAGGTGGCGGAACTCACAGCTCCAATGGCCTTAATGTGCAATCACTATTATTTATTCTATCCATTGCGATTTTATTAATCTTTAATTAAATAAACATTAAATTATAGAAACATTGGCAACTTTCACAAATTAAGATTCAACAAAGAACGAGTCTTGGCCTACATAGTGAGATTACACATTCACAGATGTATAGGCATAAATTCTGTCTGAAACAGTTAGAACCCTTCTCTACATGTCCAAAAAATGTATAAAAGAGCCTTTCAAATGACTTGAAATGAGTTAACATACAATAAAAAAGGGTTAAAGTATTAAACCTATTCATCCAGACATCCTATTCATTATGAAAGTGGGTGACTGAGCTACTAAAATTATTGGCTACCAGAAGTACTGCATTAGTATTGATTATTTTTCAAGCACACTGATGTTGTCTTTATGAATTATTTCTGGTCACTCCTCAAAACAATCCAATTAGGAGCAGGTTTTTGAAAGAATTTCAGAGTGAGGACTACAATAATCTATCTCCAGATTTCTATTTTGCCTTTGGACAGACCTTACTGCCTTTGGCACCAAAAATAATGCTTAAAGACAAAAACAATAGAAGCACAGCATCCAAATCATATCCAGAATGCTAGATTCTTCATTGGTCAGTCTGCAATTGGAGGTCCTATATTTTAAAGCTATTGTCAACCCTGAAGCCATTTTGGAGTGTCTTCAGGGTTGCCTCAGCAAGACTGGTTAGAACGGTGGAAACGGGAGGGGATGTAGAGATAGCTAGGGACTGTAGCCAAAATGAAAAAAAATATTTCTTCTGGGAACCAAGGACATTTTCATCAGGTGGACTGAAACCAACGGGAGTTGGGACTGTGACATAGTTCGACCATGTCATGGACATGTGAACTGTAGGGAAGAACTTTGATTTTTAATTTGGATGGGGAAAACCTCAGGACCTTCAGAGTCACCAGAAGTGCCAATGTGAAATGCTGCAACCCAACAGGACCGAGACAGACTTCAGAGGATAATCAGAACTGCAGAAAAAGCAATTGCTGCCAACCTGCCTTCCATTGAGGACCTGTATACTGCATGAGTCAAAAAGAGAGCGGGGAAAATATTTACTGACCCTTCACATCCGGGACACAAACTGTTTCAACTCCTACCCTCAAAATGTTGCTACAGAGCACTGCACACCAAGACAACTAGACATAAGAACAGTTTTTTTCCCGAACGCCATCACTAAACAAATAATTCCCTCAACACTGTCAGACTTTCTACTAAATCTGCATTTCTATTCTACTAGTTTTTCTCATCATTCCTATCACCCATTTCCTCCCATGTTGACTGTATGACTGTAACTTGTTGCTTATATCCTAAGATTTTTATTAATATTGCTTCTTCATTGCTTATTTGACCCCCATGACAATCGTTAAGTGTTGTACCACATGATTCTTGACAAATGTATATTTTATTTTATGTACGCTGAGAGCATCTGCACCAAGACAAATTCCTTGTGTGTCCAATCACACTTGGCCAATAAAATTCTATTCTACTCTATTCTATTCTATTAAATTTGGACTTTGAGACAGGAGTGAAATGCTACCAGTTCAGCCCGGTTCAGGTGTACCAGTAGCAGTGGCTACTGGTAGTTCGGAGAACCGGTAGCAGCAGCAATGTGAGGTTCCGCCCACCTGCCCAGATGCCACCATTTTCATTTTTTCACCCTCTGCAAATGTGCAAAACCTTCTGCGCATCTACAGAGGGTAAAAAAGTGCATGTGACGGTGGCACACAAGCGTGCAAAACACATGCTTCCGAACCGGTAGAGAAGGTAAGTAGATTTCACCGCTGCTTTGAGGAGTGCCTTGGCCTCAGAGTTTTGATTGTATTGGGTCTCTTTCTTGAAACCCTGGCAGATGCATATTGAAACATTCAGAAAATGGCAGTCAAGGAATTATCAGACCTGAGAATGTGCTTGAGAGTTGACTGGAAAAGATGGACATTTAGCCTGCAGAAGTGAAGACACAGCTATCTTCAATATCTCAAAGACCTGCCACATCTACTGCCTGTTGCTCCAAAGACTAAAACAAACAGTTTGTCAAGGTTCCAAATAACATTGGAACTCAATCAGAGTCCGCGTCATAGTACTACTCAAAGTTCCAATTTAATTCCAGAGCCATCCTGGCACCAGACCAGATTATCTCAGGGACGGCCTTCTGCTGCACGAATCCCAGCGACCAGTTAGGTCCCACAGAGTGGGTCTTCTCCGGGTCCCGTCAACTAAACAATGTCGCTTGGCGGGATCCAGGGGAAGAGCCTTGGCGGGATCCAGGGGAAGAACCAACTCCCCCCAGAGATTGGAATTGCCCCCACCCTCCTTGCCTTTCGTAAGCTGCTTAAAACCCACCTCTTCCGCCAGGCATGGGGGAATTGAGATACTCTTTCCCCCTAGGCCTTTACAATTTTATGCATGGTATGTCTGTACGCATGTTTTGTTTTATAATAAGGGTTTTTAACTGTTTTTAGTATTGGATTATTATTATATGCTGTTTTATTGCTGTTGTTAGTAGCCCCGAGTCTGCGGAGAGGGGCGGCATACAAATCCAATAAATAAATAAATAAACCTGAATCTGAGTTTCCCACTTGAAAGTTCACATTCCTTGTCCCCCACCCACAAACTTGTCACATTGGCCACTCAGATTGTACCAGCGTGGCAAATCCTTCACAGTTTCCGGTCACAATTCAAAGTGTTGGTTATGACCTTTAAAGCCCTACATGGCATTGGACCAGAATACCCCTGGAACCGCCTGCTACCGCACGAATCCCAGCGACCGATAAGGTCCCACAGAATTGGCCTTCTCCGGGTCCCGTCGACTAAACAATGTTGTTTGGCGGGCCCCAGGGGAAGAGCCTTCTCTGTGGTGGCCCCGGCCTTCTGGAATCAACTCCCCCTGGAGATTAGAATGGCCCCCACCCTCCTTGTCTTTCGAAAACTACTCAAGACCCACCTATACCACCAGGAGTTGAGACACCTTTATATTTTATGTTTGGTATGTATGTGTTGTTTGGTTTTTAAATATGATAGGGTTTTATATGCTTCTTTTTTAATATTAGATTTGTTTCACTATAATATTGTTTTTTATTATTGTTGTGAGCCGCCCCGAGTCTTTGGAGAGGGGCGGCATACAAATCTAATAAATTATTACTATTATTAAATTATTATTCCTCTGCTTCCACCCAGGTGGGTGGGCATAGGCTGTCCTTGAACCATTGGAAAGAATGCTTTATGTCTGCCTCTGTTCCCTCATGAAAATCACCCCTCCCAAGTTCCCATAAACACCAGGCCTTCTATAGATAGTGTGGCAAACTGTTGATTTATCCCCAACCTCTGCACAGGCTTCACCCAATTGATTATTTGGCTATTGAAATTTACAAAAGTTTAATTTAAAAATGGAAATCACTGCCTTTAGATAAAGAGCACTTGGAGACAGCCAGTCTTTTATCTGCCAATCCATTCAATCTCATTCTAAATACATCAGAAATAGTTCCGGGCTTTCTAATGTATCTCTGGTATCTTTTGTTGCCTAAATTGCATTTTTCTGCTCAAGGAAACAAGTGTTCTATATTGGAACAGTTCTCAGTACAAGCCTCTGGTTATGGCAAAGAGAAACTTTCTGACAGTGAGGACAATCAACCAATAGAACAACTTGCCTCCGGATGTTGTGAAAGCTTCATCACTGGAGGTTTTTTAGAAGAGACTGAACTGCCATTTGTCAGAAACGGTGTAGCCCAGTGATGGTGAACCTTTGGCACGGGTGCCACAGGTGGCACCTGGAGCCATATCTGCTGGCACATGAGCCATTGCCCTAGCTCAGCTCCAAGGTGTATGTGTGTACTGGCCAGCTGGTTTTTGGCTCACACAGAGGCTCTGGGAGGGCGTTTTTGGCTTCCAGAGATCCTCTGGGGGAGGGGGGAGGGCGTTTTTACCTTCCCTGGCTCCAGGGTGAAACACAAACCTACTGGGCCTACCAGAAGTTGGGAAACAGGCCGTTTCTGGCCTTCAGAGGGACTCTGGGGGTGGGGGGAGCTGTTTTCGCCCTCCACAGGCATTGAATTATGGGTGTCAGCACTTGTGCATGCACAATAGCATGTGTGCACGCTCTTTTGGCACCCGAGGGAGAAAAAGGTTCGCCATCAGTGGTGTAGGGTCTCCTACTAGAATGCAGGGTTACACTTTAAAAAAAAACTAGTATCATGTATATGAATACAGTGTTCCCTCGATTTCCGCCGGGGATGCGTTCCGAGACCGCCCGCGAAAGTCGAATTTCCGCGAAGTAGAGATGCGGAAGTAAATACACCATTTTTGTCTATGGACAGTATCACAAGCCATCCCATAACACTTTAAACCCTTAAATTACCATTTCCCATTCCCTTAACAACCACTTACTCACCATTATTACTGGTACTCACCATTGAATAAGACACTTAGTGATCCTGATATTTATAAACATAATTATTTATTAACAATATTTTTTTATTTTTTTATTCGCAAAATTATTAGTTTGGTGATGACGTATGACATCATCGGGTGGGAAAAACCGTGGTATAGGAAAAAAACCACGAAGTATTTTTTAATTAATATTTTTTGAAAAACCGTGGTATAGGCTATTTGCGAAGTTCGAACCCGCGAAAATCGAGAGAACACTGTATTATTATATCTTTACATACCTCCAGTATGTACTTGACTAAACAAATAAACAAAATAAAATAAAATAAAATAAAAGGTTGACTACAAAGTCCCTCCCAACTCTGTTAATCTGTTATCTGTATCTTTTGGTTGCTAGGAAACTCATCTGACCTTCAATTCAAGGATACATAGGAAATATTTTAGATAGCTATACAATATATATAAGCAGAGCATAATAGTCGAAGCATTAGCAAAATGAGGGCTCCATCTATATTTTATAATCTGCGTCTTTCTATCGTAAATTCCTAGCCATGAAATAGGTCATAAATTCCTGCCCTCATCTTGCATTTGTAGATGCCTTAAATCTGTGTCTCATCCATTCAGAAACATTGTATAATAATTTGGTATCCAAGTGTTGTTTCTTACAGAATAAGCAGATGCATAATTATAAATCTTGTTTTCTAATTCAGAACCTTCTTGAAATAAAAACCCCAATTTAATTCCTGCCTAAGAAACTGCTATAAATAAATTCCCTGTAAATTAATTCACATAAACCACACTCACACAGTTGTTATTGTTTTTTATTTCCCAGACTTTCAGATGCAGTCTGAAGATGATCCATTAAGAAATTAAGTTACAGAACCTTAACACAGAACAGAGCAAATAAAACAAATCCTAATTTACAGCTTCTTTAATTACCTCTCAACTAAATTGGAATCCACCCACTCAATTCTCCATCACTACTAATATTTCAGGAACACCGAGGCCCAGAGCTATTTTCACAAAGTGCAAAACTACCAAGTGGAAGTGTGCCCCTCCATTTGCTATAAAAACAGAACACTGCTGAAGAAAGCATAAACAACAATAAATATCAGTTTATCTGCACAGCAACAAGACAATGTGTGGTAGTGAGTCAAGTATATACTAAACAATCAGATGTACCAAAATTGCAAAGCAAGTAAAGTATACATAAAACTGCTTTTCCATCCTGGCCAACTCAGAAGCTACTTCATTCTCATGCAATTTTCATATTTTAAATGGGTTTGGGCACATTTGCTCCAGAGATAATGTATGTTATGACCTATAAAGCCCTTCATGGCATCGGACCAAAATACCTTCGGGACCGCCTTCTGCCACACAAATCCCAGCAACCGGTTAGGTCCCACAGAGTCGGCCTTCTCCGGGTCCCGTCGATGAAACAATGTCATCTGGTGGGACCCAGGAGAAGAGCCTTCTCTGTGGCGGCCCCGACCCTCTGGAATCAACTCCGCCCGGAGATTAGGATTGCCCCCACCCTCCTTGCCTTTTGTAAACTCCTTAAAACCCACCTCTGTCGTCAGGCATGGGGAAATTGATTCCCCTGGGCCGCTTCAGTTTTATGTATGGTTTGTATGAGATGTATGGTTGTTTTTTTATATTAAGGGATTTTAAACTGCTTTTACTATTGGATTTGTACTGTTTTATTGTTGTGAGCCACTCCGAGTCTCCGGAGAGGGGCGGTGTTAGTACAGGGTACATGTGTGTTAGGGATTGTCATTGTAAACTGCATACTGTAAAAGCTGTATTGTTACTTAAAGAGTTAATGTGCACTTAAAGGGTTAACTTGTACTTTAAGAGTTAATCTTCAAGGCTGTTTCGTCACTTCCTCATTGAAGCTATAAAAGCTCATTATTTTGCTTGGTCATTTCCTTTACTTTACTTTTGCCTGAGACGGGGGAGTTGTGTCCAAGCTCCGTGCTTGTATAAGCTTTGTGCTCTTATTGTATTTTAGCTTCGTGCTTTATCTATATTGTATAAGCTTTGTGCTTTTATCTATATTGTGTTTTGCTTTGTGCTACTCTTGTAACTACTCAGTGCATATTATTCTGTATTTGCTTCGTGCTTATTCTGGATTGTTTATATTTTGTTTATATGTAAATAATACTTATTTAACTAAGTCTGTGTCTTGGCTTTATCACACATCCATGCTCTGTAAAATTCTCTGCTTGGTGTTGTCGAAGGTTTCATAGCCTTGCTAACCGAGACAAGCCAACAGGCGGCATACAAATCTAATAAATAATAATAATATTACTGTAAGCTGTTGTGAGAAGAAACTTGTTTTTTTAAATTATGCAATCCCCTTATACACAAATTTTACGAAGGAGCTCAACATTTGCATTGGTAATGTCACAGAATGAAGTAACTCCTTCTTGCGGTCTGTACTTAATCAGATCTTGGATAGCATTCCTTTCTAATTCTATATGCTATAAAGAATAACACATTGAAACTATATATGTATATATGTTGTCTGTATTAGTGTTAACTAGTTGGATAATGAAATATTTGTAAGGTAACAACCGAAATCAGAGAGCACCAAGAATCCAAGAGTTCAACCTTGAGCTACAGTACGTAGTGTACATACGTATACTCCACCATTTGAGTAAACATCTCTCTGACATATAAGTGGGGAATTTCATGTATAAACCCTATTACTTGTGAGAGTCCAATAAGTTTTCATTTGAACTATTGCAATTATGTAGTGGCTTCATGGAGAGACTGGAATCCAATTAAAGTTGCTATTTTCAACCTCAAGCAGAAGAAATGTTCCTATACTCTCTTGTATTCTTCCATCAAAATAGAATTTATTAGTGATGGAAAGATGTGTAACAGGAAACAATAACACTGTCACTTCAACAATGAATAAAACTGCAGTGCTGTTGAAGTGCAATGTGGAAAACAGAAATGCCATTAGACTGTGAATCCATCAGAGTCCTGTATTTAGAAATAAAGTCATTAGTAAAAGGAAGGATGATCATTCTTAAATACATCTTAGGAGTGACAATAAAACCTAGCAGTCTCCCTTGCATGTGTGAAACTAATGTGTTTCTCAAATTCTGTGTAAGATGACCATTTACTCATTGTCATGAAATGGAATGCCAAAATAAAAGAGTAATATAGCATATACTGTATACTAATCTATTGTTGTCAGATGCAAAAGATCAAGTCCACATGTGAAGATTCAATTTAATTTATTTATTGCTGAAAAACTATGCACAGGAATTTTCTCAACTAATAGTCAGAAACAGTTCTAGTTGGATAGGATTAATGACAATCAAGGGAGGGGTGTTGGACTAAATTTGTTTGTGTCTACAAAAGGATTCTAGGCCAATCTCTCTTTTGCTCTGCCCCCTCATTCTGCCAGTCCTTCGCTTACAATTGTACAGATAAAATGTAATTTTAGAGTTAATAACCACCATATCTAACTATGGAGCGAAAGGGTGCAATTATAAAGCATACTAGCTAGGGATCTGGAAAATATTTTGTTTTGAATTAATTAAGAGTGCTGACCTACAAAATGTTCTGTTTTGTGTGAAAAGATATCGTCTCAAATACAGAACGGTTGTTTTGAGCATCTGGGAATTTTTCAAAGTGTGAGGTTGAGACAGCTGCCTTGCTCTAGCAGCAGAAAATTTCACAGTTTCACTCTCAAAACAAAATGGCTTATATACCAATCGTATGTAGCTCTCTGCTCACTTTGCTGTTTTAAGAAGCTAAATGTTCATGGTACATTGGTGGGCCTGATCTACCAACTTTATGAACTGGAATTAGACTGGACAGCCTACAAAACTGTCCTCTGATAGATTTCTAAAACAGAGGAAATTAAGTAGGTTCTTATGGCCACCCTTATATTCTAGTAGTGTTTTGCAACCTTGGCAGCTTGATGAGTGGTGTTCAATTCCCAGAATTTTCCAGCCTGTATGGTCTGATACTGCCCTCGTACAAAAAGGAACGAGAAAAGGATTCCTTCTGAAGAAAGAGATTCTGAATACCTTTAAAAAAAAATAAACTGGGTGTTCCTCTTTGCTGAGTTTATTAGGAGACGATAAAGAAATAAGCCAGATGGAAGGAGGTGGGGCAAAATGAGGGAACACTCACAGCAGATGGCAGTACAAAATTAAGCTCACAGATCCTGGCTTCAGACTCCATTGGAGTTTTGCTGTCATGCTTAGAAAAATGTAGCTGAACAAATCAGCCTCTGGCACTTCCCAAATATTCTAGCAATACATGCTCTTCCCCCTCTCAAAAATAACCCATCCTTTTTTTTTTTAATTTAACAGGAAAGGGATTCTGGTATTATTCCCACATCACTGCAACAACAACAACCAAAAAGCCACTCAAAATAAAATTATCTCTTGGGCAACCTCTGAAATAAATCCTACTATGATGCTGCAGCATTTTTTCTCCATAGCAACCTGACAACTCTGGGGTGGCAAAGGTGTTTCTAGTATATTAGTATACTCCTAGTATCTTCTTTTTGTAGCATCTTCTGCTGAGTTTATACACATAAACATAGGCATATTTTAACAGGAGGAAAGTAGATCTGGGCTTTGCAAAGAGTAAAACGGATACCCTCCCCAAGGGATAAGACACTTAGCTCTCCGTGTTTCATTATTCAAGCTTATACCAAAATATGTACAGAGGGATTACATATCTAATTTTAATAGTGTAACAAGCAAACCCCATTCCTCATCCCTCCAAATTCCAGATTATACATTTGGATTTGAGCAACTATTCCATGTACACTTTTAAACCAGAGGAAAAATTCAAACACTCCAATACTGTTGCTTTTACTAAATTCAAATTGATTTTCATTTGTACGTATTTTACCTCTCGCTTCCTGAAAATCTTTAATAGTGGAAGGTAAAAGAGAACAATGTTTTGAGGACCCAAATGAACAGTTCAGAAGTAGAAATTCCCCTCGAAAAACATTGTGATTACAAACCAGTGTCGTTTTTAGCATTTAGCATTTTAGCACTTAGACTTACAGTATACAGTGTTCCCTCGATTTTCGCCGGGGATGCGTTCCAAGACCGCCCGCGAAAGTTGAATTTCCGCAAAGTAGAGATGCGGAAGTAAATACACTATTTTTGGCTATGAACAGTATCACAAGCCTTCCCTTAACACTTTAAGCCCCTAAATTGCAATTTCCCATTCCCTTAGCAACCATTTAGTTTATTACTCACCATGTTTCTTTATTAAAGTTTATTAAAAAAATATTTATTAAAGGTGGACGAAAGTTTGGTGATGACATATGACGTCATCAGGCAGGAAAAACCGTGGTATAGGGGGGGAAACCGCAAAGTATTTTTTAATTAATATTTTTGAAAAACCGTGGTATAGACTTTTTGCAAAGTTCGAACCCACGAAAATCGAGGGAACACTGTATACCGCTTTACAGTGCTTTACAGCCCTCTCTAAGCAGTTTACAGAATCAGCCTCTTGCTCTCAGCAATCTGGGTCCTCATTTTACCCACCTTGGAAGGATGGAAGGCTGTGTCAACCTTGAGCCGGTGGTGAGATTTGAACTGCTGAACTATAGCTAGCAGTTAGTTGAATTAGCCAGCAGTGCTGTAATCTGTTGTGAGTGCTCCTCATCCATCTCTGGTAATGATAGATTCTAAGGAGGATGAGCCAGGCCCATCTTGGTACCCTGGGCCATGGGTGTTGCCATCTGATGCAGAGAGTGAGAGCTAGGGAGAAATAGACCTGGAGTCCTGGGTGAACCTGAAGGACCATCAGAGGTGGCAGAGATGCCAATGACAGTAGAGTCTGAGTTAGAGGAGGAGGAGGAGGAAGATCAGGAGCCTTTGCTAGATGCCCATTTTAGAAGACTAAGAAAAAGACAAGAATACTTGTATGGGAAAAAGAAGTAGTCTGCAGTTTGTTAACTCAAAGGAATTGTTGACCATTCCCTATAGTATATAAGGGTGGAGTATGGGTAATTTAGGGTGGAGTTTCAGTGTTGTGCAGTGGAGTCAGATGATGTTTAAAGTTTCAGCTAGGCTATGCTAGCCAACTGTTATTTCCCTGCTAAAATCCCTGGAGTAAAAGTGCCCTGTTTGTGGAGATGCTGGGAAGCTGTAAAAGTAAGTCTGTAAGCTGGAGACTTCTTATCTCATGAAGGAATTTGCAATAAGCGTTGATCTTTGGCAGCAGCCTAGCCTCGGAAGGGTTATCTTTTAATTACCCTCACTGAGAAGCTGCCAAACTGAGCTCACAAGCATGAATTTGGCTTGTATAAATGAGACTTTCTATATAAAAATATGCAGCCGCTAGAGCCATCGTGGGGCTTCCAAGATTCGCCCACATTTCTACAATACTCCATGGCTTGCATTGGCTGCTGATCAGTTTTTGGTCACAATTCAAAGTGTTGGTTATGACCTTTCAAGCCCTACATGGGATTGGACCAGAGTACCTCCGGAACCGCCTGCTACCGCATGAATCCCAGCGACTGATAAGGTCCCACAGAGTTGGCCTTCTCCGGGTCCCGTCGACTAAACAATGTCATTTGGTGGGCCCCAGGGGAAGAGCCTTCTCTGTGGCGGCCCTGGCCCTCTGGAATCAACTCCCCCCGGAGATCAGAATGGCCCCCACCCTCCCTGTCTTTCGTAAGCTACTCAAGACTCATTTATACTGCCAGGCATGGGGGAATTGAGACACCTTTCCCCAAGGCTTTTTTATATTTTGTTTTATGTTCGGTATGAATGTGTTGTTTGGTTTTTAAAATAATGATAGGGTTTTATATGTTTTTTAATATTAGATTTGTTCTACTATAATATTGTTTTTATTATTGTTGTGAGCCGCCCCGAGTCTTCGGAGAGGGGCGGCATACAAATCTAATAAATTATTATTAGTAGTAGTAGCAATAGTAGTAGTAGTAGTATCCTTCAGTCTCGAAAGACAATGGTATCACACTCTGAATTTTATTTATATAAAAATATTGATTTGAAATAACAGCGCGTGGATTCCACCTTTGTTTTCAAGCTGCGTAGGCCCTGGAGAGAACACAATCTAACCTAAGGTGATCATATTTTTACATTTGTGTGTTTGTGTGTGTATGTGAGAGAGGGGGTGGGTGGGTTCTTCCCAGTTCGGACCAGTTCACCCAAACTGGTAACAAACTGCTGGTGACGTCATGATGATGTCATGGAACTGGTTTGGTTGGTGCCGGTCCATGGGGGCCGTCATATTTTTTTGATTTTTTTTTAGTATTTTTTCCAGTTTCCATCACTGTGGCATGAGTCACCATCTTGTTTTCACCTTTAAATTTTTTTTAAAAAAATTGCCACTGCACGTGTGCGTGCACACATTTTGCACTTGTGCCCACAAGATACATCCATATGGTGCAGGAGAAAGTGAATTGTCGGTGAGGTAAGTTAGAACCCACTCCTGATGTGAGTGTGTGTGTGTGTGTGTGTGTTACAAAATAATAAATATGTAGTAGATGCTTGGAACAAACTTCCAGCAGACCTGATTGGTAAATCCACAGTATTTAATTTAAACATGCCTGGAATAAGCATATATCCATCCTAAGATAAAATACAGGTAGTATAAGGGCAGACTAGATGGACTATGAGGTCTTTTTCTGCCGTCAATCTTCTATGTTTCCATGTGGGAACCATAATTTCAAAGCCTGAGGAAAAACTACATTAAGGATGCTTCTAAAATTATCAATTAATTGGTACTGTGAATATATTCATTTTTGCATAAAAGAAGAAAAAACAAAAAAGACAAAGAAAATACAAGACATTTCAAAATACCAGATACCTAGTTCTGTTAGTAAAATCCTGCATTTTGTAGCAGGATAACTGTACAACAAAAGCTTCATTTGAAATACAAGTATTTGCAAATATTTTCTATTAACCATCACCTCCCATTCCTTTGGCTTTGCCTGCTGTTTAATTCATAATTTCAAAATACAGTAGTACCTCTAGATACGAGCTGCTCCACATGCGAGTATTCCAAGTTACGAGCCACGACGGGAGCGAAATTTCTGTTCGACACCCGAGCTCAAATTTGGGATACGAGCTGAGCTTCCACTAGGTGGCGCAAGAATCCTTGCTTCTGGTTATCTCGGCAGGGAAAAACAAAGGCTAAAGGCATTCCTTCGAGATACGAGTTGATCAACATACGAGCTCGGTTCTGGAACGAATTAAACTCGTATCTAGAGGTACTACTTTACCTAACACCAAAGGAACACCAACCATTTCATTAAAAAAATAAGAAGTCAGTGTGCTTCTCAAGAAAGCATCAACCTGAAAAACCATCTTTATTTTCAACAATTGTACTGCCTCGTGTGGGCTCCATATGGCATTCTTAGAATATACATAAAAATGGCAGATGCTTGCTTCCCCAGGAAAAAAAAAGCCCATATAAACATAAGGTAGCATCATATGATGGCTGTAAAATCACAGTAGCATTCTTGCAATGAGGCAGGGCTGCCCCCAAGAAGAGAGTCCAAAATCAATATGGTGACCACAACTGTATAGATGCACATAAGAAAGAGTAGGGTTTTGAGCACACAGTTATGGTTGCTATCTTGACTTTTTGACCCCTTCCTGTAGATCTCCCTGAGTGCTCCTGATATACTCTGAACAGCAACATGATGAGAGAGCCCCTTCAAATACAGTGGCTTGGGGCAATTAGGTCTCAGCCCCCTAGCCAACAAAGTGAGATATATGTTGTATAATTGAACAGGCATGATTGTTTTTAAATATTGGATGTTTAGATTGTAATTTTAAATTTAATTAGATTTGCCATTGTACTCTATTGTTATATTATATACTGCGAGCCGCCCCGAGTCCTCAGAGAAGGGCAGCATACAAATCTAATTAATAAATAATAAATAAATAATCCTGAAACCGCATTACACTCAATTTTCTGATTACATGACCGATTTTGTGGTTTATTATAAAGTTGCTCTAAAATCTGTTATACAAAAAATAAAGGGACCCCTTATCTACACCATCTGGCGGGACCCAGGGGAAGAGCCTTCTCTGTGGCGGCTCCGACCCTCGGGAATCAACTCCCCACAGAGATTAGGACTTCCCCCACCCTCCTTGCCTTTTGTAAACTCCTTAAAACCCACCTCTGTCGTCAGGCTTGGGGGAACTGATACATCCCCCCCTTGCCTATGTAATTTTGTGCATGATATGACTGTGTGTATGTATTTTATCTATTGGTTGTTGGGTTTTTTTTAGACTTTGTAATATAAAACTGTTATTTTAGATTTTCATTATTAGATTTGTTACAATATATTGTTTTTATCACTGTTGTGAGCCGCCCCGAGTCTACGGAGAGGGGCAGCATACAAATCTAATTAATTATTATTATTATTATTATTATTATTATTATTATTATTATTATTATTAATGTGTGTTACCTATATCTTATTGTTGTATTCTTAGATGGGTCTGTTCTATGGCCCAGATCTAAATGAGATATAATTTAATCTATTTCTTTTATACAAACTCTTACATGCTTAAAGATTATTTTTACTGGCCTATTAGGGATGCTGATTAAAGATTATCACTTTCTCTCTGTAATAAGGTTGTTCTTTCTTCTATGGTATCATTTCCTTACATTGTATTATTTTTTTAATTCTACCCAATACAGTGATACCTTGTCTTACAAACTTAATTGGTTCCAGGACGAGGTTCGTAAGGTGAAAAGTTCGTAAGACAAAACAATGTTTCCCATAGGAATCAATGGAAAAGCAATTAATGTGTACAAGCCCCAAATTCACCCCTTTTGCCAGCCGAAGTACCCGTTTTTGCGATGCTGGGATTCCCCTAGCTGGGATTTCCCTGCAGCATCGGAAAAACACGGAAGTCCGGAGGTGGGGTTTCCCATGGAAGGGAGCCTCATGGGAATCCCACCAGTGCAAAAACGGGCGCTTTGGCTGGCAATGGAAGTCCAGAGGCGGGGCATCCCAGCGGCGCCAGAGGGTTCGTAAGGAGAAAATAGTTCGGAAGAAGAGGCAAAAAACCCTGGGTTTGTATCTCGAGAAGTTCGTATGACGAGGGGTTCGTAAGACGAGGTATCACTGTATATTTAAAAATAATTATTAGATTTATTTAAATACCTAACTTTTAAACAAATACAGTAATAAGACTCCTTGAACTAACTAATGGGGAGAGGGGCAAAATAAGATGTAAATTGAATTTTTAATTAGTGGAGATAATCATTCTGTTGCACAATAAGTTCCCCAATAACATTAATTTCTGAGTTTCTTGCAAATATGATAACTGAAGATATTTTCACTTGTATAAAACCAAACTGTTATTGTGATGTTTCATGCTACCAAAGCCACAATAAATTAAACTTCTGCAATAACTGCACCGCAAATAGCCATTTCCAATATTCACCATGTCTTAATCAATTCTTAACAATACAGTGGTACCTCTACTTACGAACTTAATTCGTTCCATTACCAGATTCTTAAGTAGAAAAGTTTGTAAGAAGCAATTTTTCCCACAGGAATCAATGTAAAAGCAAATAATGTGTGTGACTGGGGAAACCACAGGGAGGGTGAAGGCCCTGTTTCGTCCCAGGAGATTCCTAGAGAGGCCCCACGGAGGCTTCTCCCTGAGTTTTCTGTCCCTGTTTCTTCCCAGGAGATTCCTAGAGAGGCCCCATACAGGCTTCTCCCCGTCTTTTCTGGCCTGTTTCCTCCCAGGAGATTCCTAGAGAGGCCCCACAGAGGTTCCTCCCCACCTTTTCCGGCCTGTTTCCTCCCAGGAGTTTCCTAGAGAGCCTTTTCCCTGCCTTTTCTGGTTACAGTTTCGGAGGCTCGGGTTTGTAAGTGAAAAATGGTTCTTGAAAAGAGGCAAAAAAATCTTGAGCACCCAGTTTTTATCTAGAAAAGTAGAGGCTTTCTTAGGTAGAGGTGCCACTGTATTCCTGGCCCCCAATTAAATGATTTGGTTTGAAATCCTATCAATAAAGAGGCAGACCCTTGCTGTTCCAGATTCTTCCAGATCAGCCATTCTTTCATCATCTATTCCCATAGATAGCCAAAGTGCCCATATTTTTGGCAATAAAAATGGACAGAATTACCTTTCTGCTTATTTAGAAATATCAGTGGTGGTGGTGGAGACCAGGGACTTCCTGTCAATGAATCCTTGGATGGTGATTTCTTTCCAGTAGCGGTCGTTGCCACTTCAACTGATTTCTTCTGAGCTACTTTGTCCTTTATTTCTTCACTACTGATGGTAGACGAAGACACGGGATCAGCATGGACTTTAGATGCGGCGAAGGAACATTTCAAGTAGGAGGCTGAGTCTGCTAGATTTTCCCTATTCATTCTGCTTTCCTTGGAGCCGCTCAAATTGTAATCCGAAGCCCTGGTGCCTTCATTCCTAGTGTGATTTTCTTCTTCGATGATGTCCATAATAATGGGCTTCATTAAGGGAGAGTCATGCTCCCGTTTAGGGCTCTCCTCAGAGGCTGATGAAGCATCACATGATTCAATTATGAGCTCACTGTCCAGTTCAGCTTCACGTTCTTCCCTCAGGATGCTGTACTGTATTGAAGGAGAGGCTGGGGAAGGTGGAGGGCCTCCAGTGTGACTGAAGGTCATGTAGTTGGAATGGAGAACCTCTTCAGCAGCTAGCGGGTCTTCTGATACCAACTCTATTTCAGAATCGCCAGATTCAGCACTGCTTGCTTCATTATCCAAGGGACCACTTCCTGCTGGAAATTCTGTCAACTTGTTTTTCTTATCTTGTTTTGCCGGCGCAACAGTTTGTGGTCCGTGGCCTTCAGGATGCTTAAATGGGAAGCCCTTTGCTTCTTTAATGGCATTAATAAGTTCTTCTTCAGAAAGGCTGCCCTTACCTTGAGACTCAGAGCCTGATGGTTCTGGAATTTCAAGGAGATTGTTCCAAGTTAGGAAAGAAGGAAGAACACAATAAAAGAGAGAAGGGAAAGAGAAGGATAAAAATTCTGGTTAGCAAAAATCTAATTTTATCTCTTCAGGAAGCAATCACATAATTTACTTATGCATGTACGGTATCTCCCAACCCACAAGCTCTGGAGTAGTGTTTCTCAACCTTGGCGGTTTGAAGATGGGTGGACTTCAACTCCCAGAATTCCCCAGCCAGCAACGCTGGTTGGGGAATTCTGGGAGTTGAAGTCCACCCATCTTCAAACCGCCAAGGTTGAGAAACACTGCTCTAGAGCAAGCACAATGGGCTTTCTGTATTATTTCTAGATTGGATTGTTTTTTCACGTCTAGTGCTGATGTTTCTCCTCATAAGGACGCATAGTACTTCACACTTAGATTTATATAGCACTTCACAGTGCTTTACAGCCTCCTCTAAGCAGTTTTCAGAGTCAGCATATATTGCCCCCAAAATATGGGTCCTCATGATTTTATTCCTAACAATTTGCAAATAATAAGCAAGTTTCAAAAAATATACGGTTTGTACAAAATATAATTTTAATGTGTGAAAACATATTGCTGAAAACAGAGTACAGGTGGCATGACTCATAAAAGCTTTTAAGATGGGAAAGCTGGTGTAAAATGGGACTGTAATTTGTATATGTGACACATAACTAATCATAAGACATCTCTCTCTCTCTTTTTTAGTATACTGTAGGCTTTGCTGCTTAGTGTCATAGTCCGTATAAGTTAATATTTTACATTCCATAAAATAAATGTGTCAACTTTGTGGACAGTTGCCAAATACTTCCCCTCTCTTGCTTGCTAAATAAGGATGACTAACTTTTGCAGGAAAATAATTGTCCATGGATCTCAATCATTAAGTGTTGTACCACATGATTCTTGACAAATGTATATTTTATTTTATGTACCCTGAGAGCATATGCACCAAGACAAATTCCTTGTGTGTCCAATCACACTTGGCCAATAAAAATTCTATTCTATTCCATTCTATTCTAAATCAGTGGTTCTGAACCTGGAAGTCGGGACCCCTTTGGGGGGTCGAGCAACCATTTCACAGGGGTCACCTAACACCATGGGAAAAGGCAAATTTTTCATGGTGTTAGGAACTAAAGCTTCTATTCTGGCACGTTGGAACATATTTTTACAATAGGACTAACCAGGTGTTTACAGTGGGGGTGTCCCTCTGACCTTCCTACCAATCAGCTTAAAGCTCTGTTGGGAGAATTGGCACTAGACTTATGGTTGGGGGTCACCACAACATGAGGAACTGTATTAAGGGGTCACGGCATTGGAAAGGTTGAGATCTACTGATCTAAATAGAGAGAAAACAATTCCACAATATTATTAGATGTGCTTGGGATCTTCCCTTGAGACAGATTTTGGTTTAATTTTACTTCCCCTTTTAATGATTTCTGGAGCTGCAGCATCTTTTCAAACCAGTGGAGAAAAAGCCAGAGTTAAAGGTGGCCGGCTGGGGAATTTTGGGAATTAAAGTCAACAAGTTTTAAAGTTGGCATAGAGCTTTTCTACGTAACAATGTCCTTAAATTCAGAGGAAATAATTTAGATACTAAAAGCACTGCCAGTACCACCTATCTTTATTGTATAATGGCAATAAAACTACCAATTGTAGTAGCCCTCACAGAATATACCATTGGGTACTTTAATGAAAGGAAATAGTTGTGGGTTTCCAGCCATCCTTTTCCCTACACACCCAGGGCATCTGCAGGAGGAACAAAACGTTGAGTGTTGTTGTGGATTGAGGTTTCTCTTTATCGTAGAGAGTAATATATAATTTATGAATTATCTGGGTGACCTCCAGATATATATCTTCAATACCCAGAATTCTCTAATCATCCTGGCCATCACTAAGAATTTAGGAGTTCCAATTCCACCAACCTGTAAAGTACTCATTGGAAAATTTAATTGCAGAGGTGCTATCTGCTGAGAACTCCACGTGGCAATAGTAATAGCATTTAGACTTATATACTGTTTAATACACTAGTACTTTTACAGCCCTCTCTAAGCATATATTGCCTCCAACAATCTGGGTCCACATTTTACCCACCTCGGAAGGATGGATGGCTGAATCAACCTTGAGCCGGTGGTGAGATTTGAACTGTTGAACTACAGCTAGCTGAAATAGCCTGTGGTGCTGCACTCTAAGCATTGCCCCACCCAAGCATCAGGAAGGGTATCCAGCCAGTAAACACTCAGTTCCATCTAGTCCCCCTAACTCTATCTCGAATTAAGGGTTGTAAAAAAAAAGGGAGTTTTTAAAAGTGTATGTCAGAGGTCCCCAAACTTTTTACACAGGGGGCCGGACTATAAAAAAAACTGTGAACAGATTCCTGTGCAAACTGCACATACCTTATTTCTTTCTCTCTCACTCTCTCTCTTTCTCTCTCTCTCTCTCTTGCTTTCTCTCTCTCTCTCTCTCTTGCTTTCTCTCTTTCTCTCTTGCTTTCTTTCTGCCTCTTGCTCTCTGTTACTTTTTCACTCCCTCTTGCTATCTCTCTTCTTTTTTTTTATTTTATTCTTTTTTTTTATTACTTGGATTTGTATGCCGCCCCTCTCCGAAGACTCGGGGCGGCTCACAACATGTAAAAGACAAATCATAAGTAATCAACAATTTAAAATTTTAAAGATTTAAAAAAACCCCACAAACTAACAGATTCACACACTAACAGATTCACTTCCCTCCCTCCCTTTCTCTCTCCCTCTCTTTCTCCCCCTTCCTTCCCTCCCTCCCTCCCTTCCCTCCATCCTTCCTTCCTCTCCACTTCTCTTTCCCTTGCTCTTTTTCCCTTCTCTTTCCCTTTTCTTTCTTTCTCTCCACTTCTCTCTCTCTCTTTTCCCTCTTTCACCCTCCCTCTTCTCTCCCCGTGGAGGACTCACCCGACAAGCCTCCACCCTCCGACCCCGGACTCCCATTCAGAAAACAGGAGCTAGCAACTCAAAGAGGAGGCGGGTGTGTGCGTGTATGTTTGGGTGTTGTGCCCAGCTCGGCTTTCGGCAAGCCTTACTTTACCTCGGGTGAGATGAGATTGAGGGGGATGTTCTCACTGCTTTTCCAGTGCGGCCTTGGAAAAGACCCGCGGGCCAGATACATGGCCTCAGAGGGCCGCATGTGGCCTGCGGGCCGTAGTTTGGGGGCTGCTGGTGTATGTTATGTGCAAATCTTCTTTATTCCCAAAATTATTTTTTATTGTACTTTGTTATGTAATCATGTTTACCTGTTCCTGAAGAAGGTGGCGTAATAGAGCCTGGGCTGTCATCTTCTGGCTCAGATACTGTCACTGTAGGAACTATTTCATGACTTGGTTTGAGACCAGCTTCTTGTTTTTCAGAAGTTTTCTCCTTTGATACAGGCACCTCCGTAGTCTCTATTTCTGTCAGTGTAATCTTGACTTGGGATGTTTCTGAGGGGCTATACTGGTGGTCCAGTAGAAAAGATGAGGCCTCTTTAGACTCGTGTTTTTCATCAAATGATATCACTTTTGCTCCAATCTTGTCCTCCACTCCTTTATTAATCAAGCTGAAAGGACTCACGTCTTCCTTAGCTGAATCACAGCTCTCTTGGTATTTAATCTCTTCTGATCTACTGATGTCCATGTACTTGTAGGATTCTGATTTCATCTGTTCTGCTGGGTCAGCTAAAATCTTGTTGACATCAGTGGATTCTGCTGGGGTCATCTCTATTCCCGAATCAGAGCTAAACAGCCCACCTTGGGCATGAATTCCCTCAATGCTCTCTGAAGGGGTAACGTGACTGTCCTCCCTGGATAGATTTCCAGTGAAATAAGAGGAATCTTGAGGTGCTGTATAGAGTTCATCAGAAAACAGGGAGGTGTAAAGGGAGCCATTGCTTCTGTCCGATGTCATGGAACTACCATAATCGTAGAAGTGAGAGGAAGTCATTCCTCCTAAAAAAAAAAAAAAAGAAATAAAATTTAATCCAAAGGAAAATTCTATTATATGAAAAAAAATGATTATCATCACATGGCGGTAGGTGGGAGAAACAGTCTGCAGGCATTTTGTTTGAAAATTTGGTGTAGTTACAAAGCAATATTAGTGAATGAGTACGAATGGGCGTCCTCCTCGATCCACAGCTCACATTAGAGAAACATCTTTCAGCTGTGGCGAGGGGGGCGTTTGCCGAGGTTTGTCTGGTGCACCAGTTGCGGCCCTATCTGGACCGGGAGTCACTGCTCACAGTCACTCATGCCCTCATCACCTCGAGGCTCGACTACTGTAATGCTCTCTACATGGGGCTACCTTTGAAAAGTGTTCGGAAACTTCAGATCATGTAGAATGCAGCTGCGAGAGCAATCACGGGCTTCCCTAAATATGCCCACGTCACACCAACACTCCACAGTCTGCATTGGTTGCCGATCAGTTTCCGGTCACAATTCAAAGTGTTGGTTATGACCTATAAAGCCCTTCATGGCACTGGGCCAGATTATTTCAGGGACGGCCTTCTGCCGCACGAATCCCAGGGACCAGTTAGGTCCCACAGAGTGGGCCTTCTCTGGGTCCCGTCAACTAAACAATGTCGTTTGGCGGGGCCCAGGGGAAGAGCCTTCTCTGTGGCGGCCCCGACCCTCTAGAACCAACTCCCCCCAGAGATTAGAATAGCCCCCACCCTCCTTGCCTTTCGTAAGCTCCTCAAAACCCACCTCTGCCATGAGGCATGGGGGAACTAAGATATTCTCTTACCCCTAGGCTTCTACAATTTATGCATGGTATGTTTGTATGTATGATTGGTTTTATAACAAGGGTTTTTAACCGTTTTAGTATTGGATTTTTACATTCTGTTTTTATCACTGTTGTTAGCTGCCCCGAGTCCGCGGAGAGGGGCAGCATACAAATCCAATAGATAGATAGATAGATAGATAGATAGATAGATAGATAGATAGATAGATAAATAAATAAAATCTTCAGCCAGTTTATCTAAGGCACTTAGAAACATAGAAGTCTGACGGCAGAAAAAGACCTCCTGGTCCATCTAGTCTGCCCTTATACTATTTTCTGTATTTTATCTTAGGATGGATATATGTTTATCCCAGGCATGTTTAAATTCAGTTACTGTGGATTTATCTACCACGTCTGCTGGAAGTTTGTTCCAAGGATCTACTACTCTTTCAGTAAAATAATATTTTCTCATGTTGCTTTTGATCTTTCCCCCAACTAACTTCAGATTGTGTCCCCTTGTTCTTGTGTTCACTTTCCTTTTAAAAACACTGTCCTCCTGGACCTTATTTAACCCTTTAATATATTTAAATGTTTTGATCATGTCCCCCCTTTTCCTTCTGTCCTCCAGACTATACAGATTGAGTTCATTAAGTCTTTCCTGATACGTTTTATGCTTAAGACCTTCCACCATTCTTGTAGCCCGTCTTTGGACCCGTTCAATTTTGTCAATATCTTTTTGTAGGTGAGGTCTCCAGAACTGAACACAGTATTCCAAATGTGGTCTCACCAGCATTCTATATAGCGGGATCATAATCTCCCTCTTCCTGCTTGTTATACCTCTAGCTATGCAGCCAATCATCCTACTTGCTTTCCCTACCACCTGACTGCACTGTTCACCCATTTTGAGACTGTCAGAAATCACTACCCCTAAATCCTTTTCTTCTGTAGTATTTGCTAACACAGAACTGCCAATACAATACTCAGATTGAGGATTCCTTTTCCCCAAGTGCATTATTTTACATTTGGAAACATTAAACTGCAGTTTCCATTGCTTTGACCATTTATCTAGTAAAGCTAAATCATTTACCATATTACAGACGCCTCCAGGAATATCAACCCTATTGCACACTTTAGAGTCATCGGCAAATAGGCAAACCTTCCCTACCAAACCTTCCCCTATGTCACTCACAAACATATTAAAAAGAATAGGACCCAGAACAGACCCTTGTGGCACACCGCTTGCAACCTGACTCTGCTCAGAATACTCGCCGTTAACAATAACTCTCTGATGTCTACGCTTCAGCCAGCTGCAAATCCATTGAATTATCCAGGGATTAAGTCCAATCTTCACTAATTTATCTATCAGCTCTTTATGTGGAACCGTATCAAAGGCTTTGCTGAAGTCCAGGTAGGCAATATCCACGGCACCACCTTCATCCAACACCTTTGTGACATAGTCAAAGAAATCAATGAGATTAGTCTGACATGATTTGCCTTCAGTAAAGCCATGCTGATTTGGGTCCAATAAGTTATTGTTTTTTAGGTGCTGATTTATCCTCTTTTTGAGTAGAGTCTCCATCATTTTAACTACAACTGATGTCAAGCTAACTGGCCTGTAGTTACCAGCTTCTTCTCTACTGCCCTTCTTGTGAATAGGCACAACACTGGCCATTCTCCAATCCTCAGGAACTTCTCCTGTTAACAAGGATTGGTTAAACAAATCAGTCAGGGGGGTAGTAATGACAGATCTGAGTTCTTTAAGAACTCTGGGGTGGATGCCATCTGGACCCATTGCCTTATTTATCTTTAATTGTTCAAGTTCTTCTAAGACATCGGCTTCTAAGATCACTGGAGCTGAATCCGTACAGCTGGAAGCAATGCTATATCCCTCCATAGTATTATTTTGTAAGGTGTCTTTTGAGAAAACTGAACAGAAGTAGCTATTGAAATGGTCAGCGATCTCCTTATTCCCATTAATGCATGTATTATTCCCGGTACTAAGCTTCGTGATGCCGCAGTTTTTCTTCTTCTTATCACTAATATATCTGAAGAAGGTTTTATCCCCCTTCTTTACAGATTTGGCAATTTCTTCCTCTTTTGAGGCTTTAGCAGCATATATTATCTGTTTTGCCTCCTTCTGTCTCATTTTATACACCTCCCTATCAGCTATACTTCCAGACTCTTTATACCTCCTATAGGCAGCCTTTTTTTCATTGACTATAGCCCTTACATCATTGCTAAACCATAGCGGTTTCTTCTTCCTTTTACCTTTAGTTATTTGTCTTACATACAGTCCAGTGGCTTTTAAGATGGCCTTTTTTAATACAGTCCACTGGGTGCTCGCTCCTGCCATTTTATCCCTCCCCTTTAATTCATTATCTAAATATTCCCCCATTGCATTAAAATTTGTTTTTCTGAAATCCAATACTTTGGTTGCATTATAAGATTGCTCACAATGAGTTTTTACATCAAACCACAAACATAGATGGTCACTGCAACCTAAATTCTCTCCCACCTTGACCTCTGAAACCCAATTCCCATTCGTAAAAACTAAATCTAGAATATTCTCCCCTCTAGTTGGTGTCTTAACCAGCTGTGCCAGAGCTGCTCCTGTAAAGGCCTCTACTATATTCTTACTTTTGCATGTAAGGGCACTGGGGATATTCCAGTCAACATCAGGCATGTTGAAATCACCCATAACCACAATATCTCCCTTTAGTGCCATTTGGGTAATTTCATCCACCATCTTGTTGTCATATTCCTCAGATTGCCCTGGAGGCCTATAGATCACCCCAATTCTAATGACAGAACCTTCTTTATTTTGCATGCAAATCCAGAGAGTCTCCAGATCTTGACATGTATTTTGAATTAGTGTTGTTTTTAGACTTTCTTTAACATAAATGGCTACTCCACCTCCCCTTCTCTCTATTCTATCCTTCCTATACAGTGTATATCCTGGTATGGATATTTCCCATTCATTAGAATCCTTAAACCATGTCTCAGTTATGGCAACCAGATCCAAATTATCTCTAGATATTATGGCCATTAACTCACAGAGCTTGTTGCTCAAGCTTCGAGCATTCGTGCACATTACCCGAAGAACATTATTTTCATTATTAGTTTGCCCCTTATCATCCACAACTACATCTATTTTATTTGCAGCTCCCTTTTCATAAGCTTCCAAAAACTGATTTATCCTCATTGGTCGGGGACAGAAATCACCCACATCAGTTACATCTCTGTCCCCTTTACCTAGTTTAAATGCCTGTCCAAGAAAGTTCTGAATTCCTCACCGAGCACCTGGGTACCTCTGTATGATGGATGCAAACCATCCCTCTTAAACAACTCCCTATTAGACCACCTACTGACATCATGACTTACATAGCCAAAACCTTCAGCTTTACACCACTGCCTTAACCATATATTAAACTCTCTGATACACGTTGTTTTATCCTCTTGGCCACAAACCAGTAACACCTCTGAGAAAGTCACTGAATCAGTTATTTTACCCAGCTCCACACTTAGACATTGAAAATCTCTTTTTACTACATTAACATTTCTCTGGGACAAATCATTTGTGCCAAGATGCACCACCACATCAACGTTATTACCTTTACTCACAGCCTTGACAATGTTTGTAATCCGCCTCCTGTCCCTGCTGGCAGTGGCCCCTGGGAGACACCTCATCTCCTTCACCACATCAGGCAAAAAGCTTCTCTGCTTTTCAACATCTCTGATTTTATTTTAAAACACATCTGAAACTGATCTAGGGTATGACCATTTTGATCATCAGGATGTAGGGATCATAGATTCATGGGCAAGTTTGCAAATCTAATGCCTAAAAGTAATTATCAGCCAATCAGAACTTTGCAATCAGATCAATAACGTCTGCCTCACAGAACTTTGCCTAAGTATTATGGGGGAAAGAACAGAAAAGAAGAAAATTAAATAAATTTCTAGCATTTATTTCAACTAATTTATTCAAATTTACAAGCCTCCTGCTATAACAAAATTCCAGGGGGCAATGTCTCTTAAGAGAACAAAAAATAATAGCTCAGAGAAAAATAAGGGATAAGAATAAATATAAAATATTTGCAACAGTCATTATATTATTTGCCGCCCTGAGTCTTCGGAGAGGGGCAGCATACAAATCTAATAAATTGAATTGAATTGAATTGAATTTGATCACTAAGGGGCTCATCTTATTCCCATAACAGGAGAGATCCAATTTTCCTTCATAGTGGAACTCTTTTTTGAAGAAGTTACTTAACGAAACTTGTTGCGCTCTAACACTAGTGGCCATAACACAGGAGGTCTTCAAGTCTCATATTCATTGCAGTAGTCAAGCCATGAAGCTACTGGCCATGAATGAGTTTCTGAAAGGCCTGCCAATCTAGAAAAGGGATAAACGTAACCATCATGCTCTTGTCCACATTTAGCTAGTTTGAAAGGCAGCTACGAGGCATTTTGTGAAATGCTATGTTGAAAGTTAAATAATTACAACAAATGCATGGACAGCCTTCTCCAGCAACACTGCACCAAAATAGAAGCTGAATAGATTTATCTTTTATTATATTTGTTTTGCTAACTTCACTGAACAGCTGGTATTCTTATTATTCTTTCTTTCCCCCTCAACCTGAACATCCCCAATGAAGTGATTTCTACAGTTTTGAAATTCTTCCACCAACAACCGGTTATTTTCAACTCTAGCTTTCCTGATACCTCCTTGAGAGCTCCATGCTACTTGAACGTGTTATATTTTGGGTGATCTGGAAACCGTTCCAGACAGGCTTTGAGTCTGATCCAGTAAAGCTATTATAATTCCTTTAATATTATATCTCAACTTCCTGAAACTGAAATCAGGTATCTCTCCCTTTCTCCTTATAAATCTGTAAAGTGCTGTGCATTTATGACTCAGTATCAATAGCATTTCATAGCATGAGTCCCAGCGAACGGTCAGGTCTCACAGAGTCGGTTTTCTCCCGGTCCCGTCAACTAGACAATGTCACTTGTGGGGCCTAGGGGAAGAGCCTTCTCTGTGGGGGCTCCAGCCCTCTGGAATCAGCTCCCCCCAGAGATTCTCACTTCCCCCTCCCTCCTCAACTTTCACAAGAGTCTGAAGACTTATTTGTGCTGTCAGGTTAATTACTTGCCCTCTGGCTGATGAATGAAATATATAGTATGTTTGCTGGGTGAATAGGAGTGATTGATTTGTAATAACTAAGTCTTCGGAGAGGGGTGGCATACAAATCTAAATACTACTACTACTACTACTACTACTACTACTACTACTACTATTATTATTATTATTATTATTATTATTATTATTATTATTATTATTATTTAGATTTGTATGCCACCCCTCTCTGAAGACTTAGTTATGATGATGATGATGATGATGATGATATAATAATAATAATAATAATAATAATAATTATTATTATTATTATTATTATTAAAAAACTTCAGTTTTAGGTTAGTTAATTTTAAAGTTAAATTGGATTTAAGATGTTTTCATTGTTTTTTATATGTTGTAAGCAGAGAGGGGCAGCATATCAATCAAATAAATAAATAAATAAATAAATAAATAATTTTAAATGGGGGGGATATCAGCTGTAATAGCAGCAGCAGCAGCAACAACCTGGTATCCTAACACATCAGGACAGGAGTACCTCATCCTGCTATGTACTGATGCACATCCTATGCACTGATCCTATCCTATGCACTGATGATGTTACCTTATTTTGGGTAATTGAACATCTGCAAGAAAACTACCGAGCTAGAAGAGCACCAAAGATCCCTCATTTCAACGCTGAACTAATACCTCCTCTTTTAATAGCGCCTTGTCTGTTTTGAGTATGACCCAAAATTAATTCCATCCTCAAAGAGTTCATAACCAAAAGTATTCCTACTAGTTACAGCTGCTGCGAGAGCACATCTCAGAATGCTTGAGCAATTAAAACAACTCCACTCTACTTCCAAATTAAAGGAGGGGAAATATATGAAATGATCATGTTATTATATTCCAGTAGATGGTGCTCTAAGTATTGGTTCTTGGCTTGAAGGAAAAGCAGTATCATGCATGCTTTCTCTGCAACCTAACTGAATGCTAAGTGAAATATTGTAGCCAGTGACAATTAAGGAGCCAAAATGACATTTTAAATATCTAATGATATATGTAAATAGAATAGGTATGAACATGAGAAAATATTATTTTACTGAAAGAGTAGTAGATCCTTGGAACAAACTTCCAGCAGACGTGGTTGGTAAATCCACAGTAACTGAATTTAAACATGCCTGGGATAAACATATATCCATCCTAAGATAAAATACAAAAAATAGTATAAGGGCAGACTAGATGGACCATGAGGTCTTTTTCTGCCGTCAATCTCCTATGTTTCTATGTTTCTAACTGAAGATTTTGAAGAAAAAGAATGGAGTGCATGTGGTATAAATGGCAAAAAATTGCTGCCCTCACAGACCATTTCCAAAGGTTTATTTTTATTTTTATTCTGTATTTATTTGTATCCAGCCTTTATTATTTATACAAAATCTCAAGGCAGGGAACGTATCCCTTTCACCTTCCTCCTCCTATTTTCCCTACAGCAACATCGCTCTGAAATCAGCTAGGCTGAGAGAATGTGACAGGCCCAAATTCACCCATCTGCCTTTCATGGCTGAGGCAAAATATGGTGATTTAGGGTACAATACAATCAGATTTCATATAGAAAACGGTAGATCAAGAATCTGCTGATGCTCCCCAGAATTCAAAACAGACTGAAATACGACAAGATAACTGTTGGATCCTTGCAAGAATGAAGGACTGCAAACTTGGAGTAAGTAACGGTTCTATTTATTAGAACAGAAGGTAACGGTTTACAGAAGGAAACAAGACAGCAACAAAACATGGCCGTGCCTAGCAGCTATGTATACCCCAGGCTGCCAGGCTCAGCCAACCAATCACGTTATCGTATTTTCCCGCCCCAGGAATATGGGGCGGGTACAAGGCCTAACTGTCCTCTGGACACAACAATAACTAATAAAGCTCTACGAATAAAGTATAAATACAAATGATATCCCAAATTAAAAATCAATATTAAGGCAGTCCTGTCACCATTAGCACACATACTGTGTGCCCTACAGCTCAGGATAATCTTAAGTGCCTCCTTATAGAAGAAAAAGAAAAAGATGCTGCAAAAGCATAGAAATAGACTCCCATGACCTCTTTACTTCATAAACGGAGAGGGGCGGCATACAAATCTAATAAATAATAATAATAACAATAATAATAATACTGAGCAGCAGGATTCTCTCAGTATCCCATCCCTGAAAAGGGGATAATAAGGAAATGGAAAATGTTCTGCCGGGCTCTCTGGGAGGAGCCTCCTGAAAATTCAAGGGTACAAATTTCAGACACACACACACGTTTGACAATTCAAAACAATGTTCTTTATCACAAAATGCAAAATAAACTAAGCACTCTTTTTGTATTGCAAAGAGCACTCATCCCAAAACAACCGGGTAGTCTGTACAATTTCCCTTAAGCAGTCATTAAGTACTTAGCTAGCAACTATGAAGAAACTTCACACCCCTTCTTCTTCCAACGAAGTGAGACACACATACACACACACACACACACACACGTTGCTCTGCTTTGGTTTCAAAGGTGTGAAAAATCAACAAAGTCCAGAAAACAGCAACACAGGAATCCTGAAGAACTGCGATCAGATACTCTTCCACAACAGCCAAACCCACATGCTGCTATTTATAGCAGCAGCCCTAATTACTGGAGCCCCACCCAAACACAGGTGGCCTCTCTTATCTCCTGTAATATATCCTTACTTGGTCTCTTCTTCGCATAATTCTGCGCTTGCATGGATCCAAGAGGTCTTCATCCAAATCAATGGAAGATAATGGAGATTGACTGCCTGGGCTGTGTGCCAAGCCCCCCTCTTCCAAGTCACTCCCACCTTCTTCTTCGTCCGAGGAAACTAAACTCTGAACTGACTCTGTCGGCAATAACATAGGCCTATGACATGTTGAAGTTTCCCCTGCATCCACCTCCACATTCCCTGGGGCAGGAGCTGGGCCAGAGCCAACCACAACAGGAAAAGTATCACTTTCATCCACTTTTTTTTTTCACAGCTAAAATTGCACAAATCAACGCTCCGTGCTGCATGAAAAAAAAGACATATGAAGCATTCCTCCTGTTCTGAAATCTCAGAGGGTTACAACATCCAACTTGGTCTTCAAATCATTTTGGGAAGTGATAGTTTTGTTTGTTTTATATTACCGTACATATTCTCAGTGTGTAACATCTTGGTTTTCAATGGAGAAAAATGTCTCAAAACAGCTTATAATAAAGCAAAGGCACTATATGGGCCATCTTCTGCCTCATGTATCCCATGACCGGTCAGATCCCACAGAGTCGGTCTTCTCCAGGTCCCGTCAGCCAGACAATGTCATCTGGCGGAGCTTAGGGGAAGAGCCTTCTCTGTGGTGGCCCTGGACCTATGGAACAAACTCCCTCCAGAGATTTACACTGCCCCCACCCTCCCGGCCTTCCCATAAGGTTCTGAAAACTCACCTCTGCCGAAAGGCCTGAGGACACTGAGTTTCTAATATCTAGCCCCAGCCAAAGAATGAGTATGTGGTGTGTGATGGGATGAATGCGATTGATTAATTGTAAGTATTGGGATTGTATCTTAACTTAGATTTCTAACATGTTTGCATTAAATTTTGCTGTCAGCTGCCATGAATTTCAGGAGAAGGGCGGCATAGAAAATGAATAAATAAATAAATAATAAATAAATATTCAGAGATATAAAAGAGTAGCCACACAGCTTGAGGAGGCATAGCAACAAATGCATCGGCATAGAACAGAATTTTAAAATCTGCAGGTTTTATTTGTCGGTGCATATTTTAACTGTCTGATGCTAAAAATATCATGTTCAAGCCCTTTAGCTCCTCTTTCCATTACTTATCAGCCTTCACTGCAGCTTGGAAGAAGAGACAGTAATGATTATAATGACATCTACTTTATTGATGAGGAAATTGAGTTTTTGGAGAGGGGCGGCATACAAATCTAATACATTGAAATTGAATTGAAATCCCACAGGTCTCTAAAATGCAAACACAAAAAGAAGGCAAAAAAATTCATCCAGTTTTCTCATTGATGTTCGTGTTTCATTAGTGTATACTGCCCATAAGTTGGAGCCTGAGGAAAAAGACAAATGAAGCTTTGGCTGCAAAAACATTGCCCATTCTTGATTTTCATTTTTCATATACTGCGATCCTCATAATCCCCCTTTATAGACGAAGATGCCAAATAGATTATATTATTATTAATTCGATTTGATTTCTATGCCACCCTTCTCCTGAGATTCAGGGTGGCTGACAACAAATATTTATTTATTTATTTATTTATTTATTTATTTATTTATTTAGTTAGTTAGTTAGTTAGTTAGTTAGTTAGTTAGTTAGTTAGTTAGTCCAATACACAATGAGAGTTTTAGTGGGTATATAGATATAGATATAGATATAGATATAGATATAGATATTTTCGTAGATTTTCACGGGTACAGGTATGATGGTCTTGGTATATTCGGGTTTCTTCCCGTGTAGGATTTGGAAATTTCTGGCGACGTTTCGACGAGGTCCCACTCGTCATCTTCAGGCTGGTGTTTCTGTCCTTGTTCTCAGGCGAACACCCCCACACTATATACTAGGAAGAAATGACAGTTGCAAACATTCCATTTTACAACAACACGAAGCTTGGAACTTCAGCCTGATGATGGTGAATGTGATTTCACCGAAACGTCGCATAGACATGCAAAATATTACACAGGGCAAAACCCGAACTCAGAACAATCTACATACATATACCCGTGAAAATTTACGAAAACAAATATATATATATATATTTATATATATATATATAAATAAGGAGCTGTGATGTTCCTTCAATACACCAGGTTGATTCGACACAAAAATATGTAACCCTTCCCTGGTGCAGAGCTGAAGGGATTGGATACTGTAGCCTAGAGGATAATTCTCTGCCTTACAAGGCAAAGGTTGCAGGTTCAAGTCCCAGTGGGTATGGCTAGCTGATGAGGCCAAAATAAGGCCGAAATAGATCTATCCTAGTCTCCCTTAATTTTCAAATTCAGCAAAAAAACATGTGACATATATATATATATATATATATATATACATATACTGTGTATATATATATATATATATATATATATATATATATATAGACACACACACATATATACATATATATATATATATATATATATATATATATATATATATACATACACACACACACACACACATAGTAAAATACATGATGAAGGTTATAGAGGAGATACTCATAGTAAAATATATCTATGAAAGAATAAAAAAGAAGATATAGTAATAGAACATATCAATGAAAGAATAGAAGAAGAGATATAGGAATAGAAGAAAGGTATAGGAGATATAGGAGAGCAATAGGACAGGGGACAGAAGGCACTCTAGTGCACTTGTACTCTATCATAAACATGATAGAAATCTATGTAAAATTACAACTAGAAATCCCCATAGTTAAAAACCAGATTCAAAACAGATTCAATCATCAGGCATCAGACATTTATTCATTGGGCAGGGAATGGTATTACATTTCAATGGCCCGAGGCCTGCCGACAGAGATGGGTCTTTAAAACTTTATGAAAGGCAGGGAGAGTTGAGGCAGTATGGATCTCTGAGGGGAGTTTGTTCCATAGGGCTGGAGCCACCGCAGAGAAGGCTCTTCCCCTAGGCAACGCCAGATACATTGTCTGGCAGACGGGACCTAGAGAAGGCCAACCCTGTGGGACCTGACCAGCTGCTGGGATGTATGAGGCAGAAGACACTCCCGTAAATAATCTGTTCCCATGTCATGTAGGGCTTTACAGGTGATAAGCAACACTTTGAATTGTGTTAGGAGACTAATCTGTACCCAATGCAGCTCGCTGAGATGTTAGTCAGCAAATGCCACAGTCGTAATCAAAAGTGAAGGAAGCGTTGACAGCATGCCTCCTTTTATGTCCCCCCTCCCATCCAGAATAAAAATCTACAAATAATTCTAGATTTCCGGTCAAGGTTATATATGAGCCTTAAAGTGATAATACAGTGATCCCCCGGTTATTGCGTCCCCGACCATTGCGAACAGGGTAATTCGCGATTTTTCAACCCGGAAGTCAAAACACCATCTGCCCATGCGTGCCCTTTTTTCTATGGGCACGCATGCGTAGATGGTGCCCGGCAGATCAGCTGCTGGGCGGCTTCCCTGGGTCTTCCCCCTCTTGCTGGCGAGAGGGCGAGCAGCGGGCATCAGCAAGGAGTTTCCCCACCGCCCACGCAAACTCCTCGCTGCCGCCCGCCCTTCGCCCGCCCACACCGTTCATTCTCGCGGCCAGAGCGAGCGCGGACAAGCTGTTCGCTGGCGCTAGCTCTCGCCTGCCTGCCCGCTAGCGAGGAGCCGCCTGCCTGCCCGCTAGCGAGGAGCCGAAGATTGGGGGCGGCGCGACGTCGCCACCGGCATGGGGGGCTTACCAGCACCCCCCGGACCCCCAACCCGGGTTTGGGGGGCTGCTAGGAAGCCCCCCATGCCGGCGGGGACGTTTTAAAACACCCGCGCGACTTTCCAATGAGTCCCGAAGACAAACGCGTTGTCTTCGGGACTCATTGGAAAGTCGCGCGGGTGTTTTAAAACATCCCCGCCGACATGAGGGGCTCGCTAGCACACCCCCAAACCCGGGTTGGGGGTTAGGGTGGTGCTAGCGAGCCCCCCATGTCGGCGAGGACGTTTTAAAACACCCGCGCCGCCCCCAATCTTCGGCTCCTCGCTAGCGCTGCGGAAGTAAAAACACCATCTGCACATGCGCAGATGGTGTTTTTACTTCCGCAGCGCTACTTCGCGAAAACCCACTCGTTGCGGGGGGTCCTGGAACGGAACCCTCGCAAAGAGCGGGAGATCAATGATACCTCATCTTACAAACGCCTCGTCATACAAACTTTTCGAGATACAAACCCAGGGTTTAAGATTTTTTTGCCTCTTCTTACAAACTATTTTCACCTTACAAACCCACCGCCGCCGCTGGGATGCCCCACTTCCGGACTTCCGTTGCCAGCGAAGCATTCATTTTTGCGCTGCTGGGATTCCCCTGAGACTCCCCTCCATGGGAAATCCCACCTTCGGACTTCCGTTGCCAGCGAAGCACTCGTTTTTGTGATGCTGGGATTCCCCTGCAGCATCGCAAAAACACAGAAGTCTAGAGGTGGGGTTTCTCATGGAGGGGAGCCTCAGGGGAATCCCAGCAGTGCAAAAACAGGCACTTCGGCTGGCAAAAGGTTTGAATTTTGGGCTTGCACACATTAATCGCTTTTCCATTGATTCCTATGGGAAACATTGTTTTGTCTTACAAACTTTTCACCTTAAGAACCTCGTCCCGGAACCAATTAAGTTTGTAAGACAAGGTATCACTGTACTCTTAAAAACTTATAAAAGAAACCACGGTCATAAAGTCCCAGATGTCCTCTGGGAAAGCTTTTTTTTCAGCTATTTTCAGAAGGCACCAGAAGTAGGAGCTAGCCTAGTTTTTAGCCAGAGGCTGTTTAACAAAGCCAATACTGCCACTGAGAAGCAAAATGATACATTTTAACATGGCAGTTCCTTGTCCCGTAGAAGGTAAAGATTTGCTGGGAGTCTATGCAGGTATGAAATAATTTTGACCATTAAATTAATTAAGTCAAATGCAAACCAAAGTTAAAGAAAGAAGCACTCAAGCACTTTCAGTCCTGACAAATCAACTTGGACTTGAGGCACAACTGACCAGGGACAAATTATTTCATTTATTTATCAAATTAATGGCTTCTCATCTCACAAAAAGTTATTGTGGGAGGCATACAAAAGTCAAATAAAACAATAATATAAAAGCAATAAGTATAAAAATATAAACTACCGTATCTTTATAAAAAAAATGAAAATTATCCTATTTTTCCCACATTTTGTGAAGAGTTAGTTTTCCGCAGAAAGCTCTGATGCTGAGGAAATTTGAAGGAAAGAGAAGGAAAAAGATGACCATCAACAAGGTCAATTGACTCAATTATAGTAGCCATGGGTGCATTTTTAAAAAACATGGATAGACCAGGTTAGGTATAGATCACCATGGACAAAATCTCTTATGATTACCAAGTGTTGACACTGATTTGATGTTACTTAATCTATACAGCCCTCTTGTAAAATGATCAGCTTTTCTACATATCAACAGATTGCTTATACCAGCTGAAACCAATTCCTTATTTCAATAAATATATTTTCTATGAGCATATATGTGTATAGATATAGGCATGTCTGTATGAGTTGGTATGGATCAAAAAGTCCATATGTGCTGGCAACCCCATGTATGCATTTGTACCATTTATACCCCTTTATATTATACTATTGTATAATATTGTGTAATGTATCCTTAAGATTTTATTAATATTGATTGCTTCCTCATTGCTTATTTGACCCCTATGACAATCATTAAGTGTTGTACCTCATGATTTTTGACAAATATATATTTTTCTTTTCTTTTATGTACACTGAGAGCATATGAACCAAAGGCAAATTCCTTGTGTGTCCAATCACACTTGGCCAATAAAAGAATTCTATTCACACACACACACACATACAATCTATTCTATTTGTAATCCATGTCCTAAAAATAGACTAGGATGAAAAAAAGGCTGATTAGTAATTATTGTTTAAATTTCCTACCAAATAAGGCCTATTTACAAAATTAGGCTCATACGTAAAAACCATTCTTACACAAAGAAATATCAAAAAGCAAATATTTTTCTCTTCAATCTTCCAGCAGAAACAACAAGGAAGAAGACGCCTTAAACAAGATCTAAGTATTGCCCACAAGATCATATGCTACAACGTCCTGCCTGTCGGCGACTACTTCAGCTTCAACCACAACAACACAAGAGCACACAACAGATTTAAACTTAATATTAACCGCTCCAAACTTGACTATAAAAAATATGACTTCAGTAACAGAGTTGTCGAAGCGTGGAACTCATTTCCGGACTCCATAGTGTCAACCCCAAACCCCCAACACTTTACCCTTAGATTATCTACGGTTGACCTATCCAGATTCCTAAGAGGTCAGTAAGGGTCGAGTACAAGTGCGCTAGAGTGCCTTCCGTCCCCTGTCCTATTGCTCTCCTATATCTCCTATACCTTTCTTCTATTCCTATATCTCTTCTATTCTTTCATTGATATGTTCTATTACTATACCTTCTTTTCTATTATTTCTTAGATATATTTTACTATGAGTATCTCCTCTATAAACTTTATCATGTATTTTACTATGTGTATACTGTATAGATATATACCCACTAAAACCCTCATTGTGTTTTGGACAAAATAAATAAATAAAATAAAAATAAATAAAAGACAGGAGAAGAGGAGAGAATTATCCACATGAGAAGGGAAAGAACAAGACATAGAAAAACAAAACCAGACCGAAAGGTAAATCAAGAGGCAAGGGAGTTTCTCAATTAATTTTCAGACACTTTCTGCCTGCCTGTTTCTGCTCTGTCAACAACAGCTGAATAATCCTCCCACCCCCTTCCCCCCCTGCTCAAAAAAAATAAACTGCTCATATACTGCTCAAAAAAATAAAGGGAACACTCAAATAGCACATCCTAGATCTGAATGAATGAAATATTCTCATTGAATATTTCATTTACACAACTATTCCATTTGCACAACAGCGTGTGAAATTGTCAATCAGTGTTGCTTCCTAAGTGGACAGTTTGATTTGACAGAAGTTTGATTTACTTGGAGTTATATTCTGTTGTTTAAAGTGTTCCCTTTATTTTTTTGAGCAGTGTCTATCAAGTCGCAAACATTTATTGCGAAATAATCATCAATCACTGTTGCTTCATTTGCTGATCTTACAAAGCTTCCACATTTTTTGCTTTTCATATAATTTCGTTTTTTAAAAAAAGAGCTACACAATTTAACAAAGTTTAAATAAACATCACTACATTGCATAAGTTTTGAGATTCATTTTGACCCCTAATACTCTGCTCTACTTACAGTAATGCCATCCTTTCCCAGGAAGCTCTTCTGTGTATCTGCTGTTCAAAACTGCAGTTACGAATTCTCCAGCAGCTAAAATGATTCATCTCAATCTCCCAAGTAAACTTTCCAGATGGCCCAGATAAACACGACAAGATGGATTTACTATGCTCAGTGAAGAGGTCAGAATGGCCTGGGCTAAAAACCTTAAAAGCTTGAGGTGGGAGAGGAAAAAAGCTTGACTGCATCAAAAGAACAAGGTTGTTTGGAAAAGAAAGACTGCAGGAGATAGAACAGCACCCAATATGCTTCCTAGAGCATCTTTCTGCATCTGCATCCTTCAGCAAATGCTACTCTCAGCTCTTTAAGTCTTATTTCCAATTCTAAAGGCTGGAAATATAATCTACAAACAAGCACAGCGTTTGAAAGGTTTTGCAAATAAAGCTCTTTCACAGCCAACAACAAGAAAGTCACAGCTGTTGCATAACACAACCACTGAAAAGCATTATGGCTTGTTGGTGTTTTTAAATTACAGTCACATTTCCCATGAGCTTTATGCAGACTTTGAAAAAAGAAATTATCCCAATGATAATGAAGCAGGATTCCCAGATAAACATGGCCCAAAATATCTGTCGAACTGACATGGGGAGAAGCTCAAGAACTGGGAGTGACTTGGCAAATCTGAAAAATGGAATAATTGTAAGCTATTTGTCATCTCAGCAGCAGAGTGCTCTTTGCATGTCGCAAGGACATTCCATCTCACTTGACGTTCTTTCACAGAAAAGAGTCTGAAAAAATGTTCACTATTTCTCTTTTATTTGCAAGCAATGCTGAAAGTATTTTTGTTTTGCCAGCATTGCCAGAAAAATCCATCAAATCCAGCGATTTGGTTAGAGTTGATTAACCTATGGTTGCCTGCCTGCATAAGAAAATGTTTTACAGCTTTCCTCTTGATGAAAATAAATAAAAGATGAATCCATGAAATATAAAACAACCATCGCTCTAACCTTCTAGGTCATCCTGGATATTATAGTTTTGTTAGGACAAGAAAATTCTAAGGGGAAACATTCAACGTCTTCATCAAATTCAAGGTTCAATTATATCATTGCTTTGGGAAAGCTATGCCAGGTAAACTAGAATAAAGCTAATTGAAATTTAAGGTCAATTAAGATGTCAACCCAGTGCACAGCAGCAGTAAAAAAAAAGCAAATTCCATGCTTGGCATGATTAGGAAGGGAATCGACAATAAGTCGGTAAGTGTTGTATTACCTCTGTAGAAATCGATGGTGAGACCACATTTGGAGTACTGTGTACAATTCTGGTCACCGCACCTCAAGAAGGATATAGTGGAACTGGAAAAGGTGCAAAAAGGGGCAACAAGAATGATCAAGGAAATGGAGCACCTCCCTTATGAAACCAGGTTGCAACGCCTTGGTCTCTTCAGCCTTGAAAGACTGTTTTCAAGGGGTGACTTGATCAAAGTGTATAAAATTATGCATGAGATAGAAAAGGTGGATAGAGAAAAATTCTTTTCTCTATCACACAATACTAGGATGGGGGAGGGCACTCCCTATAGCTCATAGGTAAGAAAGTAAGGAAAAATAAAGGGAAATATTTCTTCACCCACAGGGTGATTGGTTTATGGAATTCACTTCCAGAAGAGGTTGTGACAGCTGTCAGCCTTGATAGCTTCAAGGCAGGATTAGACAGATTCATGGATGCCAAGTGTATCAGTGGTTATTGAAAAGGATGTCCAAATGCCGCCTCTATGTTGGTTGAGACAGGCAAGATTCCCTTGGGTACCATTTGTTGGGGGTCAAGGGAAAGGGAGTATTTTGCCTTCTCTTTCTGCTCAAGATCCCCATGGACAATTGGTGGGCCACTATGTGACACAGAATGCTGGACTCGAAGGGCTTTGGCCTGATTCAGCATGGCTCTAATAATAATAATAATAATAATAATAATAATAATAATAATAATAATAATAATAATTTATTAGATTTGTATGCCGCCCCTCTCCGAAGACTCGGGGCAGCTCACAACAATAACAAAAACAATATAATAGTAATACAAATCTAATATTTAAAAAGTATATATAAAACCCCAACAATTAAAACCATACAACACATGCATACCAAACATAAAATATAAAAGCCTGGGGGAGGTGTCTCAGTTCCCCCATGCCTGGCAATATAGGTGGGTCTTGAGTAATTTGCGAAAGACAAGGAGGGTGGGGGCCATTCTAATCTCCGGGGGGAGTTGATTCCAGAGGGCTGGGGCCGCCACAGAGGAGGCTCTTCCCCTGGGGCCCGCCAAACAACATTGTTTTGTCGACGGGACCCGGAGAAGGCCCACTCTGTGGGACCTAATTATGTTCTTATGTTGTTAAGGTGCAGACAAAATCAATTTCCATGGTTTTCTAAAAACCAAATATCTTACTCATTTGTATGCAGCTCTTCCCTGAAAGCTAGAATCAACATTCAGGATTGTCACACAAACTAGCTGGGATCAGAAATGTTATTATCAGAAGCATTGAGCAAGGTCTAAATCTAAATCTGGTGAGAGTGAAATCAATGGTTACTAAATAAAACATTCACAGCAGGATGTGACCCTGAGTGGCAATAGAAAGAAGAATCAGTCAGGTAACTGTGGCCCAGTAAACCAAATTGTTTATGTTCACTGGCCATATCTCAGAAGTTCTATACCTGACATGCCAGCTCAGTTGGTGCAAAATGCAGCGGTCCGCATGGTTTTCTGCAGACCCCGGTGTGCACATGTAGTACCTTTCCTGCGGGAGCTGCATTGGCTGCCGATTTGCTTCCAGCTGCAATTCAAGGTGCTGGTTGTTACCTTTAAAGGCCTTCATGGCTTGGGACCAGATTATCTGAAGGACAATCTCTTGCTGGTGACATCTACCTGACCCATCAGAGTGGGGAGGCAGGGAATGCTGCCGGTCTCATCCCTAAGGGAGATACACCAGGTGGGACTCAGAAGAAGGGCCTTCTCTGTGGTGGCTCCCTCTCTCTGAAATATCATTCCTCCAAAGATTAGAATAGCACCAACTCTAATACTCTTCCAGAAGGCACTGAAGACCTGGTTCTGCCAGCGGGCCTGGGGAACCCAGAGAGGGATGGAGCCCATTAAATGGCTCGTGTCATCAACTGTCACAGGAGCAGGGGGGAGGTGATCTTATTATATTATACTATATTAATTTGTTTGATTCTTTTTATTAGTTTTATTGTTTTGAATGTGGTTTTATACACTATAAACTGCCTTGAGTTGCTATGGACGAATAGGCGGCAATATAAATTCAATCAATCAATCAATAAAGTGAAGTGCCAAGTGAAGGAAGCAAACATTTTCCAAGAAATTTAAATGTGTCTCTGTCTCATTGATTTCAGTGTGATATAATCCCTTGAGGATCATCAGTTGTCAGCCTATAAGTACTATTGATTGATCTTTAGTTATGAATCAGAAGCAAAAGAGTTAGATGGAGCTATAGCCGTGATGGCGAACCTATGGCACCAGTGGCACCTGGAGCCATATCGGAGGGCATAGAAACATAGAAACATAGAAACATAGAAGACTGATGGCAGAAAAAGACCTCATGGTCCATCTAGTCTGCCCTTATACTATTTCATGTATTTTACCTTACAATGGATACATGTTTATCCCAGGCATGTTTAAATTCAGTTACTGTGGATTTACCAACCACATCTGCTGGAAGTTTGTTCCATGCATCTACTACTCTTTCAGTAAAATAATATTTTCTCATGTTGCTTTTGATCTTTCCTCCAACTAACTTCAGATTGTGTCCCCTTGTTCTTGCGTTCACTTTCCTATTAAAAACACTTCCCTCCTGAACCTTATTTAACCCTTTGACATATTTAAATGTTTCGATCATGTCCCCCCTTTTCCTTCTGTCCTCCAGACTATACAGATTGAGTTCATTAAGTCTTTCCTGATTTTATGCTTAAGACCTTCCACCATTCTTGTAGCCCATCTTTGCACCCGTTCAATTTTGTCAATATCTTTTTGTAGGTGAGGTCTCCAGAACTGAACACAGTATGCGAGACTTTGCTATGTTTCAGCTCCAGCGCGCATGTGAGCACTGGCCAGCTGATATTCGGCCTTGAGGAAGACCGTTTCGTCCTCCAGATGCTTCAGGGAAGCTTCCCTGAAACTCCAAAGGCAAAAAAAATCCCTCAACAGACAAACTAGAAGTTTGGAAAAATGTATTTCTGGTTTGCCATTGTGTTGTTTTTTGTACTCCGTAGGGTTCAGGGAAGCTTCCTAACGTCCCGGAGTACAAAAAACAGCACAATGGGCAAACCGGAAGTGTGTTTTCTGAACTTCCGGTTTGCTGTTGTGCTGTTTTTTGCACTCTGGAGATTCAGGAAGCTTCCCTGAACCCTCCGGAGTGCAAAAAACAGCACAATGGCAAACAGGAAGAGCATTTTCTCGAACTTCCAATTTGCCTGTTTGGGCATTTTTTTCACCCACCAGACTTCAAAAAGGACTGTGGGCATGTGCAGGGGCAGCGCGGCAGGCTTGAGCCTGCATGGAGGGGGGAGGGAAGGGATATGGGCACATGCATGCATGCTAGCACTCCCCGACACACAGTGAAGGGCTACCAAATTTTTTACTACCACACTGTGGCGTGGCTTATGCAGGACGCCCTGCATTTTTTTCAACATCTTTCAGTGCAAATTGGGTACTCAGGGGTGGAGCTCCATTTTTGCTACCCCACTCTGTTCCCCTCCCTCCGGGCAGCAGCCCACCCCTGCTGACACACCCCTTTTCGCACGTGAACCAAAAAAGGTTCGTCATCACTGAGTTATAGCTTTGAAGTTGTTGTGGTTAGCTCTGGCCCAGCTCCTGCCCCAAGGAATGTGCAGGTGGATGTGGGGGAGACATCCACATGCTGCAGGCCTGTTTTGCTCCCAGTGGAATCTGCTGACGAAGTCTCCTCTGACCAAGGAGGCCTGAGTGACCGGGAGGAGGAGAGTTTGGCAGACAGCCCAGGAGGAGGTCAATCTTCTCTATCATCTCTGGATTCTGAACAAGAATTAATGACACATCCACGCATGCATAGAGTGATGCATAGGAAGCAACAACTAAAGGATTATTACAAGAGAAAATGAGGCCACCTGTGGTTGGGTGGGGCTGCTCTAATTAGTGCTGCTGCTATAAATAGCAGCGTGTGGGTTTGGCCATTGTGGAGAATTAGCTGATCGTTGTGTTTCATGAATGTCTTGCTGACTCCGGCCTTTGTTGACTTTTCACCACTTTGAAACCAAAGCAGAGCAAAGCGTGTTTCACTTCGTGGAAGAAGAAGGGCTGTGACGTTTCTTCACAGCTGCTAGCTAAGTACTTACAAGCTGATAAGGGACATGTACAAAGTACCAGGTTGTTTTGGGACGAGTGCTCTTTGCAATACAAAAAGAGTGCTTAGTTTATTTTGAATTCTGTGATAAAGAACATTGTTTTGAATTTTCAAACGTGTGTGTGTCTGAAATTTGCACCTTTGAATTTTTGGGAGGCTCCTACCAGAGAGTCTGCCAGAATAGAAGTTAATATGAGAATCTGGCCTATTTTTCTTGCCTACAAAAATGGTTCTTGTGAAGATGAAAGTCAACATGCGACAATATAAACCAGTGTCTCTCAACCTCACTATCTTTGAGATGTATGGACTTTAACCTCCCTGCATTCCCCACCTAATACGCTGACCGAGGAATCCTGGGAATTGAAGTCCTTGCAATTTAAAGATGCTGAGATTGAGAAACACTGCCATAAATCAAAACCCGAGTGCTGCTTAATGCCTGCTTGTTGGTAGCTTTCTACCAACACACTGGCTAGGTTATTATTTCATAGAACGTTTATTGAAACTTCTACATTTCCCAGGGACAAAAATGCCCTTTAAATGTTCTTCAAAAAGCTCTGCATAAAATATGTATTCATAAGTGGTTTCTGCTTGACTGGGTCAGCATTTAAATTAAGGGTAAGTGAGCAGGAACTTGAAGCTCCACTAGAAGAAGATGCTTGAATTCTGGCTACACTCCAAAATCATGCACTTTATCAGGAGCAGGGGATAGGTTTAATGGCTAGGGATAATGGGAACTGTGGCCAGACAACATCTGGAAAGTCAGATTTTTTAAATAACTTATGTATTGCTGCCTACTCGCTCATGGTGACTCCATTTGGCTTACAGGAAATAATTAATTTAATTTATATGACTTTTATGCCACCCTTTTGTTGTGGTTAGCTCTGGCCCAGCTCCTGCCCCAAGGACTGTGGATGTGGGGGAGACATCCACATGCTGCAGGCCTGTTTTGCCCCTGGTGGAATCTGCTGATGAAGGCTCCTCTGACCAAGAAGACATGAGTGACAGGGAGGAGGAGAGTGGGGCAGACAGCTCAGAAGGAGATCAATTATCTAGCTCCTCCTTGGATTCAGAACAAGAGTTAATGATACAGCCACACATGCGGAGAGCGATGCATAGGCAACAACAACGGAGAGATTATTATCAAAGAAAATGAGGCCACCTGTGGTTGGGTGGGGCTGTGGTAATTAGTGAGGCTGCTATAAATAGCAGTCTGTGGGTTTGGCCATTGTGGAGGATTATCTGATCGTTGTGTTTCGTGACTGCTTTGCTGACTTTGATCTTTGTGTGCTGATTTTCCCCCTCTTTGAAACTAACCCAGAGCAAAGTGTGTTTCACTTTGTGAAAGAAAAAGGACTGTGAATTGCCTCACAGCTGCAAGCTAAGTATCACAGAACTGATAAGGGACTTGTACAGATTACAAATTTGTTTGGAGACAAGTGCTCTTTGCTATACAAAAAGAGTGCTCTGTTTATTTGCATTTTCGGTATAAAGAACATTGTTTTGAATTGTCAAACGTGTGTGTGTCTGAAATTGTATCTGTGCATTTTTTGGGAGGATTCTACCAGAGAGCTCGACAGAACACCCTTTTATGCTGACTCAGAGCGGCTTACAACAATAAAAAACAATAAAATAGTACAATGATAAAAAATGAAGTCGAACAACAACAATAATTAAAACCCCAAAACCGTAACAAACCCAAGTTATAACCCTTCCCCAAAAACAATCTAACAAACATCCATACCAACAAACATAATTCAGGCACATCTGGTGTTAAAAGGCCCTCCCCTGCGGTCCCGCCAACCTACATTGTTTAGTCGACAGGACCTGGAGGAAGCCAATTCTATGTGATCTAATAGGTCTCTGGGAAGTATGTGGCAGGAGACGGTCCTGTAAATAGCCAGGCCCTAAGCCAGTGATGGTGAACCTTTTTTTCCCTCGAGTGCCTAAAGCGTATGCACACACACAATTGTACCTCTGTGAGTGCCCACACCTAAAATTCAATGCCTGGGGAGGGTGAAAATTGCCTCCCTTGCCCCACTGGAGGCCCTCTGGAGGCCAGGAACAGCCTGTTTCCCAACTTCTGGTGGGCCCAGTAGGCCGGTTTTTCACCGTCCCCAGGCTCCAGATGCTTCACTAGAGCCTGGGAAGGGCAAGAATAGAATAGAATAGAATAGAATAGAATAGAATAGAATTTTATTGGCCAAGTGTGATTGGACACACAAGGAGTTTGTCTTGGTGCATATGCTCTCAGCGTACATAAAATAAAATATACATTTGTCAAGAATCATGTGGTACAACACTTAATGATTGTCATAGGGGTCAAATAAGCAATGAAGAAGCAATATTAATAAAAATCTTAGGATATAAGCAACAAGTTACAGTCATACAGTCAACAAGGGAGGAAATGGGTGATAGGAATGATGAGAAAAACTAGTAGAATAGAAGTGCAGATTTAGTAGAAAGTCTGACAGTGTTGAGGGAATTATTTGTTTAGTAGAGTGATGGCGTTTGGGGAAAAACTGTTCTTGTGTCTAGTTGTCTTGGTGTGACGTGCTCTGTAGCGACATTTTGAGAGTAGGAGTTGAAACAATTTGTGTCCAGGATGTGAGGGGTCAGTAAATATTTTACCCGCCCTCTTTTTGACTCGTGCGGTATACAGGTCCTCAATGAAAGGCAGATTGGCAGCAATTGTTTTTTCTGCAATTCTGATTGTCCTCTGAAGTCTGTGTTGGTCCTGTTGGGTTGCAGCACCAAACCAGACAGTTATAGAGGTGCAGATGACAGACTCAATGATTCCTCTGTAGAACTGAATCAGCAGCTCCTTGGGTAGTTTGAGCTTTCTGCCCTCCCATATCTCCCAAGAGGCCCATCCAGAAGTCAAAACTGCCCTCCCAGAGCCTCTGTGCAATAATACCCCCCCCCCCGGCAATAACACACACTCATACCATCCATTTAATGGGCTCCATCCTGCTCTGGGTTCCCCAGGCCCACTTGCAGGACCATGTCTTCAGAGTCTTCCAAAAGAGTGTCGAAGTGGAGTCCCGTCTAATTTCCAGAAGGATGATGTTCCAGAGGGAGGGAGCCACTATGGAGAAGGCCTTTCTTATGGGTCCCACAGATGTATCTCCTTATGCTGGGGTGGGCTAGTGCCCAGATGGGGGGGAATGCAGTGGGATAGCGAAAATGGAGCTCGACTCCAGAACACCCAATTTGCACTGAAAGATGTTGAAAGAAAATGTATAAGCCACGCCCACAGTGTGGTAGTAAAAATTTTGGTAGCCCTTCACTGTCCTTATGGTACAGGACGTGCAACATTCCTTGCCTCCCTGTTCTAAAGGTTTCAGTGGATGTGACCGACTAGAGATGGTTCCTCAAATAACATGGTTACAAGCTGTTCTGCCGGGCTCTCTGGTATGAGCCTCCCGAAAATTCAAGGGTACAAATTTCAGACACACACACGTTTGAAAATTCAAAACAATGTTCTTTATCACAAAATTAAAAAAAAAACAAAGCACCCTTTTTGTATTGCAAAGAGCACTCGTCCCCAAACAACCTTGGAGGCTGTACAATGCCCTTAATCAGTCCTTAAGTACTTAGCTAGCAGCTGTGAAGAAACGTCACAGCCCTCCTTCTTCCACTAAGTGAAACACACACACTTTGCTCTGCTTTGGTTTTAAAGGCGTGAAAAATCAACAAACAAAGTCCGGAAACAGCAAGGCACAATCCTGAAGAACTGCGATCAGATAATCTTCCACAAGGGCCAAGCCCACACACTGCTATTTGTATCAGCAGCTCTAATTACTGGAGCCCCACCCAAACACAGGTGGCCTCTCTTATCTCCTGTAATATGTCCTCAATTGGTCTCTTCTACGCATAACTCTGAGCCTGCGTGGGTCCAAGACTTCCTCATCCGAATCAACCGAAGATAATGGAGATTGACTTACTGGGCTGTGTGCCAAGCCCCCCTCTTCCAAGTCACTCCCACCTTCTTCTTCGTCCAAGGAAACTGCACTGCCTGACTCTGTCGGCAATAAAACAGGCCTATGACATGTTGAAGTTTCCCCTGCATCCACCTCCACATTTCTTGGGGCAGGAGCTGGGCCAGAGCCAACCACAACACAAGCCATGAGGGCTTTAAAGATGACAACCAGTACCTTGAATTGCTCCCGGAAGCCAATTGGCAAACAATGCAGCTCCTGCAGGATAAAACCATACGGGCTGCTGCATTTTGAATCAACTGGAGCTTTCAGATGCTTTTCAAAGACAGACCCATGTAGAGTGCATTGCAATAGTTAACACTCATATCGTCAGAAGCCTCAGTGGGGCTACATGGCAAAGATAACACATTGCAAAAATTAATAACAAAACAGAACCCAGAAAACATCAACATTTGAGAAGCTCTGGGTCATCCTTCCTCAATTTGCTGTTGTAAGCCAGGTAACTGTGAAGTTAGCTACATACAGCTAAGGGCATCAGATTATAAGAAGCTGTTCTGAACCTTGTGAGGGAATTTATAAGACTTTTAGAAAGGAAGAAACCAGTTACATGCAGCCAGAGAACAGGGGAATCATTATTCTACTGATGCTGGAGAAGAATACTGCTAAATCCACAGTAGCTGAATCTAAACAGGCCTGGGATAAATATACAGTGGTACCTCAAGATACGAACCCCTCATCTTACGAACCCGGGGTTCAGAAAAAAATTGCCTCTTCTTACGAACTTTTTTCATCTTACGAACGCCAAACTTGAACTTCCGGGTTCGGCGTTCGGGAGGCTGCTGGGAAGCCCCCTGGCTGTTTTAAAAGGTGACAGCCGGGCTGCGGGGCTTCCCAGCAGCCTCCGAACGCCAAACCCAGAAGTTTGGGTTTGGCGTTCGTAACACGAAAAAAGTTCGTAAGAAGAGGCAAATTTTTTCTGAACCTGGGAAGCCACGCGGCTGTTTTAAAAGGTGACAGCCGGGCTGGGGGGCTTCCCAGCAGCCTCCGAACGCCGAACGCGGAAGTTCGGGTTTGGCGTTCGGCTTCGGGAGGTTGCTGGGAAGCCCCCCCAGCCCGGCTGTCACCTTTTAAAACAGTCACGCAGCTTTCCAGCAGCCTCCGAACGCCGAATGCGGAAGTTCCGGTTTGGCGTTCGGCTTCGGGAGGCTGCTGGAAAGCCGCGCGGCTGTTTTAAAAGGTGACAGCTGGGCTGGGGGGCTTCCCAGCAACCTCCCGAAGCCGAACGCCAAACCCGAACCTCCGCGTTCGGCGTTCGGAGGCTGCTGGGAAGCCCCCCAGCCCGGCTGTCACCTTTTAAAACAGCCGTGCGGCTTCCCAGCAGCCTCCGAACGGTTCAGAAAAAATTTGCCTCTTCTTACGAACTTTTTTCGTGTTACAAACGCCAAACCCGAACTTCCGGGTTTGGCGTTCGGAGGCTGCTGGGAAGCCCCCAGGCTGTTTTAAAAGGTGACAGTCAGGCGACAGCATTTTTTTGCGGGGGGTTTTTTTTGGTTGCACGGATTAATTGACTTTACATTGTTTCCTATGGGAAACAATGTTTCGTCTTACGAACCTTTCGTCTTACGAACATCCCCCTGGAACCAATTAGGTTCGTAAGACGAGGTATGACTGTATATCCATCCTAAGATAAAATACTGTATAGGAAATAGTATAAGGGCAGACTAAATGGACCATGAGGTCTTCTTCTGCCATCAATCTTGTGTTTCTATGTTTCTAGGAGAAGAAATAGGGTTAGCATATCGTGTCTGTCTAAAGTTTATTTATTTATTTATTTATTTATTTATTAATTAATCAGATTTGTATGCCGCCCGTCTCCGTAGACTCGGGGCGGCTAACAACAATAATAATACCATGTAAACAAATCTAATAATTAAGTTAATTTTAAAAACCCCAATTTAAGAAAACCAATCATACATACAGTGGTACCTCGAGATACAGTTTAATTCGTTCCGGACCTGCGCTCTTAAGTCGAGCAGCTCTTATCTCGAACGACTTTTCCCCATAGGAATTAATGTAAATAATTTTAATTGGTTCCAGCCCTCAAAAAACTCACAAAGTTAGTCTAAATTATGCAAAAAGACATTGCAAGAATAAATGTAACTTTACTTATTAATAAGATGATAAGCTGAGAGCTTTCCTTCCCTTCCTCTTTTTACCCAAAACAATCAACATGGCAAACTTTTATTTTTATTCATTAAACTGTAGTTATTTATTCAACTTCACTGCCACCCAATCCTGTAGAGGGAGGAAAGAAGGGAGGAAGGAAAAGGAAAGCAAGAAATAGAGGAAGGGAAGGTAAAAGAGAGAAAGAAAAAGAGCAAGAAAGAAAGCAAGCAAGAGAGAAAGAAAGAAAATGAAAGAGAAATAAAAATAGAGAGGGAGAATGAAAGAAATGGAAGGAGGGAAGGAAGGAGAGAAAGCAAGAGAAAGAAAGAAAGAGAAAGAAAGAAAGAAAGAAAGAAAGAGAAAGAAAGAAAGAAAGAGAAAGAAAAAAGAATGAAAGAGCAAGAGAGCAAGAGAGAAAAAGAAAGAGAGAGAGAAAGAAAGAAAGAAAGAAAGAAAGGCAACTTCAAAGAAAGGCTCACTGAGCATCTCTCACTCTCTCTCTCTCTTTCTATCCCTCTCTCTTTCTCTCCCCCCTCTCCCCCCCTTTCCCTCTCTCTTTCTCTCTCTCCCTCTCTCTTTCTCTCCCCCCTCTCCCCCCTTTCCCTCTCCCCCCCCAGGCCGGCAGCGATGTTTTAAAACAGCCGCGCCGTTTGCGAGCTAACTCCTGAGGTGCGGAAGTTCGCCTTTGGCGTTTGGGCCACTCGGAATGTGAAATTCAAAACAGCGTTCGGATCCCCCCACCCCCAGCAGAAGCCAAGGACCCCCAGAGTGGGGCGGCAGGGGAGGCGACCACCTCTCCACTCACCAAGTGCCGGGATACGAGCCGAGAAGAGCCGGGCTGGCTTACTTTCCTTCCTTCCCGCGCTGATGCAGAGCCACTCGAACAAAGCGTTACGCCCCCCTGACGCTTTTGGCGGCAAAAGAGCCCAGCGTCGCTTCGGAAGCCGCCGAAAGCATCAGAGGGGCGCGACACTTTGTTCGAGTGGCTCTGCATCAGCGCGGGAAGGAAGGAAAGTAAGCCAGCCCGGCTCTTCTCGGCTCGTATCGCGGAGAGGGGCGGCATACAAATCCAAGTAATAAATAAAATAAAATAAAAAAATGTCTCTCCTCTCCCAGCTCTTATCTCGAGTAGCTCTTAAGTCGAGCAGCTCTTATGTCGGGGTTCCACTGTACTGACATACCATGCATAAATTTTATAAGCCTAGGGAGAAGGGAAAGTCTCAATTCCCCAATGCCTGACGACAAAGGTGGGTTTTAAGGAGCTTACGAAAGGCAAGGAGGGTGGGGGCAACTCTGATATCTGGGGGGAGTTGGTTCCAAAGGGTCGGGGCTGCCACAGAGAAGGCTCTTCCCCTGGGCCCCGCCAAACATCATTGTTTAGTTGATGGGACCCGGAGGAGGCCAACTCTGTGAGACCTAATTGGTTGCTGGGATTCGTGCGGCAGAAGGCGGTCCCGGAGATATTCTGGTCCGGTGCCATGAAGGGCTTTATAGGTCATAACCAACACTTTGAATTGTGACCGGAAACTGATCGGCAATCAATGCAGACTGCGGAGTGTTGGTGTAACATGGGCATATTTAGGAAAGCCCATGATAGCTCTCGCAGCTGCATTCTGCACGATCTGAAGTTGAATGACTACTGGCGGCTAGTACAGAGAATGCTAAAATTTACATTAGAAAAAGAAGGAATAATTTTTCTGAGTGCAAAACAAACTCTGTGGAAGAGCATCGGGCACAAAAACGAGTGCAACACAACACCAAATGGGCCACAAGAAATTGTGAGAAGACAATTAAAACTTGAACCAGTTGCCAACCTTTTGTGGCCTAAGTACTAAATTCCCCATGGTCTCTTCGGCTTCCTATTTCTATCCTGTCAGCACCACCCTGCATCAGAATTATCTAATCAACTGTATGGTTAAAATGTAGGCCAGCAGATAAAATTCTCTTGCATTTTTTAATCCTACGGGGACTCCTCGTTCATTTTGGATGAATGACAATTTACTTTAGAAAAATATTCAGAGAAGAAAGTTTTAGTGAATTTTTCACGGATGGTGCATTTTTGTGCTTGCTTATAAAATGGCCAAAGTAGATATATAAATGTCCTGTTTTTTATTCCTAGGCAATTCTATTTCTTCAGTTGTTTATAGCTTTCAAGCTTTAATTAAATACAAGGAAGGAGACAACATGGAGAACCTCCCTTTATTGGGCTTTTTCATTTGTGAAACTGCTGTCACTTCCAAGACAGCCCGTCGTTCAGAAAATACTGTTTCTTCTTGCCTTGGAAATATTCACAGAACTCACCCACTCAAATTTGGTTGGACAATTCTAAAAGATCACTTGTGTCCAACCTCACTTAAATGCAACCCACCATCTGGCTACAAATATAATTCCAAAAGAAACTCACAATTCACAACTGTTTTTTTTTTTTAATGAATTGGGTACAGCAGTAGTACTAACAAGCCACATAACACCCCTCGGGAAAATTAGCCAATTGGTGTTAACTACACTATCTTCATTTTCTATTTAAGAAAAAAAAAGCATACTAAGATTTCTTTCAGTTGAGAAATATGTAAGTTTAGTGGGAGCCTAATTGTTTATCGTTTATTTATTTTATTTATTTATTTTGTCAAGTCCATATTGGTAGTACGTTTATATTCATGATACTAGTAAGAGAGAAACATTAGGACAGGGGACAGAAGGTACACCGGTGCACTTATGCTAACTAACTAACTTAACTAACTAACCTAAAATCTTAAGGAAGGTCTTAAAATCTTAACTAACTTAAGGTCTTAAGGAAAGTCTTAAGCATCAAATGTATCAGGAAAGACTTAATGAACTCAATCTGTATAGTCTGGAGGACAGAAGGGAAAGGGGGGACATGATCAAAACATTTAAATATGTTAAAGGGTTAAATAAGGTTCAGGAGGGAAGTGTTTTTAATAGAAAAGTGAAAAGAACAAAGGGGCACAATGTGAGGTTAGTTGGGGGAAAGATCAGCAGCAACGTGAGAAAATATTATTTTATTGAAAGAGTAGTAGATGCTTGGAACAAACTTCCAGCAGACGTGGTTGGTAAATCCACAGTAACTGAATTTAAACATGCCTGGGATAAACATATATCCACCCTAAGACAAAATACAGGAAATAGTATAAGGGCAGTCTGGATGAACCATGAGGTCTTTTTCTGCGGTCAATCTTCTATGTTTCTAACTTATTCTAACTAACTGCTAATTGTCCACTTACAACCATTGATTTAGTTACCATTTAAAGCAGTGGCTCTCAACCTTTCTAATACTCCGACCCCTTAATACAGTTCTTCATGTGGTGGAGACCGCCAACCATAAGTCTAGTGCCTATTCTCCCAATAGAGCTTTAAGCTGATTGGCAGGAAGGTACAGCCCCACTGTAAATGCCTGATTGGTCGGATTGTAAAAATACGTTCCAAGGCGCCAGAATAGAAGCTTTAGTTCCTAGCATCATGAGAAATTTGTCTTTTCCCCTGGTCTTAAGCGACTCCTGTGAAATGGTTGTTTGACCTCCAAAGGGGTCCCGACCCCCAGGTTGAGAACCACTGATTTAAAGATACAATGCACTGAAAAAAAAGACTTGTGACCAGTCCTCACACTTATAACTGTTGCCAGCATTCCCATGTGCATGCAATTAAAATTCAGATGCTTGGCATGTACCAGACCTTCCCAACTGTTTTCCAACAAGCAAAGTCAATGGGGGACGCTAGGTCCCCTTAATGACTGCATGATTTACTGAACTATTGCAGTGATTAGCTTAGCAGCCATGGCAAAAAAAAAAAAAAGGTTGTAAAATTAGGCATGCCTCACTTCCATTGCTTAGCAATGGAAATTTTGGTCCTGCATCTGGTCGTAAGTTGAGGACTACCTATAATGAATTTTGGCAAATCTTGTTACAAGGACAGGAGTTATGTACTTTTATGTACTTCTAGGAGTGATGGCCTTCTACCAGAATGGTAAGGTGCTATTTTCCAGTAGTGATCTTTGGGATGCATGCGCAGCTGCGCCCCCCGACGCATGCATCTATGCCCCTGGGTGAGATTTTGCTTCTGCTCATCCCAGCAAGTGAAATCTCTCATGAAGACACTCTCGCATGCGAGATTTTGCCAATTTTTGGCGGGTTTTTGCTTCTGCGCATGTGCAGAAGCAAAAATATTGGTGAAAATGGTCAAAATCTCACTCAAGTGAGCATCTTCACACAAGATTTCGCTTGCTGCACATGCACAGAAGTGAAATCTTGTGCCGATGGGCATGTGCACATCCAAATGGTGCGGAGGGCGCGAAAGACGGCTGACTTCTAGGCATATACTTCTAGACATGTGCTTCTTTTGGAATATGACTTTAGCAACCATGTTGTCGAAGCATGGAACTCATTACCAGACTCCGTAGTATCATCCCCTAATCCCCAACATTTTTCCCTTTAGACTATCCATGATTGACCTCTCCAGATTCCTAAGAGGTCAGTAAGGGGCGTGCATAAGTGCACACCATGCCTCTCTCCCCTGTCCAATTATCTCTCCTATATCTCCTATATCTTTTCTTCCATTCATATATCTTTTCCTCTATTCTTCATTGATGTATTTTATTCTTATATGTTTTCTTCTATCCTTTCCTTGATATATATTACTACATGTTTATTCTCTTCAATGTGTGTTGTGTATTGGATGAAATAAATAAATAAAATAATAAATAAATAAAATAATAAATAAATAAAATAATAAATAAATAAAATAATAAATAAATAAATAAATAAATAAATAAATAAATAAAAGCAAAGAGGATGTGATAGTTGCTTGGGACAAATGAGAAAGAATTATGCTGCAAAGTGATGTAGAAATGGAAATGTTGTAATTATCAGAAGTATGAAAAAAGATGCTTGGAGGAATGATAAATTGAAAGACTTTAGGAATAAGAAAAAACGCCTATAAGAAATTATCCAAAAATACTGTATAATATACAGTATGTAGAGTTGTATGTTGTTGTAAATAAATAATGAGTAAGTACAAGGAATGATTAAGATTAAAAACAAGCAAATTAACTTTAAAAAGAAGGTAGAAGTGCTATCACGTTTTGGATATGAAGAGAGAAAACAAGAAAGCCCCAAATATATTGATGGGATTAAAATAATAATGAAAGGATTTCAAGTAAAACTGAAGTGAGAGGATGCTTAAATTAGTACAGTACTGTATTTTAGAAAGGGACCCAGGAATGACAGTGATGTGTTGAAGAGTGCTATGAAATGTCAATCTCCCCCCAAAAATGATGTAAAGGAAATCATAACATCTGCAGATGTGGGTGGCATAATAGTTAAAATATGGATTTAATCTGCTTATGGATGTATGCGGGGTTTGCAACAATGATTTGCAAGGATAGGAAGATAGGCAAGAAATACAGTGAACTGAGCTAGTTAAATTAGATTTTGTTAGATATCCTTTCCTTTTGTTATTAGTCTCTCTGAGATTGTTTTTCCAGAGGACTCTCTTTCCTCTGTCAGGCTAGAAGGCCAGGAATCTCACGTAACAGATCAGTGTTTTTTAACTGTGACAACTTTAAGATGATTAAGGGATTGGAAACCAAGACTTACGAAGAGAGACTGGGTGAACTGGGCATGGATAGCCTAGAGAAAAAGAGGGCCAGAGCGGACATGATAGCAGCCTACAAGTATACGAGGGGATGTCACAGAGAGGAGGGGATCACTTTATTTTTCAGCGCACCAGAGGGCCAGACGAGGAACAACGGCTGGAAGCTGACCAAGGAGAGATTCAACATGGAGATAAGTAGGAACTTCCTGATGGTCAGAGCGATCAACCAATGGAACAACCTACCAGCGGACGTTGTGAGCTCCAACACTCTGGACATTTTTAAGAGAAGATTGAACTGCCACTTGACTGGTGTGTTATAGGGTTCCTGCTTGGGCAGGGGGTTGAACTCGATGGCCTTCATGGTCCCTTTCAACTCTAACAATCAATCAATCAATCAATCAATCAATCAATCAATTAATCAATCAATCAATAAACAAACAAACAAACAAACAAACAAACAAAAATAAATGTGTGGACTTGAATTCCTTGAATTCCCAAGCCCTCATAGCGGCCGGAGAACTCTGGAATTTGAAGTCCACACATCTTAAAGTTGCCATGGTTGAAAACCACTGCAATAGATTATCTTTGCCTGTTCTCTCACCAGATGGCAAGGAGATGACGATATACAGTACACTGAAGACATGCCAGGAACTGCCTCATCTTCTCTACAACTTTCAACGGAAGGAGAAATCTGTCTTGTTCAAAACCACAATCGGTAACCTAGAAATCAAAGCTCAGTTCTCTGTGGGGAGACAAATATAATTTCCTGCCTCTCTAACATGAATTTAGATTCTCTGCGTGTGCCTTCTACTCACCCATCCCCCCAAAAAACCCCAGCGAGAGAGGAAAAGAGTTTCATAATGAAATATGAAATGTTCCTTCTTTGTATTAAATAATAATGCCGCATTAGATAACCTAAAGGTCTGTTTCAATGGCTTTGAGTTAGTAGTTTAGTACAATAGAGTCTTGATCATGCATCCTGGGATCGCTGTTCCAGTAGCGGAAACGGTGGTGTGCGTATCTGCGCATCCCTGCCACGCACACATGCACCCCATGCATCCCCGTGTGAGATTTTGCTTCCATTCATGTGCAGAAACAAAGAAATTGGCGAAAATTTATTTATTTATTTATTCGATTTTTATGCCGCCCTTCTCCTTAGACTCAGGGCGGCTTACAACATATTAGCAATAGCACTTTTTAACAGAGCCAGCATATTGCCCCCACAATCCGGGGCCTCATTTTACCCACCTTGGAAGGATGGAAGGCTGAGTCAACCTTGAGCAGGTGATGAGATTTGAACTGTTGACCTACAGATCTACAGTCAGCTTCAGTGGCCTGCAGTAAAGCACTCTACCTGCTGCGCCACCCCGGCTAATTCCAAATTGCTGAAATCTCATGCGTGTAAGTGTCCCTGTGCAAGATTTCGGCAATTTTTCACAGATTTCTTTGCTTCTGCACATGCGCGGAAGCAAAATCTTGCAAGGGGGTGCACACGCCCGTTGGTGCACCCATGTGTGTCAGTGCCAGCCTCCAGGACCGATTTAGGAGGAAAAGGTAAGTGCGGCCCATCATTGGTTTGAGCAGTCTCCTGCTCAAACGCTGGACCTGGATGAAACCATGTATGCAGACAGTACATAGCAAACAGAGTTGGAGGGGACCTTGGAGGTCTTCTAGACCAGTGTTTCCCAACCTTGGCAACTTGAAGATATTTGGACTTCAACTCCCAGAATTCCCCAGCCAGCAAATGCTGGCTGGGGACTTCTGGGAGTTGAAGTCCAGATATCTTCAAGTTGTCAAGGTTGGCAAACACTGTTCTAGACCAACTCCCTGCTCAGGCAGGAAACCCTATACCATTTCAAGCCAATACCTTTTGGAATAAAAGAATAAGAACTCAGTAACTTATGATTTAAACCTTTTTTTTAAAGAACTAAAATGGTGTCTCTTGTGTCAGATTAAGTCAATATCACAAAGCCAAAAAGTGATGGAGATTGCAGGATGTTTTTCTGTTTCTGAAATATTGTTATTTTTTTCCAGTAAATCTAAGAATATAATTTTAAAAAGATATTGGATGTAATTTGAAACTACTGCATCTAATTTGATCTACAGCATCTACCACAACGCGAAATGAAGCCTGATTTAGACTTACAGAAACAATTAGATAAGGGCTTGTAACAGATAAGACTTTAATCATTTAACACAGTCAGCTTTCAATTACCTCCTTAGTGACTTGGGTCTTAGAGTCATGAGTGTGCTAAGCAAACAATTGGAAATAGCAGATCTTCTCAATATATATTCCCCATCAGGTGCCTGCTTACTCTTTTGTGATCCCTTCCTCTCTATTGAATCTAAATACATTCCCTTCTTGCTAATTATCCCAGCACCGGGAAAAGCATCCCAAAGGGTGTGGGATTGCAGAAAAAGGAGAGGTGAAATAAAATTATAAGTATAGCTATGGTCGTGTGGTTCTCCATTTAGGCATTGCATAGCTGCCAAGTTTCCAGTCCTAATTATTAATTATTATAATAAAAATTATTATTAAAACAATAAAAAATATTATTAAACAAGGACCACCTATACTTAAAAAAAATAAAATGTAATTGTCAAGAGCACATGGACTAAAAACTCTTAGGATACTAACTTTCCAAAGAAAAACAAAGCTGCTGGAACAAAAAAATGCATTTTGTAAAGATGGTTCTGTAGAAAGTTAACACCCATCCGTCTCCTAGAAGAATGAAATATTTTGGGAAATATAAAAAAAGCAGAATATTGTATCTCCCTAAAGGGAGAAATGGAGAAACATGCATATGGAAAGCAGCCCCCATCTTTCTTAACAGTCCTCAGCAGATGTCAACATTTAAGAGATAGAGATAGCGCTATTCATAAGCAACTAATGTTTATTTATTTATTTATTTTATTTATTTATTGGATTTGTATGCCGCCCCTCTCCGGAGACTCGGGGCAGCTAACAGCAATAATAAAACAGCGTACAATAATAATCCAATACTAAACACGATTAAAAACCCATAAAATTGTAAAGGCCTAGGGGGAAAGAGTATCTCAATTCCCCCATGCCTGGCAGCAGAGGTGGGTTTTAAGGAGCTTACGAAAGGCAAGGAGGGTGGGGGCAATTCTAATTTCTGGGGGGAGTTGGTTCCAGAGGGCCGGGGCCGCCACAGAGAAGGCTCTTCCCCTGGATCCCGCCAAGCGGCATTGTTTAGTTGACGGGACCCGGAGAAGACCCACTCTGTGGGACCTAACTGGTCGCTGGGATTCGTGCAGCAGAAGGCGGTCCCTGAGATAATCTGGTCCGGTGCCATGAAGGGCTTTATAGGTGATAACCAACATTTTGAATTGTGACCAGAAACTGATCGGCAACCAATGCAGACTGCGGAGTGTTGGTGTAACATGGGCATATTTGGGAAAGCCCGTGATTGCTCTCGCAGCTACATTCTGCACGATCTGAAGTTTCCGAACACAGATTATAAGTTTTAATTTATATTTACATGTTTATGTACACTAAGAGCATATGCACCAAGACAAATTCCTTGTGTGTTCAATACCACTTGGCCAGTAAAAAATTCTATTCTATTCTATTCTATTCTATTCTACACTGCAGCAAGATGTGAACTAAAGTAGGATTAGCCCTCAACCACAATAGGAATTGCCCAACAAGCCACTTCATTGCATCAGTCCAAACTTCAACCAAATTGTCCTTAATTGCAAATAGGCATGAGTTCAAAACTAATGTTCCATTTCAAAATAACTTTTGATCTCTCACTTTTTTCATTTTCTCATTTATTGATTAAGCAACATATTCTTTGACTTTCAAAGCACAGAGAAGTAAACATGGCCACGCATCAAGTGCTTTTACAAGCTTGTTGCCAAGGATAAGTCAACAACTGAGTACTCAAGCAGGAAAAGTTACGCCTACCATTTACAGAAAGACTTCAAATCCATTTTCTTATTAATAAAACAAGAAGATATGGGAGGTTCCTTTTAAAACCACCACATCTATCTACACTACTGTACAAAGAATGCCAACAATACTAACTCTAAACTTGCTTTCTTATTTTCTCATAATACAAATGAAATGTACTTTATAAAAACATTGTCCTATTAATAAATTCTCTAATTAGTAAACAATCTGTTTGGAGCAGGTGTTGGGCTAACTGCAAAGCTAGGATCATTATCTATCATGCAGAGACAAATGTGGATACTGTAAATTGCTACGGTCTGCCTTAAATTTAGCCTTTCTTTAAATTTCCCACAATGTTTTATGGCACTCATGTCCTTATAGTGACTTTTCTAAATGATGAAGAAGATAAATTGAAGTGACCCCAGGTGGTGTAAAATCAACCCCATCACTTTATTTTAAAAGCTTAGAAATGTTTAGAAACAAAAATTTAAGAAAATGCTGTTCTAATTTTTATATTTCCTGGGGATCTTATTTTGCTTCTTCCACCTGCATTTATAAAACTAGATTTTTAACTATTAGTAGGATTTTTAGTGAATCCTTCCCATAACAGATAAAGTGGAACATTATTCATTAGTCAACTTGAGGGTTTAGTCTTTTGTTAGCCAACTTCATCAACTTACCCAACTTAGAAACATAGAAACACAGAAGACTGATGGCAGAAAAAGACCTCATGGTCCATCTAGTCTGCCCTTATACTATTTCCTGTATTTTATCTTACAATGGATATATGTTTATCCCAGGCATGTTTAAATTCAGTTACTGTGGATTTACCAACCACGTCTGCTGGAAGTTTGTTCCAAGGATCTACTACTCTTTCAGTAAAATAATATTTTCTCACGTTGCTTTTGATCTTTCCCCCAACTAACTTCAGATTGTGTCCCCTTTGTTCTTTTCACTTTCCTATTAAAAACGCTTCCCTCCTGAACCTTATTTAACCCTTTAACATATTTAAATGTTTCGATCATGTTCCCCCTTTTCCTTCTGTCCTCCAGACTATACAGATTGAGTTCATTACTCAATGAACCTGATGTTCAACTAATGTTGAATTTGATGTTCGACTCAACTTGATGTTCAACTGCAATGGAAATGCACAGAGAATAAGTCAATTAAATCATTAGTACAGCACAGATGCAGGAGTTGGATGCTGGGGCTTTGCAGTGGTTTGGGAGAATCTCTAGCTAAGATTCTGTCCAGGTTGGAGAACCCCCAAATCTGCCCCACCTACCCTGCCCCTCCCAGCAATCCCCATGCAGTCCTTTTGGATGCAGGTAAGGGTACGGCATGCGTGGAAACTCAGAGGGGTGAAAAAGAGGCAGACCGGAAGTTTGGGAAGGCTGAAAAGAAGCCCATTTCTGGTCTCCAGGGGGCCTCTGGAGCCTTGGGACACCATTTTTGCCCTACTGGAGGCTTGAGGAAAGCTTCTGGAGCCCAAGGAGGGCAAAAACGCCCCCTCCCACCATGGTACAGAAGGCCAACTAGGCAAAGCCCACCATGGCTACACCCAGTAATGGGCAGCCAAAAATTTTACTGCCACACTGTAGGTGTGACTTATTTTGTGGGTGTGGCTTAATGGTCATGTTACTGGGTAGGAGTGGCTTGCCGGCCATATGACCATGTGGGAGTTCAAGCGAACTATTCAAGTTTGCTTGAATTCCCACCTGTTCAAGTGAACTGTTAAGTCCTCGATTTACAACCTTACCAGTGCCGCTTGCTGGGGTGATAATTTGCTTCGCATTTCTTTGAACAGGGCAGCTCATAACATATAAAAATACAAATAACAATACAAAAACCACTTCAAAAGTTCAATATTTAAAACAATCTAAAAACCCCTCATTTAAAATAATGCAACCCTACTCACTCACACCACAGTCATACTAAAGGCCGGGCTAGATGTTAAAGTTCTGCGGCCCCAGGCCTGCCAGCAAAGGTAAGTTTTCAAAGCCTGCTGGACAGCCAGGAGAGTGGAGGCGGTACAGATCTCTGGAGGGAGTTGGTTCTAAAGGGACGGAGCCACCACAGAGAAGGCTCTTCCTCTAGGCCCTGCCAGATGACATGGCCTGGCTGACCGGACCTGGAGAAGGCCCACTCTGTGGGACCTGACTGGTCGCTGGGATACTTTGCTTGATAATGCGGCCAGTCTGGATTTACTCCTCTTAAAGTATACAGTGAACCCTCGAGTTTCGCGTCCTCAAGGATCGCGAAAGGGCTATTTCGCTAGTTTTCAACCCGGAAGTAAACTCCACCATCTGCGCATGCGTGCCCTTCCACGCATGCGTAGATGGTGGAGTTTCCCCGCCGGGCAGAGGCTTCCCTGGGTCTTCCCCCTCTTTCTCTATGTTGCTTCTTCCTCTCTCACACTCTCTTCCTCCCTCTCTCATCTCTTTCTTTCCTTCTCTCTCTTTCTCTATCTCTCCCCCTCTTGCTCTCGAGCGGCCGCCTAGCAGCTGATCTGCTCGGCAGTGCAGCAGCAGCGAGGAGCCGAAGATCTTCGGCTCCTCGCTGGTGCTGCGCTGCCGAGCAGATCAGCTGCTAGGCGGACGAAGGAACCTTCCCTGGGTCTTCCCCGCCCGGATCTTCGGCTCCTCGCTGCAGCCGCGCGCCCCTCGCCTTCGCCTCACCTGGCGGGCGAAGGAGGGCGCAGCTCCGGCCGCTCGCCTCGGAGCCGGTCTGCCTCACTGCCTCCAGTCCGCGGCAATTCCCCTCAGCACGCTGCCGGATCCAGCGGGGGAGGGGGGGGAAGCGAAGGCGCGGCGATGGGCAAGGGCTGCCAGTGAGCCTTCTCCGTCCCTTTCCTGCTGCACCGGTCTGGGGCCAAGTGGGCGGGGGGCGGCCGGGACCTCGCCTGTCTCCGCCGCCCGCATCGCCCCTCCGGCGGGCCGGCCTCCCCCGCCCGCCTCTGCTGCAGCCGCCACCGCCTCCCCGACTGGCACAAAAGGGCCCCGCCCGCCCCGCCCCGAAGCTTACCTTGCGGCGGGATTCCCTCCCCCCGCAGCCAAAACTAAAAGCCTGTCTCTTTTTTTTCTTGCGGCGAGCCCAAGCCGTTTCTCTCTCGACCGCAGCCGAGCTTCCCTCGGCCCCCTTTGGCCCCGTCGCCTCCTCCCCGCCTGCCTTTCCTCGCCAAGCGCACGAAAAAAAAGAGAGAAGGCTTCTACCAGAAGCGGGTGATGGCGGAGGAGCTCCGAAAGCTGGCTAGCGGCTTTTCCCCCGCAAGAGATCCTTCATGCCCCTGCCCGCCGTCCCCGGCTTCTAGTAGAAGCCTTCTCTCTTTTTTTTCGTGCGCTTGGCGAGGAAAGGCAGGCGGGGAGGAGGCGACGGGGCCAAAGGGGGCCGAGGGAAGCTCGGCTGCGGTCGAGAGGGGAACGGCTTGGGCTCGCCGCAAGAAAAAAAAGAGACAGGCTTTGAGTTTTGGCTGCGGGGGGAGGGAGTTAGGAAAGTCCTACTTCTCTCCCTGCAGCTAAAAACTCAAAGCCTGTCTCCTGCCGCCCGGTTTAGCCAGGACACGAGCGGCGAAGTGACACCCCCCACCCCAGCACTTTGGATCCTGCCGCAAGGTAAACTTTGGGGCGGGGCGGGCGGGGCCCTTTTGTGCCAGTCGGGGAGGCGGCGGTGGCTGCAGCAGAGGCGGGCGGGGGAGGCCGGCCCATCGGAGGGGCGATGCGGGCGGCGGAGACAGGCGAGGTCCCGGCCGCCCCCCGCCCGCTTGACCCCGGGGGGCTGAAGGGAGCCGGGCGGGGGCTACTCCCCCAGCCGGTTAACTTGAAGCGCTCGATTAACCGGCTGGGGGAAGGCAGGGCATTTGCCTCCTCTTTCCAGCTGAAGGAAAAGCAGACAACTGCCTTTCCCTCGGTCGCTTCCCGGAGACCGCTTTGGAACATCGCTTTGGGAGAGGGGGCAACTGTTCCCGGTTAAGAAGCAAGAATCCACCCCCTAGCCAAACGGCTTTTTTCCTGTTTAGCACGGCGTTCGAGCGCTAAACACGAAAAAAACCGTTTGGCTAGGGGGTGGAAGTGAAAGTGAAATGCCGGCGGCTCTAGCAGCTGCTACAAGCAGCATTTCACTTTCCCTCCCAGGCAAAAAGATGCCGGCATTATGGGCTGATGGGGCCGGACTTCCCAGGCGGAAGGCGTGCCCCTCTCCCCGGCATCTTTTTGCCTGGGAGGGAAAGTGAAATGCCGCTCGTAGCAGCTGCTAGAGCCGCCGGCATTTCACTTTCCCTCCCAGGCAAAAAGATGCCGGCATTCTGGGATGATGGGGCCGGACTTCCCAGGCGGAAGGCGTGCCCCTCTCCCCGGCATCTTTTTGCCTGGGAGGGAAAGTGAAATGCCGGCGGCTCTAGCAGCTGCTACGAGCGGCATTTCACTTTCCCTCCCAGGCAAAAAGATGCGGGGAGAGGGGCACGCCTTCCGCCTGGGAAGTCCGACCCCATCAGCCCAGAATGCCGGCATCTTTTTGCCTGGGAGGGAAGGTGAAATGCCGCTTGTAGCGTGGGCGGCCGCGCGCGCGGGGACCCCAGCTTCGCTTCCCAGCTGGGAAGCGGCCCCAGCAATGGCGTGGGCGGGCGGCGCGCGCGCAGGGAAACCCCAGGCGCGAGCAACGGGGTGGGCGGGCGAAGGGCGGTGGAAGTAAAAACACCATCTGCGCATGTGCAGATGGTGTTTTTACTTCCGCACCGCTACTTCGCGAAAAATTGATCATCGCTTGGGGTCCTGGAACGGAACCCTCGCGATGATCGAGGGTTCACTGTATTTTGAAAGCTCCTGAAGTTTAAGTAGAGTATGAAGCGAGTTGGTCCTAAGACATTGCCTTGAGGGACACCACTGTTGACAGGAGCAGGATTTGATATGGCGCTTCCTATTAGACCATTTATTGTCTGTTAGACAGGAACGTGGTTATCCAGTTATGTAGTGGTCCAGAGATGCCATAGGATTTTAGTTTCAGAAGTAGTTTGAATCAAAGGCTTTACAAAAGTATATGTAAATTGCATCTATTGTTTTACCCTGATCAAGTTGAGTGGTCCATTTGTTTTTGCAGTATAACAGTTGCAGATTACAGAATATTTTTTCTTAAAACCAAATTGTTTGTTGGAGAGTAGGCTATTAGTTTCTAAGTGGAGTGTAATTGATTGATGATTGATTACATGACTTTGCAGGTGATGCAACCCAAAGAGATTGGTCTGTAATTTTCAACGTTACTTGGATCTCCTTTTTTGAAGATAGGGATGACTGTGGCTAGTGACCATAGGTTGGGTAAGAAGCTAGTGCTGAAGGATTTTTTAAAAATTATTCTTAGAGGTTCAGCCAAGCTTGTGGAGAGCTTTTTTAAGAAGTATGCACATAGTCCACCAGGTCCAATAGATAGAGATGGTTTTAGGTTGCGTAATGCCTTTCCAACATTATCTTCTGCAAAATCAATTTGTTGATTGTGGTACTAGGAAATACTGGGCGTGAACCATTGCTGTTTACAAAGACTGAGCAGAAGAATGTGTTAAAGAGGTTGGCTTTAGCTGTTTCATCATTATAGTTCTAGCCTTGGATGATGTTCCTGCATGTTTTTCAGTCCTCCCAGTGTAATGGCAATGACAACATCCCACATAGATGCCTCCAAATAGCATCCACAGTCTGGTCCCTCCAGAGGAGAAAGCTGCATAGTGAATATCGACTCAGCAACTTTCTGCACTGCAGCATGCCAGCCTCCTCATTAAAACAAGCTTGTTGCAGCTTGGGAGCTGCAATTCATCTTTGCACAATGGATCCTGGGGTTCTAAAGAAATATTTTCCTTGTGTCAACTAGCTGCTCAAAGCGGGCAGCGGATTTCCAAACACAAGGGCCTTTCTTACAGGCAGCACACAAAGCAAATCACTGCTTAGATTTCAACGGTTTCTATGATGCTTGGCATAATTCTAGTCAATGTTTGTTATTGTTGGTTGACTGTGAAAGGGGAGCGAGGGAGTAACAGACCAGAGCCTCCTACACATAACACCATCTGTTCTAAAAAAAAACTTATTTCCATGGATGTTACTCACTCATTTCCATCTTTTGCTTCTCGAGTGATAACTACATTAGGAAAAATGAAGTTGAAATATACCTTAGAGTCAGTAAAGGGCAGCCATTTGCGGCCCTACTGGAATGCTCCAGTAGGGGGAGCGGGCGCGCACTCCCTTCGCCTTCCTGCACATGCACAGGATGAATCGGCTGCTGCTCGGACGATGAGGGGAGGAGTCAGAGCACCCCTCCTCCTTGCCCACTTTTGCACAGGTAAGACATCGTGGTCCAGAATGGAATGAGGTGCTAACGAGTGAAGCGATCTTCTGTGCTCTCCCCTTTGCCTGCTTTTTTCACTGCTGCTCCCTCTGAAAATCAGCTGGGCTTCTGTACTTTAGAAGCCTTTTTTCAGCCTTAAAAAGGGGATAACCAGTGAAGCGATCTTCTATGCTTTGCTAGCGAAGTGATCCTCCCTTTGCCTCCTGTAAAAAAAATGAGGGGCCTATACATTAATTAGGAGAATTCTGTAGCATAATATGGCGAGAGAAATTCTTGTTTTCAATAACAGGCCTGTCCTGGTAACGAGTAAGGGGAAAGTGATGCAATGCAAGAAATATTTCAGAAAAACATTTTTCTTACAAAAAACTGGGGCAATGGACTTTTACAAACAAGAAGATAAATATCAATTAAGGATGAAATGTCAAAAAAAGACCGGATGGATTATTATTATTATTATTATTATTATTATTATTATTATTATTATTCATTAGATTTGTATGCCGCCCCTCTCCGAAGACTGGGAATATGGAAATCCCCCAAGAAAGGATGGTGAAATTAGAATGAAGTAATATCTTGTGTGAAAAACAACTCCAAATATGGACAGAAGGAAGGGGCGTAAACAAGACATCAAGAAACCTATATAAGATGATCCCTGTATTTGAGTAATTCACCTCCAGAGGAACATGGGTATCTTCCCGTTACCTCTTCAGGACCCTGTATGCATGCCGGTCTATATTTTCTATATTTTGTTGTTAATGAAGAATTTTTCTTTTATTCTCCTGGTCTAACACCTGCTTTTCTCATTGTTTCTCTCTCTGAAGAGACAGAAAAGTGACGTTTTTATTCCCCCCCCCCCAAAAAAACCCCTATGGTGCATTTTATACTCCGGTGCGTCTTATACTCTGAAAAATATGGTAATTCCAGCAACAAATGTTGGCAGATGTTGTGGTTAGCTCTGGCCCTGCTCCTGCCCCAAGGACTGTGGATGTGGGGGAGACATCCACATGCCGCAGGCCTGTTTTGCCCCTGGTGGAATCTGCTGATGAAGGCTCCTCTGACCAAGAAGACATGAGTGACAGGGAGGAGGAGAGTGTGGCAGACATCTCCGAAGGAGATCAATTATCTAGCTCCTCCTTGGATTCAGAACAAGAGTTAATGATACAGCCACTCATGCGGAGAGCGATGCATAGGCAACAACAACTGAGAGATTATTATCAAAGAAAATGAGGCCACCTGTGGTTGGGTGGGGCTGTGGTAATTAGTGAGGCTGCTATAAATAGCAGCCTGTGGGTTTGGCCATTGTGGAGGATTATCTGATCGTTATGTTTCATGACTGCTTTACTGACTTTGACCTTTTGTGTGCTGATTTTTCCCCGTTTTGAAACTAACCCAGAGCAAAGTGTGTTTCACTTTGTGAAAGAAGAAGGACTGTGAATTGCCTCACAGCTGCAAGCTAAGTATCACAGAACTGATAAGGGACTTGTACAAATTACCAGTTTGTTTGGAGACGAGTGCTCTGTGCTCTACCAAAAGAGGGCTTAGTTTAAGTGAATTTTCATTATAAAGAACATTTTTTTTAATTTTCAAACGTGTGTGTGTCTGAAATTTGTACCTGTGAATTTTTGGGAGGATTCTACCAGAGAGCCCGACAGAACACACTGGTATCTTCCCGTTACCGCTTCAGGTCCCTGTATGCATGCTGGTCTATATTTTCTATATTTTGTTGTTAATGAAGAATTTTTCTTTTATTCTCTTGGTCTAACACCTGCTTTTCTCATTGTTTCTCTCTCTGAAGAGACAGAAAAGTGACGTTTTTAGAAACTTCTTTATCTCCAACCAGGAACAAGCATGTGTGCTCAAAAGCAGCAATCTAATGTGCTGAACCTGACCAGACTAAAGACGCTAGCCAGATGAATACCTGGTAGGCAGATTATATTTTCCTTATCCCCCCCCCCCCAAAAAAACCCCTATGGTGCGTTTTATACTTCGGTGCGCCTTATACTCTGAAAAATATGGTAATTCCAGCAACAAATTATTGACAAAATTGAACGGGTCCAAAGACGGGCTACAAGAATGGTGGAAGGTCTTAAGTATAAAACGTATCAGGAAAGTCTTAATGAACTCAATCTGTATAGTCTGGAGGACAGAAGGAAAAGGGGGGGACATGATCGAAACATTTAAATATGTTAAAGGGTTAAATAGGGTACAGGAGGGAAGTGTTTTTAACAGGAAAATGAACACAAGAACAAGGGGACACAATCTGAAGTTAGTTGGGGGAAAGATCAAAGGCAACATGAGAAAATATTATTTTACTGAAAGAGTAGTAGATCCTTGGAACAAACTTCCAGCAGACGTGGTAGGTAAATCCACAGTAACCGAATTTAAACATGCCTGGGATAAACATATATCCATTGTAAGATAAAATACAGGAAATAGTAAAAGGGCAGACTAGATGGACCATGGGGTCTTTTTCTGCCGTCAGTCTTCTATGTTTCTATGTTTCTAAATGTTGGCAGATAAATATATAAATAATCCCAACACCTACCTTTTCCAACAGCAACAGGAGTTTGTGGAAGTTTTCTAGCTAAATGGATATCCTGCTGGATATTTAACAAATTTCACCATGCCTAAGTATTAGATCTGATTTCTAAGCTTAATACTCAGTGTTTATTTTGCAAATCGTCTTGGTTAACCATCAGCTAGTAATGCTTGCTGACTCAACTTCATACTGTTTTAATGAGCTCCTTTGCAAGTACTGGGGGCTATTGCTGTGCTATCAAAAATGGGCTTGCTGCAATGAGCGCCTGCTGCTCGCTCAGCACTTGCCTGGCCAACTCACAAGAAAAAAAGAGGGAAAAGTGGGCAGAAACCTCTCAAGCTTTCAGCTGCTTCTCTTCCTGGAATTCTTGACAAGTGTTACCTTTAAAAACCAAACCTCGCAATGTAACTCCTCAGACACAATTCAGAGCCATTAGAGATGGCTGTGGAGATCAAAGAATAATGATGGCAGTTTCATATAACCTGCCCTCTCACATACAGTACATTATATCAATGTTTCCCAACCTTGGCCACTTGAAGATATTTGGACTTCAACTCCCAGAATTCCCCAGCCAGCAAATGCTGGCTGGGGAATTCTGGGAGTTGAAGTCCAGATATCTTCAAGTGGCCAAGGTTGGGAAACACTGCATTATATCAATGGCACTAATGGGCAGCCAAAATTTTTACTGCCACACTGTGGGTGTGGCTTATTTTGTGGATGTGGCTTAATGGTCATGTGACTGGGTAGGAGTGACTTGCTGGCCATGTGACCAGGTGGGAGTGGCCTGAATGAGCATCATCGTTCAATTGAACTGTTAAGTCCTCAAGTTACAACCTTACCAGTGTCGCTTGCTGGGGTGACAATTTGCTTCGCGTTTCCCATGCTCTCCTTCCTGGGTTGCTACCCCCCCCTGCCTCAGGCAGGGTAGTTGGGCAAACAGGTGCTGCCAGAAGCATAAATGCTGCCAGCGCTGTTTCCACCCACGCCTTCTGCTTGCACATCAGGCAGGAAGTGGCCGCGTGACGCTGGAGGGGAGCCAGGCAGGAGAGAGGGAAGCTCGTCCGAGGCCAGGAAGGAGGAAAGAGGAAAAAAGCAAGGAGCCTAGATGCAGCAGCAGCAGCAGGGAAGAAAAGAAGAGCTGAGCCCAGACCAATAATCCAGGAAGTGACAGCCACCAATCAGCTGAAGCTGCGCACGCATCTTCATTTCCACCAGTCGAACTGTGTTCCACCCCATCCTGCCTGCTGCCCACCCCTGGCTTCAGGTAAGGGTGCATAAGGGTTGTGAACATGACCATAAATACCAAGATAGAAAAGGTTTTGCCATTGCTTTTACCATCTTCTCAATCCAGCCTACAATGAATTATCCCTTCCAAATATTAATTAGGTGTATATCTTCTTACCTTTTATGCCTATATAAGATCAGTTATCTCCCATCACAACACTTTTGCCATCTGAGCCTGTTATGCTCCCAGTTGCTAGAAAGAGCAATTGAGTAAGGATTATGTTGTGCCCCTCCCCCTAGGAGCCGGGGTGACACAGTGGTTAGAGTGCAGCACTGCAGGCTACTTCAGCTAACTGCTAGCTGTAGTTCAGCCAGTCAGATCTCACCACCAGCTAAAGGTTGACTCAGACTTCCATCCTTCCAAAGTGGATAAAATGAGGACCCAGATTGTTGGGGGCGATATGCTGTTTCTGTAAACTGCTTAGGGAGGGCTGTGAAAGCATAAGGAAGCAATATATAAGTTTAAATGTAATTGCTATTGCTAAGTCCTCCATGTAGCTTTGATTGCATTAATGAAAAAACTGAGCATGAAACACAGCCCAATTTTTTTTCTCCAAAAGACAACTGGAGTTCCTTAGGGTTTTTTTTCTTTGAAAATGTTCCGCTTCTCAACCCAGATGTTTCTTTGGTTCTTCAGCTTCTTGGATGAGAAGCAAAAGGTTTTTCATCTTGGAGACAACCCTGATTTGAATTACTGATAATCTCCATATTGATGTGTAAACAGTTAATGTAGCTGACTGGTTGGTTTACTGTATTCATTTGTGATTATTTAGGACTTAGAATAATTTTATTGTGACTTTGAATGGACACTAACCAGCATACATTAAAAGGAAATTTCATTGCATACAGCTCTCAAAGGGTCACCATCTTCAATATACACTACATAAACATGATAGATAGATAGATAGATAAACAAACAAATAAACAAATAAATAAATATGCATATAACCCACAGGTATCATATGACACAGTGAAGCATCATAGCCTAGTCCAGATGTAGATAATAATAACAACAGAGTTGGAAAGGACCTTGGAGGTCTTCTAGTCCAACCCCCAGTTTAGGCAGGAAACCCTACACCACTTCAGACAAATTGTTATCCAACATCTTCTTTAAAACCTCCAGTGTTGGAGCATTCACAACTTCTGGAGGCAGGCTGCTCCACTGATTAATTGTTCTAACTGTCAGGAAATTTCTCCTTAGTTCTAAATTACTTCTCTCATTGTTTTGTTTCCATCCATTGCTTCTTGTCATCCTAAAATAAAATACAGGAAATAGTAGGGCAGACTAGATGGACCATGAGGTCTTTTTCTGCCGTCAATCTTCTATGTTTCTATGTTTCTAGAAAACACCGATGTTCAGATTTTTGTGATTCTTTTTTTTTTTATAATTCACCAATGCACTTCAAATCCCTAAGCTAAAATTTCAGCATTTACTTTCATTGATTAACACACTGCAACCTTTTTGGACTCAGGCTTCTAAGTGGAAATGATGCATATTAAAATACCAAGTGTGTCCCTCACCAGCTCTAATGGAGACAAATAGGTTTGAGGGAAGACAGATGTTGTGTTGAGTGGCTCCATGATGATTAAGTCAGAGTTTTCTGTTTATGTTATGCATTTCTGTGTGTGAGAATGTGTGAGCATGGATTTAGCAGCCCTCCTACCTAATTCTGTCTTTTTCTTAGAATCCTGAAGATTTGAATCTTTGGGAAGGGGGTTGTTTTGTTTTTTTAAATCAACTTCTTGTTAATGTAACTTTAATGTTCCATTAAGTTATGAAGATAGGATTCTATAATAATAATAATAATAATAATAATAATTATTATTATTATTATTATTATTATTTATTAGATTTGTATGCCGTCCCTCTCCGAGGACTTGGAGTGACTCACAACAACAATACACCATGTACAAATCTAATGTTAAAAAACAATTTAAAACCCTTACCGTGTTTCCCCGAAAGTAAGACAGTGTCTTACTTTCTTTTTATCCCCAAAAGCCCCACTATGTCTTACTTTCGGAGTATGTCTTATATTGGAAAAAAATTGTTGAATTTTTTGTTTTAACCATAAAATTAACATTTAGACACGGTGACGTATGGAGGGGGGGCGCGGAAGTGGGCAGGAGGCGGCGCTCATTTGGATCAGATGGAGGCGGCAGACGCGGTGACGTATGGAGGTGGGCGGCGCGGAAGTGGGCAGGAGCCGGCGCTCATTTGGATCAGACGGAGGCGGCAGACGCGGTGACGTATGGAGGGGGGTGGCGTGGAAGTGGGCAGGAGGCGGTGCTCATTTGGATCAGATGGAGGCGGCAGACGCGGTGACGTATGGAGGGGGGCGGCACGGAAGTGGGCAGGAGGCGGCGCTCATTAAGATCAGAGGGAGGTGGCAGATGCGGCGACGTATGGAGAGGGGGACGGTGTGGACATGGGCAGGAGGCGGCGCGCAGTTAGATGAGAGGGAGGCGGCAATACCCCTGTGTTTCCCCGAAAGTAAGACATATGTCTTACTTTCGGGGTACGGCTTATATTAGCCGACCCCCCTGAAACCCCCGATACATCTTACAATCGGGGGTGTCTTACTATCGGGGAAACAGGTATTATAATAAGAAAAACAATCACACAACCTAACAGACCATACATAAAACCATAATAGCTAGGGGTCTATTATCTAACAAATGCAATAATAACTTCATAAGCAACTTCCGTCTACTTCAGATTTACCATTTTTCAATATTCTCACATCATTTATTCTTTTTACATTTGTAACATACACACAGATGTTAATAAAACTGAAAATTACTTTACCATGAAATCTAAAAGTTTAGATGAACCCCCAATCAAAATATTCTATCAACCAGAAGCCAGCGGTGAAATCTACTTACCTTTCCTAACTGTTTAGAAGATGTGCAATTTTCATGCATGTTTTTTCACCCTCTGCACATGGGCAGAAGGCTTTACGTGTGCAGAGGGTTAAAAAATGAAAATGGCGGCATCTGGGCGGACGGGCAGAGCCTCATGGCTGCCGTCACTACCGGTTCTCTGAATCACCAGCCGCTGCTACCGTTATGAGCGAACTGGGGGAAAACGGTAGCATTTCATCCCTGCCAGAAGCCCACTAATTGGATTCCCATATTCTGCTAAACCATAATAAAATTTATTGCTTGAATGTATCCAGCCATTTTACTTAATAAACTATATGTCAGCATTCCAATTAACATCACCCCGGCATTAAGGGCAGAGGCGGATGTGCGCTGCGCATGCAGCTTTGCTTCCTCTGCCGCATAAATCCCAGCGGCCGGTCAGGTCCCACAGAGTTGGCCTTCTCCAGGTCATGTCAAGTAGACCAGTGTTTCCCAATCTTGGCAACTTGAAGATATTTGGACTTCAACTCCCAGAATTCCCCAGCCAGCGAATGCTGGGAGTTGAAGTCCAGATATCTTCAAGTTGCCAAGTTTGGGAAACACTGAACTAGGCAATGTCGCTTGGTGAGGCCCAGGGGAAGAGCCTTCTCTGTGGGGGCTCTGGCCCTCTGGAATCAGCTCAACCCAGAGATTCGCACTGCCCCCACCCTCCTCGCCTTCCACAAGAATATTAAGACCCACCTATGTCACTAGGCCTGGGGCAATTAGATCTGGTCCGCCTGACCAATAAATGTGATACATGGTATGATTGCATTGTCTGATTGAGTAATACATAGGGTTTTTAGCTATAGTTTTTTTAAATTTATTAGATTTGTCCTGCACGCTTTTTTTCTATATTTATTCTGTGAGCCTCCCCGAGTTTTCGGAGAAGGGCAACATACAAATCTAATAAATTATTATTATTATTATTATTATTATTATTATTATTATTATTATTATTATTTATGTCAGTACAACACAGAAAACGAGATCACTATGCTGGATTTCGTATTTCATCACCAGTCGGGCGCTTCCCAAGCACCTAGGACTGCGTGATGTAGCGGCGAATTATGTTTGCCGATTATTATTATTATTATTATTATTATTATTATTATTATTATTATTATATCAATACAACAGAGCAAACGAGATCACTATGCTGGATTTCGTATTTCATCACCAGTCAGGTGCTTCTCAAGCACCTAGGACTGCATGATGTAGTGGCGAATTATGTTTGCCGATCCCAGTAAAGCCGCCTTTTGCAATTGACAGATGGAGATCTTGTCAATTCCGATGGTTTTCAAATGTCCGCTGAGATCCTTTGGCACTGCGGCCAGGGTGCCAAGTACCACTGGGACCACTTTCACTGGCTTATGCCAGAGTCATTGCATCTCGATATTTAGATCTTCATATTTCACTAATTTCTCTAGCTGCTTCTCCTCAATTCTGCTGTCCCCTGGGATTGCGATGTCGATGATCCATAATTTCTTTTTCTCCGCAATCAGGATGTCTGGTGTGTTGTGCTTCAGAATTCGGTCAGTCTGAAGTTGGAAGTCCCCCAGTAGTTTTGCTTGCTCATTTTCAACCACTTTTCCGGGCTTACGATCCCACCAGTTCTTTGCCACTGGTAAATGGTAGTTCCGGCACAAGTTCCAGTGGATCATCTGTGCCACAGCATCGTGTCTACGCTTGTAGACAGTCTGTGCAATCTTTTTGCAGCAGCTGAGTATGTGATCGATTGTTTCATCTGTTTCTTTACAGAGTCTGCACTTTGGATCCTCTGTTGATTTTTCAATTCTGGCTTTGACAACATTTGTTCTAATTATTATTATTATTATTATTAGTAGTAGTAGTAGTAGTAGTAGTATTAGTATTATTAGTATTATAACAACAATAACAACCCATACTGATTATGGGTGCGGACAGGTGCGCACGCTTTCGGCACACAACGACAAAAAGGTTAGCCATCACTGGTATAAGGTCTCCTGCTTTGAACAGTGGATGGGACAAGAAAGCCTCTGAGCTCACTTCCAGCCCTATGATTCGATGTTTATCTTCTTATTGTGAACTTTATAATGGTGACTGAAGCATTTTACTCTAGAAATCTGCACAGAAAACTAATGATTATGTTAAGTTATTTATTCCTCGGACTAAGTCAAGGGTTAATGCATATGAATTGTGTTTTCCCTTTTCCTCATTTGATTCTCTGCCACGTTTCAGAAAAAAATATTTTTACAGACTGCATTATTTTCTATCCAGCAGTTCAAAGGGAGAAACTCCTACCTTTTTCTTCCACGATGATCTTAGACTTGCAGCCGTTTCAGGAATATTTTAAGCATTCTACAGTAGGTGGCTTTTAAGTGACTCAGTTTTATATTCTGAAAAAAAAATACATGGATTTCCAACCTCTGGGAACTATTTATAGAACAGTACAGAGGTACCATCTAGTGAAAAGCTCATCTTTGTCCTGCAGAGCTGGAGGTATAGAGTATGCAATGTTCTCTGACCTAGAAACACTTTTTCCCAATCGCATGCTTCTTTCTCCCACAGGCGCTCATCACCAGCTGTATGGATAGCTGCTGCAGCAGTAGAAAAGACAGATCAATTATTAAAAGTATCTTCCTTTGCTTAGAATGGCTCTCCCCATTAAAAGGGGGAGGAAAAAAGGGAAGTGGTAAGGGACAAAAGAGTTGGGTCTTCTCTGGGTCCCGTCAGCTAAACAGTGTTGGCTGGCGGGGCTGCTGGGGAGGGCCTTCTCTGTGGCTGCTCCAACTCTCTGGAACCAGTCACCTCCTGAGATCCAGACTACCCCCACCCTACTGGCCTTCCAGAAAGTGGTGAAGACCTGGCCTTTTCTGCATGCCTGGAGCCATTGATCTAACAGTGGTAAACATTGAGATCTGGCCATAAATGTTATGCTTGGGTTTAACTGTTGGTTTTAGCGGTTTTAATATTATTTGAATGTTTTATATTTTTGGTTGTGAGCTGCCCTAGGGAGTTGGGTGGCATAAAAATTGAATGGATGGATCGACAGACAGACAGACAGACTCTCTAGGGAAGAGAAAATGCTACGGATGCTCTCTTAGAAAAGGGATGGGGATGGGATAGCTGCAGAATGCAGCCGCGACAGCTATTGTGGGGCTTCCCAGATTCACCCACGTTTCTATAACACTCCGTGGCCTGCAGTGGCTGCCGATCAGTTTCCGGTCACAATTCAAAGTGTTGGTAATGACCTTTAAAGCCCTACATGGCATTGGACCAGAATACCTCCGGAACCGCCTTCTACCGCACGAATCCCAGCGACTGATAAGGTCCCACAGAGTTGGCCTTCTCCGGGTCCCGTCAACCAAACAATGTCATTTGGCAGGCCCCAGGGGAAGAGCCTTCTCTGTGGCGGCCCCAGCCCTCTGGAATCAACTCCCCCCGGAGATTAGAACGGTCCCCACCCTCCTTGTCTTTCGCAACTTACTCAAGACCCACCTATATCGCCAGGCATGGGGGAACTGAGACATCTCCCCCAGGCTTTTATATTTTATGTGTTGTATGATTTTAATCTTGGCGTTTTTATATATCTTTTTATTATTAGATTTGTTTTAATGTTACACTGTTGTTTATTATTGTTGTGAACCGCCCCAAGTCTTCGGAGAGGGGCGGCATACAAATCCAATAAATAATAATAATAATAATAATAATAATAATAATAATAATAATAATAATAATAATAATAATAAAGGGAGATTACAAAACAGCATTGCTTTCTGGCTCCCAAGTTATCTTCCTGTTACAGGTGAGGAACAGGTCATACATACAATTGGCTTGATGTGTCTACAGCAGAGGTCCCCAACCTTTTTTGCACCAGGGACCGGCTTTAAGCTAGACCAGTTTTCCATGGCCCGGTGGGGGGGGGGAGCTAGCTGTCAGCGGCGCCGTAAAAGGGGCGATCAAGAGAGGAATGGGTGAATGAATGGACGGAGGGTGGGAAGGAAGGAAAGAGGGAAGGGACAGGAACAGAAGAAGGGTGCAAAGGAAGCAAGAAAAGGTGTGAAAGGGGAGAGTAAGAGAGGAAGGAGTGAAAGAAGGGAATGAGGGAGGAAAGAAGGGAGGAAGGAAAAGGAAAGCAAGAAATGGAGTGAGGAAAGGAAGGAAGGAAAGAAAGAAAGAAGGGGGGAAGGGACAGGAACAGAGGAAGGAAGGAAGGAAACTTATGAAAGGGGAGAGTAAGGGAAGAAGGTAGGAAGGAGAAAGAAAAGAAGAAATAGAGGAAGGGAAGGTAAAAGAGAGAAAGAAAAAGAGCAAGAAAGAAAGCAAGAAAGAGAAAGAAAGAAAGGCAACTTCAAAGAAAGGCTCACTGAGCATCTCTCACTCTCTCTCTCTTTCTATCCCTCTTTCTTTCTTTCTCTTCCTTTCTCTCTCTCCTCTTCCTTTATCTCCTCTCTCTCTCCCTCTCTCTTTCTCTCCCCCCTCTCTCCCCTTTCCCTCTCTCTTTCTCTCTCCCTCTCTTGCTATCTCTCCCCCCTTTCCCTCTCTCTTTCTCTCTCTCCCTCTCTTGCTATCTCTCCCCCCTCTCCCTCTCTCTTTCTCCCTCTCCCTCTCTTTCTCTCTCTCTCCCCCTCTTTCTCTCTCTTCTTCTCACTTTCTCTCTCTTGTTTTCTTTCTGTCTCTTTTGCTTTCTCTCTCTCTCACTCTTTCTTGTTTTCTTTCTCACGCTCTTTCTCTCTCTTGTTCTCTCTCTTGCTATCTCTTTCTCCCCCCCTTTCTCTCATTCTCTCTTTCTCACTTTCTCTCTATCTTGCTGTCTGTTGCTATCACTCACTCTCGTTCTCCGTTCTTCTCAGCGGTGACGCGCGCACGCCCTGCCCGCCTCACCTTTGCGAGAGCACTTTCGCCCCGGGCTCTCAGCAAGGGGGTTTGCAGGAGAGGTGGGGCCGGCGAAGGTGATATTCAATGTCGGGGGCGCACAGGCGGTTGCACGCGCTCCCTATCTCCCTGCTAGCCCACTCGGAATATTCAAAATAAGAAAAGCCTTCGCCGGCAAAGGTTTTTCTTATTTTGAATACTCCGAGTGGGCTAGCAGGGAGATAGGGAGCGCGTGCAACCGCCCGTGCGCCCCCGACATTGAAGACCTCCGCTGAGAAAAGCCTTTGCCGGCATTTCCTCTCGGCATCAAGGAGGTGCAGCGGCGGGCAGAGAGAGGGAAGGGGGGGGCAGCGGCGTCCCTCCTGGCCTTGGCGGGCCGCCCGACCCTCCCCACCTCCTGCAAACACGGCGGGCGGCGGGGGGAGAGCGAGGAGCCGGTTCCGGCGGGCGCGGGGCTTGGCTGGCTGGCGGAGCGCCACTGGTGGTGCGGAAAGGCCGAGGGGGCCCTGGCGCCGCGGACCGGCTGAAAACCCCCAACGGCCCGGTGCCGGTCCGCGGACCGGCGGTTGGGGACCTCTGGTCTACAGGAATGAATTGATGATTTAAAAAAAACAGGTATGAAAAATGACTTTCCTTGAAGTCATCACAGAATTCCAGAAATTGTATTGTACTTTTTTTTTTGACAATGCCCTCTTGCCCTCTCCCCCCCCCCTTAGATTAGAGAAGGAGCTGGAAATGACAGTAGAACCTTTACATTTTAAAAAGGGGATCAAAATTCTCGGTTTGAAAAGCACTAGATTAAGAAAATAATGCTTTTTAGGCCATTGTTCATTGGAACACTTTAGTGCAGGGGGTCTCCAACCTTGGTAACTTTAAGCATGAAGGACTTCAACTCCCAGAATTCCCCAGACAGCTTTGGAATTCTGGGAGTTGAAGTCCTCCAGGCTTAAAGTTGCCACGTTTGGAGACCTCTGCTTTAGTGGAACCGTGGCTTTAAAATACCTTTAAATGATACTCACAAAACTCCAATAGCAAATTAAAAGTTGTTTGCATTTTTTAAAAAACGGCTGAATCGTTGATTGATATCAAATTCAATCACTAGTCCTCGACCTGTGACCAATTGAGTCCAAATTTTCTGTTGCTAAGTGAGACATTTGTGAATTTTGCCCCAGTTTTTGCCACAGTTGCTACATGAATCATTGCAATTGTTCAATTAGTGACATGGTTGTTAAGTGAATCTGGCTTCCCCATTGACTTAGCTTGTCAGATGGTCACAAAAGGTGATCACATGACCCCGCGATACTGCAACGGTCATAAATACGAGTCAGTTTCCGAGCATCTGAATTTTGATCATGTGGCGATAGATATGCCACTATGGTCATAAGTGTGAAAAATGGTTATAAATCATTTTCAATGCCATTGTAGCTTCAAATGGACAATAAATGAACTGCTATAAATCAAGAAAAGGAATCCTCAATCTGAGTATTGTATTGGCAGTTCTGTCTTAGCAAAAATTTCAGAAGAGAAGGATTTAGGGGTAGTGATTTCTGACAGTCTCAAAATGGGTGAGCAGTGTGGTCGGGCAGTAGGAAAAAGCAAGTAGGATGCTTGGCTGCATAGCTAGAGGTATAACAAGCAGGAAGAGGGAGATTGTGATCCCCTTATATAGAGCGCTGGTGAGACCACATTGGGAATACTGTACTGTGTTCAGTTCTGGAGACCTCACCTACAAAAATATATTGACAAAATTGAACGGGTCCAAAGACGGGTTACAACAAGAATGGTGGAAGGTCTTAAGCATAAAACGTATCAGGAAAGACTTAATGAACTCAATCTGTATAGTCTGGAGGACAGAAGGAAAAGGGGGGGCATGATCGAAACATTTTAATATGTTAAAGGGTTGAATAAGGTTCAGGAGGGAAGTGTTTTTAATAGGAAAGTGAACACAAGAACAAGGGGACACAATCTGAAGTTAGTTGGGGGAAGGATCAAAAGCAACATGAGAAAATATTATTTTACTGAAAGAGTAGTAGATCCTTGGAACAAACTTCCAGCAGACGTGGTTGGTAAATCCACAGTAACTGAATTTAAACATGCCTGGGATAAACATATATCCATTGTAAGATAAAATACAGGAAATAGTATAAGGGCAGACTAGATGGACCATGAGGTCTTTTTCTGCCGTCAGTCTTTTATGTTTCTATGTTTCTAAGAACTACCTATATTATGATTGGCATTAGATCCTGTAAAATCACATGGACACCATGATCTTGGGTAAGATTTGGGAATTATTTTTAAATGTTGTTTAAGGGTTGCAGGTATTTTAGCTCTTGTTTCATATGAGATCATGCATTAGCATCCATTATTCCAAAAGTTACTTTGTTCCTCAAACTAAAAGAACCAGTTTCTGTACTATTTCTGGATTAGGAATAATCAGTCTAGGAAAGCTGTCATCATTTGCTTTGATGTGATTTCCATAAAGGTAATGAGCAAATCTTGATCATCTACCTTAGAAACAGATCCACCTAACTTTCTTAAATGCTTGGGGGATTTTATTTATTTCTTCATTTGATTTCTATAGTTGCCCATCTACCGTATTTTTCGGAGTATAAGACGCACCGGATGTAAGGTGCACCTTAGTTTTGGGGGAGGAAAATAGGGAAAATTCTTGACAGAGAATAACAATGAAAGAGCTTGCAAATGGATAAGAGCTGGGAACATCGTTAGCACCTGGTTAGGGCTGGAAAGAAACATTTGGAGCAAGTTAGAGCAAAGAAAAAACCCTGCAAGCTTGGAAAACATTATTTGCAAAGTGTAACAATAAAAGAACTTGCAAGGTAAGAACTGGGAAAATCATTAGCACCTAGTTGGGGCTGGGAAAAAAAGCTTTGGAAAAAGCTACAATCAGAATATAAGATACACCTGAATTTTCAGCCTCTTTTATGGGGGAAGAAGCTGTGAATTATACTCCGAAAAATATGGTAATTTAGGCAGCTTACAATAAAACAGATTAGGACTGCTGGAATGTGGGAATAATTTAGAATAGTGATGTTGAACCTATGGCACGGATGCCACAGGTGGCACGCGGAGCCATATCTGCTGGCACGCGAGCTGTTGCCTTAGCTCAGCTCCAATGTGCATGTTTGCCGGCCAGCTGATTTTTAGCTCACACAGAGGCTCTGGGAAAGCATTTTTGGCTTCCAGAGAGCCTCTGGGGTGGATGGGAGAGGGCATTTTTCCCCTCCACTGGCTCCAGGGAAGCCTTTGGAGCCTTGGGTGGGCAAAACATGAGCCTACTGGGCCCACCAGAACTTGGGAAAGAGGCCTTTTCCGGCCTTCAGAGAACTTCAAGGGGCAGGAGAAGCTGTTTTTGCCCTCCCTGGGCATTGAATTATAGGTGTGGGCAATCACACATGCACAATAGCGCACGCTCAAGCTGTTTCGGCACCGGAGGGAAAAAAGGTTCGCCATCACTGACTTAGGACAACAACACCAACATCAGATGAATGTTATTGAATGAATGTTTATTTGGGTTTATTACTGGTTTGTATTTCTTTTGTAATTTAATGTTATATATTTTCTTGTTTTATATTGCCTATGACTGTACACCAGACAGCATCAACTAGGAATTGGGCTGTTTAGAAGTTAAATAAATTAAATTAAACTAAATCACAGTCATTCCGAGTCTGCGGAGAGGGGCGGCATACAAATCTAAATAATAAATAAATAAATAAATAAATTTTATTATCTATCTATCTATCTATCTATCTATCTATCTATCTATCTATTTATTGGATTTGTATGCCACCCCTCTCCGGAGACTCGGGGCGGCTAACAGCAATAATAAGACAGCATATAATAATAATCCAATACTAAAAACAATTAAAAACCCATTATAATAAAAACCAAAAAGACATACAGACATACCATGCATAAAACTGTAAAGGCCTTGGACATGCATGCATCTAGCCAGCTGTTTTTCAGAACTCTTTTGTTCTCTTACAAGTCCCCAAGCAATTAAACTCCTTTAAAAGTAAAAGCTGAGATTATTCTATGAACTCACTCAGTTTGAGGGCACAGACTGCAATCACGGCTGTGCAGATATATATTTTTATCCCTTCCCCAGCAATTTTTCCTAATTCTACTGTATTAAAAATTAATGTAATCTGCAGTGATGCAGCAGCTGTTTTTATTTAGGAAATAATACAAAAGTATATAAAAGAACCAGAGTGGAAGCATTGGAGAGTGGATTGTATTTATTCTCTTTGACAAAAGAAAAGTACTGTAATAATACTAAGCTCCGTCATTTACAGGAAGAGGGGCATAAATATTTCATACGCTCTAAAGATAACTGACTGGCAAGATGTCATTCCTCCAATTATTCTTGAGTCCATTGTTCTGCCAACATGATCCTCTTTGACAGGTAAATGGATCGCTTCACTGCACCTCCACCTACGGAAAAATGTTATCCTGGAAACTTTGGGGTGGGGATGTAACAAAGCGATTGCATTTGAATTTCTCTCTCGTTACTGAAACTCATTCAAAGTCTGTTGCTTTCTTTTCTTTCTCTAGTATTACCGATTTCTCTAGTATTCTAATATTTTGCATTTCTTCAATGTTCCCAAGAAATAGCATGTTTTCTTTTGAAAAATGATAGTGATGCTGGTACAGTGGTACCTGTACTTACAAACTTAATTCGTTCCATGACCAGGTTCTTAAGTAGAAAAGTTTGTAAGAAGCAGCAATTTTTCCCATGGGAATCACTGTAAAAGCAAGCAATGCGTGCGATTGGGGAAACCACAGGGAGGGTGGAGGCCCTGTTTCCTCCCAGGAGATTCCTAGAGAGGCCCCACGGAGGCTTCTCCCCGCCTTTTCCGGTTGGTTTGATTGGGATATTCCAGTAGAATAACCCAATAAAGCTATTACAACATCCCAATATAGCTATTAGAATCCAACTATGGCAGCGTTTCTCAACCTTGGCAACTTGAAGATATTTGGACTTCAACTCCCAGAATTCCCCAGCCAGCGAATTCTGGGAGTTGAAGTCCAAATATCTTCAGATACCATATTTCAACACTTAAATATGGTATCTGAATTGGGTCTGGATGTTGGAAGTGGGTAGCACTATGATTAGCTGGTTCTTTTCTTTTCTTCGGGCCCAGGCTCTACCTTCAATTCAATGAGGTACAGCAAGGTTTGGTACTTTATCTGTTCCTTAACGTCTATATGAAGCCACCAAGAGACATCATCTGGCAGCACAGGGAGAGGTGCCATAATTATACTTATGGTGCTTAATTTTACAACTTCACCCTGGCCAACTAATTGAAGTTGGAGGCCCTGTTTTGGTGTTTGGAGGTTATAGACAGCGAAGGGCTGCAAAAAAATTTACTACCACACTGTGGGTGTGGCTTATTGTGTGGGTGTGGCTTGACCAGGTAGGAGTGGCTTGCCGGCCATGTGATGAGGTGAGAGTGCCTTGATATTCATGTGACCGGGGGTGGCTTAAAGGTGGGAGTGGCTTACCGACCAAGATAAGTTTTCAAATAGATGCTTGGACTTTTTTTCAGTTGATTAAGTCACATTATTTGAATAGCCACAAAAAGGACAAATGATAGACAGTATTATTTGTTGAGGAGCACAGTAACATAGAAACATAGAAGTCTGACGGCAGAAAAAGACCTCATGGTCCATCTGGTCTGCCCTTATACTATTTTCTGTATTTTATCTTAGGATGGATATATGTTTATCCCAGGCATGTTTAAATTCAGTTACTGTGGATTTATCTACCACGTCTGCTGGAAGTTTGTTCCAAGGATCTACTACTCTTTCAGTAAAATAATATTTTCTCATGTTGCTTTTGATCTTTTCCCCAACTAACTTCAGATTGTGTCCCCTTGTTCTTGTGTTCACTTTCCTATTAAAAACACTTCCCTCCTGGACCTTATTTAAACCTTTGACATATTTAAATGTTTCCATCATGCCCCCCGTTTTCCTTCTGTCCTCCAGACTATACAGATTGAGTTCATTAAGTCTTTCCTGATACGTTTTATGCTTAAGACCTTCCACCATTACAATTTTAAGGTTTTGTACTCAACATTTTAAGGTTTTGTACTCAACCCACAAGGTTCAATATAACAGATCAGGCAAGCAAGTAGCTCAATTTTCTTTAATTGCTATAAAAGCTCAGTTCTAGATAATGATTAAAATGATTGAAGTAAAAACATACTATTTAATTATTTCCCCTTTTAAAAGTAATTAAGGAGCATACTAAGGTACTAGAGAAGGAACGACAATTAAAAGAACTATTAAGTATTCAATAAATAGTGCATAGACTTACTATCTCCACTGCGTCTCGTCACCCCGCTGGTGGGGGCAGCAGCTCATCACTGGTTATAGAGGTTTGGATCAAAAGCAACAAGGAACAGCTCAACATTATAAAAGTGACTGCCCTTAGTTTTAGCAGGGGCCCTGGTTCTGGTGACTTTTCATCTCTTGCTTTGGGTAGGGCTACACCAGGCCATACAAATTCGGTAGCAATTTGGACTCTTGGACTCACATTTTCTGTCTGAGGAACAGATAGAAGCTGTGGCTAGCAAATATGTTGCGTAACACTTACTTATATCCATTCCTTGACCAGGAAATTCTGCTTATATTCATTTTAATTATAGAGAGCTTCATTGACTGGAGCTACATACTTTAGGCTCACTAAAAACAACACATCCACAAAATGAGTCAGATCTCTCTAAGTGCCATTATTTATTACACCAGTTTAAACACAACACTGATAGAATATTTTAAAACTTGATGCTACTTATATATGTGTCTCAGAAAATACCTCCTCTTTTAAGTTATATAACTTTGCCACAATAACATCAGAGGGAAAAAGATAATTATATGGGTTGCACTATAATTATAGAAAACACGTTCTACTTTAAGAAATTCTCCTGGCATAATCACTAGAGAAATCCAGAGTTTTATAAGGCTTAAAAATATAATTTGACTTTGGATGCCTCTAGCTTTAGAGGACAAATTTTGATACAATAACTGTAGACACCAAGCTGTGTCTTACAAACTAGATTTGCTGATGACTAGAAAACCAGGCACTAACACATGGAGCCTTCTTAATTCAGAAATTTTGATTAATCATTCATCGTAAACTCTTCTTGGCTAGATCAAAGGGAAATAATAAATTTTGGAGTGTGGGATTAGTCTCTTTGTTTCTAGTTTTTTCATTGTTTGGAAATATTACTGGGGTTTTCTTTTCAGATTTAAGGGTTCTGAATAAATTAACTGTGGTTGAGAAAAAAAATCAATAGGGTTATTATCACTGCTATGGTCACTTGGTTTTCAATTTAAATAGATTTTATACTGTAGCTAATGCTTGTTAGCAAATATTGACAATCAAGAACTTGGTTAATACAGTGATACCTCATCTTACAAACGCCTCATCATACAAACTTTTCGAGATACAAACCCGGGGTTTAAGATTTTTTTGCCTCTTCTCACAAACTATTTTCACCTTACAAACTCACCTCTGCCGCTGGGATGCCCCGCCTCCAGACTTCCATTGCCAGCGAAGCACTCATTTTTGCGCTGCTGGGATTCCCCTGATTCTCCCTTTGCTGGGAAACCCCAGCTCCAGACTTCCGTTGCCAGCGAAGCACTCGTTTTTGCGATAATAATAATAATAATAATAATAATTATTATTATTATTATTATTATTATTATTATTATTATTATTATTATTATTTATTGGATTTGTATGCTGCCCCTTTCCGTAGATTCCCCTGCAGCATTGCAAAACACAGAAGTCTGGAGGTGGGGTTTCCTATGGAGGGGATCCTCAGGGGAATCCCAGCAGCGCAAAAACGGCTGGCAAAAGGGGTGAATTTTGGGCTTGCACGCATTAATCGTTTTTAAATTGATTCCTATGGGAAACATTGTTTCATCTTACAAACTTTTCACCTTAAGAACCTCGTCCCAGAACCAATTAAGTTTGTAAGACAAGGTATCACTGTACTAAAATTGGTGACTTTGCTCTCTTGGAAAGGCATGAAAGAGCAATTACTCTTTCTGCAAAAAGTATCTGGGAAGTTGGATGGTATGTTTTTCAATAGCTGGTTCTAAATGTCTTGCATTTAATATCTTAATTTAAGATCTTAGATATATTCCTCTCCAGAAAAAAAAGAATACAGTACAAGGAAATAAAACATATTTTCCCTCTGGATCAATTTACATATGCATGTTTATCTCAGTGAAATTAGAATTGCATTAAATTTGTGAATGGTCATCATAGAGGGGGGGAAATTAAATCACCTTGGGTACAATAAATTTAATGTTTGGTCATGTGGGAAGCTTTATATCAAAATATACTTTATTCCTTATACAGTAGTACCTCTAGATACGAGCTGCTCCACATGCGAGTATTTCAAGATACGAGCCACGAGGGGAGAGAAATTTCTGTTCCAGACCCGAGCTCAAATTCAGGATACGAGCCGAGCGTCCACTAGGTGGCGCAGGAATCCTTGCTTTTGGTTATCTCGGAGGGGAAAAACAAAGTCTAAAGCCATTTGTTCCCGATACGAGTTGCTCAACATACAAGCTCCCTTCTGGAACCAATTATACTCGTATCTAGGGGTACTACTGTATTGTCTACATCTTCCCATAAGCATTAAAAGAATCCACAATGGGCTGAAAATCAGCATCTCCACTGGATAATTGACAGTCAAACTGAAACTATGTCAATCAAGTAAAAATAGCAAATAGGAGAAAATATTTTTTCAAACTTCCCTAAACCCCAAAACAAGTTACCCAGACTTAATACACACAGCAAATATGAGCTTGTAAAGATAATAAAGTTAATTAAAACTGTCTTGCACAGAACTGCATGTTCACCAAAATAAACATCATAGATATGTACCTACACACACCCACACACACTTTAAGTGTCACCCTAAAGCAGTGTTTCTCAATTATTTTGTGTTATGCCCCTTCCCAGGAAGAAGTAAACATTTCGGTTCATATTCAAAGCAGCATGAAGCTAATAACTTCAGTCTGATGATGGCGAATGTGATTTCGCCGAAACACCGCAAAGACACTCAAAATATTACACGGGGTAAAACCCAAACTCAGAACAATCTATATACATATACCCATTAAAATCTACGAATATACATACATACATATATATATACATACATACATACATACATGATTAAAGTTTGTTGCAAAATCAAAACCAGAAGCTCACACAGATGACTGATTCAGATGAATTCAATAACTTCTATATAAATATAACAATATATATTTACAATACAATTTAGCAGATTAGAAACACAAGCAGAGTTCAGAGTAGAGGAATACCGAATGGAGACTGGAGCCGCACCCAGCCTTTAGCTTAAGTTCCAGTTTTGATTCTCTGCACAGACTCAGAACTGCTTAGCTCCCATTGGCTGACTGAGTTGCTACGCCTATTCATTGGCTGACTTTGTTACCACTGGCTCTCTCAGTCATGAATATTTTAACAAGGCAAAGAGAAAGCTCATATGATACTAACCAACCCCATGACTGTGTTTCAGCTTGAGATACTCTTGATGACTGATACCTGACTGGACTTCTGAAAGCTGACCCTGATGCCTCCTCTCTGCCCAGTGGTACAAATATGCTGAGTAACCTTTTTTGCTATATCCTCATTGCTTTTATCTCGTATCTGCTAGTTTAAATAAAACCTCCCAAATTTTCATCTGAAAGTAGCTTTTTTCCTCTTCTCCCATCACAATTTTGTTGTGAAGTTATCAAGTACATTGATGTGCTTGATGAAGCAATGAGAGTTTGGGATCTGGACAGTCCTGTAGGCCACTGTAGGCTGTTATGGAAACATGAAGTTGTGGGGAGATCCACAGAAGAAATGCTGGACATAAACAACCATGAGATGATGATGAGGAAGATCAATAGAAAACAGCAGCTCAGCTTTAGCTGGGAAAAGTCCTGCAGGAAAACATTCAGATCATTCAAAGAAGATCTAAACTGATGAATTCTCTAGTTAAATGCTAGTGCAATTTCCAAAATTGTGTACTTTATCCTTAATCCTGATCTTAAAAAGCACTGAACAAGAAGACTATGTAATCCTTGCTTTCTTGTTGTGTGTGCCTACCAGTGAAGGGCCACACAACCTTTCCCTACCGGATCGGTCCTGGAGGCTGGCGTGGGTGCGGGTGGCGGTACGCACCCCCCCATGAGAATTTGCTTCTATACATGCGCGGAAGCAAAGGAATTGGTGAAAATTGCCAAAATCCTTCGTGAGGATGTTCGCACACATAAGATTTTGGTGATTTCTTTGCTTCCGTGCATGCATGTAAACAAATTCTTACGGGGGAGCACATAGGGGCGCAGCGGGAATGTGCAGGGTTTCATGCACTGCCGTTTCCGCTAATGGATTGGCAATCCCAGGCGTACTCAGGGCAGCCCAACACTGGTGCTTGTCACTCCCCTTTCTGATCACTGGTCACTACTTTTCTGTGGTCACTCTGCATTGGGCTAGCTAGAGGAAAGACCAGCCATCTTCCTTCTGCAGAAAGACCTCCCCAACCAGCATCTTCTGAAGCAATCAATATTTATATACATATATTTTTCTGAATTTGAAAATTAAGGGAGACTAGGATAGATCTATTTCAGCCTTATTTTGGCCTCATCAGCTAGCCATACCCACTGGGACTTGAACCTGCAACCTTTGCCTTGTAAGGCAGAGAATTATCCTCTAGGCTACAGTATCCAATCCCTTCAGCTCTGCACCAGGGAAGGGTTACATATTTTTGTGTCGAATCACCCTGGTGTATTGAAGGAACATCACATATATACATATACTGGTTTAGTGTTCCTTTGAAAGAATATTAGGCAGCCTTTGCAATACAAAACTAGCACTTTTTTGAGAAATAATCATCTACCGCAGAGTGTAAATTGGAACGAGAGCTGCGCTCTGCGAGTTGCTGGAATCGTCATCAACAATTGTATTACAGGCATTCTGCTTTCTGCTTTTGCTGTCAAGGGATTTGTGCAGTTGTGGTTTTACTGGTTTTATTATTTTTGCTTCTCTTCCAGCACTAGTTCAAGGCAGAGTTTACTCATTCTCTATTATCCCATTTCATCTCAGACTCGTCCTGTAATCTGCAAACCTATTTATCTGGGGGGAGGGACATGGTACACCCGTATTCCAAAATAGCAATTTGACAGGCAGCAAAACCAGCCATTCTAAGCCCTCCCAGGTTCTTGCCCCTCCATCCTTTTAAAAAAAAGATTGCTGGTTGTTTTTCTTCTGCCAGGTGACAATTGTTGGGAATAAAACCAAGTGATGGGAATCTAATAATCTCTCATATTAAAGCAGCAAGAACTGTCCCAGTCACTGGCCTCATTAGTGATGCTGAAAAAAATTTTCGCCATGAAGAAAGCACAGTTTCTGCCAGTTTATTTTTCTGTTGGGCTAATGCCTTGATTATTATTACACTAGGTATATTCCAGAGATGGGTTCCTCCCAGTTCGGAGAGTTCTTTAGAACTCTCCAAAAGCGGGAATTCATCCCCACTCACCAAACCAGAAGCAATGGTCAGCTAGCTATGCCCACAAATCGTCTCTCTCAGTGGTGCAATAGGCACCGCCATCTTGTTTTTTGCTTCTGCACATGCTCAGAAGCTGAGTTTTCAGCACTGCATATGCGCACTCCCCCGAACCCACGCAGCGTGGAAGGAAGTGAACTGGCAACGAGGTAAGTTAGAACTCACCCCTGGTATATTCCGTCTATTTGTTTAATATAAATGTGTACTTGAATAGTAAAAATTGAAGTACTTACTGTCAATGAACAAAATATGTGTTAAATACCTCCTTTAAATCCGATAGATTAAGTAATCTTTATCTTTACAATCCTCAGCATTATATTTGTTTTATTTATGATTAAAATGGACTTTATCCTCTCTCTCTGGTTTCCTCAAGGGGAAACGTTCAGAACATTTCTATTTTGAGCAAATAAGCAAGGCAAGAGATTATATTTAGTAAAGAGTAAATCAATGTTACAAGGCGGAAGTGGTTTAAAAGATATGCTCAGATTCTGCAGTACCCCTGAATGAAAGGTTTTTAACAGACAAATTCTTGATAAATATATCTCGTCACCAAATATTGAAGTATAATTTTATTAACACTGTAATCTATAGAACATGTCTTTCTCCAAACTATTCTACTATTCTAAAACAAGTAATATTTGTCACTGCAAGGCTGATCAGCATTAAGCAATTGCTTACTTATGCCAGGTTTTTTTAAACCAATGTCTTAAAAGATTCACTTGATGAATAGATTTTTTTATTCCACCTTACCATACAATGTATGCATATTTTCTCTTTTTTGTACTTGTTTGTAATTACCCATTTATGACTGCAATCTACAGAAAGAACAAATCCATTAAGAGATTGAATGTTTTATATATTGTTATGCTGACTACATTGTGACCCTGTCCGTTGTAGTTTGCAAATCATGGTTTATGTCTCAGTGCAGGGTTTTGAAATTATATTCTGCAAAACCCTTCTGAATTTGACAGGATTGTTTAAGAGATCCAGGATTTATTTTTTTTAAAAAAATCACTTGAACTTAGACAATTTTCTATCACTAGAGCAGTGTTTCTCTACCTTAGCAACTTTAAGATGCGTAGACATCACCTCTAAGAATTCCCCAGCCAGCAATGGGAATCACCTTCCCTGGGAGCTGGTCCACACAAAGCTTAAATACTGGCCTAGTTCAGAAACTCACAGAACAGAACAGAACAGAATAGCGTAGAATAGAATTTTATTGGCCAAGTGTGATTGGACACACAAGGAATTTGTCTTGGTGCATATGCTCTCAACGTACATAAAATAAAATATACATTTGTCAAGAATCATGTGGTACAACACTTAATGATTGTCATAGGGGTCAAATAAGCAATGAAGAAGCAATATTAATAAAAATATAAATATATAACTGGATGGAAAAAAGGAGAACAAAATTAGATGATAGCAAATATGGTGGGGAGGTTCAAAACTAATTCAAACTTGGATATTGGGAAAAATTAACAGGGGAAAAAGGACTGATTAATGTATATACGTAAGCTGTACAGTCCATCATGTACATTTTTCTTTTTCTTATATTTTTCATTTGTTTGTATTATGTTGTATTATTGTATGTATGCCTTGTTTTTAACTGTACTATAAAGAAATAAAAACTTTTTTAAAAATAAAAAAATTACAATAGAATCTCCCAACTGAAACAAACAAACGAGCAGACCACCGCAACCATCCTGCCTTCCGTTGAGGACCTGTCTACTGCACAAGCCAGAAAAAGGGCTGAGAAAATATCTACAAATCCCTCATATTCTGGACATAAATTGTGTCAAGCCACTGCAGAAGTTTTTGATAAATTAACGGCTTGCCATATTATCTAAGAAAGGAGGGGGAATTTCAAGAGGCAACTACAAAGCATTCTTCAGATTGTAATCCACCGGGGCAGAAGTGAAGATGATATTCCACGGTGACACAATCTTAATGGCTAATGGGCACGTGGTGGGTGGTGGACAGCAAAGGATGTGAACTTTCAACTGGGTGGAACCTCAGATCCAGGATTCTCTGTATGGTTGCCAGTGTGGCTACGGAATTAAATTGGAATTTCAAAGAATGTTTTGACTTAATTTCTGATTTAGTTCAGATATGTTAGCATATAGCATGGAAAAATGGAATGGAATGATAAGAGAGAGCTAATTTGCATATTGGTATGTAAATCAGTTTATGGAAGTTGGAAGATGGAATTCTTTGGGATTCGTATGCTGGCTGTTGGTGAATCTGCATCAAAGAGAGCAGATGTATAGAGAAATATAGTTATACTGTCAGGTTGTTTATTTGGGTAAATATGAAACCAGTTCAATGAGAAAAGAAGAAATAAAAGCATAAGTTTTATATTGGAGTCATTGTATCATGTACTCAATATACATTGTAGCATAGTTCTGCTATGAAGAGACTCTGCTGGATGAAGATCACTTAAAACCATAAATCACATAGAAATCCAACATACTGTTATCTGGAACCTTGACAAATTGTCTCACCTTTTTCGCTCAGGATGCCACTTTTGGGCATTACGTGCCATAACATCTAGACAGAGTTTTCTCCTGGTATCATCACTCTCCTAAATACCTATCTTCCACATTACTGTTTTATGCCTAAAGACATTTACCCATGTAGTAAGAAGAAAGCTGACATCCTACAAAGAAAAAACTTATTTTCTATCACCCAAAAATAGTTACCGGCTTTTGCTGGATAGATGCAAACTCTCACAGGAAATAGTGGTGGAATGGTTAAATAGACTGGTTTTGTATTTCATAGCTTTCAATGTTCCCAATAAGAGATTCTTATTTTCCCAATAAGAGACTATTAACAAAATGATTTAAAACCATAATTGGCTGTAACCAATTGTTTCCTTCCCATTTCTCTTGCTGTTGATAGGAGAGTGTGCTAAGTGCGGTGATAATATAGTACTGTTGCATACATCTGTCCATTAGCACTAGTGGGACCATGCTGCTCGTAAGCATATCTGATCATATCACAACCAGTTATTTAATGGAATAGAAATGGAAAATAACTACTTTATGGGCATTTATGTAACTATGATCGAAACAGGAAGTACTCTAATATTTCTCTAGTATCTTAAATTTTCATAATCCATTTAGTTTTACAAGCTTAGTAAAAAAAAGCACAGAGATAAGTCTCCATTAAAACTCTTCAAAGTGGAGAAGGCTGATGAGCTCACTCAATCAAATAACACTCTAGAGGATATTTTGCAAAATGCTTTAGTTTGAACTTGTTTTCTGAAAGATGAAGATCACATATACTAGCCTATAAGTGATGCTTGAGCAGGGTCCATATGATTGTTTGAGGCACTAAACATCCTATTCACCTCTTGTTTTGAGAGGAGGCTTAATGGTATCCGAAGCAGAACATCTGGATTCAGTCACAGTTTTGTTCCATACAGCATCAACCTTGTGAACTCTCAAGTTTCCTCTTTCCACTACATATTCAAAATGGACAATGATGTGTATGTGTGTATTTGCACATGCGCATGCACCAACACATATGTATGTATGTATGTATTCAGGGATGGGCTGCTGCCGGCACGGGGGAGAACACAGTGGGGTAGCGAAAATGGAGCTCCACCTCAGAGCACCCAATTTGCGCTGAAATGATTATTTATTTATTTATTAAATATGTATGCTGCCCCTCTCCACAGACTTGGGGCGGCTAACAACAATAAAAAAGACAATGTAAACAAATCTAATATTAAAAATAATCTAAAAATCCCCAATTTAAAGAACCAATCATACATACAAACATACCATGTATAAATTCTATAAGCCTAGGGGGTGTTCTGTCGGGCTCTCAGGTAGACTTCTCCCAAAAATTCACAAGTACAAATTTCAGACACACACACGTTTGAAAATTCAAAACAATGTTATTTATAATGAAAAGTCACTTAAACTAAGCCCTCTTTTGGTATAGCAAAGAGCACTTGTCTCCAAACAAACTGGTAATTTGTACAAGTCCCTTATCAGTCCTGTGACACTTAGCTTGCAGCTGTGAGGCAATTCACAGTCTTTCTTCTTTCACAAAGTGAAACACACTTTGCTCTAGTTTAGTTTCAAAGCAGGGAAAAATCAGCACACAAAAAGTCAAAGTCAGTAAAGCAGTCACGAAATACAACAATCAGATAATCCTCCACAATGGCCAAACCCACAGGCTGCTATTTATAGCAGCCTCACTAATTACCACAGCCCCACCCAACCACAGGTGGCCTCATTTTCGTTGATAATAATCTCTCAGTTGTTGTTGCCTATGCATCGCTCTCCGCATGCATGGCTGTATCATTAACTCTTGTTCTGAATCCAAGGAGGAGCTAGATAATTGATCTCCTTCTGAGCTGTCTGCCACACTCTCCTCCTCCCTGTCACTCATGTCTTCTTGGTCAGAGGAGCCTTCATCATCAGATTCCACCAGGGGCAAAACAGGCCTGCAGCATCTGGATGTCTCCCCCACATCCACAGTCCTTGGGGCAGGAGCTGGGCCAGAGCTAACCACAACAGGGTGAAGGGAAAATTTCAATTCCCCCATGCCTGACGACAGAGGTGGGTTTTAAGGAGCTTGCGAAAGGCAAGGAGGGTGGGGGCAACTCTGATATCTGGGGGGAGTTGGTTCCAGAGAGTCGGGGCCGCCACAGAGAAGGCTCTTCCCCTGGGTCCCGCCAGACGACATTGTTTAGTCGACGGGACCCGGAGAAGGCCAACTCTGTTGGACCTAACTGGTCGCTGGGATTCGTGCGGCAGAAGGCGGTCCCGGAGAGATGTTGAAAGAAAATGCAGGGCGTCTTGCATAAGCCATAGAGTGGTAGTAAAAATTTTGGTAGCCCTTCACTGTATGTATTGTATATACAGTATGTATTTAAATAGCATGTGTTATGTATGTGTTATGTATATGTTTGGATAGATATACTTTCTCTTGAGAGCAGGCAACAGAATTTCATTTTTAATATGGCCCAGTGTGCTCAGTAAAAAAAATGACAATAAAATTATCATATCATATCCTGTCTTATCATTTTATCTTACCTTACTATCTTATCTTGTCTTGTCTTTTATTTATTTTATTTATTCTAATTTGATTTCTATGCCGCCCTTGTCCGGAGTACAAAAAACAGCACAATGGGAAGACCGGAAGTTTGGAAAACACACTTCCGCTTTGCCCATTGTGATGTTTTTTGCACTCAGGGGCTTCAGGGACCCCTCCCAAGTGCAAAAAACAGCACAATGGCAAACCTCTGGTTTGTCCATTGGGGGATTTTTATTTTTATTTTTTGCCTCCAGGGTTTCAGGGAATCTTCCCTAAAGCATCTGGAGGACAAAACGGCCTTTCCCAAAGCTGAAAATCAGTTGGCCAGCATACACATGTGCTCTGGAGCTGAAACATGGCAAAGTCTCGCATGCCCTGTGATATGGCTCCATGTGCCACCTATGGCACGTGTGCCACAGGTTCGCCATCACGGTCCTATATAATTAAATGCTAGGAATTATTCTTTACTTATCTGAATAAGCTAATTGTTAAATTATATGAAAGTCATATAAAATACCATTTTTGGATCATTTCATCATGGTGTTTTCCCATAAGTAGAACAAAAAAGTGATGAGTAACCTTTTGGCTGCCAGCCTTGGGAATTAGCAACTAAACCAGTATTAAAATCTTGGAAATTCTAGTACCTTACAGTATATTCTAGTACTGTATATATATGTATAAGTTAATTGGGAAGCTCAGTAGTAAATGTCAAATCCATGCCTTCAAGCCAATAATCTGCTGCTCTTCAGCTGTTTTGGAGTTTCACCTCCATCAGCCTAGCCAACATCGCCAATGGCGTAGGCAGTGGAGTTTGTAAGGAATCTATTAAAAAATTCAAGATGGCAGCTTCAGCAGCTTTGCCCATTCACACATAAAAATGAGTGGAGCTTCAATTATGCCAAAATCTTGAGTTTGGACAGGTATAGTAAAGGAATTTAGAAATTGTAATCTAGATCAAGCATGTCTTGTTTGTCCTTTGTTTAGTCCTTATATCATAACGTGTACAAGGTAATGAAGATGAACCAGACAAAGATAAAGTATGCAAATTTCCATTGCAAGGTTTTGTTGTTATAACCAATGTCAAGCAAAGTAACTTTAGCCATCTTGTGGAATTGATTTCTTTAGTCTGGTCTATGTACTGGGTTGTACCTCCTCTTCCTTATAATTTAATAAATTAGGGAATTATTTTCTGAGCCACATTATATAAAATGAAAGTTTCTCTCATTTTATATAACAAAACCCTTTCCTTCCTTCCTTCCTTCCTTTCTTCCTTCCTTCCTTCCTTCCTTCCAATCTAAATGAGGATAATAAAACTTGTTGAAGCAATAAGTACAACTAGAGATCCTAGCTACATATAGTATTGTAAGGAGTGACAGGATACAAACATTTAAAAGTTGAGACACTTATTCTAGTAAATGTATCATGTCTTCCCTGGAAAATACAATCTCACACATGTATCTCAAACTCCCCCATCTTCCCCATCCCAAACCTATCCACCCACCCCCAACAAATTACCCTTGCGTTTGTCAATATTTTCTTTTTCTCCCGATTGTTATACATTATTTTTTCTTTTAAACATAGTTGGACGAATCCTTCTAAGAGTATTTATAATCATTTTCTCCATAAACCATACAGATCGTATTTGTTACAGTTAAATTCAACTACTACAAAGAAGAACACACATAAATGCATGAGAACCACCAAACAAAAATAGTACATTGTGTCTTGGTCTAATAGTATTGAATTGCAGATAGAGATGGATATCCTCGCAATGTTGCAGTTTGCTATTGAATCTGAAATAAAGGATTGTTTGGAGTTTCGGTGAACAATAATGTTTCTGTTGTTAGTGGTAAATGAAACACTTTTCAACAGGAAGCCTGGCAAAAGATGGTATGATTTAAACCCTACATCAGTATTTTTACTTCAACAACTCAGTGTTGTAGTAATTACATGATAGATCAGGATGTATAAAAGATGGGGGGGAAATTAAAATTATACTCTGGTACTCAGTATTAATCAGGCAAGCATTACAGTATTTCTTAACATCATTAGCCTTGGCTATTTCATTGAGAAGAATGAAGGGGGTGGTAGTTTGGCTTCCCCCAAACCTCACCACCTAAGGAGTTATAAAACAAAAGCAAGGATTATTTGTTTAATTCATTAGAAATGATCTTTTTACTGCCAAAAAAGTAATCTGAAGCACTTTGCTACTTGGCATCTCTGCTAGATAGAAGACAGGAAAGGCATTTGCTGTTCTCGCTCAGACAGCAAAATATTTTGTGCCAGGCCTTGCTTGTGCCTGAATCTGAGAAGCTACTGTTTCTATTCTCATTTCTGAAGAGAATTTGGAAATGCCTTTAGGAGATAAAGTCGGTGCTAATGCACATCACATACACAGATTGAAGGTCAGTAATGATCTCAGGTGATGGGTGCCATTTTATGGCCATTGGGAATAGCACAGACACAAAACACTAAATGGATGAAGATGAGATCTATGTGGCCACTATAGAAATAACTCTAATTATTCAGAGTCTTTGGGGGAAGTTACTCTATTGAACCTGTTTTAAAGCAATTTAAATTGATGAGCCTTTACACTCAAGAGAATTCTAACGTAGTGTAGTCTTGACTGTTCCAGTTCTTCACCAAAGCTTTTGAATCCCCCGCCCCAGGGAAATAAGTCTGCCCTCTTTATTTCTGGTTTCAAGAGAAGACATGTTGATTCTAGGATGCTCAGAGGATTATGCTGAGCTCTAAAATACTTTATTGCTTGCTGTTCATTAAGCTTGTAACTTTTATTTCACGCTTTTTACCTTATTGCGTGTTTATTAGAGCTATCAGATCACACAAACAATAATTAAAACCACCACCACTAAAGAACCAAAGAACTAAAGTTTATATTTGCTGCTATCTAGGGGTCATCGGGACTTCTGTTGGGCCATATGCATTTGTGAACAAACATTGGGTTTCTTCTCTGTAAACTGATCTTCAGAGTCTGCACATCATGAATGATTGACTACAATATATATTACTTAAAAAACATAGTAACCGTAGGAGCAAAAACAGAATCCTACATTCAGAGGAGTATTAAGTATTTTAGACGTCATCTAATGTAATCCTCTAATTGTGTGCAAGATCACTACACTATTTTGAACAGATGATCATCCAACCTCTGCTTGAAGACCTTCAGTGGAACAAAATATATGCTTGCTTATTTGTTTGTTTGTTTGTTTGTTTATTTCGACTTCTATGCCGCCCAATCCCAAAGATCATCCAACTTGAAGACCTTCAGTGGAACAAAATATAGGCTTGCTTATTTATTTATTTATTTATTTATTTGTTTGTTTGTTTGTTTGTTTGTTTGTTTGTTTATTTCGACTTCTATGCCGCCCAATCCCAAAGAACTCAGGGCGGCTTACAACAGAGGTACAAATATAAGAATAAATACAAAACAGTAGAAGAAGTTGAAGAGTTAACTTTGTATAGTACCTGATTCCACTTCCTGACAATTTGTGCAGTGAGTTCCTCCTTTTGAGAAATAATAGATAAAAGTGCTATGTGAGAACCTTTCAGATATTTGAAGGCTGCTATCAGGTTGATGGTGGTGGTGGTCATGATCATGATGATATTATCCATTGTATCATGTCTGACTCTTGCGTCTCAGTTGCAACTGTTCTTCATTGGATTTGGTCTTATACCATCTTGACAGGCCTCCTCTGAACTCATTCAAATTTGTCACTGCCTTTTTTATTTCTTACTTTAGTACCCAGAGAACTGGACACAATCCTCAGGCCTGGAAGATGACAGTGGAGCAAAATAAATACTTCATGGGAGCAGTGTTTCTTTTTAACAAGTGTATCACATTGTTAACTAAGGCTCCAATATTGAAATAAGGTATCCAGCTCTCTTTCACAGGTATGCCTGCCAATCCAACCTTTCCCTATCCTATAAATGTGCTTTATATTTCCCTATCCTAATGAAGAACTTTACATTTCTTTCTATTAAATTCCATCCTGTTCCTTTTAGTCACTGCTGACTTGTCTAAATCTTTTTTAAAAAATCTACAGTACTGTATTAGTCATGCCTCCTACCTTAGTATCATTTGCAAACTTTGCAAGTGTCTCTTCATCTCCCACATTCAAGTAGCTGATAAAAATGTTGAGCCACCCAAGACCTATGACAGATCCTGTGGTATTCTACTTAAGACAGTGGTCCCTCGATTTTCGCGGGTTCGAACTTCCCGAAACGGCTATACCACGGTTTTTCAAAAATATTAATTAAAAAATACTTTGCTGTTTTTTTCCCTATACCACGTTTTTTCCCACCCGATGACATCATACATCATCGCCAAACTTTCGTCCGCCTTTAATAAATATTTTTAAATAAACTTTAATAAATAAACATGGTGAGTAATAATCTAAATGGTTGCTAAGGGAATGAGAAATTGCAGTTTAGGGTTTAAAGAGTTAAGGGAAGGCTTGTGATACTGTTCATAGCCAAAAATCGTGTATTTACTTCCGCATCTCTACTTTGCAGAAATTCGACTTTCGTGGGCGGTCTCGGAACGCATCCCCCGCGAAAAGCGAGGGAACACTGTACTTCTATCCAAGTTGAAGTGGAGCCATTTAGAGCTGTGGATGGGATCCATCAGCTAACTGGGAGGCCATTTAAAATGACCTCATGCAACATACTGTATATTTAATTATTCTATAAATATCATGAGTCTCTCTATTGAAGGCTTTTCTGAGATCCAGGTGCATTGTGTTTATTGCATTTTCCTGATCTACTAAGCTAATAATGTGAAAGAGGGAATGTTAGGCGGCTATATTTTGTCTGCAACACACTCATGCTGGTTCCTACTAATTGCAGAATGCCTATCCAAGCTCCCACAAACATCTTGTTTAGACATTAGGCTGACAAACAAATGCCTACAGCTTAATTGGTGCTACACTATCTACCCAGGCTCTTGGTCAAAAGGAATTATATTTACATTTTCAACGCACAAAGGCTGAGTTCATAGAATAAATTAAGACACTCAAAGCAAAGCGTATTTTGATTCATTATCATGTAAGAACTCACCAGTAGAATTTATGCAAGCTAAAAGCTCACATAAATGTACTTTAAAAAATTAGTTTCCCAAAAATGAAGCACGTGTACGCAAGTATTGTGTTTCTTTAAAAATTACATTATCATCCCTGAATAAAATAAGTAAATAAGAATGTTGAAGTGCAGATGGTATAATAGGTGGCATGACACAGAGAAAATTATCCAACATCTTTGTGTTGCTGGCAGAGAATCTCTGGAAACTTCATGACCAGCCTGACACTGCTTTTTATTAGTTTTGTCTCTCATTTCAAATAAACAAATGCTCACTGTGGTGGGAGGAGGAAAAAGGGGAGAGAAGATGAATCTATGCTTGAAATTTCCATTTTCAAAAAAAGGGGGATCAGATATCTTTTAGGAGCAGGGATGTGTTACTTTCTGCCACATTTTTATGTTTTATTAGGCAACTGGGTTTTTAATTAATTCTGTAACAGTTACAGCATATGGAAGAATTTCTTAGAATTTTGAATAAAATTTAAAAACAGTACACAGTCCCATAAATCAAGTCACACGTTAATTACATTTGTGTGGTGACACCTGCTCTACAAGTACTCCTGATGGGCAATTATATTATGGGGTATATTAACACACATAGCATGGGAACATACTCCCATATATATAGCATGGGAAATACAAGCAAATAGGCCAGTGATGGTGAACCTATGGCATGGGTGCCTCAGGTGGCACGCAGAGCCATATCTGCTGGCACTCAAGCTGTTTCCCTTGCTCAGCTCCATCGAGCATGTGTGTGCCGGCCAGCTGATTTTTGGCTCACTTAGAGGCTCTGTGAGGGCATTTTTTACTTTCAGAGAGCCTCCTTTCTTAAATAGTGTGGCAAGATCTGGATAGAGGTCCATTTTAGAAAACAACACACCCAAGTGTTGTCAAGAACTCAAACTACTGTATTACATATGAACTCCTCGTGATATGAACTCCTCGTCTTAAAAATTTTTCGAGATACGAACCTGGGGTTCGAGATTTTTGTGCCTCTTCTTGCGAATTTTTTCGCCTTACGAACCCGCCGCCGCGAACGCCAAACCCGGAAGTTTGGCAAAAGCTCAGGTTCAGTGTTTGGGTTCGAGCCCCGAACTTTTGCCGAACTTCTGGGTTTGGCGTTCGGGAGAATACCGAGAAGCACCCGGCTGTTTCAAAAGGTGACAGCCGGGCGGCGGCGCCCAGAGGAGTGCCGGTTTTGCGATTTCCCCCCCTTGCACGCATTAATCCGTTTTACATTGTTTCCTATGGGAAACATTGTTTCGTCTTACAAACATTTTGCCTTACGAACCTCCTCCTGGAACCAATTAAGTTTGTAAGCCGAGGTATCACTGTACCTGCATTTCAGCTTCAATAAGAAAGAAGAAAGTCTGAAGGTTAATAAAGTCTTGCTCCAAAGCAGAAGCAATGGGAATTCCTCCCTAAAATGAACAAGAACACAACCAGAGCCCATAGAATAGAATAGAATAGAATAGAATAGAATAATTAAGACTAATCAACCAGAACTCCACCCAACAAACTAATTAGGAATCAGAATTCCAAGAATGACCAATCAGAAATTAGCATGGACCAATCAGGAATCAACACAATCAGAACAAGCTTTTAGGATTGGGCACAAACAAAGAACCAATCAAGTACCAACCCACGCCAATTGGAAACTACTGTATCTTAGAAATCAGGACACCGGGCCACAAAGACAGGAGCCCAATCAATTCCTGCTCAGTTGCCAGTGGTCTATATAGCAGACATCTTGCCTCTGAAAATGTCAGGCATAGGCGCTTCAGAAATGTTGGGAAATATATTGTCCAGACCAGGGGTGGGCAATTAATTTTGCCATACGGCCGCATGAGAAATTGAGATGGTTTTAGAGAGCAAGACTAATATAATTAACTCAGTTCTACCCAATACTGTATTATTGGGAGAACTGAGTTAATTATATTATAATTATAAATTATAATTATATATTATATTATATATTACATTTATAAAAATATATTATATATTATATCTTGAACACCCGGTTCTTATCCAGAAAAGTTATATATTATATTATATTATATATTATAATTATATTATAATTATAAATTAATTGCCCACCCCTGGTATATAGCATACATATGCTGGTGACAGATGCTAAATGAAAAAAGCTGAAATCATTTGGTCATACTCATTATCACTTCCTATACTGTAATTCCAAATTATGAAACATTATGATCCTGGAAAGTTCCTTTATCCAATTTTAAGTTAATAATTCATTCAATTCATATAATGCCACCTGATTATTTCTTTAAAAAAAACAAACCCTAAAGTTGTCTAGTTTCTTTTTACTTTTATTTTTATCTATCAAGGAACTTGTTTGCTTTCCATAAAAGGGGAGAGATTCAAATTGAATAATTTTGTATTTCCATAGTAATACCATTTCTTCTTCCTTCCTCCCTCCATTTCTCCTTCCTTCCTCCCTCCCTCCCTCCCTCCATTTCTCCTCCCTTCCCTCCCTCCTTCCCTGCTCTCCTTCCTTCCTTCCTTCCTTCCTTCCTTCCTTCCCTTCCTCCTTCCTTCCCTCCATTCTCAGTCTTCCAATTCTCTCCCTGCTCCCCATCCTGATTTTCCCCCACTGAGGGTGGGAGAGGCTCCGCCGCAAATTCCCAAAGAAGGTTAAGTCAACTTACGGGAAAGGTGGAGAGGGCAAGGCAAGGGCTCCGGTGTAGGCAGCGCCGTCAGCTGAGCAACAGGCACGATGCGACTGCCCCCTTTTCACTTTTTGCTTCTGCACGCAGGTGGTGCGGCCGTCCGACTCCACCGCGCGACTTTTGGGTTTTGCCTACGTGCGCGCACGCACAGGTTGGACCAACCTCTACGGGCTGGTCCCAGACAGCGGGTGAGCCGCATCCGGCCCCCGGGCCGCATCTTGCCCAGGTCTGGTCCAGACCATAATCACTAACCCTGAAGCCCAACACTGCCCAAATTTATCACAGTCTTTTCTTTTGTACTGAGCATGACTTTTTTTTCATATGAACATGCATAGGATAAAGCTGTTCAGGTAGTTTTCCATTCCAAAGTTATTTAGTATATAGCTTTAGATTTTGGATATAAAGGGAAATCCTCTATAAATGTCAGATACTTCCTGTTTCACAGCCAAAATTCTCAGAACATAGGGATTAGGACTTCAGTGTTTTGTTTTTTTCAAATCTAATTTTAAAAATTAAACATGATTAAAAACTCATGAATGAGCAGGGTCATGCAAGTTTTTGGGTGAAATTGCATTTTTGGTCATTTTAAATTCTTTAAAATTAGTATTTTTAAAATTTGGAGGGAAATTCCTGCAACACTAAATAAAAGGGTTTGCCTATTTTTGAGCAATGAGATCTGCTCTTGAAATAATTGCACAGTTGAAACAATATTAATCGGAGTGAATACATGCTGTTATAACTGGAATACATATTTAATCCATTCCAAGCAAATCTTCCTGCAACATTTCTAAAGAACTCACATAATTATGGGCTTACGTAATTCCAGAGATATAATATCAGACATACACCTCCAAGCTTTCAGTTGTAGAACGTCTGGAAAATATTAAAATATTTTCTAGTGTTTCACATCTATTCATTAATACTATGACACTTAAGAATTTCCAAGACATAAAACACTAATAATATAGTATGAGACTATGGACCTGTTAAGCTAGTACTATAAAAACAAGCAGTGGCCTTACAATAAACTGACAACAAACTCCCTGCTTACTGACTTGAGCAAATATATTTTTATAACTGTACAACTTATTTTTGTGATTTACTACTTTTAAATGTCCTTTCCAAATGCACTCCCCTCGAGAAAGTCATTTTAAAAATAAAGGTATGCATAGATACTTTGGTATAAATTTTTCTCTTCTTTTTATTGAGATTAATATTAGATTTAGTTTATATACATAAAATCGACAAGATTGTTTGACTTCATACTAGTTACAACTACTTTTCTTTTTTCTATAATATCACTTTTTCCTTATTAGATATTTTTGTATTAGTAGCATTGAATTACGCATTTAATCATGTATTCCTTTTTTTGTATCTGCATTTATACTTTTAAGAAAAGCGGGGATGGTACATCCCCACAGTCTACGTTAAATGTTTGTAAGTCCGTATGTTATTTTAAGAAAATTAATAAAAATATTGAAAAAAAATAATAAAAATAAAGATATTTTTCTTCTTTCTGGGTACGGTCTGTGACAAAAAAAATTCACTTTCTCAGTTACAAAAAAAAGTACAGCTGAAGGGGGGGAACTCTCATGAAAATACTGTGAATATTATGCATAGGCCACACCTCACTATTCTTTATTAATCTTGAAAAGGTAAACAGAATTAGATTTCATAAATGTTTGGATGGGTAGGGTAAAATCTCATGGGACTTTAAAACCCAGGGCTTGAATTATTAACTTTTCACCTGTCTATGACTGTGAATCTAATTGTAAATTGCCCATATTGCCCAAATGGAAACAATATTTCCATTTGTCAGTTACAAAGGCCACACTGTTTGGATCCTCAATACATCACAACATCCTAGGTTCTTGGAAGAAGGCTATTTGAACTAATGCAAATGCAATCAAGGCCCAACACCAACTAAACATCTGGCAGCTGTAATGTTACATGGTTGTATGCCTAACAACAACAACAACAAGCCGCCCTGAGTCTAAGGAGAAGGGCGGCATAAAAAATCGAATAAATAAAATAAAAAACAAATAAACAACAAGGCCAGTCTCAATGTGGCTGACCATCCAACATTGTCTTACTACTAGTCACTTTATGTATATACGCAAGTATGTAAGGACATGATTTTATAAAATGGTAGAAACTACCTCTCTATCATTTTATAATACCGAACATTAATAAATGGTTCATATCATGAGATAGCTCACATATGAAATGCTTTCAAAAAGCAGTGTAAAAAAAGTTAGTTTACAAATATGAACATTTCTCCAGACAAAAAAAGTATGTATTAAATTTATTTTTTGTGCAACTCCAATAGGTTCTGGACTGGTAATAGAAATTATAATTTTATTACTATGCATTAATACTACATTTGGGTATGGAACAAATGTGTTTATTCTTCAAAATACTGTACAAGCATTATTGATACATTTTGATGGTACTTGGAGAAATTGGAATGCATGCTTTAAATGCCATAGGCCTAGAAATCACAGCAATAAATAACATCCCAATCTTCTGATTCTGTAAATATAGAATCTTACAGCCAAGTAAGAGAGAAATACAACCAACAAACTTGACTTTTTTAAAAAAGATATTGAATGAAATAGAAGCAACGAGATGATTACTCCTGTATCTCCAGTTTTCAAATTTAGTTCATGTATAATAAAGAATTTTCTAAACAAATTGCTTTGAAATAGCAATGTCCAAAAGAACTGAAAGATAAGTCTCTTTTAAGTGCTTTCCTTAGAATCCATTTAGAAAGTTTTAATCAGAGGGATGAAAGCAATCATTTTGGGATGAAAGGTAATTGTGTTAATCTGTTGCTGCACAAATAGCAAAGAGCCTTGTGCCAAAAACCACATTTATTAGTCTTTAAAGCACTGCAAGACCTTGTAACATTTAATGCATTAACAAAATTTAAAAAAATATTGTAGCGATTGAGGCTGAATTACAAAACTGATTTCTATGAGTTTGTAGGCTTTGATAGTGTCAGGTTTCCTGATTCAAGGGAATATTCATTAGATATTTGAAGCTTTTTTTTCTCTGACCTTTCTATCCCCAACCCTCTAGCAATTAGCCTCTCCATCTCTTTTCTCTTTAATGTACTTGTCACCTCCCCTTCCTCTTCATTGCGGAATCTCATTTCTAATTAGAGGCTCACAAACATGTTTTTTTAAAAGAAGAAATCTGTACTCAAAGCAAATTAATTTGGCCTCTTACATGGCCATTCATCTCATCCAACATCTCTCCAAATCCATGCATAGGTTTTATTACACTATTATATTCAGAATAAGCACAAAGAATGGATGAAAAGAGAAAAACGTTTTTTATAAAACCATGTTGTAGGCTTCTTCCCCAATGTGTGGATGCTCAGCACAGCATAGCTAGTTGTGTATTTCCATCACGGTTAAGCACTCTTTGCAGAATGAGGTCAGGGGGAGAAAAACTCAGCCCATCAATATAGTTCCTAAGATAGTGAATGGACATTTCATTGCCTGACTGGGTCCCATCATTTCTCCCAGCCACTCCCACTCCTCAACTTGCTTCACACAAGTTCAGCACTGCAAGATTGCATAAGGGACATATAAAACCATTTCTTGGTAGATGAAAATTTAAAACAGAACAAGTGTTTAAGGCGCAAAAAAAATATTTTGGTTAAAGACAACTCTGTAACTGTGAAAAATGTACAACAAATCTTTAAATTTTAAATTTCAGACTTAGAGGAAGGCCATCAGCAAGGTCCAGAATAGAAATCTAGTACACACAGTCAACCACATCAAAGAGAAAAGAAACACAAGTAAAAAATCATTTGAGCAAAGGGAAAGTAGCCAAATCCCAGGGGAACAAAAAGTACCCCACTCAGTACAAGCCAATCCTCTCAAATAAAGCTCCCCACATTTAAACTGGATTTAAACAAAACGTAAATTACACATTGACTTCTATCCTTTCACAGAACAGCGGACAACTGAGGGAATGTTAGTTTTATTTATTTATTTATTTTGTCCAATACAAAATGAATACATGTAGTAATATATATCAAGGAAAGGATACAAGAGAAGATATGAAAATAAAATACGTCAATGAAGAAAATAGGAAAAGATATATGAATGGAAGAAAAGAATATAAAATATATAAGAGAGACAATTGGACAGGGGACGGTAGGCACACTAGGGCACTTATGAACGCCCCTTTAGTGTTTCCAGCTAAAACATTACACCTGATAAAGCACTGAAAAATCCCTATTAAAGGCCACAATGCATGGTTATGAATTCCAAGGAGCGCTATGGAACTTCGGAAGGGGAGGGAAAAAAATTCCCCTACGTCTCTTTCCGAGGCTCCTTACTCTGCGCCGCCCTCAGCATTGGAAAGAGGCGCAGGATACGCGCAGCCCTTTGTTTAGCATCTTTCGGGCCCTCGCCTTTTTTTTTTTTACCTGTGGATGCAGTTGCCATGGCGACGGGCGGAGGTTGCCCGGCGGCTCGGAATGCCGCTGCCGGTGCCTGCGCGCCTTCGCCTTCCCGGCGCGTTGGAGACGCTCCGGCCGTACCGTCATCTTCCGCCCCGTCCCCGGCTCGATGCTCCTCGGAGCTCGGCGGCGGCGACGACGACATTCTAGCTGCTGGGTGGCAGGGCGGATTAGTTCAGCAGTCAAAAGCGGAGGATGCGCGGCGGGGAGGGGGAAAAAAAGGAAGAGGGGGGCGAGAGCGGCCGCCGGGACGCGCGTTCGCGTGTGACTGCTGGCAGCTACCGCAGGAGCCGCTCTGGGCAGGCTGGGCGGCTGCCTGAGGAAGAGGCGGCTGCTTGGGGGGGGAGTACTCTTTTTACGGCTGTGCCTCCGCCGCTAGCGCATTTTACGCAGGTGCACCTTGGGCGTTGAGTTGGAGTCTCCAGCCCTTGCGTCACCCGCTGGCTGGCATATCACAAAGCAGGGAAAAGAGCGGCTTGTCCCTTTAAACTCTGAACCCCCTTTAACCGTTTCCTCTCAGTGGCAGGAGGCCTACTAGGCAGGGTTCTTTTTTGGGGGTGCTGAAAAGGGGAAAAAAGGAAAACAAATCGGTAGGGAAAGCGAGTAGAATACTTGGCTGCATAGCTAGAAGTATAACAAGCAGGAAGAGGGAGATTGTGATCCTGCTAAATTGGTTTGCCTATTTGCAGATGACTTTAAAGGTTGATATTCCTGGAGGCATCTATAATATGGCAAATGATATAGCTTTACTAGATAAGTGGTCAAAGCAATGGAAACTGCAATTTAATGTTTCCAAATGTAAAATAATGCATTTGGGCAAAAGGAATCCTCAGTCTGAGTACTGGCAGTTCTATGTTAGCAAAAACTTCAGAAGAGAAGGATTTAGGGATTGTGATTTCTGACAGTCTCAAAATGGGTGAACAGTGCAGTCAGGCAGCAGGGAAAGCAAGTAGAATGCTTGGCTGCATAGCTAGAGGTATAACAAGCAGGAAGAGGGAGATTGTGATCCCACTGGTGAGACCACATTTGGAATACTGTGTTCAGTTCTGGAGACCTCACCTACAAAAAGATAGTGATAAAATTGAACTGGTCCAAAAACAGGCTACAAAAACAGTGGAAGGTCTTAAGCATCAAACTTATCAGGAAAGACTTAATGAACTCAATCTGTATAGTCTGGAGGACAGAAGGTAAAGGGGGGACATGATCGAAATATTTAAATATGTTAAAGGGTTAAATAAAGTTCAGGAGGGAAGTGTTTTTCATAGGAAAGTGAACACAAGAACAAGGGGGTACAATCTGAGGTTAGTTGAGAGAAAGATCAGAAGCAAGGTGAGAAAATATTTTTTCACTGAAAGAGTAGTAGATGCTTGGAACAAATTTCCAGCAGACGTCATTGGTAAATCCACAGAAAATGAATTTAAACATGCCTGGGATAAACATATATCCATCCTAAGATATTATTATTATTATTATTATTATTATTATTATTATTATTATTATTATTATAAGAAAACAAATCCCCGGATGGAGAATCTGGCTTTGTGAAAGGTTCCTTCATGCATTGCCACAATATGCATTGGAAGCATAAATAACTGCCTGATCCTGCATTCTGCATCAGTCGCCCTCATTGGAATTGATCCTGGAAAAGAAGGCAAACCAGTATCACACCCAAATCCAATCCTCTAAACCAGTGGTTCTCAACCTGGGAATTAGAACCCCTTTGAGGGTCAAATGACCATTTCACAGGGGTTGCCTAAGACCATGGGAAAAGACAAATTTCCCATGGTGTTAGGAACTAAAGCTTCTATTCTGGCGCCTTGGAACATATTTTTACAATCCGACCAATCAGGCATTTATAGTGGGTGTGGTCCTCTGACCTTCCTGTCAATCAGCTTAAAGCTCTGTTGGGAGAATTGGTGCTAGACTTATGGTTGGGGGTCACCGCAACATGAGGAACTGTATTAAGGGGTCGCAACATTACAAAGGTTAAGAACCACTGCACTATATTGACAGAGATACTTCAAGCTTGTTTCTTTTAATACTAGTTCATGCGTGCATATTTATCCACCCATACAGCTAAACTGATTTTTGGATATTTAAAACCAGGTGTTTTTTTTATTTTTTAACTAATTTTTAATTAAATATTTTTTAAAACATACAGAAATTTATACAATTTCCTTCTTTACAACACTTTCACATCATTACAGTTTGAATTTTACAATTATTTTCCTTTTTCATTGCTATTTCTATACATATATTTACACAGTTCTATTTATATACATCATATAGTAGGGTACTCTATTTCTACCATTATTTCTATTTCCCTAGGGTTTTTTTTTAAAAAAGGGCTTTAACATATTCTGTTGTGCTGGGACTAGTTTTTAAGACAGGAAGTTGCAAAGCAGGATAGAAAAGATAATGGTCAAGCTACGAATTACATTTTATAATCTACCTCACGTAGTGTTCACTAGACAAACGAAGTACACTGTACACTGGCTACCAGGTCCTTCACATAGTTCCACCCCTTCATATTTAACTGAGCAGTTGAACTCAAACACCCAGCCATTCCAAATTTTCAGGTTTCCTTTAGCTTTATGGTTTATTGGATTTATATGCCGCCCCTCTCCGCAAACTCGGGGCGGCTCACAACAATAATAAAAAACAGTACAGTACACAATACCAAATCCAATGCCCACCCATCCAGTTCCAATTTAAATTAATAATCTCATAAAAAACAGTATATATAAAAAACAGGCACACAGTCAATCAATCAACAAAACAACATGGGCAAGGGGGAGGTGTTTTAGTTCCCCCATGCCTGACGGCAAAGGTGGGTCTTAAGGAGTTTACGAAAGGCAGGGAGGGTGGGGGCAATCCTAATCTCAGGGGGGAGCTGGTTCCAGAGGGTCGGGGCCCCCACAGAGAAGGCTCTTCCCCTGGGTCCCGCCAGACTTTAAAAAGCCCCCATTTTAAATAAAATATAATATGCAAAGGTTAAATATGTTTACTTACAAGTAAGTTGCCTGCTGATTGGGTTGGCTCTCAAAACAATAATTTCAAACCAGATAGGAAATTATGCATTTTTTAAGAAACAAAAACTTATGGATTTGCAAACCATTCCTCACAGGTAAGATACAGAATGGTGCCTTGGAGATCTATCTAGCCAAAGAGAATTTGTTCTGCTAAAGAGCAGCTCCATAAGGTTCCAGACAGTCCCTTCGTGGTCCCTGTGAAAGATGCTAGAGAACAAAGGAACGTTCTGCTACTGAGCCATTATATCATCCCACTGCTAGAATTCTGTTAGGTCATTCTGACTACTGCTTTTTTTGCTCCACCTACTGTATGGCTGCTAAAAGATGACATAGTATATAAGTGTTTTCATGACAAGGCCCGTGAAATTTTTTCAAGCCAAATTTTATCTTCATCCTTGGAGATAATTGTATTCTTTGTCCCAGATTTCCATCAAGCGACCACGAAAAAAAGCTTGAAGAATGTTTGGAGACTGCAGATAGTCTAGAATGCAGCCGCACGAGCCGTTATGGGTCTACCTCGGTACACCCATATAACACCAACGCTCCGCTAGCTGCACTGGCTACCAATTAGTCTCCGGTAACAATTCAAGGTGTTGTTATTACCTATAAAGCCATACATGGCTTAGAACCAGACTATCTTTGGGACCGTCCCAGCCGCATACCTCCCAGATACCAATAAGTTCTCACAGGGTTGGCCTTCTCCAGGTCCAATTGACTAAGGAATGCAGGTTGGTGGGGCCATGGGGGAGGGCCTTCTCCCGGCTCTATGGAACCAACTTCGCACTGATATCTATACTGCTCTCCCCCTACTGGTCTTCCAAAAGGCAGTGAGAGCTGGCTTTGCTGGCAGGCCTGAGGGCCGTGAATAATACCATCTGTCACGGACTAATTGCATTGATTGGATAGGTATGTATGTTTGGTTTATTGGATTGTTGTGGATTTATAATAGGATGTTATTGTTTTTATTATTTTAATGTGTTTAGTATTAATATTGACTTCTATTGTTGTATTATATTGTGTTTTTATATTGTTGTAAGCTGCCCTGAGTCCCATGGGACTGGGCAGCATAGAAGTCAAATAAGTTAGTCAGTCAATCAATCAATCAATCAATTAATCAATCAATCAAGTATATACATTTTTTTAAATGAACAAAGAAGCACTGAATTCTTTCTATACAATTGGGAGGGGGAATGGGAAGTCTTTTTTGCTCTCCGAGCTCCGAGTTTGTTTGCCGATGTTTCATTACAGAACTAAATAATATAACCTTTGTCAAGCAATGAAATGTCTGCAAGCAAACAACCAAACTCAGAGAGCATCAACACTTCAATCTAAAGATGCCTATATTCTCTTCTAAAATTGCAAAGTTCAGGATCTTGGCTAATACTACCACCAGCAGTAGACAGGTGTTGCTGTTCTACTGAACCCAATTACAGCAGAAAGACCAAGCTGCTGGTATTTTTAGCAGGCTTGGCCACCACAGTGGCTTTGGGCTGCCTGCTAAGCAGTAATTATTGTTACAAAGCCTTGTTCTATTCCATGCAGGATGAGCTGCCTCAAAAAGGACAGCCCCCTGTTGGAAACTGTCTTGCCAGAAGCTGGTGTGCTTTGTTCATTTATTAATTGTCTGTTTAGACTTTTTACATTGTTGCTGTTTTGCTGATTTTAACCTAGCAATTACATCTTACTAATACCTCATCTTGAGTATTCCCTTTTGAATAGGAAATGAAAAATTAGTGAGGTTTTAGGACTTCTTTAAAAAAAAAAACAGGGCCAGAGGTACTCTAGGCTTCACTAATCTGAGAAATCTTGCAGAAAGCATGGAATAAAAACAAACTAAATTAAACAGCAATGGATGAGGGAAAACCTCTAAAATTTGCAAAACAACATGATGTGCTTTCAGGGATTTTTCAGAAGCTGCAGAAACCATGGAAGAATATTCTCTGAAGCCAATTCAAGAACAAATGGCTTGTGTGACTTGAAGCAAACTTGGGTAGGCTTCAGGGGCCATCAAAAGGAAGATCACAACACCTTGTTAGCCTTAAACATCGGCAGGTCCTTGTAACCTGGAGAGCCTTGTCCAAACAGACTCCAAGCTTGAAAGGCGCCTCGCTAGCCACTCAGCCAAAAGAGATGCAGCTTTAAAAGGTGGACAATGGAGTGCTCTACCTGACTCTGTGGTTTCTACTCCCAAACCCAAAATCTTTAACCTTAGATTATCTACAATTGGCCTCTCCCCCTTTCTAAGAGGTCTGTAAGGGGCGTGCATAAGCGCACCATTGTGCCGATCGTCCCTGTCCTAATGTTTATTTATTTATTTATTTATTGGATTTGTATGCCGCCCCTCTCCGTAGACTCGGGGCGGCTAACAACAGTGATAAAAAACAGCATGTAACAATCCAATACTAAAACAACTAAAAAACCCTTATTATAAAACTAAACATACATACTAACATACCATGCATAAATTGTAAAGGCCTAGGGGGAAAGAATATTTCAGTTCCCCCATGCCTGACGGCAAAGGTGGGTTTTAAGAAGCTTACGAAATGCGAAGAGGGTGGAGGCAATTCTAATCCCTGGGGGGAGATGGTTCCATAGGGCTGGGGCCACCACAGATAAGGCTCTTCCCCTGGGTCCCGCCAAACGACATAGTTTAGTTGACGGGACCCAGAGAAGGCCCACTCTGTGGGACCTAACCGGTCGCTGGGATTTGTGCAGCAGAAGGCGGTCCCTGAGATAATCTGGTCCGGTGCCATGAAGGGCTTTATAGGTCACAACCAACACTTTGAATTGTGACCGGAAACTGATCGGCAACCAATGCAGACTGCGGAGTGTTGGTGTAACATGGGCATATTTGGGGAAGCCCATGATTGGTCTCGCAGCTGCATTCTGCACGATCTGAAGTTTCCGAACACTTTTCAAGGGTAGCCCCATGTAGAGAGAATTACAATGTTCTATTGTCTTCTGTCATTACTTTTTATCTTTACCTATCCAATGTTTAGTTGTAAAAATTACCATCCTATAATTGTTTGACAAATATAATTTAAAAAAAAAATCCTATATATAAAGTTCCAAAATGTTGGGTTTGGAATGAACTATTTCATTGGTTAAAATCATTTGACACATCTCTGACGTAGTGTACACACGCAGTAGCTCTAGTATGGAACATGTAACATTCCAAAATGTGATTTCATTAATGGTTATTTAAATATTCTGGAAATGTGCTTTTTTTTCATTGTAATTGGTTTCCAAGTCACTAAAGGTCAAGTCTCTGTGTTGGAAGCTTTGAACCAGTTCTTATTGGTCTGTTCATACCTCATTCATAGCTTGCTTTGTTACTTCAAGAAATAGAAACATTCATCAAGGAAACATACGGTTATTGAAAAAATTGATGAGAGCCCTCCTCCGCTGCTGCCATCAACCTGAAGATAAATGGCACAATGCAGATCACCCACATGCTGGACTGTATTTAAAACAAATACCATATTTTTCAGAGTATAGATTGATCTGTGCCTAGAATGCAGCACCTGACTCTTTGGTTTCTTCCCCAAACCCCAAAAACTTTAATCTTAGATTATTTACAGTCGATCTCTCTTCATTTCTAAAAGGTCTGTAAGGGGCGTATGTACCACTGTGCTTACCGTCCCTGTCCTACTGTCCTATTGTCCTCTTTTATTGTTACTTTTTACTTAGGTTTTTACAAATTACTACTATCCTAGACATGTTTGACAAATAAATAGCCGCCCCGAGTCTGCGGAGAGGGGTGGCATACAAATCCAATAAATAATAATAATAATAATAATAATAATAATAATAATAATAATAATAAATAAAAACAAACAAATAGAGGAGTATGTAAAAATGTTTATTTTTGTTTCAGAGCAAGTGATACACCAGCAGGGTCAAGTTAGGTACTTTCTGAATTTTTGTCATACTAAGGAAAAAAGGTTCACCTTTATTGTTCTAGAACTTGAAGAGGAGGCCCATTTGTGGTGGATCTGCCAAACTACAGTTGGAAGTTCTTCCACTTAAAACAGTGGCAAAAGTTCTGAAGTAGAACTTCTCATAGGAGTGGAAATGACTTTGAAGGTCATGTGGCCCAACCCCTGCCCATGGGCAGACCTTATGTTCTCCCAGACAAATGATTGCCAATCCTTTCTTGAAAACCTCCAGCAATGGCATATTTTATTTATTTATTATTTATTTATTTATTATTTGGATTTGTATGCCGCCCCTCTCTGAAGACTCGGGGCGGCTCACAACAAGTGAAAAAACAATCCAATACATAATCCAATTAATTAAAATATTTCAAAAATTAAAAAAAAACCCTATACTAACATACACACACACAAGCATACCATGTATAAATTCAACGTGCCCAAGGGGAGATGTTTAGTTTCCCCATGCCTGACGGCAAAGGTGGGTTTTGAGGAGTTTACGGAAGGCAGGAAGAGTAGGGGCAGTTCTGATCTCCGGGGGCAGTTGGTTCCAGAGAGTCGGTGCCGCCACAGAGAAGGCTCTCCCCCTGGGGCCCGCCAACCGACATTGTTTAGTTGACGGGACCCGGAGGAGGCCCACTCTGTGGGATCTAATCGGTCGCTGGGATTCGTGCGGCAGAAGGCGGTCTCGGAGATATTCTGGTCCGATGCCATGAAGGGCTTTAAAGGTCATAACCAACACTTTGAATTGTGACCGGAAACTGATCGGCAGCCAGTGCAGACTGCGGAGTGATGGTGAAACATGGGCATACCTGGGTAAGCCCATGACTGCTCTCGCAGCTGCATTCTGCACGATCTGAAGTTTCCGAACACTTTTCAAAGGTAGCCCCATGTAGAGAGCATTACAGTAGTCGAACCTCGAGGTGATGAGGGCATGAGTGACTGTGAGCAGTGAGTCCCGGTCCAGATAGGGCCGCAACTGGTGCACCAGGCGAACCTGGGCAAACGCCCCCCTCGCCACAGCTGAAAGATGGTTCTCTAATGTGAGCTGTGGATCGAGGAGGACGCCCAAGTTGCGGACCCTCTCTGAGGGGGTCAATAATTCCCCCCCCAGGGTAATGGACGGACAGATGGAATTGTCCTTGGGAGGCAAAACCCACAGCCACTCCGTCTTATCCGGGTTGAGCTTGAGTCTGTTGACACCCATCCAAGCCCCAACAGCCTCCAGGCACCGGCACATCACTTCCGCCGCTTCGTTGACTGGGCATGGGGTGGAGATGTAAAGCTGGGTATCATCGGCATATTGATGATACCTCACCCCATGTCCTTGGATGATCTCACCCAGCGGTTTCATGTAGATGTTAAATAGCAAGGGGGAGAGGACCGACCCCTGAGGCACCCCACAAGGGAGAGACCTTGGAGTCGACCTCTGACCCCCCACTAACACCGACTGCGACCGGCCAGAGAGGTAGGAGGAGAACCACTGAAGCACAGTGCCTCCCACCCCCAACCCCTCCAACCGGTGCAGAAGGATACCATGGTCGATGGTATCGAAAGCCGCTGAGAGATTGAGGAGCACCAGGACAGAGGATAAACCCCTGTCCCGGGCCCGCCAGAGATCATCCATCAACGCGACCAAAGCGGTTTCCGTGCTGTAACCGGGCCTGAAGCCTGACTGCTGGGGACCTAGATAATCGGCTTCTTCCAAGGACCACTGGAGCTGGAGTGCCACCACCTTCTCGACAACCTTCCCCATAAAGGGAAGGTTGGAGACTGGACGATAGTTGTTGAGTACGGCTGGGTCCAGGGAAGGCTTCTTGAGGAGGGGGCGCACAAGCGCTTCTTTATAGAGTGTTGGAAAAACTCCCCTCCCCAAGGAAGCGTTGGTAATCTCCTGGGCCCAGCTCCGTGTCACCTCCCTGCTGGCCGAGACCAACCAGGAGGGACACGGATCCAGTAAACAGGTGGCGGAACTCACAGCTCCAATGGCCTTGTCCACTTCATCAGGTGTCACCAGATCAAACTCTTCCCAGACAGGTGGACAAGTACGTGCCCCAGTCACCTCGACTGACTCATTGTCAGTCGACTCTGTTTTACAATTGGAGTCGAGGTCGGCCCGGATCTGAGCGACTTTATCAGCGAAAAACGTGTTAAACTCCTCGGCACTACTCTGCAAGGGCTCCCCAACTCCCCCCTGGTTAAGAAGGGAGCGGGTCACCCTAAACAGAGCGGCCGGGCGGGATTCCGCTGATGCAATCAAGGCGGCATGGTATGCGCATCTTGCCACCTTGAGCGCCACTTTGTAAGTCTTAATAAAAGCTCTTACAAGTGTTCGGTCAGATTCAGACCTACTCTTCCTCCATCGCTTCTCTAGACGTCTCTTTTGGCGTTTCAACTCCCGGAGCTCCTCGTTGAACCATGGGGCTCTACGGGGTCTAGCGCCACGGAGAGGTCGCAAAGGCGCAATCCGGTCGAGAGCCTCCGCAGCAGCCGTATTCCAGGCCTCCGCAAGAGACTCCGCCGAACTGTGGATGAGTGCCTCTGGAATAACCCCAAGCGCCGTCTGAAAGCCCTCTGGGTCCATCAAGCGTCTGGGGCGGAATATCTTCATTGGTTCCGCCTCCCTGCGGGGAAGGATTGGAGCCAGGAAGTCAAGCTGTAGTAGAAAATGGTCTGACCATGACAAAGGCACTGCTTCTAAGCCCCTTAGTCTCAGACCATTACTCAATTGCTCGGAAAGGAATACCATGTCAGGTGCGTGCCCCCCCTCATGAGTCGGACCCCGTACTACTTGAGTCAGGTCCATGGCTGTCATGGTGGCCACGAACTCCTGTGCCAACCCAGAGGTTTCGCCGAGTGACAGCAGGTTGAAGTCCCCCAAGACAATAAGTCTGGGGAACTCCACCGCCAACCCGGCTACCTCCTCGAGTAGCACAGGCAGGGCTTTTGACACGCAGCTGGGAGGCAGGTACGTGAGAAATAAGCCCACCTGAACCCCTAAGTCCAACTTCATCAAGAGTGACTCGCAACCCGCAATTTCCGGAGCAATGAGTCCACGTAGGCAAAGGCTCTCCCTGGCTATAATAGCCACTCCTCCCCCCCTTGCCTGGGGTCGAGGTTGATGCCATATCTGAAACTCAGCTGGGCAAATTTCAGAGAGAGGTACACCTCCCTCTGGGCCCAGCCAGGTTTCAGTAATACATCCACAACTCTAGGTGGCAAGCTGTTCCATTGGTTAATTGTTCTCACAGTTAAGAATTGCAGGGTATTTCTGCTAATTGCCAGCTGCCAGCAGTTCAATCCTCACCAGTTCAAGGTTGACGCAGCCTTCCATCCTTCTGAGGTCAGTAAAATGAGGACCCAAACTGTTAGGGGCAATGTGCCGATTCTGTAAACCTCTTAGAGAGGGCTGTAAACCACTGTGAAGCGATATATAAGTCTAAGTGCTATTGCTATATGTGAGAGCCAACTACAATAATTTTTGAAACTGTTTGATGCAACGGGGCCCTTTTTCTGGAATTGGTATCAAATCTCAAAAAAGTGTTTATGTATAGTTCTATCTTAATATTGCTTTAAGATAAATTTGGTGGCAAATAAAATTGTGGGAGTCAATTTATCCCAATTTGGTTGTTTCAGATTTCACTTTGATTCAATTTAAATGAACAACTATGACTTCCTGCACCTTCCATTCCACCCCCACCCCATTTAGAGTTTGTAGTGCAGCCAAATAAAATCAATCGTTAAGATTGCTTTGCAACAAACTTGTAGCAACTTTTTTTTACAGTAAATGGTGTTCCCAGATCTCTTGTTTGCAGGAAGTCAGTCCTCAGATGAGTCTGCTTATGGCTGAAATGTCTTCTCTGTGCAGACAGCTCAATTAAGATGTTTGATCTAGAAAAGCTGACTGCCATTATTTTCATCCAACCACCGTGAAAGTAGTTATCGCTACCCCCTCAAAACAAACAGACCTGCCAATAGGGTACAATCTGAAATGATAGAAAAGGAGAGAAAGATCCTTTGAAAATCCACATATTAAAAGATTAAGCAATGAGCAGTATCCTTGATTCTGACTTCTTTCCTCTGTATGAATATACTGAAGGACAGGGATTTTAGTTGCAATAAACTAAACTGTATTGTAATTTATTTCTTATCAGAACTTTTGTAACAAGAACATTTGGAGTATGTCACATTCATGTTTTTTGTTGGGCTAATAGGAGGAAATTGGATATGTTCAAAATTGCAAGATAGTGTGTAGCAATTGTTTTTCTCCTTTGGTTTCCTTTCTTTCCTCCATAGTCTGATATCAATATAGTTCAGTGATGCTGAATCCCTTTCACAAAAGCAGCTGGCACCTCAATCTTTGTAATGCACCATCTATAAACAATACACATGGAAGTAACTGGCCCTGTTGTTTAAATCCTGCCTCTCTGAGCCTACAGAATATTTTAGTTGCTGTTAGACTTTACTTTAAATTTTATTCATTTGACAGAGATAGTCAGAAGCTATTTCCCCCCAAAACCTTTAGCAGAACAATCAAGCAGTTTAATTTTCCTGGCTTCCCTAATGGTTTTACATTTCTCCCCTTCTGTTGTCTCTGCTTTAGGAATATTTCAGTTTCTTTCCCTTTCAGTTCAAAGCCACCTACAAAATCAATCTCTCAGCAAGCCATGACAATATGTGTATACCTAGCATGTCTGTACCTGTCCATATTAAAACGATTGAACTCAGAGTTAAGAAAATCCTTAAGATTATACTGGCCATCATCCATCATACTGACAGCTCAATATTTGCTGACTTTTCACTCTAGCAGGTACACTTTTTGTCTACTTCTCTTCCATAGTCTTCAGCTCCATCAATAGATTTCTGCCCTATTAAGTCCTATGACGCTGCCTCCTTTTCACCAGACTTCATAGGGTAGCACCCAAACAATTATTTTTGGCAATCTTCCATCTGTTTCCATACTGATGCAACTCAGTTTTACCAGCCTGTTACTAAAACAAATTCAACTTCAATAATCAACTGCTGTCTGTTCATTTCAGCCATTTGAATTGCAAACCTTCAGCTCCATTTCTAATCCTGACATTGGTTTTCCCAATCTTTTTCTTCCCAGACACCTCTCTGACAGTGTTTAAAACTCTATTGCCAATGTCATCCTCCTGTGACAGCCTGGGTTTTTTTTTTTTGAGAGTATGCCTGCATGGTTACATAAAGAGACAGCAAAAAGCTATGGCAGAGACTGGACTTATTGTAATGTCTACTACATGGAGCTGAAAATTATGCATATGTCTCTACAGGTTCACACTATGGAACAGTAGTGTATCCATTGTGGATAGCCTTTGTTTGCTGTCCTTTACCTCCATTCTGATGCTCTCCTATAGAAGAGATGCTTTCCTTGTAATAAATGAAAAGGGAGGAGTATATTGGAGGCAACTATTTAAGAGAAAACAAGAAAGCAAGAGAGAATGTGCTATAGGTTATATTCGCCTGAGACTTTTCTAGACTTAAAGAAGAATCAATCCTATACAGATTTCTATGGTCAGTTGTGAGAGGAGGCAAAGTGACTCAGAATACCAATCCTGCAAAAGAATAATTTTAAAAACACTTAAAAATACACTTCAGAGGAAGAACAATCAACCATAATGCCTGTCAGTAGCTAGACAGAGGGCAGCTCATCAGAATACAGAACATATTCAGTTTCAGCCTCATTTATCAAAGTTGCATTGGAGATTCTCCAGGTGAAATTAAAGGCACTCTTCAGAACAAGCAAGACTATGATTAAATAAGAAATCCAATTTCAACTTGTGCATGAAGTTGAGGTACCCAAAATCTAGTGCACTGTTTAGGGTATCTCAACATTTGCTTACACAAAAAGTCACAAGTTATTTTTGAGTTCATTAGGCTGAGAATTCTTGATCCTCTTATTAACCAAGTACTAGCTCACTGGGGTGGAGAGTCACTTGTTTTCTTGACAAGGAGAATGTGCAGTTGTTTTGTAGGTGTAACCTTTTATGAATTCCCATCCTGTTTCCTAAGCTTAGAGAAGCCCATTATATCACTTCTCTCGATACAAATTTAATGTAAACCGCTCCAAACTCAATTGCAGAAAATATGATTTCAGCAGAATCATCAATGCCTGGAATGCACTTCCTGACGCTGTGATTTCTTCACCAAACCCCAAAAACTTTAACCTTGGATTGTCTACAGTTGACTGCGTCCCATTCCTAAGATGTCTGTAAGGAGCATGCATAAGCGCACCATCGTGCCTACCGTCCCTGATTTACTGTCCTGTTGTCCTCATTTATATGTACTTAATTTGCTTATGTTTATACCAGCTATCTTCCTCATGTTTGACAAACAAAATAAAATAAAACAAATTTTTACAGTGTACAAAATGGGAGACACATGTAAAAAAGTGACATCTGGTGGTATAGAAATGACACTTCACATACCCCAAAGAGGTTTGTAGCTTGGATGAGCAAATAATTTTGCTCAGGCAGAAATTTACAGAATTCCAGTGATGGGATTTGAAATTTGTTACTACGGGTTATATTGCTTAGTGAGCATGGCTTGGTGGGTGTGGCAAGGGAAGGATACTGCAAAATCCCCATTTCCTCCCAATCAGCTGGGATTCGAGAGGCACATAATAGATGATGGCAGGGCCAATCAGAGGTGGTATTTACTGGGTCTCCGAACTACTCAAAATTTCCACTACCAGTTCTCCAGAACTGGTCAGAACCTGCTGAATCCCACCTCTGGTACAGATGGAATTGGTAATTGGGATTTTTAAGATCTCAAAGCCTGTCACTCTGTCACTATGCTTTCTTTTACTCCCCATTTTAGTGCACACATCATTTATCTTAAAAGAACTCAGGGTGATATATGCTTATCTTTTAGCATCATTTACCATTTTTTTCATTATCCTCACAATTCTAAGAATATGGAACAATGTCTGATTCAAAGTAACTGAGCCTGGATTTTTCTAGTCACAATTGGGTTAGGTTCACAACCTGGTTGGAATAGGATGTATGTCATAGTTTATGGCTGAGCATGAATAGCGATTGTACCTTCAATAAACAACAGGTTTGCAGGTTCAATGTAATGTGATACGCCATATGCAACAAGCAACTATGACAAATGATACTTTCTCTTAAATGTCTTCTAAAAGACAACTATATTCGTAATCTTGCTGAAATACAAGTCGGTCCATTCAAAAAGTCCTACAAGTCCTGTAAAAATCAGTTTAAGCACTAAGTATGACAAATTTCATATTACTTTATCTTGAATATGTGTGGTTGCTAAGAGTCTAAAACGATGGCATCATCTTGAATAAGTATCACCTGGTATACACCAAGATATAAAAGGCAAATTAATGTTCCAAATATTTGAAACTGAGGCAAAATCTCAATAATTGAGACTGTAGTTTTTACATCTGTAGTCAAAATTATTTTATTCATTTTCATCATGAAACTATAAGCAAATCAGAAAATGTTACAAACTCGTAGAATTCTACTCATCCTATTTCTAGTATTATATTTGCTACCCCCATTTTGCAAATGTTTAGTAGCCTTCCTATTCCTATCATACATCATAGTAATTAAAGGTAGCATTCAACTTACAACCACAATTGAGCCCAAAATGTATATTGCTAACTGAAAAATTTGTTGTGAGTTTTGCCCCATTTTGCAACCTTTCCTGCCACAGTTGTTAAGTGAATCATTGCAGTTGTTAAATTAGTAATGTACGGTTTTTGAATTCAGCTCAGAATCTGATGCATCAAATGAAACTCTGAATATAAGGCTACTGATAATCAGCTTTTATTTCTAGCTAGAAAGCAAAACTGGGGGACTCTTTTAGTCTCCCATCTTAACAGCAGGCAGAGAAAAAAACAGGCACGCATGCAAAAATCTTTTTCCAAACACCTTATAGCTCACATAGCTCGCATAGAACGTCATTGCTATAAAAACATAATTTAATATTACGCAGCCTTTTTTATTTTTCTCAGCACTCTGAAAACAATGGACTTTAGAAAGGAGGAAAGAAATACAATTTCTGGCATATAACTCAGAACTTTGTTAGGGAGCGCTATTCCGCATTAGATTTGCTGAGAACACATTTTTTTAAAGCTACCTACAAGGCTACTTGGCAAAATCTGCATTTTTCATTTTTCAAGAAGTTACTTTAGCTAGGCTAAGCTTGGCAATTCGCCTAGAAGTTTTATCTATATACGGATAGCACATTAGGCAACAATGGAGTTTCTCTCAGCAGCAATTAACAAAAGTTGAATCAGGTTAAACTCTGTATATTCTCTAAGCCTTTCAAGGACCCTTTTAGTAACATGGTTGTTAAGTGAATCCGGTTTCCCCATTGACTTTGCTGCTTAGAAGGTTGCAAAACATGATCTCATGACTTCAGGACACTACGACCATCACAAATATGGGTCAATTGCCAAGCTAAATTTTGATCACATGATGCTGCAATGGCCATTGGAAAAGAATGTCACTTTCTTCAGTGCCATTATCACTTGAACTGTCACTAAGCGAACAGTTGTAAGTCAGGGACTACCTTCATTATTCTTAAGCATATTTAAATGGAAGCTTTACTACAGTTTCAGTTGCAGATTTGTAAATTTTGACTCTTAATATTCCGGATAGCATTTATTTTAACTTTGATCAGAAAAGGCTATATTTTACTACAAATTCGTTGTGTGTCCAATCACACTTGGCCAATAAAGAATTTTATTCTATTCTATTTTCATAAAACAGGCAAGATGCCACCAACCTTCAAAGGTGACTTGTCTGCCTTTTTTGCTGGAATTAAATCCAATCAATACAAACACAACAGGTACAATTGAATCTACACTAACTCCAAAGTAAATCTGATTGAGGCAAGTAAAATCGAAGAATGTTTGCGCTTAAAACAGGGGTCTTCAACCTTGGCAACTTTTAAGACTTGAGGACTTCAACTTCCACCATTCCTGGCTGAGGAATGCTGGGAGTTGAAGTCCACAAGTCTTAAAGTTGCCAGGGTTGGAGACCCCTGCACTAAAAGGGGAGGGGGGACGCAGACTTTTACATTTAATTCATCACAGTCCCTCTGAAGCCGAGTGTTGTTTTTTTTTAAAAAACCTTGCCTGAAGCACAGCTGTAACTGTATTCCAATGAAACCCCAGTGCCTGCCATTCACCACAATAAGACACTTTTGCCTCAATACTGTAATGAGTCACAAACCACTCTTAACACACACACAAACACACACAAAAGACCCCCCCCCCCCCAAAAAAGGCGCGTCACAACATTCGGTCTGCGCTGACCGAAGACATCCCAACGGGATCCCATTGCAACTCTATGAAAATTCCGCTGGGAGGGGAGAGGGAAGGAGGAGGGAAGAACGACCATCTCTCCTCACAGTGGAGCCGGGTCACGTGCTATCGCACTGCAGCTTCGCCTCCGCTGATTGGCTGGGGCTGGGCGACGAGGGAAAAAAGTGGTTGCCTAGTGACAAGAGAGGCCTCTGTTGTACACAGCCTGGACTTACTTGGGCAGCACCTTAAGGGCTCCAGGCAGGTGAGTGAGTGATGGCCGCTGGTGGGGGGGACGAACGACTTAAGGGGCGCTTGCCTACCTAGTGGGATCGCCCTAGCTCCGTTACCTTTCCCTAACAGGTGCAGGATTCCAATCAGGATTCCGATCATCCTAGGCTATGGAATATTGTTGTTGTTGTTGTTGTTATGTAAAAATAAAAATAACAGAGTTGGAAGGGACCTTGGAGGTCTTCTAGTCCAACCCCCTGCTTGGGTAGAAGACCCTATACTACTTCAGCCAAATGGTTATCCAACATCTTCTTAAAATATAATAATAATAATAATAATAATAATAATAATAATAATAATAATAATAATAATAATTAATAATAATAATAATAATAATAATAATAATAATAATAATAATTAGATTTGTATGGCAACCCTCTCCGAAGACTCCAGTATTGGAGCATTCACAACTTCTGGAGGCAAGCGGTTCCACTGATCAATTGTTCTAACTGTCAGGAATGTTAGAAACATAGAAACATAGAAGACTGACGGCAGAAAAAGACCTCATGGTCCATCTAGTCTGCCCTTATACTATTTCCTGTATTTTATCTTACAATGGATATATGTTTATCCCAGGCATGTTTAAATTCGGTTACTGTGGATTTACCGACCACGTCTGCTGGAAGTTTGTTCCAAGGATCTACTACTCTTTCAGTAAAATAATATTTTCTCATGTTGCCCTCGATCTTTCCCCCAACTAACCTCAGATTGTGTCCCCTTGTTCTTGTGTTCACTTTCCTATTAAAAACACTTCCCTCCTGAACCCTATTTAACCCTTTGACATATTTAAATGTTTCGATCATGTCCCCCCTTTTCCTTCTGTCTTCCAGACATGTCTTCCAGACATGTTCTCCTTAGTTCTAAGTTGGTTCTCTCCTTGTTTAGTTTCCACCCATTGCTTCTTGTTCTACACCCTCTATTACCAAAGAGAAGCACCTTCCTTCCTCCATGAATTCTGGAATTCTTCTTCAGCCTTTACTGGAACTGCAGCATTCTCCTTTGAGGAGAAATGTAAAATAATGTGAGGCGTTCGGGTCTTTTTAAGCTTGCTTTCGGCGCTCCTTTTATATGTGAACCCCTTATTGTTTCCATAAAAGAATGAGAAATACTTGGTATTTCTTGGGATATTTCATGAAATGACATTGATGTTACGCACACATACACCCCACCTACCCTTTTATCCTCCCCATAAGATGAGAAATAATAGCTCAAAATCACCCATCTTGCGGGTTTGCAGAAATTGGCGGCGGATAGTTTGTAGTCTAAGGGGCAAGTAGTTGTTTAAACACATCTCTGTAGCATACTAGGTTGCATATTATGTGATGGAGCCATATTATCACCTTGAACTAATATGAATTTGTGCTTAATATGTTATTTGAATTAAGCATTTGTGTTTTATTAAGATAGGTTTGGGATTTATTGTGCTGCATTAACCTATCAATGGAACTAAAACACCTTCATGGTTTGTTTTGTATCCCTCGTTGTGTCTGGAATCATGTTCTCTCTATATTTGTTTCTAAGAGGTCTGTAAGGGGTGTGCATAAGCGCACTATTGTGCCTGCCATCCCTGTCCTACTGTCCTATCATTACTTTTTACTTATGTCTATACAAACTACTATTATATACATGTTTGACAAATAAATAAATTAAATTAAATTAAATTAAATAACTACAGTGGTACTTCTACCTAAGAACACCTCTACTTAAGAACTTTTCTAGATAAGAACCGGGTGTTCAAGATTTTTTTGCCTCTTCTTAAGAACCACTTTCTACTTAAGAACCCGATCCTGGAAAAAATTCCCAGGAAATTTGAGAGCAGCACAAAGGCCTGGCCAGTTTCCTGCAATTCCCACTTTAATCCCGGCCATCTCGGGCTTTTCTGGGCTGCCAGAGGAGCCTTTCGGTGGCGCCTAAGGGGCTTTCGCAGGCCAGAGCAAACAGAGCATTTTCCTTTCTCTGGGCGCTTGGAGAGGGAATAAACCACTTCGCTTTGGTAACTCCCTCACGCTGCCTCCCATACACCCGGCATGAGGTTGCCTCCTGGAGCGTCAGCTCGTGGAAAGGCAAAAGGGGGCGCTTCACCCTGGCCGGATCAACTCGACTTCAGCCAAACCGAGGAATCACCACAGTGAAGGAAAGGCTCTTCAGCATGGGAAGGAAGAGGAAGCAGGTAGCAGCAGCAGCAGCCGCCTTTCAGTCAAAGGAGCGGGAAGTTCCATCCTCTCTCCCACCTGGGTTTCTCTCTCTGGCACAGTGGATGGGAGGCAGCCTCGCACCAGGTGTATGGGAGGTGCATGCTCTTCGCTGCCTCAGAGTCCCTCTTTTTTTTTTAAAGCCTTAAAGTTTTGGGGTTTTTTTAATTCCCCTCTCCTCACTTTCTTCCTTCGGCAGCAACTGTCCTCCGCCTCTTCTTCCTCCTCCTCCTCCCACACAAATTCTGACTTTTTATTTCTTTCCCAATGGGTTTGCACATATTTGCTTTTACATTGATTCTTATGGGAAAAATTGCTTCTACTTATAAACTTTTCTACTTAAGAACCTGGTCATGGAACGAATTAAGTTCTTAAGTAGAGGTACCACTGTATATAGAATGCTGTTCTGATTAAGGGTCTTTTGGAAAATTATAATTTTAACGCAGTCTCTTATATCCTACAAATATTGTTTGCTAGTTGCAGTAATAGCATTTTTATGGGTACAACTCCTTCCGTCCCAATTACGGTAACTTTTTAAAGTTTTACAACAGCAAACAGTGGAGGCTTGTTGTCTGTTTCATAGAAGATAACTGAGTCATGTATCTAAAATCAGTGTTTTGTTTTGCAAACGCATGTTAATAAGGAATTTCATATTTCATAACCATTACAGTGTAGATGTGTTCTGTAAATTATTCCAATATCTTAGGGGTTGCCACAAAGAAGAGAAAGTCAAACTATTCTCCAGAACACCTGAGAGTAGAACAAGAAGCAATGGGTGGAAGCTAAACAAGGAGAGAAGCAACTTAGAACTGAGGAAAAATTTCCTGACAGAACAATTTATCAGTGGAACAGCTTGCCTCCAGAAGTTGTGAATGCTTCAACACTGGAGGTTTTAAAGATGATGTTGGATAACCATTTGTCTGAAGTAGTGTAGGGTTGAACTGAAAGACTTCCAAGCTCCCTTCCAACTCTGTTGTTATTATTATAAATTTCTTTTAAACCTATCCCGTTTTGAGCAACCCATTCAGAAGTAGTAAAAAATACAAAAATTAATCAGAATCTACTTCTTTTCTCAAATTAGTACATAACATCTTAATTGTCTGGGGGAAGGGGCAAAAAGTTTATTTTTATAGCTCATCAAAAGATGACTTTCTTAGAGGCAGTTATTAAAAACAACCTAGAACTTGGGTGCTAAAATCGTGTGGGGCGATCTATGTTTTGGATTATTTGCAACACACGTACGCAAACATTTTTGAATAGATCCTATATGCAGTTATACTGGTAGTGACTTCTGAGGTAGTTTTTATGCCAAGTGTTTGCAAGCTTTCCTCACTTCTGAGGGCAAGATGCTCCACAATGCAGTGGCAGTGGCAGAGAAACCCTTTTTCCTACAACCCCACCAGTTGAAATTATTTGACTGGCAGTCTGCAGCATACCTTCCCTGCCTGAATGAGTGGTACAGAGTGATGTGCTGATATGAAACTGGTTCTATAGATATTTTTAAATTTCATTTAGTTTCATATGATGTTTTACAAGTATTCTAGGAAAAGTATACTTACTATTACAATCATTTTTTTAAATAAAATTTGTATTTATAAATGAAATAACAATCCACAGTCCATTGTGTGAACAATGTTTATTTTCTTTGTAAATGGGTATTTTGTGATAACCATCACTGAATTTGGCAAATTTGAGTCTACGGAGAGGGGCGGCATACAAATCCAATAAATGAATGATTGAATGAATGAATGAATGAATAAATGAATGAATAAATAAATAAATAAATATTTTATCAGTAGGTATACTTATGGTAACCACTTGCTGAGAATACTGTGATAATGTGGTAAGATTCTGAAGTGCCTGCTCATCCAACAGGTTTGAAAATCCCTGGAATAGACTATGTATTTCAGAGCTTCCATATAAGGAAACTTAAGAAGGTAACTTAGTGAGAGTTGGCTGATCAGAGCATGTTTATTGCTGATTGAAAATTGTTTTAGAGCAGTATTTTCCAACTTTAGCAACTTCCTGGCCTTCAATAGATGGAAATTTTCAGCAAGGATGGCAGCTGCTGAAAATTCTGGGAGTTGAAGTACCATATTTTTCAGAGTATAAGCGCACTCCAAAAATAAGGATGAAAATTTGGATGTGTCTTATACACCAAATGCAGCTCTGCCCACCCAACGGCTCCACTCTTTGGGCTCTGCCTCCCAGCAATTTGCCTCCTTGCAGCAAACAGCTTGTTTCAGTTTCAACACAGTCTGATTAACACAAGTAGCTGATTTGCTGGCTGCAGGGATTGCCTATTGCCGCCTTTGTGCATGCAGAGGCAGATTTCTTGTCCTAACCAGACTGTGCTGAAGCTGAAATGGGCTGTTTGCTGCAAGGAGCAAATTGCTGGGAGGCAAAAGAAGATTTTTTTTCTTGTTTTCCTCCCTCCAAAAGGTAGTTGCATCTTATACTCTGGAGAGTCTTATGTTCTGCAAAATGTGGTATATCTGAAAATTGCTAACATTGAGAAACACGCCTCTAAATATCTGAAATGCTTTGGAGTTTAGGATCTAGATATCTTAAAATTTATCTTTTAACATATGCATCCTCTCTTATCCTCCATTAACAGCTGAATCCTGGGTTCATAATTTCTTAGCAAGATATTCCATTTTTATTCTTATCTATAGGTATGAACTATGTCTTTTAAGCTGAAATGCTCAGAAAATGATACAGAGTGATTCTCAAAACCAGATTGCTTCTGATGAAATAATAAAAGAGTTGGTAAGTTTTGGTTTGTTTTTTTAAACCTCTTTGATATTCTAGAATGATAAAAAATAACTACCCATCTGATCTTACAACTAGGCCTATAAAAATATCATCATATTTGTCATCCCCTTCTAACCCCTCACTTCTTGTTTAGAATTTATGTAAGGTTATTAAATATTTATTTTTCAGTGTTGTACATGAACAAACTTTTAAATACTGTACGTATGACACACAGGCTTTATTGGCAGTACAGAAAAAGAAAGTTAACTCTTGTCATTATTGCTATATGGAGAGGGGCGGCATACAAATCTAATTAATAATAATAATAATAATAATAATAATAATAATAATATACACTGCTCTTTCTCTTTGCTGTTCTTTATTATTTAATAGATTAATAATTTAATGGGTTAATATGGGACCTTTTACAATATTAAATTAATTCTGTCAATCAATCACATATTTTGATTATCAGTATTGTAGTGTGCAACCATGTATTTGCAAGGAACGTTCCTTGTTACTGCATAAATTGTAAAGGAGAATCTTTAGGAATATAGAATAAAAAAATCTTAATGTATATTGAACATAGTGAGACCATCCTGGCATTTCATCCGCCATACAAACTAAAGTGGAAGACAAATAACTTATACATTACTTACAGTACTGGTCTTATACAGTTATTTTTAACCAACATATACATTCCAATACATATATAATATCTCATTCCAGGTCTACTTAACCTTATTGTTTCGTGTTCTGACTCCCACTTGTGTTTCCAGCCATTGATAAAATCTGTTCCGTGTATCATAATATTCTGTCTCTTGTCTTTTAATTCTAATGTCAATCTAACCATTTCTGCGCATACTGGTATATTTCTTATTATGTCTTTTTCTGAAGGAGTGTTTCACTTTTCCATTGCTGAGCATATATCATTCTCATTGCCATCAAGATGTGTAGTATTAGGTATATTGATCCTTTGCTATAGCCATCTGTTATAATACCTAATAGAAATAATTCTGGTTTAAATTCAATATACCGGTACATGTATTGTCCAACCCTTCTATCTAACCTCACCTGGATTTGTAACCAAAATTTCCTTGCTATTTTTACAGCTCCACCATATGTGGTAATATGTACCTGGTGATTGTTTACATTTCCAACACTTCGGGGATGTATTGCTAAACATTTTAGCTAATCTGGTCTTACTGTGTAAAATATATGTATATGCAAATTATATCTCTATATCTTTATCTATATCTATCTATCTATCTATCTATCTATCTATCTATCTATCTATCTATCTATCTATCTATCTATATCTGATCAATCTGTCTGTCTGTCTGTCTTTCTATCTATCTATCGAATACTTTTCAGTGTTATATGCAAATATGATAACCTTATCAATTGATATTTTTATAAGTATATAAATGTTGCAAGTTCACGAGTTGAAGTCTTAATAGAAGCTTAGAAACATAGAAACATAGAATTGCTCTCGATTCCACACTTGCGCGCCAGAGCTGCGGAGCTGCACATAATTAGCCGTATTAGTAGGAGCCCACCACTGCTGATGTCATTACACTGTTTCTGATGAACAAGTATTCTGTTAACTGTATTTGTATGACATGCTAAATGTGGTTAATTCTATAAACTGTTAAGATAATGATTGATCAACATGTGATGTGAACACATTTTTGAAAATTATGATTATTATTAATCAGGTTATCATTAATAAATGCAAGTTACCAGATTTTCTTCTTAAAATGTTAATGGGATGGCGTGGTCTTTCTTAATATTGTCTTTTTTGCATTAATTATTTTTGATAATGCTATGGTATTTTTATTCTTGTTCATCACGGAGTAGATGGCAGAGTCTTACATGTTGTAAATTAAATTTTCTCAGCTAAGATGAAAATCATTGAGATGCATGTAGTCCTTGAAGTCTTGGCAGCCAAAAGGGACGTAGACCAAATCTCAAGTTGGTAAATTGCAGTGTAATTTTTTTTAAAAAGTCTATCAATGAAATAAATAACATAAGGGATCCCTGAAATTAGTAGTAGACCAAAATAAATACATATGGAGTTCTTCTGGATACTTATTTGTCATCATATAGAGCTAATGTATTTGGATTTTGCTTATAGTTTTATCTTTCAATAATAAATGAAAAATATTAATAATCTGTTTCTTCCAGTGTACAAGTAATGGATTGGCTTATGAAAGACTTGAGCAAGAAGGACCTTCAACACAAAGCTTGGAGATGTTTTTCTCAGGCTACCCCAGAATAGTAGGCCTGTCTCATTTCCCCAATTTAACAAAACTAACTCTGGTTAGGCAGCAAATCCAGTGGATTTCTGATTTAGAGAACTGTCCTTTTCTTAAAGAATTATGGATAGCTGAATGCTGTTTGAAGGTAAGTAAGAACTGAAGTCTGGCATTATAATTTCCAGGGACGAGGAAATCTTCATTTAACTTGTGCTCTTTTGCAACTTTTTCAACTTTTTCTGTGTTGAAGAATCTGACTCTTCGGGTGTATAACCAGGACTGTGTTAGAAAAAGTAGTATATGAATAAAAAGAGATTTTTATTTATTTATTTTTTATTCATTAGTTTCTTCCATCATGAGAATAAACACTTTGTTGAATAGCTAAAATGGTTTTGATTAAGCCCAAAAATATTTAGCAGGGCTGGCCTTGGAAGAAGACAGTTGCCTAAAAGGCTGTATTCCCTGAAACAAAATATTTTCTGTTTTTGGGATCCTGCCAGTTTGTACAACATTTTTCATGTTTTCTTACAGGTTCTAGTGGAGAAAATGTTATCCATTTTTTAATTGTCCTTTTGCCATCTCAATGTCACATCTGGCTGAGTAATCTAGTGTTATGATACTCTTTATTATTCACTTATCCACGTCAGTGTTCCCATCATTTTTTTTTGTCCCAGTTTGTTAAAAAAACCTCTTCAAACTGCTCTTTGTCTTGATGATTATAACACCTTCACATCAGATACTCTGGGCTTGGCAACACCACTATTTTCTTGCTGGCAAACCCCACGCCTAATCCTTGCAGGAAATCTTGCTTGAATTAAGTTTCCAAGTTCCTGCAGGTAAGTTACACATTGTGAAAGATGTTCCAAAATCACTTCAGTGAAAAGATCAACTTTCTTAATTTTAGGTAATGCAAGATAAAGTCGAAAGCATTACTTTAATAATTTCTTCCTTCTGTTACATTAACAAGATTTGGTTGCAATACAGAGTGCAGAAAATATTTTGTCACAGAATGTTCTGATTGAAAAGCAGGCCATTCCAACCTTAGCATGGGCCTTTCCAAATTCGGAATGTTCTAAGACGTAACACAACTTTTTAATGAATTTACAGGCTTCACCTATTTTTGGAAAGAATGTAGCTCTGAAGTTTCAACTTGTATACTTAGATTTTAAGTCTGAATGCTGTCTTAGCAAAGATGGAGACGTCTTGCCCAAGTAAAACATCCAAACCATTTCGCATCTAGCTCATACCTCACCGTATTACAGTATTTGATGTTGTCCCACTAATACCTGCTCAGTTTTTGCTGATCTTGAAAAGCAGGGTCAGATTTGATTAGAACTTGGACAGAAAACCACTAGAAAATCTTAGTTGCTGGAAAAAGAAGCATTGAACTATTACTGCATTGTTGTCACAAAAACTACATGTGCATGCTTGTGAAATTTCCAATAATCAAACTAGATTCAGGAAAGACTAACTTCTCCTTTGTTTCAAATTCATATTTGTGCATTAGAAGAAAAGTTGATAATCATGAATTGTGGATCTACTGCAATATTAAGACATTTTAAATGCAGTAGTAGTTCATTTTAAGTAGTTAAAGGTTATTACTTACCACGAAGTATTTGGAAGAGCCTAGGTCTATGTATAGAAAGGGAACTCTGAAAATAGAATGGTTTATGTCAATCTAGTGGATGGCTGTGAAATTAAAGCTTCGCATGGCAGATTCAGATGACAATTTATCAGTGTACTTAAGGCATTTCCCCTAAACTTTTGTTCAATTTTCTGGAAATTCTCCATTTTCCTCTTTGGTTACTTTGATTTTTTTTGCAGAAAATTGATGGTTTGGAAAAATGTGTTCTTTTGCAAAAACTTTACCTGTATTGCAATATGATTTCCATTATTGAAAATCTGGAAATGCTACAAAAGCTGGAGATACTTTGGCTTAATGGGAACCAGATTAAAGAAATACAGGTAAGATTGGGTTTTGAAGAGCTATTGATTCTCATCTATCTCCTCTTTGTAAGGTTAAGCAAATGGGAGAGAAGAAGATAGTATTCAAATAATTACAAATAGTGTAAGAATCAGTAGAACAGCTGATCCATTTTCCATTTTATTACAGTAGCATTTTTATCACCAAAAGCACTTTCTGGTCAATATATTTGGCAACTGTACAAATATGAACTCAGAAATACTCTTACGTATCCCTGTTGTACAAGTGATTAATTATATTTTGCAATCCCCCAATAATTACAGACTACTGCTTTTTCCCTTTTCCCTTTTTCTTCTTTGTTTTCTGCCCCACCTCTTTCTGAAAGAATGATGAATAGTGAATTAGAAGATACAATTAAGATTTAGACAGTGACATTAAAGTTACCTGTTCTAAAACAAGTTAATAAAATAATCACGAAAACAGAATTTAAAATAATATTCACTTGAAAATAATACTCTAAGACCCTCTTGTTCTGTAGTAGAAATAACTCTGCAACTGTCTAAAAATGAACAAAGAGGTCCTCCACTGTAATTTAAAACAAAATAGCATAAGAGTTAGCTGAACGTAATCTTCAGATAGAGTGCCAGAATTGCAATGCTATTAACCCTATTAAAGGAGTAAAATTATGAGGAATCTGCTAAATAAAATAGTTGTAAAAGGCCTGCTTTTAATGATTGTAGTTTATCCTACATCACGGGAAACATGCAGAAAATTAGACAAAATACAACTTGGTTTAAAACTTTGGTTTTCCAAAACCATTTGCTTTATGCAACCTAGTCTAATGTATGTGTGGTTTAAAGAATAGCTACATTTCTTAGGAGTTTACAACATTATATAATTCTAAATATTATAATCTGTATTTTTTACAGGGGCTGACTTCATTGCAGAGACTGAAAGAACTCAATCTTGCAGATAACAATATTAGTAAAATTGGTACAAGATGCATTGTATTTTGCATATCTGTTATTTTGCATATTGCTAATGGGGCAAACAACAGTGAATAGATCTTCCATCTTGGAACTCTTCTCTTACTCAGTAGCTTGTCATTTACAGTAGAATGGAACTTTTCTATTCCATGCTATGCAGTACAGTAGTACAGCTAAGATTTTAGATACTAAGCTTAATGGTTTTAGTAACAATAGGACAATCTTCAAGTGATTGTCCTATTTCCTTGTTTCCCTGAAAATAGGGCATGTCCTGAAAATAAGGTCAAGCTTGATTTTGGGGGAGGGTGTAACTATACGACCTCCCCTGAAAATAGGGCCTAATGAAGGGTTGGCTATGGCCAGCACAGGAGGCAGCCCTTCCCTTCCCTAGTCACCTAAAGGCTTCTGGGCCCCTTAGCCTTATCCCGTGGATCAGCTGATCCAGCAGGGCCATAAGCTCTGTCTCTCTGGGCGCCTGGGGCTCACAAGAGTGTGCTGGAAATATCTCCAGGCACTCTCTGTGGGCAAAGCTGGGGCTCACAAGAGTGTGCTGGAAATATCTCCAGGCACCCAGAGAGACAGAGCTTATGGCCCCGCTGGATCAGCTGCCGAGGGCCCCTCTCTTCCGCAGCTCACTTTGTGGCTATGGAGCAAGCGGCGACCATGGCTTGCATTCCACAGGTATTGCTTAGGCTCCTGCTACAATGAGGCAGAAAACCATGCAGCCTGTCGGAATTGTACCCCCACACCCCAAGCCAGCTGCTGTTGCTTGAGAAAAGGACAGATGATTGTGGGAATCCTGTGCTTACAATAGAAGCAAAGCTCAGCCCGTCCCTTTCAATGATCAAATGTCTGTGTTTCTGAGAGAGAATGAGAGAAGGAAAAAGAGAGAGAAATGACAGAGGAGTAACAAGAATTGCAGGCAACGCTATTTGAATGGGTTTCCTCTCTGCCACCTCTCTCTCTCTCTCTCTCTCTCTCTCTCACACACACACACTTGATGAAAAAGGTGGAGGGTGGCCAACCAGGTAAGGAGACTGACCCTCCCCTGCCTCCAGCTTTTTGCCTGCTCAAGGTGGCGCCTCACATGGGCTCCCTCGCAGCACCTCCTCTCTGGGCCTCGCCTGTCTCAGAAGCCAGGGATCTTGCAGGCATCCCAGCCATGTAAATGCTGCCCAAATCCTTGCAACCCAAGTGAGCCACCCAATGCACCTGGATGAGGATAACAAACATTTTGTAATTATCAGAACTAGTAAGAAAAACAGAACAAGACAAAATCTTATTAGACCAAGAAAGGAAAACAATATACAAATTTCGATTAAATTACAAAATGGAGGAGATATTAAAAGAAATATGATTAATTGGGTCAGAAACATTGGATACAGTATAAATTTAGAACAATGGGATAAAATTAGACTAGGGTATGTTTCATTTTGCTACCCAATTTTTTCAGTGTGTAACAAGCGTTTGTAATCACATCATGTTTTGACACTAACAATAAGGGGGGGGAGTACTGTGACAAACAACATCAATCCCATTTTAGCCTATTTCATGCTATTTCAGCCCAGAATTTGATACTGGGCTTGAGGCATCAGTCAACTGTTTTAGCCAAGTCAGGCTCTGATTTTGCAGTATCACTGACATCAGTTGTGCAAAAGAAGAATGATAACCATTATGGATCAGAGGTGCATATTTCCAAATATTTTTGGCACAGGAACATTAATGGGTGTATATAGTAAGGAAAATGATGCAACAGATTTTGATCTTATCAAGATCATGTTCCTTAGTCTACATTGGGAGAGGGAGGACTACTGTGTTCAGGTCATCCCATGAACTTCCAGAGGTAGTTGTTGATTATTGTGGAAAATAGAATACAGTATTAGATTGGCAAACGGATCCAATATTTTAAAAAAGATTTGGCCATGTATAGAGAAATTTATTGTTCTATATAAATTGTTATATTGCATTTACTTGTATACTATTAAAATTCACAAAAAGCCCTTGAAACAAAGAAGAAAGGCTCTTGATTCAATTTCCCCCCCTATTTCTTCCATGGGCATACCCATGCTGTTTTCTTAGCAACAATGTAAAACTTATATGAGACTTTTTTCAATCTTTCCTACAGCTTTACATTTCCAGGTGGCTTTCTGACTAAGCACTAACCAGATCTGACCTTGTTTAATAGCAACCAAGACTAGAACAGAGAGAAAAGTTCAAGAATAATTTCCCTCCTTTTCTCTTTTAGGAAACTGCTTGGATCCAAGTGAAAGCATTGAAAAATTAAATTTGTCTGGTAACAGAATACGCTCATTTAAAGTAAGTGTTGTCTTCTCTTTAGCTTGATTGATATAATTTGTTTATTTATTAATCTATTTTGTTCAGATTTATAAAGCTACCTATCTCAATGCCTGGGCAACTCATAGCAAAAAGCACATAAAACAGAAATACAAATACAACACAAATACAATAATTTAAAAACAAATATATATATAAAACTGTATAAATGTCATATAATCCTACAAAAAATTCATAGCTGAGATAGATAATATCCATCAGTACCAATCAATACTTCCACTGCACAGCTGTGCTACCCTCTTGGATCCCCATGACTTGATAAAACCAGTCCCTGGCTCATACGACATAAAATATACCCTTCGTGCTGGACCTGATGGGACAGGTAGGTATGCTTGGGGAGCGATGGTCTCTTGAATCAAACAGTCCCATGTAATGCAGAGGTTTATAAGTCATCACCAGCTTCTTGACTTGTACTTGGAAACAAAATTGGCAAACAATTTCAATTCACAGAGGAGCAGGGCAATATGGAAAATATACCATTGAAATATTTCAATTTATTTTATTCCTAGGTTTCTGCAGGTTTTCTCTGAATGGGAAAGCCTAGAATAGTTCTGGATATTAGATATATTTGAAAATGGTGCTTTTTCATTTTTTTTCTTTTGCAAAGGAAATTACCAATTTGGCAAGATTACCTCACTTGACAGACCTGTGTTTGAATGACCCCCAATATGAAACTAACCCTGTTTGTCACCTTTCCAATTATGCAACACATGTGCTATATCACATTCCTTTGCTTCAAAGGCTTGACACTTATGATGTATCATCTATACAAATCAAAGAGCTGGCAGAGGTGAGTACAGATTTTAAGAACCAGACCAGAAAGAGGTTTGTTGTTGATAGTCGCAAAGCCATGTCCGACTCATTGTGACCCCAAGGACAACTTTCCTCTAGGCCTTCCTGTCCCCTACCATCCCCTGGAGTCCATTTAAGCTCATGCCGACTGCTTCAGTGACTCCATCCAGCCACCTCATTCTCTTTTGTCCCTTTCTTCTTTTGCCCTCAATCATTCCCAAGGGACTCACAGGAGTCTTTTTCAGCACCACAGTTCAAAGGCATCAAATTCTTTGGTGCTCAGACTTCCTTATTGCCCAACTTTCACAGTCATACCTTGCAACTGGGGAAACCATAAATATACAGCTCCCCCCAGAGGTTCGTACTTCCCCCCACCCTCCTTGCCTTCCATAAGAGTCCAAAGACTCATTTTTGTCGCCAGGCTTGGGGCCATTAGAGTCCAGCCCTCTGGCCGACGAGTGTAGATATGTCTGTTTCTGAAGGGGAATGAATGATTTTTTAAATGCTACCGTGTTTCCCCGATAGTAAGGCAGTGTCTTACTATCTTTTTACCCCCAAAAGCCCCACTGTGTCTTACTTTGGGGGTATGTCTTACATTGTCCCGGGCACCGGGGCCGGCTCGTCTTCGGGCGCGGGGAGCTGCCGGAAAGGAGGCGGGCGCCGACCTCGACGTTCGGCGGGTTGCGGGGAGCATCCCCTCGCCGCTCCCGGCAATGTTTCTCGGCAGGGGAGGCCAACTCCGCGGCGACACGGACGCTCGGCTGGCTGGCTAAAGGCAGGTCAAGGGGTGGATGGGCAGTCAAAAAGGGTGAGCGGGCGCCGCTGTGCCCTCCTCCGCCCGCCTCCTTTCCGGCAGTTCCCTGCGCGCCCCTCGCCTTCGCTCGCCGCGGCGCCACCGCCTCTTCCCCTGCCGAGGCTCAGCTGCAAGCGGCTCCGAGGCGAGCGGAAAGGAGGCGGGCGAAGGAGGGCGCAGCTCCGGCCGCTCGCCTCGGAGCCGAGCGGCCTCGCTGGCCGCTTGCAGCTGAGCCTCGGCAGGGGAAGAGGCGGTGGCGCCGCTGCGAGCGAAGGCGAGGGGCGCGCAGGGAGCTGCCGGAAAGGAGGCTGGTGAAGGAAGGCGCAGCTCCGGCCGCTCGCCTCGGAGCCGCTCGGCCTCGCTGGCCGCTTGCAGCTGAGCCTTGGCAGGGGAAGCGGCCAGCGAGGCCGATCGGCTCCGAGGCGAGCGGCCGGAGCTGCGCCCTCCTTCACCAGCCTCCTTTCCGGCAGCTCCCTGCGCGCCCCTTGCCTTCGCTCGCCGCGGCGCCACCGCCTCTTCCCCTGCCGAGGCTCAGCTGCAAGCGGCCAGCGAGGCCGCTCGGCTCCGAAGCGAGCGGAAAGGAGGCGGGCGAAGGAGGGCGCAGCTCCGGCCGCTCGCCTCGGAGCCGATCGGCCTCGCTGGCCGCTTGCAGCTGAGCCTCGGCAGGGGAAGAGGCGGTGGCGCCGCGGCGAGCGAAGGCGAGGGGCGCGCGGGGAGCTTGGAAGCAATGTCATCGCCCCCCCCCGCAATACCGTTTATACCGTGTTTCCCCGAAAGTAAGACATATGTCTTACTTTCGGGGTATGGCTTATATAAGCCGACCCCCCTGAAACCCCCCATATGTCTTACAATCGGGGGGGTCTTACTATCGGGGAAACACGGTATTAGGGTTTTAAATTTAATTAGTTAAATTGATTGGATTTAGATATTTGTAGTATATATTGTGGTTTTTTGATATGTTGTAAGCTGTCCCACGTCCTCAGAGAGGGCCGTCATATAAATCCAATAAACAAACAAACAAATAAATAAATAAACATTTTTATTGGTAGAGTAATGTCTCTGCTTTCTTAGTATAAGTTTCCCATAGCTTTCCTCCCCAGGAGCAAGCATCTTTGAATTTCTTGGCTTTACTCCCCATCTGTTAGCTAATTACATTAGTATTCCATCCTAGGAGTAAAGAAACCCTTTCCTCTTATATGATCATCCACATTATAACACTTACTTACACACACACACACACACACACACGTGCATGTGTGTGTAACATATTTTTGCTAACAATAAAAAGGAAGGGAGACTAGTATAGATATGTAGGTCATGGCATATTCGGGTCTTTTCTCATGTAAGGTTGATAGAATCCTGGCAACGTTTCAACGAGATCCCACTTGTCATCTTCAGGCTGTTCCTTTCGGCTTTGTGCTCGGGCGAACAAAGCGTGGTCTGAGCTGCCTTCCCTCTATAAATACTGGTGGGGGTGTGTGGAGTGCTGGTTCAGCTGCTGCAAGCGGGTTGGTTGGCTGTGTTCAAACATCCTGATTAGTTGGTGGGGTAACACCTTGAGTAATTGATGCAGTTGATGTATGCAGATTAGTTAATGTTTGCAGATTGGGGTGACATCCTGAGTAGTTGTTGCAGTCGATGCCTGCAGACTAGTCAGCTGTTTGTAATGTATGTACAAAACATTACAAGACATACATTACAAAAAAGCTTACTTGTGTCAACCTTGTTTCAAATTTGGGGACTACAATCCAAGAATGACATGATGATATTTTATAATTTTTAATTCATTAATGCATCCTTAAATGCAGCATTCAGTTCCTTTCTGAGTTTTTCTTTTATCTTTTGAAGACAACTGTGATGAAAAAAGTGATGTACTACAATATGCGAATCAAGAGTGTTCATAGGCAACTAAATGAGGCGCTTGAAAAGCTAAGAGAAAAAAAGAACAAACTACAGAAATTGCCAGAAGATCGTCTTAAACATTTCAACTGCTATGTGAAACATGTAAGAAAGGCAAATCCCGCCATCACCAAAGTAAATTCTGGCTGAATATTATTCTTTGTTTTCTACCATTGACGTTTCAAGGACCTCCCCACAATTTATTGTTATACCCTCAGTAATTCCAAGTAGGAATTACTTGCTTCCCCCTGGAGTAAGATGGCAACCATTCAGTAGTGATCTTTTCTTAAAAGCTTGGTAGAATGCAGGCTTTGCAACCCAGAATGTTCCAGGTTCAATCCCAGGCTGAAAATTAGGATGAGATGAGGACCATTCTGATCAGTGGTGGGTTGCTCCTGGTTCAGCCCAGTTCTGCAAACCAATAGCTCTGGGGGGCTTCACCCACTCATCTGGGACCCTTCTGCACTTTTGGAGAAGCATTGCTAAACTGTTAGCAATGGGATTTAGAACCTTCTACTGATTCTGACCGATCTGGCCTTTTGTATGGTTGTGAAGTCCTTATTTATTTTGTATTATGTTTTTATGCTATAGCCTTCCCAGAGTCAGAAGATCGGTGGCTATAGAAATAAAATAAATAAATACAAAAGAAATTATTTTATAGATTATCCAGTTTCATAACATGAGGTATTTCATTTTAAACAGTACTAGTAATAATCACAGGCCCTTGTGAAGAGCTTGATAGGTAACAAAAATGCCAAGTCCAGTCCAAACATCTGGCTGACTGAGTGACAAACAATCTAATAATAATTAATAACAAATGCTGCCCAGAGTCACCTCACAAGGGAGGGAGGCAGCATAAAAATGTCATAAATAACAAATAAAAGCATTTGAAATTTTGAACTTACTGTGTTGGATATTGAAATTACACAACCCAACGGAATAGAATTTGGAGTGTTTCTGAAACATACTTCCACTTTGCAATTGGTCAATAAATCAGTACATCTTAGTATATGTTTACTAAGTCTTTAAAACAAAGTTCAAATTTATCTTAGAAAACTATCCCAGAAAAAGTATCCATATGGAGCCCCAATACAGAGCAATACCACAATATAAAAGGGGAATGGAGATTAATTCTTCCTGTGTTTACTATTTGCTGAGTAGTCTCACTACTCTCGTTGCCTATTGCTCTTAAAAGTCCAATTTGTTCTTGTGGAAGCAAATACTTGGAAAGAGGCATTTTTACATGGAAAGTGTATCGGAAGGAAAATGTTCTCTCTTCCTCCCCCTCCCCCCCAACACCCCCCCCCCCACCCAGCATTCCAAATAGCATTTGAAATTAAGTCAGAGTCCGAGGCATGGCCTTCCTCTAAGTTCCAATTTATTAGCAGAGCCATGTTGGCCCATCTGGGAAAAACCCGAATCTGAAATCCTGTGGACTTCTCCACCCAATTTAAAGTTCATTTCCTTGTTCCCACACCCACAAGTTCATCACCTGGTCCAGTTTGGTTCTGCCAAGGTATCCGGTCCTCCCATCAACTTCTGGGCAGGTGGTGAACAAAGGATAAGCTTGAAATCTAGAAGGAATTTGTTCTGGCTACAACTCTGCAACCCTCAGGCAACAGCCCCTCCCAAATTCCAACTGCACTAATACTTTCTACATTCTAGCATGTGACAGGCCAAAGTCTCCAAATCAAATGAAATCTCTCTCTCTCTCTCTCCCCTTCCTCCCTCCCTTCCTCCCTCCCCCCCTTCTGCATCACAATCTACATGACCTTACATTACTATTTTTTTAAAAAAATTAAATGATGGATATTAGATATAGTTTTAGTGGAAATTGTATGTATTGCATAATTTTGCTCTAAATATTGTAGTACTGTATTTGTCTTCATTGTGCAATGATATTTTTTTCTTCATTGTGGAATAACAACTGAAATATTTTATTATTTATGCAGTAATGTGCAGCAAAACACACGTACTGGTTCTTGTCCTATTTTTACACATTATTTTATTTATACAATTTTGGGCTTTAGCTTTTCATTAAATGTTCCTATTCTTCATAAATTTAAGTCAGACTAATGCATTTGTTTTGCTTTCTGTCTTAAAATAGCTGGAACGTGAATTGATGGAACTTCAAGCAAGTGGCAAAATACAAGCTAGTAAAGTTTCTTCTAGCTGGGACTTTGAATATGAAAAATCAGACGGGGAAGTGGAGAGTCCAGATGAGACCCCAGAAGAATCCAGTCTGGAGCAACTATTTCTTCATAAATTAGATGCCCTCAAAAGAAGAATAAATTTCTGGAACAAGAAACTGCAGGAGTATGTACATCTTGTGAAAGGTGCAAGGGCTGCTGTTTGAACAGGTTTGGGACTTGAAGACACTGAATTCATTGCTTGAGATAAGATCCACTTTGGGTTTGGGGGTTGTATGCTGGGTATCGGTTACTTCACATGTGCCTGCCCTCTGGAAGAGGCAGGTAGGATGCTCTGCTCTGTTTATGTCATTGTGAAGGAATTTGTAGGAAGGAGAGAAGTACTCCGGAAATCCATAAAGTAGGGCTTGATGTGAAATCTCTGTCTCTGTGTAAATATAAAGTAGGATTTTAGGATTTGAAATGCTATGTCTCTATAAACTCAATATTGAATATCTAGAACCTAAATGAGAAAGTTTAATTGTTTAATAAAAGTATTTTTTTAAGTATTCAATATTTAGATTTTTTTTAGCGGAACAAAATTCGTTCAACTGTTAAAAAATTCTTCTAACTGGAAGGATAGCAGCGTGTTGGGGTGTTTTTTTTTTTACATGAATGATTTTCATGCTGATATTTTTACATGCATAGATGTCAGGGGTCCTCTGACAAAAAAAACAAACCCACTGCTTTTGCCTTTTTTGAAATAGTTTCCATTGGGACATTAAAGTACATGATGAAAGCAAAAATATTGTATTTGCTGAAAGGAAAGTGGATATTTCCCCGAGTATTCTCCTTTATAACGGGAAGACTATCTTCCATGAGCTGAAAAATGGAAGGTGATGAGTGAGGTTGGATTATTTCAGGGATGCATAAATAGCCTAAAATTCAGGATTACATTTCTTTCAGGTACCAGGATACATTAATTCTAGCTGGGAGTTACATTGAACTTTGACAAGTCCTGGATTTCTTTAACTAACACCATCCTTAATCTACATTAAAAAAGAGACTTTGTGCTTATTATTTTATTAAAGCAACTTTATACATGCAGTGGAGTGCAGCTATGCCTTTGGTTCTTGCAGAGCACTTGATAGAATTTGAATGCTGGATGCATTTCCATTGTATTTGTTTAAGATAAATAAGATAGATATTTGTGTTTTAGTGGGGGAAACTTGAAAAATCAGGAAAAAAAAACCCTTTCATTAGGACCTCCTTCATTAGGACCTTCCTTGGCTCTGAAGTCCTGCATATTCATAAAACTTGCTGTGTGCAGTTCTTCAGATCGTTGCTCTTTTTTGTACTTTGCCATTCAGTGTCAGCCAACTATGCTTTATCCTGTGTGTTATATTGCAGAATTGAAATTATTTATCAAGTGGAAGTTAAGAAGAAGAAGAAAACCAGCGATTTGGCAGTACAGTTTCTGCTTACTGAACTGGAATCTGTGGGAAACACACGATTTGAAGAGGGATCAACAAATGATGTTTGGTACATTGTTTTGCAGTGTTCTAAAAGTTTAATCTTCAGTCTTGCAGTGTTCTAATGCAGGAGTCTCAAACTCGATTTCATTGAAGGCCGCATCAGGGTTTCCTTAGTGAGCCGGGGTGAGTGTGACCAGGATAGGCATGGCCAGCTCGATGTCACTCATGTCAAGAGCACCTGTGGTGGTCCGAGTGGCCTGCCAGTGAAAATGGGCTCTCAAACTCCATTTTCAGCTGCCAGGGCCTCCTGCAACCCTCTGCCAGTGAAAACGGAGCTCAGGAGAGCCGCACACGGCCCTCCTGAGCTCCATTTTCACTGGCAAGAAGCACTGACAGCCAGTCCATTGCTGTTTCTAGGGTGACCCCATGGACCAGATCTAAGTACACACCACAGGCCGGATTTGGCCCCCAGGCCTTGAGTTTGATACCCCTGTTCTAATGGTTCCAAGTAGGAGGGGTTGAGACCACTGGCTGTGGAGCTTATCTGCATGCATTCATGATGTATGTAGATGCTATTGCCTGTCTAAAAACGGAAACTGACAGCAAGTCAGTCTCAGCAATAAGAAATGTAGTGCCCCAGTGGCTTGTAAAGTACATCTTCCCATGTTCCAGATAGAATCTTGGCAGTTGGGATCGCGTAACAACCTATAATTTAAGAAAACTGAATATTTTATATAGACAACAGAAGGGAGGAAAGTTACACAAGATAAAGGAAAACAAATGTGGTTAATTCCAATTAAGAGATACTCTTGGTCAATCAAATGACGTGTAAACAGCTGTAGGAGCCTGTGGGTGGTGTCAAAAATGGGATCAGTCTAGACTAGAGTCTCTACATAGCTATAAGCATACTAAGTCCAAACTCCTATGAATTCCCCTGACCCTTATCTAACTTTTAGCAGATGCTAACCATTAATTGAGAATATTCTTGTGCGTAGGCATAAGCAATAAATCTGGAATTTGGAAACTTCCAAATGGGAACTTCCTATGTAATCCTGGTCTACTACCGTAAATATCTCTTCGTAGCAAAAAGCAGGGTATAAACCTTCTGTTCCTTGAACACTGGATGCCACTCAGTCTAACTTGAAGTTCACCCTTATTTTGCCACCTAGATAGCATATACAGAGATTCAGATCTTATTACCATACTTACTTATAATATGTAGGAGAAGACTGATTTCTACAAGAGAAAGGAAAGCCCCGTTTATGAGAAAGCAGAAAATAATATGCAGCCTTGTACAATATGTATTGTACCAGGTTACCTCATTCAAAGGACGGCAATTTTTTCTCAGAAAACTGGAACAGAAAAGGTGTATATAGTAGAATATCTCTGTTTCAATCTCCAGCATCTTCCAATAAGCATGCTAAGATCATTTCTCAACTCTGAAGGTTAATAATGTTGGTCATTTAATCAGTATTAGATTAACTAATGATCTGATTTTCTGGAAGGCAGCTTTCATTGTTATGTTTTGTGTTACATTCAAAACAAAGGAATATAAATTTAGTGTAAGGTGGTGATAGTTTAATACTAGTTAGATGATAGTGATATTAGATACATTCAAAACAAACTAATATAAATTTAGTTTAAGGTGATGATAATTTGAAAGCAAATTAAATGTAAATTTCAGCTGCTTTCTCTTCCTACTGTTTTTTTAATCTGAAAATAACAGTAATTGTTTTCAAATTTGAGAGATTGTCTTAGATTTTATTGTAATGTAATGTAATTAATTAATTAAGGGAGAGGATTTTTTCATTTTGTCTAATCTAGTTGGGCAGGGTATCTTCCTATTGAGTAATTATAGTGATCCAAGCCCTCTTTCTTAACCACAGGTTTAATTCATGCTATGAATTGATCTTATCTCGATTTTGTGCCTGGGACTTCAAAGTATATGGTATCACTACACTGAAAGTAAAACGTGTCATTAGAGTGCACAACCGTATTTTGAGGCTGAATTTTGAGGAGAAATTTGAAAGCTTTTTGGATAAAGAAGAGTTAAATGAATCCATGTGAGTTGATTTAAAGAAAATTATTTTTTTAAAAAATATAATTAATTGGACTTTGTTTTTTGTCTGCTATTATTAAGTTTGTTGTCTGCATAATAAACTATCTATCTGAAAAATTAGCTCAGATTGCATTGGACTTATGGTGGAGCACTGACTTCCTCTCAGTGGTCCGAGCTCCGGACCGAAACCAATATGAAAATACCATACACTTGTAGGCTTAAGTGGCTTTATTCAGCTACACTCTGGCACATGTTGAGTTCTAGCAGCAGCAAAATAGCAGTCTGTAAAGATGCAAAATCAGCCCTGGGAGCTTCCGCCTCCCAGTACACTTTTATCAAGTCAACCCATGCCCTCTCCCCCCCCGGCTGGCCTTGCTCCATCATCAGTTTTGTATTAGCCTGTCTGGCAGGGCTCCAACCAGTTTGACCTGGAACAGCTGATTGTTGGGCTGGAACAGCTGGTTGTCACTTGGAGTTTCTGATCCCTGCCAGCAGTTTTCCTCATGTCGCCATGCCTCCCCACTTCGCAACTGAGCCCTGTCGCTGCCTTCATCACCGCTGTAGCCATCCTTACACCTCCCATCACTGGTGATCCGTTGCTACAGTACCGACATCCCTCTCCAGAAATGCCACCCCATTCCGCCTGGTCATGGCAAATCATCATGGTTTGATGAGATTGGAATAGAAGAGATTGGAAGGAGAAGAGCCTTCTCTGTGGCGGCCCCGGCCCTCTGGAACCAACTCCCCCCAGAGATTAGAACTGCCCCTACCCTCCTTGCCTTTCGTAAGCTACTCAAAACCCACCTCTGCCGCCAGGCATGGGGGAATTAAGACTTCTTCTCCCCCCCCTAGGCTGATACAACTGTATGTATGGTATGTTTGTACGTATGTTGGTTTTATACATTTAGGGGTTTTAAGTTAGTTTTTAGTATTGGATTTTTTACTGTATACATATTGTTCATGTATATTGTTCATGACTGTTGTTCGCCGCCCCGAGTTTTCGGAGAGGGGCGGCATATAAATCCAATAAATTGAATTGAATTGAATTGAATTGAAGACTGCCAAGGTCCCTTCCAATTCTGTTGTTCTGCTATTTCAATTATTTTACCACAGAAATAAAAAAAGAAAGGGCTCTTATTATGTCATTAGAAATTATGCTGCTATCAGAAACACTATTGTAATGTTCTTCATTGGCATATTGCTGCTCATCAGCCCAGTCCAATATACTTAATGAATCTGCTAAGTAAATTTGTTAAAATGAGCAGTAAAGAACACCCAATGCAACCAGTATATTTATAAAGCTTGAGGCACTTAATAGAAGTAACAGTTTATTATTTCATTAACTAGCATGAACTACAACCTAACTACTGCCTCATAGGTGCAGGTAGGAGTTACGGTTCATAAAAATATTAGGTGATAAGTTAGTTATTTTTATTTGGAAGACTATTAAAATTTTACTATGTAAGAAGATTTTTAGTATCGGGTTATTAAGGAATTTCTACATTAGCATTTATGCAGTTTATAAAAAGAAAATAAAAGCAATCTGTGAGAGAAATATTTAAAAGAAATATTAAAATATGCACTGTAGGATAAAACTAAAAAAGAAGTTTTTAAAATTAAAAATATTCAAAAGACATCCATATGTTGTCAGATGAGTTTCAAAGGCACCATTTTAAACCCGAAATGCACATTAAATAGCTGCTTTGCCTTCAAGCCTCTTGTCATATCATAGATGATGGGGAAATCTGGAGAACTGCTGGAAATGTCCTAACGAAAAAAATGCTTCATTTCTTATTTTGTATTTTGTGCATCTTTATGTGAGGGTGTTATTATGTAGGATTGTAAAAACAAAATATGAATCTTTGGATGGGAACAATTCTGAACAGAGAAATGTGAGAGAATGAACAGTGTTTCCTGGCTAAACATCCTTTAAATTGCTTCTCATAGAAAAGGAAGGCTAATTATATGTTTGTTTCATTTTGATATTGTTAAAAAGTGGGTAGAGATAAGAAGGAAGCCATATATACCCACACAGAAGTGAATGACAGTGATAGTTATTACTGGACAATCTTAAACCAAAATCTACAATAATTCTAATGACCTGTAGTTGTGTATCTAGCAACTAGGCATCTGTATGAGTACAGTAACAAAATTCTTCTGAAAATATACTAACAGAATTAAATATTTCAAACTTCTGCTGTTAATTTTCCTTTATGATTCAAAAATCTAGCAGATCCTTTCTCCCTCCTCCCACCTTTATTTGCAGCACAATTTAGAAATGCTGATACCTTTTTTTGCTTTGTCAAATTTACTATTGTCAATCCTTCTTAACCCATTCATTTCCAGTTTTCCAGCACTAAAACCACCTGTTTTTTGTTTTGCCACATTTTATGTAAGACAGGATAATAAATTAGGTGAATCTTGATCTTTTATAGCAGAGTAACTGTGAATCAAGAATTCAGTTGTTCTATCTCTTATTGTTCCAAAATTTATTTTTAAAATGTGTTTGTTGTTTCTCTTCCTGTCTCCCCTTTTCCTTTCAGAAACTTAAAGAAGATGTTGGAATACCTCTTCTATGTATCTCCCCCTGAAATACCCTTGAAGAAAAAGCAATTAATTCAAATTCTGGAAGAAGGTTTTCAGGAAGCAAAATCAGTAAGCAGAAGTTCCAAAATAGTAGGATATAACTTTCTTTCCCCTGCATTTATTATGTCTTCCTTTTAGGGAACATTTTATAAAAAAATATCTGAATAATGAAGTACATCATGAAACAGTACAGATATGGACTGGTTAAGGATGAATTGGTACTTCTTTTATTAAACAAAGACAAAATGCCTTTCTACAGGGAAAGAATAGAAACATTATTGAATAATAACATTGTTCCAAAATGCTTTCATAGCTTACTGTAGGCAGTGTTGTTTTATATTGGGTAACATTCCCATTATTTATGAAATGGCATGGTTTCAAGGAGGTTTCTGCCATTCCAAATATTCTTGAGGATTTTTACATTATTTTTGTTGTGTGCATTTTAAAAAGGCAGATTTTTGTAGTTTGAATAAATTATGTAATTCCTGTTTTTATATATTTCTTTATGATAGTTAAAGAAATGCATAAAAGTAATCAGGGGACCAAACTATCCTGTCTCCCTCCATATGCTACAGGTCACTTAATAATCATTCAACATTGCCCCCCAAAAGCTATTTATGACCTAATTTTTAAATTTTGATAGCTACACTGGTGTACACACTGACAATCGTATGACCACATTTCTTCATGATAGTAAAGTAGCTCACCTTTACAGCCTTTTGCAGTGATTTATAATTTCACCCCTCATTCTCTACCTTTTTAGCCAGTTTCCAGCAAAAAAAAAAACCCCGCTCATAGGATTTACTTAATGGTTACTTAACAACTACAATGTTTGTTTAAGAAGTGCTGCAAAAAGTAATAAAATTGGTAAATCTGGCTGGACTCAGCTGAAAGAATCAGCCTGGACTGGACTGCTTGAGCAAGGGGTTGGACTAGAAAACTTCCAAGATCCCTTTCCATTCTTATTTTTCTGCATCTTAGTGCCATAAAAGCTAGAAATCTCCTCCTTCAAAAAAGAGAGAAATAAAGGAAGTGAATTAGTTAGTCAATACTAAATCTTCTTCAGTTTTAATGTAGATGTGTTAGAAATGGAAAGTTCACAGTCTGTAATCTAACATTGTCAGTTTTGTCATCTATTCTTCTGTTGTGCTTGTTTATCTGTTCCATCTGCACATAACACTTGTTAATTTTAAAACTATTAATTATTTGGAAAGCTCTGTGTGAGGCAGTAACATTCAGGTGAGTGAGCTGTGGGGTGGGGTTTTGTTGTTGTTGTTATTTTAGGAAAATGGAGTCCTGCTCTCAAACAGTCTAAGTATCTGTGAACATCCAAGGATTGAAAACCTGCAAAAACAATCTCGAAATAAAGAAGATTTTGAGGAGTCAATCAAATCTGGTAACGTTAAAGATGTTGCTGTCTGGATTTAAACATAGTTTTAATAATGATTTATTTAAATTAAATAAATAAACGCACCCAAGACTCATTATAGATTCAGTTAAAATTAGTACAAGTGGTATGCAGATTTTAATACTGCTGGAGTACTCAGTGGGACATTGTTTACACTGCCTGAAGTTGTACAAAATAAAGATGGGGTATGAATCTAATAATAAATGAATCATATAAGAAAAGTTCCATTGATCGTACCACAGATGTCTGCATATCTGCATGTGCCCAAGTCTCATCATCACTCTGCGGCCTGCACTGGCTGACGATTAGCTTCCGGACACAATTCAAAGTGTTGGTAATGACCTATAAAAGAATACCTACGGGACCGCCTTCTGCCGCACGAAACCCAGTGGCCGATTAGGTCCCACAGAGTTGGCCTTCTCTGGGTCCCGTCAACTAAACGGGACCCAGGGGAAGAGCCTTCTCTATAGCGGCCCTGGCCCTCTGGAATCAACTCCCTTCGGACATTCAAACTGCCCCCACTCTCCTCGCCTTACGCAAGACTCTGAAGACTTACCTATGTCGCCAGGCATGGGGAATTGATGCATTCCCTCGTTGACTAGTAAGATTTATGTGTGGTATGATTGAATAGTATGGACTGTTTTTAAATAATAGTGGGTTTTAGCTTCAGTTTTTAATTATTGGATTTGTACTAAATTGTTTATTGCTGTTGTGAGCTGCCCCAAGTCTTCGGAGAGGGGCGGCATACAAATCTAATAAATATTAATAATAATAATAATAATAATAATTATTATTATTATTATTATTATTATTATTATTATTATGTATTAATTATTATATCACACAGTGGCAATCTAGATGCATTTGAGAAGTTACAGAACTGATGGGTAATACTCTTTTTCTTTTTCAAGGGTAGCCCACGTAGAGCGCATTGCAATAATCAAGGTGCCATGGTCATCAGAAAACTGGACCAGTTATTGAGCATCTGGATCACCTGACCGCAGTGACCCTTCAATGACTAGAAATTTGACCAATAGTCATGGTTACCACATGTTCAGTGGCATTGCTAGTTCAAATGATTGCTGAATGAGTAGTGTATTAACCAAGGATCTCCAGTATAGCAGCCATTGATCCTCTAAACAGTTCAGTCAGGTTCTAGTGCTGTCCAGATTGGTTGCCATTAATATGACTGCTGGAGGGAATCCCACAGTTTAACTATGTACAACTAGTCTTTTTCTGTGAATCCTGAATCTCCCTGTGTTTAGTTAAGTGAATGACCTCAAATTCTAATGCAGGGAAACGGGATTTAGTTAGGTGAGTACAGATTTATGGCTTCCTAGCTTCCAACTGACTCTGTTTTTTTTAAAGTCTATATTAAATTTGTGTCCAAGTTAGAAATGTCAGTTGCGGTGCTGGTTGTAGAAACACTGGATACTGTGTTGAATAGATTACCATTTCACATATCAATAATGCTAAAATATATGTTAACATTTTGACTGAAATAGGAAGCAGGAAGCTTTTTAAATACTTTTTTTTTAATCACATGGTTTGATATGTTCCATTTCATTTGTTTGGAAGTTTCCATTAGAATTCCAAGAGATTGAGTTTATAAAAAAAGAGCTTTTTTTTCCATCTCTCAGCTAAACTTATAATTGCCAAAGTCTTTCTCGGGCATAATGCCGAAGCCTCTGATGCAGATCCAGTCACCCCAGCCAACTATCATGGGATCGATAGTGTTTACAAGCCTCGCAGATCATCTCAAAACAGCCCACATACATCCACCAACGGGACTGTGGAACCAGACAAAGCCAAATGTGAGTTAGTGGCTCCAGCTGAAGTTCCAGCTTCTTCAAGATGTTTCGGTATTGAAAATTAATAATAAGCAGTAATAACATTGATTTATATGCAGTGGTGGGCTGCTGCTGGAAAGGCTAACTGTGCGCAACTCCACAGCTCTGGAGGGCGAGTGTGGGATTGAGTGCAATTTTGCACAATTTTGTGCAGGTAGCAACATCTCGCACAGGGACGTGGGTGCGGGTGCGTTTCACTGAGGTTTTTTGCTTCGCCGCATGTCCATCCCTGTGCAAGATTTTGCTACCTGCACAGGTGGAGCTGTGCACAATTAGCCGTTCCGGCAGTAGCCCACCAATGTTTATATATGCAAGTGTATAAAAATGTAGAAATTGTTCTTTAAGACAGAGGTCCCCAACCGCCGGTCCGCGGACCGGGCCCGGGCCGTTGGGCTTTTACAGCCGGTCCGCGGCGCCGCTGCCCTCCCGGCAGAGGACATTATGCAGGACAGGGTGGGGCGTCGGGCAGGGAGAATCAGGAGGCTCCTTTGGCGGCTGGGGGCTGCCTGGCTTTGTGATTTTGGCTGGGGGGGAGTTAGGAAGGTCCTACTTCTCCCCCCCCAGCCAAAAACTCAAAGCCTATCTGCTGGATACGGGCGATGAGCGGGACGAGCGGCGCCGAAGCCGGTGGCTGTGGCAGCTGCTGCAAGAGGCTTCCGGGCCGCTCTGTCCCACTCATCGCCCGTATCCAGCAGATAGGCTTTGAATTTTTGGCTGGGGGGGGGAGAAGTAGGACCTTCCTAACTCCCCCCCCAGCCAAAATCACAAAGCCAGGCAGCCCCCAGCCGCCAAAGGAGCCTCCTGATTCTCCCCGCCCTGTGGAGAAGTGTGGAGGGCTGCGTCACTAAGCTCCACCCCTCCATAACCCCACCCCCATTTGACCAAAGCCCCCCCCACCGGGCCGTGGAAAACTGGTCTAGCTTAAAGCCGGTCCCTGGTGCAAAAAAGGTTGGGGACCTCTGCTTTAAGAGATAAACTTCTCTTCCTCCCTAAGAAAGCACAGCTTGAATGTGAATAACCACCAGGTGGCAATCTAATCAAACATATGCATACTAAATTCAAACAGACCCCAAAAGGCATTTACAACATATTTTTAACCCAGTCTTCAGTTTCCTGCAATTTGTTCAGTCACTTAGTCAGGATAAACAGTCCTAAGAATGGCCTACTCTTAGCTGCATTTAAAAAAATAGATGGTAACAGACTATAATATGGAAATAGTTCACAAATATTGGTTCTATCATGGCAAAACAATTTCAAATGGATATTGAGTGAGTATCAAGACCACCTTGGGAATCCTAGATACTGAAACTTTAGAAGCATTTTTGTATGGTGAGCTTTAAAATTTTGAAACAATTTCTGAAGCTCGGAATGCATCCCGATGAACTCTGTTTCTTAATTTTCTTAAGTCTTTTCTAAATTTTATCTGTAAATCATGAATTACTATGTCTGTATGTACAGTATGTATGTATTTATTTATGTATGTGTGTATGTATAATATACATATATATAAATTATATATAAATATGTATAAATTAAAAACACACATATATATAATTTTACAAAATTATAAACACACACAAACAGGTAATATACAGTATAGACGTTGTTGTGGACAAAATGGGAAGAAAAAAGAGCCTGATATGTTCTCTTCCTTGAGCTATGTATAAAGTAATAAAGGCTGGATATAAAAATGAAATAAATAAATTACACCTCCTAGCCAGCAGTTTTCATCTAGAGGTTCTTTGAATTTTATTAAAAATATCCCCATTAGCCTCTTCTAAGTTGCATTGTCTGTATAAAAGTAAAAAAAAACAAGAAAACCATATTGTGTCCTTTTCTTTAGCTTCCGATTCATATTCTTCTGTGGAATGCAAGAATTGTGACTGTAGCCTTCGACAGTGTGAATGGTTTGTGTTTGATCATGAGCTTGTTTTGCCAGAGTACATCGTTGAATTTGAGTACATCACACAGGTATGGAATATTTTATTACCTATCAGTTCACTAATTATGATTTCATTTATAAAATTAATTAGATTAAGTATGAATATGCATTCATATCTAATCAAATGAAAATAGAGCATTTTTTCCAGAGACCCTTATCTTAATACTGGAGATCTCTTTAATAAAAATATATTTTTCAGGGTACAGGCAGATAATGGATTATTCAGAAAAATGAAGAAGATAATATCAGTAACATGAATAGTTATCTTTTGTGATCAGTATAGATAGGTTTTGTATTGCAGTCTTGTTATTTAAAAATTTAAACTTTGAGAAAGAAACCAAATTAAGGAAACTATATATCAAATGATATGATTCTCTTTCCAGCAATCTCTAATAGCCTCCAACCTAGTTGCTTGATTTCTTCTTTTAATTCATCTCTTATGTTCCCAGTCCAAACAAATTATCTAATATCAACAGAGAATTTGTTTGCTAATATATGGGTACTATGATATAGAAGGTGGCCTGAGTCCCTTTTATGAGAAAATAACAAAAATAAAGAGAAACAAGAACTTTAAAAACCAAGAGTACAAGATTATTGTTGTTGTTGTTGTATTATTATTATTATTATTATTATTATTATTATTATTATTATTATTAATTAGATTTGTATGCCGCCCCTCTCCGAAGACTCGGAGCGGCTCACAACAACAGAACAATACAAATCCAATGATTAAAACAATTTAAAACCCTTAATGTAAAAACAATCACACATCTCATGCAAACCATACATAAAGCAGAAACGGCCTAGGGGAATCAATTTCCCCATGCCTGACAACAGAGGTGGGTTTTAAGAAGTTTGCGAAAGGCAAGGAGGGTGAGGGCAGTCCTAATCTAAGATTGTTGGACTAGATGCTCCCTTGGTTTAACCCAGCAAGGCTTTTATCATATATATTTTTCTGGAATACACATAGATTATGGATTATCAACTGTTAAAATTTGCAATTAGTTTTGTTAGTAGCCTCTTGGCAGAAATGAATAAGAAAAGAATAAATATATAAAAATAAGAATAAAAAGAATAAGAATGTTGATAATAAATTAAATTAAAAATGCTTATTTGAGTAGGTTCAAGTATTGTTCCATGTTAGCATGTTTCATAAAATCAAAGACAGTTTTATAAATATAAATATAAAGAATATAAAGAAATTACTTTTAATTTTCTTTAACAAGTTATAAATATTAATATAAAGTAATTCCTTACTCTTACTTTTTTCTAATCATCAAACCCATTCATAATTTCACTTTTTTTTCCTATTTCATGCAAAAAGTCAATAAGAGTTTTTCAACCAGAATTAAACTTAGACATCTCTTAATTAAAGCTGACAATTTGGCCATTTCAGCAAATTCCATCCTCTTCAGCAGCCATTCCTCCATTATTGGTAAAGTCAAATCTTTCTCAGTGTGCAGATAATAGTCTAAAGTGATATAAAAAAACAAAGATCTATTTTTCCAACTGTTTATCAATCAGTCTCACCCAGAATAAATCTGGCTTCAATTGCATATTAATCTTTAAAATCTTCAGCATTATTATATGTAATGGTGTCCAAAATTTTCACGTTGTCCAAACATGTTAAAAAAATATTTTCTGATCTTTTATCCAGAGCAAAGTGGAGTCTTTATTCTCCTTACCCAGCAATGTGATTGGGGAGGATGGAAGACGAAATCCAGCAGGCTTTGTATTTTCTCGGGATCTCCAACATGATGATGAAGTGTTAAGCATGGAGCCAATAATTAAGCCCAAACCCAAAATTATTTGCTTGGATGAAAAAACAGTGATGGCAATCTCAAAGGCCAACATTTATAGCCAGATTGTTGTGAGTAGCTTTTTTCATCTGCCTTGTTACAGAATGAAAATTAGATTCTGCCTTTCCTTACCTCTGAGTTGAAGTTTATCCAGTACCTTGAATTGGAAAAAAAGCATACAATATTGACATTAAATTTACTTCCTTTGTTGCTACCAGTTATCTTGGTTGTATTGCTTCTGTTTCCAGTAATTACCAATCACCTGATTTCCCTCCAAGGTAGTAGATGGGAAAGGCCAATGCTTATGCACTTGGGGATGTCTTTAAAAGGAATATGGAGAAAATGCTACTGTAACACTGGAATAAATAAAGACAAATTAAGTCTGTCACATTGATGGACTGGGGATAAAATAAAGTACATATGGAGATTTCACAAAATAAATATGTTCTGATCATGTTTAGATAAAAGGGAGAAAAGGTTTCACAAGAAAACAATCTAAAAGAATAATCTAATTTCTCACAATACTGCCTGCCTATGTTAAGCCCAAATGTTCTGACAAAATGGGTATGTTTGGTTGCCTTCCAAGAAACAATGTTACCTAGTGATACCCAAATAATACAATTTCTTTGTTGTAGTGCCCACAGAACATTATTCTCCCTGAGGTTTGGATAACCCTATTCTGTCTCCCACAAGGCCCCTCAGCACTTCCCCCACACCAAGCTGCCTGCTGGTCCTTGCGCCTCGCTGCTACAGTCCTAAAGAGGGAAGCGCAGACATCAATTCTCCTACCTTTGGAAGGCGCCCAGGGAGAGGGAGGGACTGGGGGTCTTCCCCTCCCCTCTCTTCCCTCCATCTTCCTCTTGATTCTTTCTCTGTCCTCCTTTTCCTTCTCCGGACTCCTCATCTTCTCGGCGGCTTGTCCGGGCTCCCCTCCCACCCGCCACCTGGGCCCTTCCCCCACCCTTCCATGGGATCTGCCACAGAGCCCCTCCAGGAAGTCTGGACCGAGGACAACAGGGGAGAGTTGGGGGTGCCTGGAGGGGCTGGAGAGGGTCGCTCTGGGTGGGGGAGGCGCCTTTCCCCCCCTAGGAAACGGGGACCCTCTGTGCCCCCCCCACTTTTTCTCCCCTTTGAGTGGATGGAGGCGTAAGGTGGCCAGTCCAGTTTGTAAAAAAATTGGGACTTTTAAAAAACGACGTGGGATAAATTGTTCAAATGCAGGACTATCCCGCCAAAAGCAGGACATCTGGTCACCTTATCATAGAATGTATTTCCTTTGCTCTCCACTGTGTTTATTGGCTTTGAGGGCTTCGAGGCCTTAAACTGTTACCATCAGATTGCTCCAGCTGTTCATGTAGAACTTGTGTTTGATCAGCCTTCGGTGATTCTTGGCTTTGGGTTTCCCCAGTTCATTTTCAGATTCAGCATGTGTCCTGTGACATGACAACTGTTTTACTTCACTGTAGCTTCCTACGTGTCTACGCATATATAAATTTGACACCCACCCCCCAGGGAAACTTCAATAGTTGTTTTCAAACAATTTAGCTCTGAAAGCTTTGTACAACACTCAACCATCATCCCTTAGATAATCATAATACCGGTAATAATAATAATAATAATTTATTAAATTTGTATGCTGCTCCTCTTCAAGGGGATAAACAATAAACAATTCCTGTTTTCCTATTAATATAGGTTCTGAATCTACATGGAAACCGGCTTACCAAACTCCGAGATATCTCCAGACTCACTGGACTTCGCAAGCTTATTATCAGTTTTAATGAATTTACTTGTTTAGATGATGTTTACCATTTGGTAAGAAAAATGCTTTTTTTCATAAAATTTTTACAGCTTGGGTAAATGCCTCTCTCTATTCTGGAGGACAAAATTACTGCCGGGGGGGGGGGGGGAGGGGAGAGGGGTGTTTCAATAATTTGGAGGAAGTGAAATGGGGATGAAAGGATAACAGAAGCACCAAAAATGCTTTTTGCTTATCTTTCCCCAAAATTCTTCTGTGAATAAAAGACCAATTTAATTCCATGTACAGGTATTTGCAAGTGACTTCTGGTGAAGGAAAATTGATATTATTATTGTTATTGTTATATTCACACAAAAAAACAGTAATACACAGCAAACAAGATTTATATGCAAACAAGATTTATATCACAGTCAAACGCTTCCCAAGCGTCTAAGGCTGTGTGATGTATTTTTGTATGATGCGTGCAAATCCAAGTACGGTGGTCTTTTGCAACTGACATTGTGATTTTATCAATGTTTATTGTTTTCAAATGCCAGCTGCGGTCTTTTGGCCCAGCACCCTGTGTGCTGATTAGTATTGGGACAACCTGTATTGGTTTATGCCACAGTTGTTGTAGTTCGATTTTAAGATCCGGATATCGGCTACATTCTTCTTGTTGTTTTTCATTAATTTGTCACCTGGTATAGCGACATCAATGATCCACACCCCCTTCTTTTCTTTGTGGCAACCCCTAAGATATTGGAACACTGTTACCATGTCTCCCCTGGTCCTTCTTTTGATTAAACTAGCCATGCCCAGTTCCTGCAACCATTCTTCATATGTTTTAGCTTTCAGTACCCTAATCATCATTGTTGCTCTTCTCTGTATTCTTTCTAAAGTCTGAACATCCTTTTTACAATTATAATATGTTCTACTATATTTCAGCATATATACCGGTATAATATTGTTTTCCTAATTTCTATTTTCTACTCCCCTCCTAGCACTTAATAAAAAACCACCAAGTAAAAAAAAATATTTATCTATCATCTCTTGTCCTTTTTAGAATTTCAACTCTTTTTGACTTTTTGGTGAATGTTTCATGCTTCTCCTCTGTTATCTTGTAACTCTTTTTATCCCTTAGCAGAGCTCTTTTCTCTATCCAAAGGAAAAAAAATACGGTTCACTTTCCTGATTTAATATCTGTTTATCTCCTGTAAGGAATGAGTCATCCATCAAATCCATTTGTATTACATTTAAATCCCCTTCAAAATAGACATCCATTGCAGCTTATTATTGTTCACTAGAATGTGTCTGCCAACTGTGTCAACAACTTCATTAGAACATGCTCAATTTTATCAACCATTTAATCTATAATGTCCAAAAACGTGACTGAAAGGTATTCAAAAGTGTACACTAAGAATTTCTTCCCCATTTTCTTTATAATTTGGTCTCTAATGTCCAATTTTCAAGGACTGCTTATCAAAAAGAAATGAAAGCTAACTCAATTTTTCTATGAGAAAATATCTTCTAAATAACTCAGAACTGTTATTCCAAATCTCTCTGACTTCCTTAATTCATTATTTCCAAAATCCTTTTTTCCTCCATAATTCCTGCCCCCCCCCAAATCTATATTTTAAATACATTGAAAATCAACTATATATTTTTTATTTATTTATTTATTATTGATTGATTGATTGGTTGGTTGGTTGATTGATTGGTTGGTTGATTGATTGGATTTGTATGCCGCCCCGCTCCGTAGACTTGGGGCAGCTAACAACAGTAATAAAAACAGCATATAAAACAGTTAAAAACCCTTATTATAAAACCAAGCATACATACAGACATACCATACATAAAATTGTAAAGGCCTAGGGGGAAAGAGTATCTCAGTTCCCCCATGCCTGGCGGCAGAGGTGGGTTGTCCGAAAGAGATTATTTTAGCTCGGATCCAGCATCCAACAGCAATGCCCCTCACAAAAGCTGTCTTCCTAGCCAGCAAAAGTCAACAAGTTGTCAACTCAACATGGTAGATACAGGAAGTGTCAAGAATCCAGTAATTCCTGAAAGCAAGAGCCAGTATAGTGATTAAAGCATCAGGATAGAAACCAGGAGACCATGTTCTATTTCTGCGGTAGGCATGAAGCCAGCTGAATGATCTTGGGCCAGTCATTCTCTGCCCTAGGAGGGAGTTATGCAAACCACTTTTTAAAAATCTTGCCAAGAAATGTATAGGAACTAGTCCAGGCAATTACCAACAATAAAAAGAAAAACTGACTTAAAGGCACCAATGCCCACTCCCAGTGAAGGGCTACAAAAATTTTTACTATCACACTGTGGCCGTGGCTTATTTTGTGGGTGTGGTTTGCTGGCCATGTGACCAGGTAGGAGTGGCTTGATGATCATGTGACCGGGGATGGCTTAACAGTCATGCGACTGGCTTAAAGGTGGCTTAAGTTTGAGGTCACTCACGTCAAGTGTTTGGATTAGGGCTATGGTGCCTGGCCTCTCCTCGCCTCAAAGAGATACAATTTCCCTATCTGTTTACTATTTCTGAACATCCAAAATATACTGTTTAATTCTATGTATATATGCCATATGTGTAAATACATATTACACGCAGGCACACAAAAATATACATTATCTACTATATAAACTGTATGTGTATGTACACACACACGCATGCACAGCTCTTATAAAATTATACACATTCAACCTCATTTACTGCAATAGGAAAAACATCCAGAGCCCAGAAGGGGAAAAAAAATTTTTTTCTACCGGTACTGCGTACTTGACCAAAATGTTTCTACTGGTTCTGCATACCTGACTGTACCTGTAGGAGTCCATCACTGTCCACTCCCCACTCCATAGCCTTCCTGAATACAGTCTATTCCATTATGGTTAATAGTTTTATTCTGATGTCCATTTATAATCTACTTTCTTCTAATTTATACCCATTGTTTCTAGAATAATGTGTCTTATTTTTTATGACCGTCCTTCACATGCGTAAAGATAGCTCTTGGGTCTCCTGGCAGTCTCCTCAAGACTACATATACTTCACTCTACACTTTCCTCCAGTCTCTTAATTGAATAAATAACTAGTTATGAACTGCTGGTAAAGTAAGATAACTAATTTGCAAAATTAATTTTTATCCATTCGCATATGCCAATCATTTTATCACAGACAGAAATACATTATATGCAGGCAACATTCTTCTTTTATTCTTATAAGAAAAATAGCAGGAAAAGTGGATAAAAATTCTAATACAGATGGGCTAAAAGAAAAGCATTGGGAAGGAAAGTGAAGAATGGCTGAAAGAAGAGGTGAGAGAGGGAAATAAAAGTTATGAAAGCTATTGAATTTACCATTGCTTTTATACTTTATAGCCCAGCTTGGAATATTTTGATGCCAGCCATAACCATGTCATAACTCTTGAAGGCATTAGAGGATTAAACAAACTGAAGTATTTGGACTTGAGCTGGAATCAGCTGAAAAAGCCAGCGGAAGAAATTGGGGTCTTGCGTAAACATACACCGATGTTGCTCAGCTTGGATATCAGGCATAATCCATGGCATAAGGTACATTTCAATCAGCTGCAGTTGTTACTGCATTATATGTAAGTCTTCTTTAATCAAAGTTTATTTATTGGATTTCATGGCCAGTCAATTCCAAAAAGACTGAGTGGCTTACAGTATTTCAAAAAATAATAATTTGAAGAAAAGTGACCTTATAGACAAAGGCAAATAACAAACCCACCCAGACCACAAATTAAAATGACCAGGGCTTCACAGACTCTAACTAAAGAGCCAGGTCATAAGAAACATCAGGAAAAAAATTGAAGAATTAGAGTCACATGTACATCAGGATGGGAGATACAGTATATACTATTCCAAAGGATAGGGCCTGTGGCTATGAACAGAAAGTTGCTTCCTTGATATGACAAGATTAGTAGATGCTTAAGAGTAGTAGATGCTTGGAACAAACTTCTGGCAGACGTGGTTGGTAAATCCACAGTAACTGAATTTAAACATGCCTGGGATAAACATATATCCATCCTAAGATAAAATACAGGAAATAGTATAAGGGCAGACTAGATGGATCATGAGGTCTTTTTCTGCCGTCAATCTTCTATGTTTCTATGTTTCACATTGTCATGAATACAATCATTTCTGGGTCTGCTGCCTGTTACTCCTTCTAGAAGAACAATTGTCTTTAAAAAGTATTCTACAATTGGAAAAAATCAATGTATGATTATAAAGCAGAGGATTTGCATTTCAGCAATCAAGGCAATCAATAGCTCTTTAAAAGAAGCTTAAATTGGTCCAACTTCTGATGTTCTTTGTTTCCATCATAAAATGCAGCCTTGAGCAGATTACAGATCATGTGCAGCACTCTGTTCGTTTCTTGGTAATTTTAAGCTGCGCAATTTTGTCCTGTTTAAAATAATATAAGACTAAAATAGGTGTGTCAAGCCTGCAGCAATGAATGTTTTAACTCCATCCATTTCTTAAGAAAGAAGAAATTTTAAATGTGTTTTTGCAGAAGTTATTTTTTTTAATAAAAATGCCACAAAGAGGCATTTGAACTAGTGTGACATGGAGTTAAAAGTTAGAACTGGAATCTGAAATAAAAACAATATTGGTGTTAATAAGAGAAGTATGTTAGAAAGATTTTGTTGTAAGCAGGACCGAGAGCAGTAGAGAGAGAGAGAAGGAAAGAGAAGCAAGCTGTGGAAGTAGCCTGAAGCTGATTACTCCAGGCAGAGGTGATCATTGAAGAGTTTGAAATTAGAGCACAGCATCCCACTGTCTGTTTTTCTTCTCCCAAAGCCAGCCTCTGTGCGCCTGAGTGTGATTGGTCAGTTGAGAGCTCTGAGGCACCTTGATGGAATTTTGATTACTGGGGAAGAGGCAGCAGCTGCTATTCAATATATAACAGACTCCAAAATCACTGAGGTTTGATGGTTCTTTGTTCCTTAAAATGATAATTGTACATGGCTTACAACATTATAGGCAAATTGAAATCTAGCTTTAAGTGTCATCATGGTTATTGCTGTTTTTAAAAATGCAAGGTTTTTAATGACATCATGGAAAACATAATGTAATATGCCTTGAGTTTTATGAACTGGAGCAGCACTTAACTAGGATATTTTTTTCTCAGTATTATTTGAAAGAATATGTTTGAATTGCCCATGGTATAATTCCCTTGCTGACTCAGAGTTATTTTATGCTTCAACGTTGTGTAATTGTTTTCTAGGAATATTATACTTTATGGACATTTGAGGCATTTTGGAGTCAATTATTCACAAAATAACCCATTTCAGAAAATTATTCCCTTTTAGTTTTTGTATATAGGACTACCATTTGTAATCTCAAATCTGTGAGATATGTAACTAGAAAGCAGAAAAAAAATCCTTTCGGATAAAGGAGAGATGAGGTTGGTGGAGAATTTTTATTATACCTCACAGATAGAACTAAAGGCAGAGTTAACAGTGTATGTAATAACTGAAAATTACTAAATTGTATAATCTTGTAATTGAAATGTGCAACATATGTTTTTATTTTAATGTACCACTTAATCTGATTGTCTTTATTCTCCAGATGTCTCTGATAGAGTATTCTCGGACAGATCAGGAGAAGCTGCATATCCTTAGTGTCTTGCCGTATGCCAAAATCTTGAGTCAGATAAGCAATAACAAAGTGGATATATTTCAGAACAACTGGCATTCTAGCGTAAGGCGTGTGGAGGGAAAATGGGGATTTTACTACATAGTCCTTCCCTTTTGTTAATATTCCAGGCCCTTCTACTTTTTTATCCAGTTTCTATTAAGTGGAATAATTTTACACTCTTTATATTATCTTTTGGCAGGATGTCACATCTTTTGCTCTTGTGTTCACTTACTACATTTTATTGATTGATTTATTGATTGATTTTATTGGATTTGTATGCCGCCCCTCTCCGTAGACTCGGGGCGGCTAACAACAGTAGTAAAACAGCATATGACAATCCAATATTAAAACAGTTAAAAACCCTTATTGTAAAACCAAACATACATACAGACAGACATACCATGCATAAAATTGTGAAGGCCTAGGGGGAAAGAGTATCTCAGTTCCCCCATTCTTTGCGGCAGAGGTGGGTTTTAAGAAGCTTACGAAAGGCAAGGAGGGTGGGAGCAATTCTAATCTCTGGGGGGGAGTTGGTTCCAGAGGGTCGGGGCCACCACAGAGAAGGCTCTTCCCCTGGGTCCCGCCAAGCGACATTGTTTAGTTGACGGGACCCAGAGAAGACCCACTCTGTGGGACCTAACTGGTCACTGGGATTCGTGCAGCAGAAGGTAGACCCTGAGATCGTCTGGTCCGGTGCCATGAAGGGCTTTATAGGTCATAACCAACACTTTGAATTGTGACTGGAAACTGATCGGCAACCAATGCAGACTGCTGAGTGTTGGTGTAACATGGGCATATTTGGGAAAGCCCATGATTGCTCTTGCAGCTGCATTCTGCACGACCTGAAGTTTCCGAACACTTTTCAAAGGTAGCCCCATGTAGAGAGCATTACAGTAGTCGAGCCTCGAGGTGATGAGGGCATGAGTGATTGTGAGCAGTGACTCCCGATCCAAATAGGGCCGCAACTGGTGCACCAGACAAATTTTACTTGTAATTTTACTTCTTTGTGTAATACACCTAGGCCCCACACTTCTTCCCTTCCAAAATCTCCAGCAAAGTGCAGATGTGTTATCCATTTTTACTCTCATAGTAGCCTTCTGAGATAAATTAGGCTGAAAAAAAATTGACTAAAATTGACTAACCCAGGGTCTTCCTCAGCCAATACCCAACAGTTATTACATTACATTGGCTGATTCTTGGTCTGCTGTACTCTAACTTTTTGGAAACCCAGGGAAAAGTTGGTATTAAAAATAGGATGAGTGGGAGATGAAAGGAACTAATGAAGAAGGCAGACTGGAGTAAAATGGCTGCAATGGAGTGATCAGAGAGAAGGGGATATGGCATACCATCCAACACTCCCAAGGCACTCCCCAACCCAGTTCCCCTTATATTATAGTTGCTATTATAGTCACTTAATGTTTGTTATAGAGGAAGTTGTGTGTTGCTCTTTTCCCGCAAACAGATTACTGTATTAGATCTGGATGGACAGCATCTCTGTAAAATCAGCGGGTTAGAACAGTTAGAGAATTTGCGATGGGCATCATTCAGCAACAATAATCTGACTAAAATAGACGGTTTAGATAATTGCCTTAATCTGGAGGAACTCACATTAGATGGAAACTGCATTGTCAACCTTGAAGGTAATATATTTCTGTTTTTAATTCTGTACAGCTGTACTTTGGGGATATGGTAGCTTTTACCAGAAAACCTGCACAGCTATCATTTATTTGTTTGTCTGGTTCTTTGTCAAACATGTATAGGATAGTAGTAGTTTCTATAAACATAAGTAAAAAAAGTAACGATAAAAGAGGACAATAGGACAGCAGGACAGGGATGGTAGGCACAATGGTGCGCTTATGCACGCCCCTTACAGACCTCTTAGAAATGGAGGGAGATCAACTGTAGACAGTCTAAGGTTAAAGTTTTGGGGCTTTGGGGAACAAGCCACAGTCAGGTAGTGCATTCCAGGCACTGATCACTCTATTGCTGAAGTTGTATTTTCTACAGTCGAGCTTGGAGCAGTTTACATTTAGTTTGAATGTATTACATGCTGGTGTATTGTTGCAGTTGAAGGTGAAGCAATGAACAGGAAGGACATTTTGGTATATGATTTTATGAACTACATTTAGATCAGTTTGGAGGCGAAGTAGTTGTAAATTGTCTAATTCCAGTATTTCAAAAAAATCCTCCCCCAAAATTGAAAAATGTTTTTTTTAAAAGATAGCGGTGCTCATGGACAGGCATCGACCAAACCAAGTTTGTGACATCATCATGACATCACCAGCAGGTTGCTACTAGTTTGGGCAAACCGATCCAAACCGGGAGGAACCCACGCCTGTATTAGTTAGAGAAGAGGAGTTGAAGTTGTAGATCAACATGATTCCTTGTCTGTCTGTTCTCTACTTACTGTGATGCTGTTCTCTTACTGTTTCCTATTTCTTCAGAAAGCTTGTTCTTTTTCTTTTACCAGGTATTTCAAAACTCTCCAAACTCATGCGACTGAGTGCCAACAACAATCACCTTACCAGCCTGGAGAGAAATGTCTTTGATAACCTGTCGCACCTCCATTACCTTTCTCTTGAAACCAACCGGATCACGTCACTGGGAGGTTTACAAAAGGCCTATGCACTCATTGAACTCTACATCAGCAATAACTATGTGTCTTCAAACCAAGAAATATATCAATTAAAGGTAACTTTGGATGTTAAAGTAAAGATGTTGCTCCTTTAAACTATGAACAAAAATCATCAGTGACAGATTCTACATTGTTTATTCTTACCTGCCATCCTATAAATCATTAATATACAGAATTCAGGGACAGCATTCTGACTTAGAATTAGGAAAATATAGTCTCAATCTATTTTAAGTGCATTAGAGTATGGAAGTCTGATACTGCCTAAAATGTAGCTGTGAAGTAAGAAAAATAAAGTCTTATGAGTTGAGCAGCTATTATTTAACAAATAATAGTTTCTTAAGATATTACATTAATATTGCATACTTGCATCAAAGTTCAAAACCGCTCTAGCCCAATTTGTATTGACATACAAGGAGGCATTTTTCCCCATGCACTTTTCCCATTAATACTTTTCCTTTTGCACTTTTTTACCTTTTAACCAAAAAAAAAGAAGACATATAGTTCAATTCTCTATAGAGGTGTGTTGGCAAAATATTTAATTACAATAATTCCAAAAATTATAATGAACTATAGTTCATTATTCATTTCTTACTCCTTTTTATTTATTATCAAAACATTAATAGTAGATGGCAGCAGTGATTCCATTGTATTAAAAATATTTAACAAGTAATGTCTGTAGAAAAAGTATTCAAATCAGAATTCAATGTTTTTGCTAGCAATGCAGATTGATTCCTAAGTAGGCAGCTTTGGTCTGTGTAGATGCCAAGAAGATATTAATTATTTCTACTTAAAACACAAATTCCTTTAAAACATTTTGAGGCATTAAAATGTATGAAAAGTTTAAATAAACTCTTCCATATAAACTCTTCCACCACAAACAGCAATCCTTATTACATTTCATGTTTTGTAATCCACCTCAAAAGCATTGTTTTAGGATTCTCCCTTTAATTGCACATTTAATTTTGAGTTAATTTATTTGCTTCCTAGGGGCTCAATAATCTAACTATACTGGACTTTTATGGAAATTTGATTGTTTGGAAGCAAGAAAACTACCGCCTTTTTGTCATTTTTCAAATTCCTTCTCTGAAAGCCTTGGATGGCGTTGCTGTGGTAAGTTTCAAATGTCAAGTTTGAAAGAGAAAAACAAGGGGGAGAATGAAAAGATAGATAAACAGACAAAGACAGACATGAATAAATGTGTGTGTGTGTATGCCACATGTTTTTGCTGAATTTCAAAACTAAGGGAGACTACTAGGATCGATCTATTTCGGCCTTGAATTTACAGTCTTTGCCTTGTAAAGCAGAGAATTAACCTCTAGGCTACAGTATCTAATCCCTTCAGCTTTGTACTAGGGAAGTGTTATATGGGTTTTTTTTCTGTCGAATCACCCTAGTATACCAAATATGGGAGGAGCTCAATGCTTCCTTTTGCCTCTCGGCCCAATCCAGGGCCATATCCAAGGCAGTTAATTAATTTATTCATAGCCAACAAACTATATTCTGTATATGCCACATGTTTTTGCTGAATTTGAAAATTAAGGGAGGTTAGGATAGATCTATTTTGGCCTTGTTCTGGCCTCATCAGCCACCCATACCCTCATATATCCTCCAACAATTATAACTGTAATAAGTGTTCTGGTCTCAATTGTGATTGTAAATTAATTACTGATTGTCCTTAAATGTGTATACGTTAGTAGACTGTTTACTAAAAATGAAAAAGCAGAGAGCAGTTAAGATATGCAAACGCTGGTAGAAAGATTGAGTTAGTAGTGTGTTAAAAAGAAAATATTTGTTGAAATAAAAGATCATTTCTACCCAGGTGGCTTCATGGAAATGGGACGAGGGATCTCTAGAGAAACAGTATAGAATAGTAAATTGAATGGAATGGAGATAGGGTGCTTAAGAAATGCTCATAGGTAAAATAAGATGAGATGGGGTCATGAATGAATAAATGCTGAATAAAACTGGTTTCAGTACAAAAATGAATGATCAGAATGAAGAAGGTACAGTATGCTGATGTGTTATAGTCAAATAAGGAAAATAAGGATGATTTAATTGCATAATGAAATAAAGGAACACTGAATAGGTCTTACAGGAGGAGAAAGTCCAGGAAACAAGTGGTTGAATGGAGTTGATGAGATTCTGAAAAAAAGATAGGTGATTATGGAAGAGAAATCAGAATATGATGGATTATATGAGTGCAGTGGAAGTTAGAACAGACAAAAACTCTGGAGAATTATGTTCTCCCCAGTTTTAAAGAGCATCTCTTTAACTCCATTAGTCAAGTCATTAATAAAAATCTTGAACAACACAAAGCTCGACACAGAGCCTAATGACATGGTATCCCAATAAATATTTCCCACCACTTTAAGTGAAGCCATTAATCATAATTCCTTGGGGGTTGTAATTCAGCTATATTTAATACTACATACATTTTCAGCTTACATTTTAAAATGCTGTTAATATAGGAAGCAGCTGAAATAGAAAATGCGAAAGATCAGTTTGGTGGCAAACTTAATGCTGATATGGTGGCAGAAAGACTGGGCCATTCAAACTTCAGCAAAATGCAAGAATTAAACTGGACAGCCTCTATGATCAGGTGAATTGATTTCAGATATTAAGGTGAAAATAACTTTATGATAATTCATCTTTCTGTACTATCAATTCCTATTTTTTATTAATTTGATGTTTAATTATTGCATTTGATCCTACTATCCTACAGTGGTTCTCTTTTCTTCCTAATACCTTTTTAAACTGTGAAGTAGATTAGACTGAGAAATAGGGGTGTGTCTAAGTCATATATTAAGATGGGGCTGAGATGTCAATGGAGTTTTAAAAAGCACCTTACTGCTAATACTTATTTGTTCTACTGTATATTAAAAATTATTGGTGCAACAGTTTCTAAAAACAATTCCACTAACCAGATGCTTTAGGTTTGTTTTATTTTTTGAAAAAACTTGGACTGGTCAGTGAATACTTCAGCTCCAACCACAATAATTCATAAGCACACAATATGAACTGCTCCAAATTCGATTGCAGAAAATACGACTTTAGCAATAGAGTGATCAATGCCTGTAATGCACTACCTGACTCTGTGGTTTCTTCCCCATACCCAGAAGCTTTAACCTTAGATTTTCTATGGTCGACCTCACCCCATACCTAAGAGGCCTGAAAGGAGTGTGCATAAGCGCACCATTATGCCTACCATCCCTGTCTTACTGTCCTATTGTCCAAATTTACCTCTAACTACTTTGCTTATGTTTATACCAATACCTACTATCCTATACATGTTTTTAATAAATCCTAGATGTATAACTATACTAATGTGATCTGCTTGGGACCTACAGTATTTCCACTAGTCAAGTTATACAATTCTAGATTGGATAAGTAAATACCTGCAACGGCAGAAAGTGTTTCCTTTAATCCAAATGCATTAGATTTGCAAAGAAATAAACCAATGTTTATATTTGTACTACTCTAAAGTTTGCCTCAGAAAAAGCACCATGTTTCATTTACTTCCTCTTTCCCCCAAATGCCCTTTTTGTCTGACTCAGAATGGTAGATCTTGTGCCAGTAGACCAGTTTAAGAACATCACTAGTGTGAATTTACAGAACAATAATCTTACCTCTTTCAGTGGCTTGATCTTCCTACCTAATATTAAGGTGAGTTTCCTATCATGCGTAGTAGATATTCTAATAGTATTGACCCTGATATATGTTTTAGCTATTTCATATTACTGTCACAATGATTATTTCTTCATATGGCTTGTTTATTACTTCATTTATTCATTTTGGGCAATATTGCCTATCAAAAATATTTACAATTAAGTGCCACAAAAATATTGGGAATATAAGGAAATATTCACAGTAGTTGCTTTAAGTTTCCTCTAAAGAGAAATGAGAGAACACTGCGGGTAGCTCATGTCTAAATTTTTATGTTTAATGTTTCCAAATGTAAAATAATGCACTTGGGGAAAAGGAATCCTCAATCTGAGTATTGCATTGGCAGTTCTGTGTTAGCAAAAACTTCAGAAGAGAAGGATTTAGGGGTAGTGATTTCTGACAGTCTCAAAATGGGCGAGCAGTGTGGTCGGGCGGTAGGAAAAGCAAGTAGGATGCTTGGCTGCATAGCTAGAGGTATAACAAGCAGGAAGAGGGAGATTGTGATCCCCTTATATAGAGCGTGGTGAGACCACATTTGGAATACTGTGTTCAGTTCTGGAGACCTCACCTACAAAAAGATATGGATAAAATTCAACGGGTCCAAAAATGGGCTACAAGAATGGTGGAAGGTCTTAAGCATAAAACGTATCAGGAAAGTCTTAATGAACTCAATCTGTATAGTCTGGAGGACAGAAGGAAAAGGGGGGACATGATCGAAACATTTAAATATGTTAAAGGGTTAAATAAGGTTCAGGAGGGAAGGGTTTTTAATAGGAAAGTGAACACAAGAACAAGGGAACACAATCTGAAGTTAGTTGGGGGAAATATCAAAAGCAACATGAGAAAATATTATTTTACTGAAAGAGTAGTAGATCTTTGGAACAAACTTCCAGCAGACGTGTTTGGTAAATCCACAGTAACTGAATTTAAACATGCCTGGGATAAACATATATCCATTGTAAGATAAAATGCAGGAAATAGTATAAGGGCAGACTAGATGGTCCATGAGGTCTTTTTCTGCCGTCAGTCTTCTATGTTTCTAGGTTTAGTATGCATACACCATCCAATTAACTATATTTTTTATCCTAAATGTGAGACATCCTCTAGATGTGCATTAACTTAATATCACTGAACTGGGTAGTTCTTCCACTACTGGCAATGATAAACAGCAGGCCATTTTTGATCCAAATATGCCTTCATCAGAGTCTCTCTGCATCTTTTGAAGGCTTTAACTTGAGCAGATTATTTATAATCATAGCACTGAGAAGAATTGTCATCACTTTCTCTACATCTCTCAGATAGATGATAGGTAGGCAGGTAGATAGTAGATGGACAGACAGACATTACTAGACAATTCATGACTCCCTTGGGCCATTATTTCAGAAATATTTCTTTGCCAGATTGTTCTTTAATTATGAGTCCTTAGATGAACTCACCTACAAGCAGAATTCATAGGGCTATCCCTTATTCTACTCAGTAATAAAACTCTCCTATCATTAACTAGTCCTTGAGGTTTTGTGGAAAAGGTGATGTGATAGTCCAAACTATGTATGACAGATACCGTATTTTTCGGAGCATAAGATGCACCTTAGTTAGGAGAAGACAATCAAGGAAAAAAAATTCTGCTTCTCAGCAATTTGTCTCCCAGCAAACAGTACAGATTATATACACCGTTTGTTGTATATTTCTGTGCATGTGTGCCTGACCTATAGAAATAGCAAAGATTTGGAGAAATGTACATTATCACAGTATATTAATGCCAGAAAGTTTTCTTAAATGTAGTCACACAAACATCTCCCAATTATTTAAATAGATCTACTTCAAACATGACTACGTCAAGGTTTAACTTAGCTGGAATTGCATTTTCTCGCACCTGCTAGTAGTGACTAGTTAGTGACTGTTGCCTGTTTATATTTGTGCTGTGAGGATCTGATGTCACTGTAGTAATCTTCTCTGACTTTAGATGATGTAAAATCAACTCCTGCTCTTCCCATCTAGCATGTTAATTCAGGAAGGGTGTTTTTGAAGTAGCTACTGCATGTTTAATCAGGGCAGAAATAGAGGTCGGCTCCGAGGTCTCTCCCTTGTGGGGTGCCTCAGGGGTCGGTCCTCTCCCCCCTGCTATTCAACATCTACATGAAACCGCTGGGTGAGATCATCCAAGGACATGAGGTGAGGTATCATCAATACGCCGATGATACCCAGCTTTACATCTCCACCCCATGCCCAGTCAACGAAGCGGTGGAAGTGATGTGCCGGTGCCTGGAGGCTGTTGGGGCCTGGATGGGTGTCAACAGACTCAAGCTCAACCCGGATAAGACGGAGTGGCTGTGGGTTATGCCTCCCAAGGACAATCCCATCTGTCCGTCCATCACCCTGGGGGGGGAATCATTGCCCCCCTCAGAGAGGGTCCGCAACTTGGGCGTCCTCCTCGATCCACAGCTCACATTAGAAAACCATCTCTCAGCTGTGGCGAGGGGGGCGTTTGCCCAGGTTCGCCTGGTGCACCAGTTGCGGCCCTATCTGGACCGGGACTCATTGCTCACAGTCACTCATGCCCTCATCACCTCGAGGTTCGACTACTGTAATGCTCTCTACATGGGGCTACCTCTGAAAAGTGTTCGGAAACTTCAGATCGTGCAGAATGCAGCTGCGAGAGCAGTCATGGGCTTACCTAGGTATGCCCATGTTTCACCATCACTCCGCAGTCTGCATTGGCTGCCGATCAATTTCCGGTCACAATTCAAAGTGTTGGTTATGACCTTTAAAGCCCTTCATGGCATCGGACCAGAATACCTCCCAGACCGCCTCCTGCCGCACGAATCCCAGCGACCGATTAGGTCCCACAGAGTAGGCCTTCTCCGGGTCCCGTCAACTAAACAGTGTCGGTTGGCGGGCCCCAGGGGAAGAGCCTTCTTTGTGGCGGCACCGGCTCTCTGGAACCAACTCCCCCCGGATATTAGAACTGCCCCTACTCTTCCTGCCTTCCGTAAACTCCTTAATACCCACCTTTGCCGTCAGGCATGGGGGAATTAAGACATCTCCCCCTGGGCATGTTTAAATTGTGTATGGTATGCTTGTGAGTGTGTCTGTTAGTATATGGGGTTTTCTTTTAAATCTTAAATGTTTTAAACTTGCTTGGATTATTTATGATTTGTTTTCTCTGCTGTGAGCCGCCCCGAGTCCTCGGAGAGGGGCGGCATACAAATCTAAATAATAAATAAATAAATAATAAAATAAAATAATTTATCATTATTATCTTTTTTACTCTTAAATTTTCACATACAGTAGTTAATTGTTAGCCCTACTACTTATTATCTAAATTGAGCAGAATTAATCCCATTTTTCATGCAGGTTCTCTGCCTCAATTACAATCACATTGAGTCCATTCTCCCAAGACAAAAGCCTTCCAATCATTTAACAAGCAGACAGTTATTACATCAGAAAGTGATGTCCAGTGGATATGGACAGCAAGGGTCTTCAAAAAGCAGCAGGTACACAGCCTTAATGTCAGTAACAAAAAGAAGATGTAGTTACTTGGAAAGAAGTGAACTCTACCTGGAACTGGAAGTAACCTCCAAGTAAAACATTTCTCCTCTAGGCCAGGTCAATTCTGGAGAAAAACCTTCTGAATTTGTAATAGGAAATTGCTGAGCATCAACCTAGTTAACTGGACACCCATGAACACTTCTTTAATCCCATATATGTTTTGAGTAATATTTTGTATTTTACGTTATATATTTCCTCGAAGGAGGCCTGGGTAATGCATAAGCCATGTGCCAAAACTGTTTTCAGCGGAAAAAAATTAATTTAAGCAGTCTGTTCTGAATGTGAAATGGCTTTTAAAACTCAGAATGAGGCATTTCAAATTCAAGCTAAGTAAAGTTTGAAAATTACTAATTGACTTAAAATTTTCATGGTTGGCAAGATGCTGCAACTGTTGGCTCTATTACTGGCTTGACACTCCACTACTACTATAGATCTCATTTATTTCTTCTTGAATTAATTGATAAGTCATGCTGCATAATGTTTAATGTATTCCTTTATGTTTAAACAAAGCATTAAGTAGATTCTTACTTGAGGAGAAAAGTAAATATTATATCCCAAGCCAGTACAGTGGTACCTCTACCTAAGAACGCCTCTACTTAAGAACTTTTCCAGATAAGAACTGAGTATTCAAGATTTTTTTGCCTCTTCTTAAGAACCATTTTCTACTGAAGAACCCGAGCCCGGAAAAAATTCCCAGGAAATTTGAGAGCAGCACGAAGGCCCGGCCAGTTTCCTGCCATTCCCCCTTTAATCCTGGCCATCTCGGGCTTTTCTGGGCTGCCAGAGGAGCCTTTCGGTGGCGCTTAAGGAGGCTTTGGCAGTCCAGTGTGAACGAAGCATTTTCCTTTCTCTGGACGCTTGGAGAGGGAATAAACCTCTACCAGCCCCCAGAGAAAAGGAACGCTTCCTTCGCTCTGGGCAGCCCAGAGCGAACGGAGCATTTTCCTTTCTCTGGGCGCTTGGAGAGGGAATAAACCCCTTCACGGTGGTGACTCCCTCGCACTGCCTCCGATGCACCCGGCACGAGGTTGCCTCCTGGAATGTCTAGGTGCAGAAAGGCAAAAGGGGGCGCTTCACTCCAGCTGGATCAACTCAGCCTCAGTCAAACCGAGGAGTCACCACAGTGAAGGAAAGCACCGGCTACAAAGCGAGTGAGCGAGGAGAGGGAAGCCCTTCAGCATGGGAAGACAGAGGAATCACGTAGCAGCAGCAGCAGCCTTTTGGTCAAAGGAGCGGAAGGTTCCCCCCTCTCGCCTGCCTGGGTTTCTGCCTCTAGCGCAGTATATGGAAGGCAGCCTCGCGACAGGTGTATGGGAGGCGCGTGCTCCTCTTCGCTGGCTCAGAGTCCCTCTTTTTTTTTTTTTAAGCCTTAAAGTTTTGGATTTTTAAAATTCCCTTCACCTGACTTTCTTCCTTTCGCAGTGATTGTCCTCCTCCTCCTCCTCCCATCCAAATTCTGAGTTTTTATTTCTTCCCTAATGGGTTTGCATGCATTACTTGCTTTTACCTTGATTCCTATGGGAAAAATTGCTTCCACTTACAAACTTTTCTACTTAAGAACCTGGTCATGGAACAAATTAAGTTTTTAAGTAGAGGTACCACTGTATTTAGTTCACTGCTATATGGTTCACATGTGCAATAACTAAGCAATTGCTTTGATCTCTTTTTTATTTATATTTATGTGCAATTCATTTGCCTGGAAAAGAGCCTGGAAAATCGTTGCTAGCTATAGATATTTTAATATGTTTTTCTGGTCAATGAACTGTTGAAGAAATGGAAAGAAGAAGAGGCAATAGTAGTACTGTAGTAGTAATAGTAATAGTACCGGTAGTAGTGCTTTTATTTGTTATTGAGCGTGTGATTATAATTAGGTCAGTACAAATATAAAAGCATAAATATTATAACCTATTGCAGTACGTTATACTATCACAGTAAAAATGATTCTCTAAACTAAAATATGCATCACATATATTAACTTCAGCATTTGCACATTCAGTAAAAAGGTGATTTTATTTTTTTAAAAACAATCAGGGTGCTAAGGAAAACAGTTTTACTTCTATTTTACACTGATGGGCAAGCATAATTAGAGAGGGTAGGAGGAATGGCCTTGAGGGACAGGAGGAAGAGTTGCTACCAAGATAACCATCAGATTAAAAAAAGAACTCAATGCAGGGCAGGAAGGTGACCTGAGTAAACAAGACTTTCCCTACTTCTCATGAAGATAAACAGGTGTCAATGCATTCAAACTTGCAAGATTCTGTTAGTGTAACTTTACAGAAAAAGTAGAACTGACATACATGACATTGGATTCTTAGTTTGATCTACTTTGAAGTGCTGACATAATTTAGTGGCAGTTGATTCCAAAAAGCCAGGCTAGGTAAGGAAAGACTCTTAATTGTGATATGACTTAAGTAGAACCAATTGACACTGGCCCAGTAAGGAAATAAATCATTGTAGGTGATTGTATGACTCATTGCCGATCTTTCAATCTACTGGATGTGCTAATATTCAGGGCATCATGTGTCGACAACAGCTTTTATACTGGCATTTTTCAGAAATTCTCATCAAGGTAAGATTGAAAAAATGTAGTGAAATGGAGAAAGTCTGGAACATATAGCTGGAGATATTGCCAAAATATTGCTAAGAGATCGTCATCATAAACTTTTTACAAAAGGTAAAATGTAATTTATAGCTATTTCCATTTTCCTTTCCAATTCCTTAAGGAAAAATGAATTTCCATGTCATTGTTTAAAGTTCATGTTTAGATTGCTGCATCATTTCCCACAATATAACAGGATGTATTAAGACCTAGCCTCGGTCCTGAAAAACTTTGCAGAATTTCATTTCCACATTCAGTTTTTACTTAGCTATTAATTCTGACTCAGACTCTGTTTTCATTTTAGGGACACAGGAGTCAACGAAAGCTTGCCTCCAATAATGGAGAGTTTAGAAGTTCTCCATTTGGGCTATAATGGAATTACAAATTTGGCCTTGTTACAGATTAGTAGGCTAAGGAATCTGAAGTTTTTGTTTTTACAGGGTAAGTAACAATAGCAGCTAATTCAATATCATGATTATGTATTTGTAGTTTCCTTTTGCATGAAAGCAGGTACATGGGGTGGCACATGGAGCAGAATATCATGAAAAAGACCACGGTTGTCTAGTACTTTAAAGAAGGATATTATGCACTGCAACAATATATTTCAAATACCAAATGAAAATGTGATCCCTAACAGTAATCCCTAAGGAGGATCACCATTAGATCAAATAATAACATGCTTTATAGGCACCATATCATAAAGCCTACATCACTAATCCAGATAATGTGTTTCATCAGGTAAGTTCCTTTATGATGCTATTATGGCATAATATCACAAACAGGTTGGATAGGAAAAAAGCCTATATCACCCCCCTTTCTCCTTTTGAGAAATTAGAAATATCCTCTCATAGAAACAATATTGAAAATGGATGGTTTTAATACTAAGTTCAGAAAATACCTCTCACCCCAAAGCCTTAGTGTTATCTTATGCCCTGCTGTCTCTGATAAAAAATAAGTTTGCAGACTTACGTACATAAGCAAAACCTGTGAATGGAGGTAAGATTGGAAAAGAGGTTTTAGCAGAGACATGGGTATGAAATGTGCATTACTGCCTTGATCCTCCCGCACCTTTAAAAAGGATGTTGCAGTCATAGAATTCCTACTTCAAGTCTAGCTGGGGCGGCATACAAATCTAATAAATAAATACATAAATAAATATTCAACATGAAAAAATATATCTGCCTGTTAGCCTTTGCCTAGGACAGAGGTAGGCCAAGTTGGCTCTTTTATGACTTGTGGACTTCAACTCCCAGAATTCCTGAGCCAGTCATGCTAGCTCAGGAATTTTGGGAGTTGAAGTCCACATGTCAAAGAAGAGCCAACTTTGCCTATCCCTGGCCTAGGAAAACGTTTCAGTTCTTCCTGTAAATATACATTTGGTATGCTTTCACATGTAAAGGAGATGTCACTTTTTTGTTGGTTAATTCCCACTTTTTAATTTAGAGCCTGAACACCTAATGTAGCATAGGAAAAACTCAAACTACAAAATAAAGAACCATATATTAGATTTATTAAATATTAAACATTAAAGAGAAAGCCAATTTGGAATAGGATTTAAGGTACCAGCCAGAAACTGGGGAAAAATGAATTCTACTGCAACCTAGGCACAAACCTAGATGGATGACCTTAGGCCAATCATTTTTGCAGCTCTAAGAAGCAGGCAGGGGTGTCAAACTTGCATTGTCACAACATCTCAAGACATCCTGCCTTTCCTCCTTTGCTCAGATGGGCGTGGCCAGCGCATGACGCATCCAGCCTGCAGGCTGCAAGTTTGACACCCCTAGTCTAGGCACCTGCTGACTTGAAGAAAAAGAAAAGAAAAAAGGGAAGGAGGGAGGGAGAGCATCAGGCCTGGAAACCATCTTGGATCTTCAGGCCTGCCACATTTAGTGCTGTGGGAAACAGGGAGGGAGGATTGGGTGAGTAGGGAGATATAGTCAAAGTAACATTCCTCTCTGCGAGAGTGATGGTCACTCTGCTCTGCAACTGGAGGTGGGGGAGGCACCTCCAGTTAGAACGGTGCATTGATTGGACAATGTGATGGATATATGGGTACTGAGGCAGGAACTTGAACTTTCTTTTGGGTGTGAACTGGAAGCTTTCAGATTTGGGTTTTCCCAGATGTGCCAATATATCATCTAATAAAATGGAACTTTGAGGAAACTCAAGCTTCTGAGTTTTCTTTCGTTTGGGGTGTTACTTGGAACCATGACAGAGGGAGGGAAGGATATTACTGTATTTACATGGGTTTAAAATCGTACCATATTTGTCTGTTCTCATGACATCATTTGCTTCCCATTATAGAAAGCCAACTTGATTAGCTTGGGATATTAATTGTTAACACATTTAACTAATTCATTGTTATTGTAACTATAGTTACAATACACATTATGGATTCAGCATAATAAGCCACCAGCTGCTGAATTTATATGACAGACAAACTTTGAAATAAACAAATGATATAGCCTAATTTATTTCACAAAAATATAAGCATGACTCAATTGCAGATCAAATAAATCCCACATTTATTCAGAGATACTTCATAAATGGGAACATTAAGTACCGCAATCAATGGAGGTTGCAAATATCCATTATCGAGACCTGATATTCAGTGGTATGTTTTGGGCTGAGTGAAGAGGATATAATTATTCTATAATATTTGTCCCTTTAATTATTTTCAGTTGTCCATTAGTCCATTGCATCTTTTCCCTATCCACTTTTGATTTTGGTGTAACAGGAAATGAAATCAGTCATATTGAAGGGCTCGAAGGCTTGCAGATTTTGCAGGAATTGGTGCTGGATCATAACAAAATTAAAGTTATCAGTGAGACTTCTTTTGCCAGACAGTGCTCCTTGCTGGCTCTTCACCTGGAGGAGAATCGTCTGCGTGAACTCAACAATTTGCTTCCCTTGGGAAGACTACAGAAGCTTTTCCTTGGTCTCAACAGAATTCAGGTACAGTAGGTCTTACACCTCAGCCTTTGCATCCTGAATATATTGCATTCTTCTAAATATATTTAATCTGTAGCTGCTTGAATTTTTGGCCAACATATCAGCTGAGTGAAATTTTGGAAGCTTTACTCCCAACGCATCTGGAGAGCATTAGGGCGGAGAAGGTTGAGATAGAAAGTGGTGTTTTCTTCATTACTTTATTGCAAAGGAGAGTGAATCAGCTGGAAATCCTACCACAGAAAGGATTATAACAGAGATCAGAATGTGAGGCCTGAAAAAGAGGGAAAAAATAGTGTACTAGGCTCCACAAATTGCATCTGGTCCCTGTCTATCCCCTCTTTGGCTCCTAGTATTGTTTGAAAATAGCACACAAATCTTTGGCACTTCTGGGGTTTCTTCATTATATTGGTCGAATTGTTGTCTCTTAAAAAACCTTTATCAGTGCATTGATTCTCTACTATGCATATAGCCATATGCCATGTTGTGTGACTGTGGATATATTTTTTACAGAAAATCTATACAGTACATGTTTAATAATGGTAATTAGGACCAGAAATTCCAATGCTAAGAGATGCTTTATATTTTACTAGCATCGTGTATATGAATAATATTGAATGTTTTTCTAACCTTTTATTCATGTATATTAATATGATTATATCTTCACATACCTACATTATGTATCAGACTAAACAAACAAACAAACAAATAAATGCAATGAATGATACACCATATCATGCAACAATCACTTAGTGATAGCAATTCTGGCAACCCTGTTGTTGTCATTAAGCAAATATTTTAGGTTGTTGAGTGGTCTTTGATAGCTTGCTCGTAAGACAGCTGTAATGTGGATTTGCCTCTGCTGGAGGCTGCACAGCTGGTCCACAATGACCACTGAATAGTTGGACATTACATGAAGATTACCTGTAAAATCATATTGAACAAAATTTATTTTTTTTTCATTTGGGGGCAGGATTTGGTCGAACTTGAAAAACTTGAATATCTTCCTTGTATTAAAGAACTTTCAATATATGGAAATCCAGTGAGTATGCTATTTTACACAGTAATATGACTTAAGTTCATAGTACCCTTTCTTTCTTTCCTCTAAATATTCCTAATATTCCTATTTAGAAAATGCTATATTACATGCTACATTAAGATTAAGGCAGCTTTCAGTGCCTATCCGCTTAGCATAACTGTTACAAATTTACTCAAGATATTAAGCATATGAATGTGTTGAAGTCTTTTCATAAATAGATAGTTAATCTGTTTTTAGGAAACTATGTAAATGAGTGGAAGGCAAGAAGGCAAAACTGCACAGGGAGTCCTTGATTTAACAAGAGTTCATTAGCAACTCTTCAAAATTACAACAGATGGGGTGGGGAGTGTCATATGACCATTTTTCACCCTTATGATTGCTTCAGCATCCCATGACCACAATTCAAACGCTTGGCATCATCTGACATGCAATCATGATGGTTGCTGTGTTGTGGGGTCATGTGATCACTTTTTTGTGACCTTCTGACATGCCAAGTCAATGGGAAAACCAGATTCACTCAGCAACCAGTTTACTAAAATAACACCTGCAGTGCTCATCATTACTTTCTTTATCAATATAACTTCTCTTTCAAAATAAGAACTGTTCCACAACACATTTAAAATGTATGTGATTTATTGTTATTGTTGCTGTTGTTGTTCTTATAAGGATTGCATGCATGCCTTTTAAAGTTCTACAAATAGATTGCCGTTTCAAGAATGTTGCATCTGACTCTACCCTGTGCTAATGTTAGAGGTGTTAATTTTGTTATAACTCTCTCTTCACTTTCAATTACGGTAAGTCAAGAAATTGACTTAAACCTTTGGAAAGGATGTGGATATGGAGAACCTGATGGTTTAGTGTAGGGGTGTCAAACTGGCAACCTGCAGGCCTGATGTGTCATGCACAGGCCATATCCAGATAGGTGTGCAAAGGCCAAAAAGTTGTGATACGTCACGTGATGTCATATGACACGATAGAGCTTGACACCCATGCTTTAGTGCCTGGATTAACCGTTTGCATCTCTCTTCCTTCCTTAGGTATCACGTAAGATTTCCCATCGCCCCCTCCTTATATTTCGCTTACCTAACCTTCAGGTTTTGGATGGCGTAACAGTTAGCCCAGAAGAGAGGGCAAGAGCTGAATTCCATTTAATAGAACAGCAAGTAAAGCATGGTTATTATACTTAAGTTTGGTTTGGGCTGTTACTATTTTGGGAAGAGTGAACCAGATTTGGTTCTGCCCGTTAAATACTGCTTTCAGAAAGTTCTCTTTCCCTCCCTCCCTTCTTTCCTTTCTTCTGTCCTTCTGTCCTTCCTTCCTTCATAATTCAGCATACTTTTGACACACAGCATGTGGGTTGTCACGTTTCATCAAGAATTTAAAGCTGGCATCACGGCAGATCAGAAATAAGAGTTGCAATTGTCTATTTAACAATACTGCTATCTTAAGCTATCTTACTCCAAAGATTATTGTTACCCCCTGGGTCCCTGTTACCTGCTCAGAAATTATCATCATTATATGCTCATTGACCTGAAATAACATCTTCTGATGAGGCTGGCAAGGTCAGCTTATTCTATTTTACTTTCCTGAAGCACTAAATGACTTTGAATGTATACTTGTGACTCACTTTTATTTTGAAGGAATCCATACTTGATGCTACCTTGTCACCTAGAGGCAACCAAGTGAGTCCTGCTGTGCTTAATTCATAGACAGCAAATAAAAATGGGGTGATTTCCAACAGACTTAATTGGTGAAGAGAATGAAAAAGCAAGGGAATGGGGTATAAGTTTAAGAGATTGAATGGGTGAGGATTTGGGAAGCAAAGAAGTAATTTGTTATTTATTTATTTATCTACCTATCTATCTTATCACATTTGTATATGCAACATACCTAATAAAACAATACATAAAAATGTTAAAACCAGTTTAAAATAAAATACAATCTCAAAAAGGCAGAAAAGTGTGCAGAAAGTGCATGAATAAACCATCATACAGCCATATAATAGCCTCTGTTCTATCTTGGGATAAACGTACCACTTTATTTGACAAAATTTTATCTTGGATCTGAAACTTCACAATTGTTTATGAAAATGTGAATATGCCATAACCTGGGTATAACCACACCTTATGTTTCTCAATAAATAAATCAAGAAGTGTTTGTGTTCCAATAACATTTTTACTCCATAATTATGTGTACTGTCTATAGGAACAAATAGCCTAACACTAGCAAAAGTTTTACATGGAGAAAATAATTCAATTAGCCCCTTATATAATACCAATTTTTCAAAGGAGGAAAGGGTGTGGCCAATGTCCCAGCGATATGGGCGTCTCCTGTGCTTCACAGGGAACCCCGAACCTCAGCTGTTAGGAGACTTGGAACAGAATCAAAACCAGGTCAGATCTGCCCTGGAGTGGCAGTGGAGAAGAGAGGCACCAGTCGGGAGTCTGCGGGGGTCAACAGCTAATGGAACAACTCTGTCGCCATAGCTGGGATGGCCACAATTGGATTCATTGAATAAGGAGATCATGGATTGACTGGGTGGCAAGATCTAGGTGTTTGTGCTAGAGAGAATGATAGCTAATTTGGTCTGGTGGTTAAGGCACCAGGCTAGAAACTAGAAGATTGTAAGTTCTACTCTTGCCTTAGATATAAAAATCCGGCATACAAATCCAATAAATAAATAAATTAAATAAATAAAGGTCAGCTGGGTGATTTAGGGCCAGTCACTTTCTCTCATGATATCAAGCTCTGATAACCAATAATCAATTCCTATCACAACCAAAACAGGCAAACCCTGCATTTGTGGGGGAAACACGGAGAAGAAGAAAAGAAAATTACATTTATTTAGTAATCTCCTACACTGTTTAACTCAATCGAATGGCTAGCTAATCTCAAATGCTTTCTTCCACTGGGGACTAATAATGTACATACAGTATATTTAAGTTGTGGTTGTGGGTTCCTTTTGTAAAATGGAAATTCTACTTCTTGAAGGAATAAAAGCAAAGACACAACAATGATCGATCCCATTCGAGACAATGATGAATCTGCATACAGATGGGAGTTTGAACAACTAACCTTGTGGGGCAACCGGAACAAAATGGAACTGAGCACACTCAAAACCGTAAAAATTGTGGTAGACTTTAGGAGAAACCCTCCCATACTTCCATCTCTTATAATACTAAATAACACAGTATCAACAATAGAGACTTTCAAATTTCTAGGTTCTACCTTATCACAAGATCTAAAATGGACACTTAACATCAAAAATGTCATCAAAAAAGCAGAACAAAATATATATTCTTTTTGCACCAACTCAGAAAGCTGAAACTGCCCAAGAAGCTGCTGATACAGTTCTACAGAGGAATTATTGAGTCTGTCATCTGCCCTGTATAACTGGTTTGGTTCTGCATCCCAACAAGACAGAGGATAATCAGAATTGCAGAAAAAACAATTGCTGCCAACCTGCCTTCCATTGAGAACCTGTATACTGCATGAGCCAAAAAGAGGACTGTGAAAATATTTACTGACCCCTCGCATCCTGCAGATAAACTGTTTCAACTCCTACCCTCAAAACAACGCTACTGAGTACTGCACACCAAAACTAGACACAAATTTCCCGAATGCCATCACTCTGCTAAACAATTCCCTCAACACTGTTAAACTATTTACTAAGTGTGCACTGCTATTAATCTTCTGATCATTCCCATCACCCATCTCCTCCCACTAATGACTGTATGACTATAACTTTGTTGCTTGTATCCTTACAATTTATATTGACTGGTTCCCAATATGATTTGATTGCCTTATATGTACCCGGACTATCATTAAGTGTTGTCCCTTATGATTCTTGACGAATATATCTTTTCTTTTATGTTCACTGAGAGCCTGTGCACCAAGACAAATTCCAAATCAAACTTGACCAATAAAAAATTCTATTATGTTCTATTCTATTCTAGTGTGGCAAAAGGGGGAGCATTATTTCAAAGGGCATAACTTGCCATTTTCAGACTGCTCTACGTACAGGCTGGCGTCACCAGGATATCCTCCATTTGAGTTCCAGCATATTCCTCAGTCTTGAACCAACTTGTTCTTGCATGCTGCTTGGCCTTTTTCATCCATTTCATCAGTTTTCCAATCCAGATTTTTATGAGATGTAGGCATAGCTGACTTCTAACAGAATTTTCAGGTTTTAAAAAAAAAATCTTCTAAAGGGTTTCAGTGAGAGAAAGGCAAAATACTCTTGTCCAGTTGTTCAAGATAGAACATGAACAGGGCAGAAAGTACTGTCAAAACCTACTGGGGTCAGAACACAGATTTAAGCTGTTAGTGCTTGCTAATGTTTATAAGGAAAGTGCCACAACTCAGTGATAAACTGGATGTTTTCAATGTATAAGATTCCAGGTTCTGCCCCAATTATCTCCAGGTAGGCTGGAAAAGTCATCATTTGCCTGAAATATCAAGAGAGCTAATGCCAATCAGGTTAAGGTTGAATTAGATGGCTCTCTTCCCCAGCAGAAACACTATTGCTCTAATCAGGGCTTTCATCTGCTTGCATGGGACTACTGCTAAAGCAGACTCCAGAAAATTCATTATTTTAAATAAATTAGGAATCAGTTTCTGGATTGGAAGGTAACTGAGGTGAAGCAGAGGGAGTTCATCCATTTTTGCACAGATATTTTTTCAAAATTATCTAGCAACCTGCTGTGGAGGTGGCTGTTTAATTATTAAATATCATATCTCCACCTCAGAAGAAATAAATGTATGGGAAGTTGTCAGAAAGAGGATAAACTTGCATTCAGACTTAGGGCAGAATATCAGAAAAGTGGGAAGTGCATTTTTTTTTTACAATAAACACTAAAGCAAACTTGTAGTCCTGAAATGTTCCAGTTAAATCCTATAAGAAAGAAAAAAATGTTAATCCAAAAATATAGAAACTTGGAGCCTGATAAGATTTCTGAAAGTTTGTTAAAAATAATAAGAGTTTATTTTCACTGTTGTGGATTAAAAGTCAGTTTTAAAGGAATATTATCTGCTTGAATATATTTGAAATCATTAACAAGTTTTTTTTCAGAATGTGAAAAAACACCCAAAGAGTCAGAAATATAGAATGGCACAAAATAATAACCTCTTCTTGGAACAACTGCAGTGTACTTTCTTTTTTAAAAAATGTTGAAAAAGAATATCCATGAGGGCTTGATAGATAACTTTGTAGAATAGAGACCATCACTAAGAAGGCTCCTCTGCATCTAATCTGAAAAAAATCTATAGCTCTGGTTCAGAAATAACCATCATTAAAGTTGAGTACTTGGATTTCACTTTGAAAAAAGTCCCTGACAAGATGATTAATATTTTCTTTCTTTCTTTCTTTCTCTTTCTTTCTCTCTTTCTCTCTTCCTTTCCTTCTTTCTCTTTTTCTTTCTTTTTCTTTCTTTCCTTCTTCATCCCCATCCATATCTGTCTGTCTGTCTATTTATTGGATGCCTGGTGACTGCCTGGACAAGTCCTTGCAGTTTTCTTAGCGAGATTTCAGAAAGTGCTTTATCATTGCTGCCGCCTGAGAGAGAATGACTGGGCCAGGATCACTTATCTGGTTTCATGCCTAAAATGATACTAGAATTCACAATTTCCCAGTTTCTTGCTTGATGCTTTAATGACTAGACCAAACTGAATCTCAGTTTAGAGTAGTGGATAGAAGAAACTTAATAAACAAAATGGAGACTACTTCTGTCCTCCAAAATCCCCTGCAATCCTATCTAAACCAAAGAACAGAAGCTTTCTTACCAGTTTGCAGTACAGCTCAAGGGCAACCCTTACAAGGGAATTGTAACCTAGAGAAACCCCAAGACTCCATCATCTATCAGTTGAATATTCGATCTCTTTTAACAGTGGGCTTCCACAGCTCTGCTGCCCTCTTGAAAGGACCACTTTGCATAACCCCATACACTGACAAAAACCTGTCTCCCTCCCCCAGAACTGGCCAGCAATTCAGATCCCTAGGTTTTCCTGCCTTGTATTCCCCAAATTCTATTCAAATCTTTTTCCATTGTCCCTCTTTCTTGTAAAGCAGAATGTTCAAGCATGGGCCTACAGCATTTTAATTATTTTTACAGGATGTTCAAGACTAGATTATACTTTATTGCTTCTTATTTCCTCATGTAGATTCTTCCTTCTGCCAATTCTCCAATAGAGTGTGGATTTCCTGGCCTCTTACCTTCTTTCCCCAAAACATGTCCTTTGAAAATTGCCAATATGAGTCTTTCAGGAGCAATCAGCCAGGCGTATGTGGCCGAGTTTGGTTTTCCCTATACTATTGATGAAGTGAATGGAAGCGAGGTTAACAAAAGTAAGTATAAGTGGACTGGTAGGCTTCATTTTGTGCTGCGTGTCAAAAACGTTGGCTCCTGTCAATGATTTCTCATGGATTTGGACAATTCACTGGGGTGGTTTTGGGTAACTGGACTTTGCAATGGAATCATGAGATGGTAAATTTGATTGGTTGAGGATTGAAGTAGGAATTGCCTGACATATAAGATAGTGACTGGAATGGGAACCTAATTACCCTAATTTCATATCTCAATCATCAGGGCAGAAGAGTTAAGCAAATGTAAGTCCATCTATCCAAGGGTTTTACATAGTTGTAAGGACAGTTTTGTACATTACAATCTTGTATATATGAGTTTTCTATGGATGAGATAAGCACACATTCTTCCAATCCTCTGTTGACCCTGATCTTAATTTGAGGCTTACCTGCCCCAGAATGTCACATTAGAACATGTAGACATAGTAATAATTACCCTCATGTAACATATTAAGTGGGGGGGGGGGAGTTCTTACCAGGACTTTTCCCCTTCTTTAATTGTGAAAACTTCCCAGTGTCATTTTGTAGTCCAGCAGCTTTCTAAAAAAAATTAGATAAACCAAAAATATGATGAATTAATATTACTTTAGGTGAACTTTAAAAATATGAATTCCATTTCTGAGTAGATGACTTAAAAAGAGCAATGGAATGGACAGAGTCAGTTTGGTATAGTGGTTAAGGCACCAGGCTAAAAACTAGGGAATAGAATCTGTCTTGGACACAAAGTTAAGTTTTGTTTAGTTTACTGTATTGTCATTGCCCATGGTACAACAAAATTAAATGTCATCTTCAGTGTACATTATAACTATTTTAAAAAGCATACATCTTTCACATTCTGTATAATAGAAATTGAAAACCCAACATTCAGTAAAGGGCTACCAAAATTTTTACTATCACACCATGGGCGTGGTTTATGCAGAACGCCCTGCATTTTCTATCAACATCCTTCAGTGCAAATTGGGTGCTCTGGGTTGGAGCTCCATTTTAGCTACCCCACTGCGTTCCCCCCCCCACGTCCAGGCAGTAGCCCACCCCTGCTGATATTGCACCATACCATAGAATTCAACATGGCTATTGCCCTGGGATAGAAGCTGTTTTTCAGCTTATTTGTTCTTGTTTTTATTATCCTGTACTGTCTGCCAGATGGTGATAATTCAAAAAAAGAATGCCCAGGATGAGATGGATCTTTAAGAATGTTTTGAACTTTCTTAAGGCAGCAGGAGCTATAAAGCTCTTCCAAAGAGAGGAGAGGGCAACCAGTGATCCTCCGGGCAATAATGTTAACCCTCTAGAGTGCTGTTCTATCTGCCACTATGCAATTGGCAAACTATGCACAGATGCAGTAAATTAAAATACTCTCTATAGCAGTGATGGCGAACATTTTTTCCCTTGGGTGCCAAAAGAGTGTGCATGTGCACTATTGGGCATGCGCAAGTGTCCACACCCATAATTCAATGCTTCGGGAGGGTGAAAACAGCTTCCCCCGCCTCCCTGGAGGTCCTCTGGAGGCCAGAAATGGCCTGCTTCCCAACTTCTAATGGGCCCAGTAGACTTGTGTTTCACCCTCCCCAGGCTCCAAAGGTTTCTCTGGAGCCAGAGGGATAAAAACACCTTCCTTCATTCCACCAGAGGCTTTCTGGAAGCCAAAAATGCCCTACCAGAACCTCTGTGCAAGCCAAAAATAGCTGGCCGGCACACACATGCACATTGGAGCTGAGCTAGGGCAACAGCTCGGGTGCCATCTGATAGGGCACTGTGTGCCACCTGTGGCACCCATGCCATAGGTTCGCCATCACTGCTCAGTGGTATAGCAGTAGAAGGCCACCAGCAGTTTTTCTTTCAGTTGTTGTTTCCTGAGAAGTCTCAGGTAGAATAATCTCTGCTGGGCCCTTTTGACCAGTGCTGCAATGTGAGTGCCCCAGGTGAGGTCCCCTTTATGATAACACCCAGAAAACTGGCCACTTGCTCCACTCGGTTTCAATTGATAAGCAGGGGCTGAATGTTTGATCTATTCCTTCTATAGTCCCCTATATAGGGCCTATAAGCTCCTTGGTCTTATTGATGTTAAGGACCAAGTTATTATCTCCACACCACGAAAAGCCAGCCAAATACATTGACTTAGTCACTTTCTTAGCCCTAGCAAGCAGGCTGTGATAAACCACTTCTGAAATCTTGCCAAGGAAACTGCAGAGACTAGTCCAGGCTGTCACTAGGATTCAACACTGATTCAAAGGCACCCAAAAAAGATGTGGCAATTGGAACTGCCATATTGGGTTCTGTGAAGGTGGATGATTATGAAATGGCAACAAAGATACATACCGTATGTTGTGTCGGGGTCTCTGGCAGACTCCTCCCAAAAATTCACAGGTACAAATTTCAGACACACACGTTTGAAAATTCAAAACAATGTTCTTTATAATGAAAAGTCACTTAAACCAAGCCCTCTTTTGGTATAGCAAAGAGCACTGGTCTTCAAACAAACTGGTAATTTGTACAAGTTCCTTATCAGTTCTGTGATACTTAGCTTGTAGCTGTGAGGCAATTCACAGTCCTTCTTTCACAAAGTGAAACACACTTTGCTCTGGTTTAGTTTCAAAGCGGGGAAAAATCAGCACACAAAAAGTCAAAGTCAGTAAAGCAGTCACGAAACACAACGATCAGATAATCCTCCACAATGGCCAAACCCACAGGCTGCTATTTATAGCAGCCTCACTAATTACCACGGCCCCACCCAACCACAGGTGGCCTCATTTTCTTTGATAATAATCTCTCAGTTGTTGCCTATGCATCACTCTCCTCATGCGTGGCTGTATCATTAACTCTTGTTCTGAATCCAAGGAGGAGCTAGATAATTGATCTCCTTCGGAGATGTCTGCCACACTCTCCTCCTCCCTGTCACTCATGTCTTCTTGGTCAGAGGAGCCTTCATCAGCAGATTCCACCGGGGGCAAAACAGGCCTGCAGCATGTGGATGTCTCCCCCACATCCACAGTCCTTGGGGCAGGAGCAGGGCCAGAGCTAACCACAACACGATAAGTTCTTTGCTGCCACTACTGGTCATCCAAATTATATCAAACCTAAGAAAAGGGCTGTTCTAGTTACAGAACAAAGGTGGGAAAATAATTATGCAGATTTGTAGCGGTCTTCTCTTGGAGTAAGCTGTTTATAATTCACTTCAGGTTTTTTCAGTTTAATTCACTTTTTTGTTGTTCACCTTAAATAATAAAAACACCAAAATTTGGAGAATACCAATTTTGCAGTTTAATTTTCAGGTAGGAAACCAAAGAACACAGGCCTGGGATTATGTAGTTCTCGGAGCATTCATGCTGAATTAGCAATGAGGCAAGCCAAAAGTACATCGGGTAACTTTCCAAGCCATGGGACCTCATAGATCATCCTTGCTGAATAATGTAAGTTTATTTAATCCATGTTAATGATTTCAGCAGCTGTCCTCTGACAACTCAGAGTGGTACTGTCATTTGCTACTTTTTAACTTACCTTATCTGCTTTATGTCTCTATGCCTCCAAATAATTCAACATAGCAATGATAATTTTTCCATTTATACTTATAACAATCTTATGGAAATATTACACTGAAGAGATCATGACTGACTTCACATTACCCAGAAAGCTTTCTGAGAAAGCACGACATTGAAACTCAATACAGTGTTCCCTCGATTTTCGCGGGGGATGCGTTCCGAGACCGCCCGCGAAAGTCGAATATCTGTGAAGTAGAGATGCGGAAGTAAATACACTATTTTTGGCTATGAACAGTGTCACAAGCCTTCCCTTTACACTTTAAACCCCTAAATTGCAATTTCCCATTCCCTTAGAAAGTTTAATTTAGATTATTACTCACCATGTTTATTTATTAAAGTTTATTTAAAAAATATTTATTAAAGGCAGACAAAAGTTTGGCGATGACACATGACGTCATCGGGCAGGAAAAACCATGGTATAGGGAAAAAACCCGCGAAGTATTTTTTAATTAATATTTTTGAAAAACCGTGGTATAGACTTTGCGTGAAGTTCGAACCCGTGAAAATCGAGGGAACACTGTACATATATCTTGTTTTGGTCTAATATTTACCTACTACATGTAGTCCTTGGGTTACATTTGGAGCAGAATTTTGTTTTGTATTTGCTTTTGTTTCTGGAAGGAGATATCGTCACTCACAGATGATCCCAATATGGATTCTCCTGATGGAAAGAGAAGTTGTTAAAACAAAAAAAAAATGACAAGAAAAAAAGATGATAGTAGATTTTTTTCATGGAAATTATAGATACCTTGATCCTCAGAGCAGCAGATAGTCTTCATTTAATGACCAATCATTTGTTCAAAGTTATGACAGACTCAAAATTGTTACCTATAATCAACCTCAAAGTTATGACTGTTACACACACATCCCTGTGATCACCTGATTCCATTTTGAGCACCTGGCAATCAGTTTGTATTTACAATAGGTTGCAGTACCCCATGGTCATATGTCCCTGATTTGTGACCTTTTTTGCCACTTTCTGGCAATTTTTCCCCATTTCTAACAAAATACCCCCATTTGGGAGAATGGATTTGCTTAACAACCACATGATTCACTTTACAAACATTACAAAAATGGTAGCAAAACTTAGTCAGCTCATGTGCTGGCCCATGTAACAATGATTTACAAACCAAATTCTTGGGCCAGTTGTTGTTGTTAAGTGAGGATTGCCTCTAATTATTTCTTACTTGGAGGAACAGATTCCCTGGCAAATTTAATTCTAACATATTTTCTTTTTCCCCTGTCCAGTTACTTTCTTTCCTGCGTATTTCCTGTCAGCAAGGATCTCCCATTTTTCTTTCTCTCCCCTTCTGCTCATCTCACCTTCACCTAATTTTCTTCTTTCCTAGGAGGAACAGAAAGCTTTGTGTGTTTTTGCAGGAATAGTTGGTGTGTGAGAGAAAAAAAGGTTAATTCAGTGATTTTCAACCTTTTTTGAGCCACGGCACATTTTTTTACATTTACGAAACCCTGGGGCACATTGAGCGGGGGGGGGTTCTAAAAAAGTTTGGACAAAAAAATTCTCTCTCTCTCTCTTCCTACCCTTCACTCTATTTCTTTCTCCCTCCCTCTTTCTCTCCCTTCCTTCCTCTTTCTCTCTCTCTGTCCATCCCTCTTTCTTTCTCTTCCTTCCTTCCTCTCTTTTTTGCTCTCACTCTCCCTCCCTCCCTACCTCCCTCTATGTCTTTCTCTCTCTCTCCTTCCCTTCCTCTCTTTCTCTCTCTCTCTTGCTTGCTTTCTCTCTCTTGCTCTCTCTCTCTTTCTTTTTCTTGTTTTCTCTCTCTCTTGCTTTCTTTCTCTCTCTCTCTTGCTTTCTTTCTCTCTGAGCTTCGCGGCACACCTGACCATGTCTCGCGGCACACTAGTGTGCCACGGCACACTGGTTGAAAAACACTGGGTTAATTTATAGAGCGGGAGCAGAAACCTGAATCCTTTTTCTAAACGTTTAATTCTAATCAGTAATTCATTCAACAATTTTTTTCTCTGCTTTTTTAAAATGAAAAGTGGATTGTGAAAAGTATACATACAGACATATGTAAAGAGAACATTTATTGGGGAGGAAACTAATTTCAAATGGAATTGGCACCCCTTAAGGTGGTGGAAAACTGACAATTGTCCCAAGTGTGCTTTGGCAAGAAGCAACTGGACTTCCTTCATTTTTCCTTGAGGACGTTTCACTTCTCCTCCAAGAATAATAATAATATTTAATAATTTATTAGATTTGTATGGCGCCCCTCTCCGAGGACTCAGAGCGGCTCACAACAACAATACACCATGTACAAATCTAATGTTAAAAAAACAATTTAAACCCTTATTATAAAAAGAAAAACAATCACACAAACTAACCGACCATACATAAACCATAATAGCTAGGTTTCCCCATACCTGGTGACAAAGGTGGGTCTTCGGGAGCTTTCGAAAGGCAAGGACGGTGCGGGCAGTCCTAATCCCTGGGGGGAGTTGATTCCAGAGGGCCGGGGCCATCACAGAGAAGGCTCTTCCCTTGGGTCCCGCCAGACGGCATTGTTTAGTCAACGGGATCTGGAGAAGGCCAACTCTGTGGGACCTAATCAGTCGCTGGGATTTGTGCGGCAGAAGACGGTCCCGAAGAAGCTTGGATGAGAAGTGAAACATCTTCAATGAAAAACCGAGGAAGTCCAGTTGTCTCTTGAAAAAAGCACCTTTGGAACAACCATGATTTGGATGATTGAGAATCTCCAGTGACGTGGAACTGACCATTGCACAGAATTTTGGTTTCTTTATACTGTATTTTTCAGAGTATAAAAATTTCCAGAGTATAAGACGCACATTAGTTTTGGGGGAGGAAAACAAGAAGGAAAAAAATCTGCCTCCGCCTACCAGCTTCCATCGGTATTCATCTGGCTAGTACCCTTGCAGCAAAAAGCCAACAGCCTGGTCATTATCAGCACATTATCACAGCCTGATTCAGCATTAGCACCTGATTGGCGGTTGGATTTCACCAGTCAGCTGTTCCAGGCTGTGGAGATCGCTACAGCCCATTGCTGCCTTCCCATGTTGTATTTCTGGCCTCCACGGATCATGTTTTTCACTTCCCTGTGTTACATTTTCAGCCTCCGCACACCATTCCAGGCTGCTAGGATCATCGCAGCATATCACCGCCTCTGTGCATCAGGTTTTCAGCCTCCACACGCCTTGTTTTTGGCCTCCATGTGTTGCATTTTGGGCCAGTTCCAGGCAGTGGGGAGCGGCGGTGGCAGTCTCAACTGCCTGGAACCAGCTGAAAACACAGTGCGCGGAGGCCAAAAATGGAGTATGAAGAGACTAAAACGCAATGCGTGGAGGCTGAAAATGCTATGTATGGAGGACTGGAATGGGTCTAAAACAAGGTGTGTGTAGGCCGAAAACATGACACACAGGGGCCCAAAACACAATGCATAGTGGCAGCAATTGGTGACAATACGATGTGATGATCCCCGCAGCCTGGAATGGGTCTAAAATGGAGCAGGCAGAGGCTGAAAACACGACACGCAGAGGCTGAAAACTGCCAAAGGGTGGGGGCTGGCGGTCGATGGGGCTTCAGCAACATTCGCTGTTTAAGATGCACAGACATTTCCACCCACTTTTTTTGGGTGGAGGGAGGAGTGTCTTATACTCCAAAAAACACGGTACTATAATCATTCATCATTGGCTAGGCCCAGTGACCTCACCTAACTGCTCAAATCTCAGTCTCCGGAGAGGGGCGGCATACAAATCTAATTAATAATAATAATAATAATAATAATAATAATAATAATAATAATAATAATAATTTCCCATCCACTGCCAGTGGTTGGTTTACTTTTAGAGAAAGCTGCTTTCTTTAGTTTAAGAACTGCACCATCAACATTCTTTTGATGTAAAAACTGTTCTTAATTCATCTTTTCATATACAGTGGAACCCCGACATAAGAGCTGCTCTACTTAAGAGCAACTCGAGATAAGAGCTGGGAGGGGAGAGATATTTTTGTTCTACTTACAAGCCCAAATTCGAGATACAAGCGCCAAGGAGCTGTCTCCTGAAGCCAAACACTAACTTCCGCGTTCGGCTTCAGGAGACAGCTGCGAAGCGGCGCGCATGTTTTAAAAGGTTGCAGCCGGCCTGGGGGGCTCGGGGGGGTGCTTGCAGCTTTCTTTCTTGCTCTTTTTCTTTCTCTCTTTTACCTTCCCTTCCTCTATTTCTTCTTTTCTTTCTCCTTCCCACCTTCTTCCCTCCCTCCCTCCCTTCACTCATTCCTCTCTTACTCTCCCCTTTCATAAGTTTCCTTGCTTCCTTCCTCTGTTCCTGTCCCTTCCCTCTTTCCTTCCTTCCTTCCCACCCTCCGTCCATTCATTCACCCATTCCTCTCTTGATCGCTTAAAGCCGGTCCCTGGTGCAAAAAGGGTTGGGGACCTCTGTCCTACAGGATTGGGTGGCAGAGAAGTTGAACATATGTAAATTTAAAAGTTTAAGAAAGTTTACAAGTTAAGTGAAAGAAACTTCATTATTCATTTATATGTACATGTACATTTCTTCATTAAAAACATGTCTTTCTGCATAATTTAGACTAACTTTGTGAGTTTTTTGAGGGCTGGAACCAATTAAAATTATTTACATTAATTCCTATGGGGAAAAGTCGTTCGAGATAAGAGCTGCTCGACTTAAGAGCCCAGGTCCGGAACGAATTAAACTCGTATCTCGAGGTACCACTGTAACTTCCTTTCAAGTCTGAAAAAAATGTTTATATTATTGTAGGAACAAATGATCCATAGTCCTGACATCAATATAAAAATGTATTTTTTTCAGCTTTAAATAAGAACTTCATACGCATTTGTTTCTTTTTACATATTTTGTTGACTTGGCCCGAAACAAATGAATTATCAGTTTCTTAGTTTATTATATAAGGTTATTTTAATTTTTTATTCAGAACATAATATACCAAACATAACAGTAGATTTCCTCATTTTTTAAAAATGCAAAACAGCTGACAAACAGCTGCTTCCCAAGAGTTAACTGCAAAAATGGAAGCTTTTACAGTTTGTTCATGAGTTGAACAGCTGGGAGATGAGGGATTCTATCTTTATTCACAGCTTGGTGTAGCCAATATGGACATAAGAAGCAGCTTTCTTTGTCAGCTTAACTGCCCTATATCTGAGTTGGGAAAATATATGGATTTCCTCATAATTTTATTGAGAGTAGCCTTGATCAGCCTTACTCTGGGACAGTAACATATTAAGTTGCTGACTTCTCAGAATATAACATAAAGTCTTGTCAGTATTTTAAAAACATTTATTAGGAGATAATAAACTGTTATAGGATAGAATCCCCATCAATCAGATTCAATTTTTAAAAAATATTCTGTCTAATCTTACTATTTGCTGTCTGTCTCTATACTTCAAGGTAATATTCGGAGAAGCTGATGAAATCTATTCTACCAAAGCTTATGTCACAACAAATTTTGTCTTTACAGTGCTACAGTACATTTTCATTTTGCTGCAGCGAAAGGACCGTGAACTGTTCTGGAGATTACTGGAGACAATTTTGAGTGCCCGACTAAGGAATGCTGGTATACATAAAAATGTAACACCTGATACTTGTGTGCATTTGAATTTCCATACAACTATATTCTAAATAAGTTTTATTTATTAATGGAAAGAAAAAAAGACCACTACAAAAACTACGGTTTTCCAAATGTAATACGCTATTACTAATAGAAATATTCTCTATTTCATTATATTACCAGAGTGCTTTTTTTCTCATGTCACCATATGCCGGGATTCCCTGTATTATGTAGGTTTGGGCAGAAATCCACTCTGTTATGTGTTTAGCAGGAAAACAAGAGATCCAAAATTATGAAGGCTGACTGTATGATTTTTAAATATATATATTTTTGGCTTTTGAGAAATAGTCATTGTAAAGAAAAAATATATAATACTCCCATCTATTCCTATAATATGTGCAATTGAGAAGAGTTGGAAAATATCCATGTACCATATGTTGAAATCTCATCTGTGGATTAAATCAAAGCATGATTTCTCAACAGAAGGCTTGTATGAAATGATTACTATAAAACAGTATCATCTCCACACATAATGCTTCGAATGAATCATGTTTAGCATTTCACAAAAAGCAAAATACGTTAATTTGTTTTAGAGAACATGAAGAAAAAGCTCTCATGTCTACCGCAGGATGGAGCCTGTCAGAAAAGCAGAGCAAAATAACCTGTCAAAGGGTACATAGCCATATTGGAAATGATTCTGTGGGTGGGTTTACACGACATTTAACCCTAACTCAGTTTGACAAAAAGTTGGGAATTCTCACAAATCACACAACAGGCTGAATTCAAAAATGCCCATGTTTCGTTTTATCCTAGTTTAACATGTTCCAGTTACATCTGAGTAAGAAGAAAAGATATGAGACAGAGGAAAGTTTTAATATAAACTGCTTTCCAATGGGATTTTTTTTGGGGTGTGTGTGTGTGTGTTTATTAATTAATTTATCATTTATTTATTAATCAGATTTGTATGCCGCCCCTCTCCGCAGACTCGGGGCGACTCACAGCAATAATAATACAATGTAAACAAATCCAATATTTAAGTTTAAGTTAATTTAAAACCCCAATTTAAAAACCAATCATACATACTAACATACCATGCATACATTTTATAAGCCTAGGGGGAGGGAAAGTCTCAATTCCCCCATGCCTGACGACAGAGGTGGGTTTTAAGGAACTTACGAAAGGCAAGGAGGGTGGGGGCAACTCTGATATCTGGTGAGTTGGTTCCAAAGGGTCGGGGCCACCACAGAGAAGGCTCTTCCCCTGGGTCCCGCCAAACGACATTGTTTAGTTGACGGGACCCGGAGAAGGCCAACTCTGTGGGACCTAACTGGTCGCTGGGATTCATGCGACAGAAGGTGGTCCCGGAGATATTCTGGTCCAGTGCCATGAACGGCTTTATAGGTCATAACCAACACTTTGAGTTGTGACCGGAAACTGATCGGCAACCAATGCAGACTGCGGAGTGTTGGTGTGACATGGGCGTATTTAGGGAAGCCCATGATTGCTCTCGCAGCTGCATTCTGCACGATCTGAAGTTTCCGAACACTTTTCAAAGGTAGCCCCATGTAGAGAGCATTACAGTAGTCGAGCCTCGAGGTGATGAGGGCATGAGTGACTGTGAGCAGTGACTCCCGGTCCAAATAGGGCCGCAACTGGTGCACCAGGCGAACCTGGGCAAGGAGAGGTTACAGCTGTGACCATCATTACAATTGATCTTAGGCAAAAGAATTGATGGAACAATTCTTTATATCCCTATACCATGGACCCTGATATAAGGAAACATTTGGCAACCAGTAGGCAGAGAAAGAACTAACTAATTTGCCCTTCTTTTCGTAGTTCATTGCTCTGTCAATTCTTGTAAGTTATATATTTTAAATGGTGGTGGTGGGGAGTTGTGAACCATTCACCTAGGCCCTAAGTTTCAAATAAAGTACATTGTGCTGGTTATTTATTTACTAGTCTTCAAGGGTGGTGTGAGTAAAGCTCATCAATGCTGACATCTGCCTGCAGGCCCTCAGGGCAAGCAGATTTTTCCTGTGAGCTTCCAGTTTAATATGCCACATGACTGGGATTGTATGCCAGATCTTGGGATCTTCTGGGAAATTAAAATGATTGCTCTCAGGAACCCCTGGGTGGTTGATACTGTGTCTCCCCCCCCCCCCGCCGCCGCCACCACCCTGCCTGGGGTCAGGAAGTTCATTTTGTCCCAATCACCCTCAGAACTAGGCATGTTTAAAAGCATTTATGTAGTCACACGTTTATACTTATACTGTAGTTTATTTAATGCCTTGAAATTAAACTTAAATAAAACAGCCATGAACTTACCATATTACAACCACGTTCTTCTTAAAATAGTTACAATAAAATACAACACTTTCTGTTGAAAATGAAAAGGAAATGAACTATTGCTGACTCATTTTTAAAGTCTGGCAGCTTGTTCCACTGCACTTTTATTTTCAGTATTAATTGCAGGTGGAAAATGAAAGAACGAAACCACAATTTTCTCTAATGCATAACATTTAAAAAATATGTTGACCTTTCTATCAACAGCTATTCTTATCTAGAGTATATGCTACATCAGTATACTACTTATTAATAAATAAAGGGAGATGTTGACAACATGTAAGTCCAATTTTCAAAAATCACAGAGTTGGGAAAGGTGGCATTAGCTGGAGGGAGAGAGAGAAGTTTAAGTTTAAGTTTAATCAGATTTGTATGCCGCCCCTCTCCGCAGACTCGGAGCCAACAGTTTTAATACAAACAGATCTTAATGACTCAAAAAGATCTACCACTAATAATTTCTCTCGGTACATGAAAATGTATTTTTCATAATACTATTTATTTATTTATTTATTTATTGGATTTGTATGCCGCCCCTCTCCAGAGACTCAGGGTGGCTAACAGCGACAATAAAACAGTGTACAATAGTAATTTGGTATTGATTAAAAATCAATTAATATAAAAACCAAACATACATACATACATACCATGCATAGAATTGTAAAGGCCTAGGGGGAAAGAGGATCTCAATTCCCCCATGCCTGGCGGCAGAGGTGAGTTTTAAGTTGTTTACGAAAGGCAAGGAGGGTGGGGGCAGTTCTAATCTCTGGGGGGAGTTGGTTCCAGAGGGCTGAGGCTGCCACAGAGAAGGCTCTTCCCCTGGGTCCCATTTTCCATTAAAAAATACCCAAGGCAAAATGTATACAGGATACAATACTATTTATTGGACTTATATGCCGCCCTTCTCCCAGGACTCAGAGCAGCTCACAACATATAAAAATACAAAAACCAGTTCAGAAGTCCAATATTTAAAACAATCTAAAAACCCCAAATTTAAAATCATACAGCCCTACTCACTCACACCAGTCACACTAAAGGCGGGGGCTAGATGTTAAAGTTCAATGGCCCCAAGCCTGCTGGCAAAGGTAAGTTTTCAAAGCCTTCCGGAAGGCCAGGAGAGTGAGGATGGTACAAATCTCTGGAGAGAGTTGGTTCCAAAGGGCCGGAGCCACCACAAAGAAGGCTCTTCCCCTAGGCCCCTCCTAGACGACATTGCCTAGCTGACGGGACCTGGAGAAGGCAGGCTCTGTGGGACCTGACCAGTTGCTGGGATACATGAGGCAGAAGACGGTCCCATAGGTAATCTGGTCCTAAGTCATGTACAAAATTTTAATCATCAATAATTTGCCTACAGCAAACACTTGAGAAAAAGAAAAGGACCGCAATATTTCAACTGTATTCTCTCATTAAGACATTCCATGGATGGGATACAAGGACACTGTCTGTTAGAATGGGAATTAAATGAGCATTGGGCTTCAGATTCTATTGTTCCCAAGACATGTATCCAGACTGGGGAGGGAGGGTTGCTTCCATATTCAAAGCCAACATTTTATCTTTGTTTTCTTCATCACAAATGAAGATACACAAACACACTGCTTCTAAAATATCTAAGTTTTCCCTTGACTGCCAAGAACATTTTACAAGGGAGGGACCATCACGAAACGTTTCTCATTGGCTGCCACTTGCCCTTATTTCACATGGCTTTCTGCACAAATCTTAAAATTCTAGAGAAAGTTCTAATCTTTTGCTGAAAATGTGTTTCTTTCATCCGTAGAGACAGTTTGAAAAGATATGGGGTGACCGGCACCTTACAGAAATAACCATCTTAGCTGTCTTCGTGAGCTGGCTGCAGGCTGCCATTTTCTCTTTAATCACTTATCCTTTGGAAGCTCTAGCTTGCTTTTAAGCTTTGTGTAATCCCTTGTGATAATTTTCTTTTACAATCAGAGGCATTTTCCTTATCTTACAAGAGATCTCCTCTACAAATCTCTTCATTGAAGAGAATTAGCTGCCTCCTCTCTTACTTTGGATGATTTACAAATACATTTTTGCTCTCTTGAATGCTCTTAACATCTTGCTATTATGAGACTTCCAAATGTATTATCGAGTACAGTGATGGTAAACCTTTTTTTTCCTCGGCTGCCGAAAGAGCATGCGTGCACACTATTGTGCATTCACAAGTGCCCACACCCATAATTAAATGCCTTAGGAGGGCAAAAACAGCTTCCCCCACCCCCTGGAGGCCTCTGGAAGCTGGAAAAAGCCTTTTCCCAAATTCTGGTGGGCCCAGTAGGCTTGTGTTTTGCCCTCCCTAAGCTCCAAAGGCTTCCCTAGAGCCAGGAGAGGGTAAAAGCGCCCTCCCCATCCCCCCAGAGGCTCTCTGGAAGCCAAAAACGCCCTCCCAGAGCCTTTGTGGAAGCCAAAAATCAGCTGGCTGACACACATGTGTACGTTGGAGCTGAGCTAAGGCAACAGCTCATGTGCCAGCAGTTATGGCTCCACGTGCCACCTGTGGCACCCGTGCCATAGGTTTGCCATCACTGATCTAATATATCAGTGAGAGCTGCCCATGGTCAGAAATAGTGTAGGTTGACCTCAACTTACAATGATTCATGTAAAAACTGACTTATGGCGATACTCGCATTTATGACAACACCCCTTTTGGTGACATGGTCAAAATTCAGGCCCTTGGCAACATTACAGCATCCAAAGCCATGCCATCGCCACTTGCAATTTTGTCAACTAGCTTCTGTTGTGGTTAGCTCTGGCCCAGCTCCTGCCCCAAGGAATGTGCAGGTGGATGTGGGGGAAACATCCACATGCCGCAGGCCTGTTTTGCTCCCGATGGAATCTGCCGACGAAGCCTCCTCTGACCAAGGAAGCGTGAGTGACAGGGAAGAGGGTAGTTTGGCATACAGCCCAGGAGAAGATCAATCATCTGTATCATCCCTGGATTCTGAACAAGAATTAATGACACATCCACACGTGCGTAGAGTGATGCATAGGAGACAACAACTGAAGGATTATTACAAGAGAAAATGAGGCCACCTGTGGTTGGGTGGGGCTGCTGTAATTAGTGCTACAAATAAAAGTGCAGCCTGGTGTTTTAGCCTCATGGCAGTTTATCTGATTCATTGTTTCATCAAGATTGTGGTTTTTGTGCTGTTCAAGATTGTGTGTGGACTCTCTGGACTTTAGAATTGGACTCAATTTCCCAGTTATAGGGTGAGCAACTGGATTGCATTTAACCTGTGCCTTGTGTGTACCAGAAAATCCCTTTGACATTTAAAAAGGGAGCTGTTTCTGTTTTTTTGTTTATAAAAACTTTTGGGTTTTCCTTTTATCGTGTGGTGTGTGTCTTCCTAGACTATTACCCTGTAATTACAGGCAGTTGAAACACGCCGGCAGAACAGCTTCCAACAAGCAAAGTCAGTACAGAAGTCAGATTTGCTTAATGACCACATAATTCACAGTCAGGCACAACACAGGTTATGTCGACAGTAAACACAGAGTCAATCAAAATGGACTCAAATTCTTTCACAAAGTGACAAAATGAGTGGACCAGAGGAATGCTGTTGATATAATTTACTTGGACTTCAGTAGGCATAAAGTAGACCATAACCTACCACTAGATAAAATAGAAAAATCACCAGATGGATTCGTAACTGGCTGACCAACTGCACTCAATGTGTAGTCCTCAATCAAACTGCATCTACATGGAGTACCCCAAGGCTCTGTTTAAGGCCCAGTACTCTTCAACATTTTAATTAATTATTTGGACGAGGCGATAGATGGAGAACTCATCAAATTTGCATATGACACCAAGCTGGCAGAAGATAGGCTTAAAATACAGAAGGATCTTGACCAACTTGAACATTGGAGACTATCTAACAAAATTAAATTCAATGATGAAAAAAGTAAGATTCTACATTTAAGCAAAAAAACCCAAAATGCACAGTATATGTGGTACCTTGCTCAATAGTAGTAACTGTGAGAGGGAACTTGGAGTCCTAATGGACAACCATTTAAATATGAGCCAGCACTGTGCAACAGCTGCCAAAAAAGCCAACACAGTTGTAGGCTGCATAAACAGAGGGATAGAATTAAGATCATGTGAAGTGTTAATACCACTTTTTAATGTCTTGGTAAGGCCACCCTTGGAATACTACAGCCAATTTTGGTTACCACGATGTAAAAGATGCTGAGACTCTAGAAAGAGTGCAGAGAAGAGCAATAAAGATGATTAGGAATCTGGAGGCTAAAACATGAAAACCGGTTGCAGGAACTGGTTACGTCTAGTTTATTGAAAAGAAGGAATGGGGAGCCATGATAGCAGTGTTACAATATCTCAGGGGCTGCCACAAAGAAGAAGGAATCAAACTACAGTGATCCCTCGATTTTCGCGATCTCGTGCTTCGCGAAACGCTATATCGCGATTTTTCCCACCCGATGACATCACTCTCTTCCTTCCTTTCTCATCTTTCTTTCTCTCTCTCTTTCTCTATCTTGCTTCTTCCTCTCTCACACTCTCTTCCTCCCTCTCTCATCTCTCTTTCCTTCTCTCTCTCTATCTCTCCCCCTCTTGCTGGCGGGCGGCGGGCGGGCGGGCGGGCGAGCGGGGGCATCAGCGAGGAAGACCCAGGGAAGGTTCCTTCGGCCGCCCAGCAGCTGATCTGCTCGGCAGTGCAGCGAGGAGCCGAATCGGGGTTTCCCCTTTGCGTGGGCGGCGGGGAAACCCCGATCTTCGTCTGCTTGCTGCTGCTGCGCTGCCGAGCAGATCAGCTGCTGGGCGGCCGCAGCAGCAGCGAGCAGACGAAGATCGGGGTTTCCCCGCCGCCCACGCAAAGGGGAAACCCCGATTCGGCTCCTCGCTGCGCTGCCGAGCAGATCAGCTGCTGGACGGCCGAAGGAACCTTCCCTGGGTCTTCCCCGCCGCCCACGCAAACTCCACCATCTGCGCATGCGCGGCCATGAAAAAAAGGGTGCGCATGCGCAGATGGTGTTTTTACTTCCACAACCCTACATCGCGAAAAATCGATTATCGCGAGGGGTCTTGGAACGGAACCCTCGCGATAATCGAGGGATCACTGTATTTTCCAAAGCACCTGAGGATAGGACAAGAAGTAATGGTGTAAAATAATCAGGGAGAGAAGCAACTTAAAATTAAGGAGACAGAACAATTAATCAGTGGAACAGCTTGCCACCAGTAGTTGTGAACGCTCCAACATTGGAGGTTTTTAAGAAGATACTGGTTAACCATTTGTCTGAAGTGGTGTAGGGTTTCCTGCCTAAGCAGGGAATAGGACTAGAAGACGTCCAAGGTCCCTTCCAACTCTGTTATTCTATTCCATTCTACTTAACTGCAGTGATTCAGTTAACAACATTGGTTTAAAAAAGATCATAAAACCAGGAACAATTCACTAACTCACCTTACTGGTCCCAATTTTGGTGGTAAAACTATCCTGTACTGAGACTATACAAAGGGCTCTTTCTGTTTTGATTGACAGCTAAAAAAGAAATACTGTATACTGTAAAATACCACCCTGTCCTTTTGTTGTGTGTAACATTTATTTTAAAAGTGCTGCCCTGTGCTCAAAATAAAAAAGCAAAATGCAACCTCCTATCAAAATATCAAAATTTTGAGACTATTCACTTGTTAAAGATACATCACAAATATATGCATATTGATTTTTAACAGCACACACTACAAATTTAAATGCTTAAACACCTACCGGTAGAAGGAAAAATAGGACATTATCCTACTTACCAGGATGCATAGAGCCACCACTGTCATCTGTCCTAACAACTATGGGATACCAGAAAAACAAAACCTGGCCTCATGTTGCAAAATGCGCCCTTTTAAATTTGCATTACATTATTACATATACACACATATACAGTGCAGAGTTTGCATCACAATACACATTTTATCATTTGCCCCTACTTCCCCTGCCACCTATGATACCATCCACAATCCTCTAAAGCTATGAATGTAGTCAATTCTTTACCAAAGCTGATTCCTAATATTTTCTTGAAGATATAATTTATAAAGTCCTATTAAATTACAGGTAAGTATATTCTGAAAAAGAATATACTAATTGAATATATTAACAGTTCAATGAAAAAAGCAAAAGCAAGCCCACCTGAGGAAGATATTTGCATGCTTACAACAAGCTGCACTTTTGGTATTTCTCATTAGTCCTTGTGATTAAACATGCTTCAAATTTCAGACATTTATCTTAATACCATGCAATTACAATACACGTAGTACACAATATGAATAAATGCATAAAACCTCAAATCCTAATTCTTGTGGGGGGGGTTTCATTAAGAAGGAAAAGGGGGGACATGATCGAAACATTTAAATATATTAAAGGGTTAAATAAGGTCCAGGAGGGAAGTGTTTTTAATAGGAAAGTGAACACAAGAACAAGGGGACACAATCTGAAGTTAGTTGGGGGAAAGATCAAAAGCAACATGAGAAAATATTATTTTACTGAAAGAGTAGTAGATCCTTGGAACAAACTTCCAGTAGATGTGGTAGATAAATCCACAGTAACTGAATTTAAACATGGCTGGGATAAACATATATCCATCCTAAGATAAAATACAGAAAATAGTATAAGGGCAGACTAGATGGACCATGAGGTCTTTTTCTGCCGTCAGACTTCTATGTTTCTATGTTTCTATTAATTTACTCACATAGAAATATTTTGCAAGAGGTACTTGCACCTTAATTAACACTCCATGAAGATTGTTTAACATTGTTCTTTTTTGAAATCCAATATTGAAAATAAGATGAGGATAGCATCTAAACAGTAAAAATGCAGCTTTATTCAGGGCTGAATGCAAAAGGCAATCTAAGCATTTGATCTGGCTTTCTCTAGCCTGTCTATCTTTTATTTAAAACAACTTGCTGAGTGGCCCAATTTTTACATTTCCCAAACTGTGTTTTTATGTACGCTTTGCCAATTTGTGCAAAAACAAGGGGAACATATCAGCACCTATCAATTGCGTTGTTAAGTTCCCGCTTCTTTCAGATTTCTTCCCACCAATTTATCTGAAAAACAAGTATTTGCAAACACGGGTAGCCTCATTTCTTATGTCCTTTCATTTTTCATGAAGTGTTTTCAAAAGACTTCAATCAACCTTAATGGTGCATTTTTAGTTAAGGAAACAGAATGGAAGAGAAGTCAATTTAAGCTCCCTGATGAACAAGTGTCTACTGAATGTGGAGGGGGAAGAACCGTAAATGGGTTTAGCAAACACAGCCAAGATAAGCAATATGCCGTGAGCAGAGCACTCAAAGAGCCAGGCATACAATAGAAGCTGCAAAATACTGCAGAGCCTTTTTAAACTACAGACAATTGGAACAATAGGCTGAGCCTAGACATCTGTGTTAAACTGCGAGGAGGAAGGTGAAAAGGAAGCTGCGGTTCTCTAAAAGGGGGCTTAAAAACAGAATGGAGGGGCTTAAAGCAGAATCAAATAAATGTGGGGTAGTTGACTGGGCTAGAAATCAAAATTGGCATATTTTGTAGTTTAATTCACTTTGTAAGGAATTGTCTCCTTTTAAAAAAAGAGATAAAGGCACCATTTCAAGTGCTTGCTTTATCCTTTCTCTGGAATAAATAACCCTATTTTTATAGCCACCATTTCCTCCTGCGGTGCTTCCTAGAATTATTAGGCAATGTTGCTTTTGCAAAAATGAAATTGTTTAGCTACATAAGCATGCTGGGTGGTGACATGGCGCAAAGGATAATGACATAAGCAGGAAAAGGCTAAAGGCAAAGGACATGATCCAGACTCCAGGAAGAATGTCTCCTGCACTTCTATTTCACTGAAACTTGCTCAGTGTTCAGTTGAGGAAACCTCTTTGCAACCACCCACGTTTGGCTATTGGGAGCAAAAGACTTCAAAATACTAAAGGGGAAGTGGCAAAGATGGGTTCCTATGGGTACGGTCAGGTAATAATAATAATAATAATAATAATAATAATAATAATAATAATAATAATAATAATAGTAATAGTAATAGTAATAGTAATAATAATAATAATTTATTGGATTTGTATGCCGCCCCTCTCCGTAGACTCGGGGCGGCTAACAATAATAAAAACAGCATGTGACAATCCAATAATAAAACAACTAAAAACCCTTATAATAAAACCAAACATACAAACAAACATACCATGCATAACTTGTAATGGTCTAGGGGGAAGGAATATCTCAACTCCCCTATGCCTGGCGGTATAAATGAGTCTAGAGTAGTTTACGAAAGACAGGGAGGATGGGGGCAATTCTAATCTCCAGGGGGAGTTGGTTCCAGAGGGCCGGGGACTCCACAGAGAAGGCTCTTCCCCTGGGGCCTGCCAGACGACATTGTACCCAGAACCGGTAAAAAAAAAAGAAGGTAAGTTTATTTATTTATTTATTGCATTTATATGCTGCTCACTCCAAACGGACTCTGAGCCGCTAACAAGTATAAATACAATGTAAGTAAAAAAACAATTAAAACATCACTAAAATCACATGAATTATAAAACCATACTTGCAACAATCAGTTTAGTTACACAGTACCGGTAGAAAAAAATTGGTTTTTTTTTTTCTTTTTTTCCCTTATGGGCTCTGGGTATGTTTTTCCTATTGCAATAAATGAGGTTGAATGTGTATAATTTTAGAAGAGCTTTGTGTGCATGTGTGTGTGTACATACACATAGAGTTTATAGAGTAGATAATGTATATTTTTATGTGCCTGGGTGTAATGTGTATATACACATATGGAATATATACCTAGAATTAAATGGCATATTTTGGATGTTCAGTAATAGTAAATAGATAGGGAAATTGTATCTCTTTGAGTCGAGGAGAGGCCAGGCATCCTAACCCTAACCCAAACCCTTGACGTGAGTGACTTCAGGTTGGCCACCTTTAAGCCAGTCACATGACCTTTAGGCCACACACATCCCCGATCTCATGATTGTCAAGCCACTCCCACCTGGTCATATGGCCAGCAAGCCACACCCACAAAATAACCCTTGCCCACAGTGTGGTAGTAAACTTTTTTGCAGTCCTTCACTGGGCAGCGGGAATGTTTCAATAATAATAATAATAATAATAATAATAATTATTATTATTATTATTATTTATTAGATTTGTATGCCGCCCGTCTCCGAAGACTTGGGGCAGCTCACAACAGTAATAAAACAGTATAACAATGGGACAAATCTAATAATAAAAATATATAAAAACCCCAATAATTAAAAACCATACAGCACATACACACCAAACATGAAATATAAAAAGCCTGGGGGAGATATCTTAGTTCCCCCATGCCTTGCGATATAGGTGGGTCTGGAGTAACTTGCGAAAGAGAAGGAGGGTGGGGGCCATTCTAATCTCCGGGGGGAGTTGATTCCAAAGGCCCGGGGCCACCACAGAGAAGGCTCTTCCTCTGGGGCCCGCCAAACGACATTGTTTGGTCGACAGGACCCAGAGAAGGCCAACTCTGTGGGACCTTTATGGCCGCTGTTTCAACCATTAGGTAAAATGAGACTGTCACCTCATGAAGCAAATTTTGAGATGTGTCTGAGAGGGAATGATCCATTTGGCACTTCCCTATGGGGACATCATTTTATTTACCAAAGACAACAGATGTGGGCTGCTAGGTTCCAAACTATTTGATGGGACCTCTTGCTGATATAGTTTTCCATTCTGTAGAATTTACTTTTCAAAAACACTAAATATGTCCCTGGCTTTTCAAAAATCGACATAGATGCAATGTGGCAACCATGTTTATTGTTGTTTATAGAGAGCCAGCCTTACCATTAGATAAACCAAGTCAGCTGTCTTAGCAGGTTTTTATTCTTGTCTTGACTATATGTATTTGCTGCCAAGTAAGGGGAAAGAGCCAATTGTGACATTTACTGCCTCAGCTGCCAAAACAACTTGCTTGGTCTTGGATATTATATACCATGACTTTCCATTAGCTGCTGTGCATCAAGCAACAAAACCCTCAGTTGGCCCTTGATGCCTAAAGCAAAGGCTGAAGACCTGGTTTTAAGAACACCTGAAAAAAGACAGTATTAGTGCAGCATAAATGTAATTATCACTTAGCCTGCAAGGACAACTTAAATACAGAAATGTAGCTTGACTATTGTCAGAAGCAAGGACTGTGAGGCAGTAGCAGGTGCATTCTCCTTCGCCTGCATAAGTATAATACCAATTGATAAACCATGATGGCTTATCACATCTTTTATGTAGTTCCCCATTGCTTTCATTCTTTGGAATGTATTTTTTACACAAATAGGGAGTGTGTATGCAGCTACTCCAATCAGCCCCCAGATTAACTTTTCTTTTGCTGAGTAGAATAGTAGGAATATTTTGACTAACGTGTCTGGAGGACAGTGTTTTGCTTATTCATTTTAACTAGCATTGTAATTATTTTAAATTTCCTATTTTGGTATTATTTTGCTTGTTCTTCCATGCTGTAGGGATATAAAAATTGAAAGCAAATGGAAATACATTGTTTAATTACACAGTTTGTCTCATTTAAAACAAACTTTATTCCATGCTGCTATGCTAGGTTTACTACTTTGCTATGTGCTACTGTACATTGGAGAACATAAAACTTCTTCTCTTGCATTATTGACAGTGGTAGTGATATATTAAGACCCATCTCTGCCATCAGGATAGGGAAATTGAGACATTTCCCCTGGGCCTATACAGTTTATACATGGTATGTTTGTGTGTATGCTTGCTTTTAATAATGGGGGTTTTAGTGGTTTTTTAAAAAAAATATTAGATTTGTTCTTACATTGTCTTTGTTATTATTGTGAGCCACCCCGAGTCTATGGAGAGGGGCGGCATACAAATATAATTAATAATAATAATAATAATAATAATAATAATAATAATAATAATAATAAATTTACTGGACTTGATACTGTCATTTCACAAGACTACCCTACCTGTAACAGCATATATTATACAACAGTGACTCCATTTGTCCTTGACTGGAACCTGAATCGCTGGAGTCAACATCTAATCAATCGCACTAGCATATCTAGATCATCATCATCATCATCATTATCATCAGTGCAATACCTGAATAGTGTATTCATCTCTGTTTTGCCTGTTATTCATTTATTTTTGCAAATTTATTTAGCTGTCCAAACCGTATGTCAGCCAAGCCACTATCTTCTTGTTTACATGATATTGCAATTATTTTTATTCTACCTGACATAAGGAGTTAGCCCTCTCCACTGGCTTAATGCAAAGATAAAGTACATGAGGATCGGTAAGGAGAGCATTAAAGTGCACAAATACAGCCCTCATTATTCTTTTAATGTATATGTCGGCAAGACAAGGAATTAAAAGCGAAAATCAATGTAACTCCAAAAGAACATCTGATTCACGTCTACAGAAAGCATGTTTCCTATCTTTATCCTGTGTGATCCGTAAAGAAGGATTTTCTCTGAAACAATTAATTTGGTGGCCCAAACCATTTTTAAATCTAAGGAGATTTAAAGAAGGGGGACGGAATAAAATAAAACCGCTCATCTTCTTGGTGTCCTTGTAGGCAACCTGATTGCAAGATAATTCCATCACATGCCTGTTGTGCCAACTGCAATGTGGTACTGTATGTAATTGGATTGTAAAGACAAATGGAAGATGCAAGAAATCTCTATAACTTTCTTTACACTGATTTAATGTCCACTTTTTTATTTTTCTTTCATTGCTTCCTTCTCAAAGCCCCAAATACCTTGTGGTAAAAAAGAATATAGGAGGCATGGTAATTACCTAAAAATTTAATTTCTCAGTATTTCAACCTGAAAGTGAAAAACATAGCAAATATGCTATGTCCTGTAGGGAGGGGAAAAGTGGAGCACAAGAAGACTATTAATACAACTTTCCTTTGTGTCTAGCAGCAATGAACAGATGGTATGCAATCATATAAAAATCATATACTGGAAGACTTTCCTTGACAGTCTGGATGTCAAGACTGCTTGTAGACAGTATCAAGATGGAGGAATGGACACAGTCAGGATGATCCAAATAAGAAACTGGGGACTCAGGCCAATGATGAGAACAATTGGAAATCCAGACAAGGATTTGTTTGACATAGGAATCTTTAAAAAAACAAACAAAACCAATTTGCAGTTTTATTTTCACACCATACATATTTTGTGGACAGTGTTATTGACTGGGTCAAATCTTTTTTAAGCAACGCTAACAATAATAGTAATACAAATAATCCTATTCTTCCAACTTCAACAATACTTCAACTTCTCTATAATTCTTTATCATTTTCCCCATTAATCCGCTTAAATATGGATAACATTTCTTTGTGCCATGTATTTGTTATCCCCTACTAAATTACTAATATTTAATTGAAGTATATGGGCTGTTCAGAGAGGGGTAGCAGGTGTAGGAGCATGTTGTGTCCTTATATGGCAGCCCTTTTTAGGGCAAATTTTAGGGCAGCTCACTCAGCTTTCGTCCCCACCTTTGGTCTCACCTGTGGCTCCCAGTAGCTGTAGCATGCGCAGCAGCCACACTCTGGGCAACTGCTCTGACAGGCTGGTTAAACCAGGTTGAGAGAAGTCATTGGGTCATTGACCTTCGGTGAGAATAGGGACTTGTCTATCCTGAGCATGTGAAGACAGATTCCAGCGGATTGAATGGATGAGACCTACTAGATAAAATTGATAAAATTGAACGGGTCCAAAGATGAGCTACAAAAATGGTGGAAGGTCGTAAGCATAAAACGTATCAGGAAAGACTTAATGAACTCAATCTGTATAGTCTGGAGGACAGAAGGTAAAGGGGGGGACATGATTGAAACATTTAAATATGTTAAAGGGTTAAATAAGGTTCAGGAGGGAAGTGTTTTTAATAGGAAAGTGAAAACAAGAACAAGGGGGCACAATCTGAGGCTAGTTGGGGGAAAGATCAGAAGCAAGGTGAGAAAATATTATTTTACTGAAAGAATAGTAGATGCTTGGAACAAACGCCCAGCAGACGTGGTTAGTAAATCCACAGTAACTGAATTTAAACATGCCTGGGATAAACATATATCCATCCTAAAATAAAATACAGGAAATAGTATAAGGGCAGACTAGATGGACCATGAGGTCTTTTTCTGCCATCAATCTTCTATATTTCTATGTTTCTAGATTAGGACAATGGCCATGAAGATGGTCTCTGCAAATGATGTGGTACGCTAAGAGCACGGCAAGACACGAAAGATGCCCTGGTCAACCACTGCACCAGACCATCTCCGTCTTGACTCTTGTCCTGCTATTGGAGCAAGATGGAATCTGGGAAGAGAGAGTGAGGCTGACTATGTGCGCCTCTCCCTCACTTTAATCCAATTCACACGCAAGTCTTGACATCCCCTCCAAGATTTAAAGTCCTCTTCAAAAGTAATATTTATGAACATCACTAATATTTAAGATTTTAAAAACTACTCATTATTTTATCATAACTTCAATATTCCAAATGTGTAGGATTACTACCGTATTTTTCGGGGTATAAGACGCACCTTAGTTTTGGGGGAGGAGAATAGGGAAAAGAATCTGCTTACTAGGTATTCATCTGGCTAGCATCCTTAGTGTGGTCAGCTTCAGCACATTATTTTATCCCCTGGTTAAGGGCTTAAAATGTTAAGCCCTGGTTAAGGGCTTAAAAGTTTTTATTCTGAGAGAGTAACAATGAAAGAGCTTGCAAGCCAGTAAGAGCTGGGAACATCATTAGCACCTGGAAAGAAACAGTCTGAGCAAGTAGAGCAATGAAAAAACCCCTGCAAAGACTTAGGGCTTGGAAAACATTCTTCACAGAGAGTAACAATGAAAGAGCTTGGGTACATTTATAGCACCTGGTTATAGGCTGGAAAGAAATATCTGGAGCAAGTAAAGCAATGAAAAAAACCCTACAAAGACAGGATTTGGAATACGTTCTTGGCAGAGAGTAACAATGAAAGAGCTTGCAAGCCAGTAAAAGCTGGGAACATTGCTAGCACCTGGTTAGGTCTGGAAAGAAACATTTGGAGCAAATAGATAATGAAAAAAAAAGCCAAAGACAGAGTTTGGAAAACATTCTTCACAGAAAGTAACAATGAAAGAGCTTGCAAGTCGGTAAGAGCTGGGAACATCGTTAGCACCTGGTTAGGGCTGGAAAGAAATTTACTCAGAGCAAGTTAGAGTAATGAAAAAAACCCTGCAAAGTCTTAGGGCTTGAAAAACATTTTTCACAGAGAGAAACAATGAAAGAGCCTGCAAGATAAATGCTGGGAAGATCGTTAGCAGCTAGTTAGGGCTGGTGGGGGGAAAGCTACATTCAAGTATAAGACGCACCCAAATTATGAGCCTCTTTTAGGGAGGAAAAAGGTGCGTCGTATACACTGAAAAATACGGTAATAAAGCCAACTATTAAAAATATTTAATCAATCTTGGGAGTACTGTATATCTCAAAATCCCAATTACTAATTCCTTACTAGTTTAAATTCACAATATACTTTAACACACTATTAATGTTGATAATACAATTAGATTATTTAATCCTAAATTTCCATCTACTAAACTTAATTTATTTTCAGTTATAATAAATTGTATTATCTGTTAATCTATACACTATTTTCCCTATTTGTATTTTTCCATTTATTAATATATTTTCTCATTATCCATCATCTCTTAACCTTTTTAAAATTCCATCATTTATTGACTTTTTAGTCAGTCTTTTATCTCTCTCTCTCTTGGAATCTTGTAGCTCTTTTTGATATTATTTGCCCTTACTGAACATTCCCTTCTGGATGCCCTTTGTTTTCTGCTGTATTATTTGAACACCCATCCACAAGACTTCGTTTTAAATATATATATATATTTCTTTTTTAAAAGATATTTCTCTCTCTCTTTCTGTTTATTATAAACTTTTATAGAGTTATCTAATTGATTCCTATTTACTAATCCTTTATCTTCTTTATTTTTAGCTTCTTGCATCTCATTTTGACTTTTCCCTTCCACTACTTCTTCTAATTTCTCATCTATCTTCTGAATATCATGTTGCTCTTTTTCCTCCAATTTTTGATGACTTCTACATTCATTTCTGTGTCTCTAAACCTTGTCTCCTTATGATTCTTTATAGTTTCACACACACTATTTAACATCAAGAATATTTCTTCATATGCCATTATAATCCCCTGTAAATCCATTTTATAACAATTTAATAAAAATTACTTTGTAGTTTTCTATATTTCGGTCTCAATATTTAGAATCTCCTGCTTAATAAGATTTCATCAATCCCATAATTATACCTCCAAACTCCCTAAATTTATAATCTTTAAAATCTTTAGTAATTTACAGCCTTATAGTTTTCCAATTATATATTTTCCCAATTGTCCAAATTTTAATGTCTTATTTAACTTTCCTTCTTTTCTTTTTTCTTCTATCACCTTTCTTTTTTTGTCTCATGTTAAATAATATTAATAGTCCAAATCCAAATTAATCCACTAGATTTCTCCCATCTTTCAAATCTATAATCCAATAGCCATTTTAATAAAACTTGGTTATTTGCAAATTAGTTTCTTTTAGAAATCTTCAGAAGGGGGAAACAATCTCATTAAGTATTCTCAAATTATCCAAGTCTTCTTCTAATAAAATCAAGGTCAGGCTGTCTTCCAGCAGTTGTTACTTCTATTCTGTGTATTAGACATTCCTGTGTATTGAATTCACTTTCACTGAGAATACAATAGCTATACTACTTCCCTTCTTCCAGTAGATGGCTCTCTTATTGCGAAATCCAACCTTAAACAATCTGTCAAAAACAGCTACGGTAATTATCCAATAAATTTAGGAGGTTTTAAAAATACAAATAAGCAAGACTATTTTTCCCAAAAATTACCTTTCCAATTGTTTAAGCTTTTTTTAGGCTTTTAAAGTGTTTTTCAGTATTTTAAATCGTCCCTTGGGCTTCTTATGCCTCTTGATTTTCAGTTCCCCCCCCCCCTCCATGTATTTAATCACCACTTGCTTAGGCTTGGAAGTTCTCTTTTAAAATTCTTGTACTTAAATCAGGTCTTTAAGAGTAAAAGTTGGTAATTATCTCACCGAGTTTCAATGCTCTGTGCACGAACCGCTCCAGCACCAATCCTGTGGTCCTGGTTGTCTCAGCTTTGTGACTACCAAAAATGGCCATCTTCCCTGCTGTCAATCAGGAGAGCTTGCTTCAGACCTAACGAGGAAATTGCAAGTTTCTCATGGTCAGCAAAGCACTTTTCTTTCCTTCATCGTTTCTACAAGGCAGTTATGACCCTGTGGGGTCTCCCGACAGTAATTACCAGCTGGATTTCACAATGCTTGGCGGAGTCAGCTATTTTCCATCTGTTTTTGCTGCAACCTCAACCAGAAGACGATATAGAAATCTTGATAGCCATTGTTAATCTATAATCTAGCACTTAGTATTCAATAAAAGATTGTTCAAGTGGCAGTTCCCCATTCAAAGCAGACAGCACTGGTAGTATTTTATTTTATTTGCCAGGTGACTTCTCTTCCAATTTGCTATGACAGACCCGTTACAATATCACAAGGTTTAACTTAATAAATTAATAATGCTATCCATACATGATATATATCCTAGGTAAATACAAGCAGATAAGAAACCTAAATATCCCACGAATTTAAAGCTATGAAAAGCAATGTTCCTTTTTATTCCTGCACTAATTCCGGATCTAGTCTTACCGCTGGCAATCATTTTCTACTCTATCTCAACATTGACTTAATTATTTCTAATGCTGATAGAGCAGAATTACTGTATTAATTACCATATTACTCTCTATTAAGAAGCTGGGTACCCAGAAAACATTTATACTCTAAAAACCAAACAAAACATTTCACTCAGTTATGAGAATGAATGAAACTATTGTTTTTAAAAAGCTATCAAAAGTAATAGAAGCATGTCTAATAGTTCAAGTGTGTCAAAAGAGTATTATGAAACTGACGGGGAAAATACGTGTTTTGAAAATGAGACTGCAGTGAACCTTTGCAATGCCTTTAAAAAATCAGTATACAGTGATCCCTCGATTTTTGCAATCTCGATCTTCGCGAAACGCTATATCGCGATTTTTCAAAAAATATTAATTAAAAATACTTTCCCACCCGATGACGTCACTCTCTTCCTTTCTCATCTTTCTTTCTCTCTCTCTTTCTCTATCTTGCTTCTTCCTCTCTCACACTCTCTTCCTCCCTCTCTCATCTCTTTCTTTCCTTCTCTCTCTTTCTCTATCTCTCCCCCTCTTGCTCTCGAGCGGCCGGCGGGCGGCCAGCGGGTGGCGGGCGGGCAGCAGCGAGGAGCCGAAGATCGGGGTTTCCCCTTTGCGTGGGCGGCGGGGAAGACCCAGGGAAGGTTCCTTCGGCCGCCCAGCAGCTGATCTGCTCAGCAGCGCCGCAGCAGCGAGGAGCCGAAGATCGGGGTTTCCCGTCCGCCCACGCAAAGGGGAAACCCCGATCTTTCACTCCTCGCTGCTGCGGCGCTGCCGAGCAGATCAGCTGCTGGGCGGCGGAAGGAACCTTCCCCGGGTCTTCCCAGGTGCGGAAGTAAAAACACCATCTGCGCATGCGCGGCCATGGAAAAAAAGGGCGCGCATGCGCAGATGGTGTTTTTACTTCTGCACCACTATATCGCGAAAAATCGATTATCGCGAGGGGTCTTGGAACGGAACCCTCGCGATAATCGAGGGATCACTGTACTCATGAATAGCCATTCTCCTCTCTTGCATAATTGCATGTATGATTTATGTATTTGTTTGTTTGTTTATTATATAACTCTCCTGTACACTTGTTTTGTTGCTTTGTGAAGAGGAAGACAAAACATAAAAATGTTGAACAGTAAGTGGCTCTGAAGAATTATTTCCAGATCCTTTTTCATGTTACCATAAGGCTAAACATAACAGATTCCCTGCAATTGTTAGCAGCAGTAGAATCAGGCTTCTGAGATTTCTGGAAGCTCCCATGGTTTTACAAGACGTCAAAAATCTGACCAAATACAAAAGATAAACGTAGAACAAGATAAAAACTTACCTAGAACCTCCACAGTGAGATTTTCTATTCAGAATATCAATCAATTGCCATCACACTTTTCTGATAATTCCACTAATTTTGGAAAGCACAACAATCAGTTATCAAATTCCTTGTGAAGTTGAAATAGGATTTTAATCCATGAAGGCATGCAGCCATAAAGCATTGTCTGTCTGTCTGTCTATCTGTCTTGTCAGAGATGTATTAGATAACTTATATAAGTATAAACATAATGATGAATACAGGAAATGGATACAAATAAAAGAGAACATTAGCACTGGGACAGTAGGCATGCTGCTACGCTTATGCACGCTCCTTAAAGACCTCTTAGGAATAGGGTGAGGTCGGCAGTAGACAGAAAAATGCCTATTTTCTCCCTAGAACAAAACATCATTAAGGCTATCCTCTAAATATAACTGTTAAAAACAGTAAATCAAGCAATGATTATCATGATTAGTGGAATTTAAATCCAAAAAACCTTTTCTTTAAGATGATTGAAATTAAGTAGGATTTATATAATGATCAACTATTGATTCAGTGAAAATGGGAGAAGCCAGATTGTTAGCTCCAACTTTTAGAAATTTAAAAAGTGAATTCTTCCACTAGAAGGTGTTTGCCTGATTTGATTTGATTTGATTTTATCTCAATTTTCCTTCAGAAACTCATAACCTAACCTTGTTTTGTACATTAGGTTAAGGGATAGCAACTGGCTCAAAGTAATCTAGCGAATATTAACACAGGGCAGAAGTAAATATTAGTCATTCAGGTTCAGCAATAAAGTTTGAATCCAGGCCTTCCCAATTCTAACCGAGCCTTTTGACCACTACAACACATTTCACAATGACAACTATTTTCTAATTCTATACCTTCAAGTTATTTGTCACTACGGCAATAGACACATGCTTTTCTCTTTCTCTTTTCATTCATTCATTCATTCATTCATTCAGTCAGTCAGTCAGTCAGTCACTCAGTCAGTCAGTTAGTTAGTTATTAGATTTGTATGCTGCCCCTCTCCGGAGACTCGGAGCAGCCCTACACTAGCATAATGAAAAGTTCTGGAGAATTTAAAAACTTGCCCATAACTTGTAAACTACAGAGTTTCCAAAGCTAACACTAGAAAAATAACTTAACTGGAAGATTAATAAACAAATAATTTTTAAAATCTCACAAATATACTAATATAAACAAGTTATTCCAAATGAACAAAATGTATAGGTTCCGCATTTATAAATTTATTTTTGCTTTATTGAATATGATTCCTAATTTAATATGGAATTACAATATGTGTTTGTTTGTAAATTGATCTTTATTTGCTTTTAATTTCAAATTACATATTTGGGAAGTTGCATGTTGTTCAGAGTCCACTCACTGAAACAGTCTATAAACTAGTGGTGAAATCCATTTTTTTTGCTACTGGTTCTGTGGGCGTGGCATGGTGGACATGGTGTGGCTGGGTGGGTGTGGCAAGGGAAGGATACTGCAAAATCTCTATTCTCAGCCCACTCCAGGGAAAGGATATTGCAAAATCTGGGTCAGCCAGAAGTGGTATTTCCTGGTTCTCAGAACTACTCAAAATTTCCATTAGTGGTTCTCCAGAACCTGTCAAAAACTGCTGGATTTCATCCCTGCTATAAACTCTGCAAAGATCCAAAAAACAAATTGGGAAAGGACAAGTGCAAGATGACTTTTTATCGCTTGGACAAAAAGTGCAGTATGGTAATACAGTAGTTATCAGCACAAGAGACTATATGCTAAAAAATTAGAACTATTTTCTGTTTTAAACATTAGATTTTTTAATACAAGATGGTCCCAAAACCACCTGATATAACTATATGCAGCCACCAGCATATAGACTAATGTACGATATAGACTAATGTACAAAACAGATAATGTATTCATAAATAGCTTTGTCAATTTCATATCTATTATTTATTTATTTATTTATTTATTGGATTTGTATGCCGCCCCTCTCCAGAGACTCGCTGCTGACACTGAATGGCTAACAGAACCTTTATGTTGATAATCTCAATTTTTCCCCTGGAAAAAAATATAGCAGAATTGAGTATATATAGTGATCTCAGATACTTTTTTTCCAGAATTCAGCAAAATTAGCCACAAAGAACAAGATTATCTCCATATATAATTCATAATTTTAAAAATTAAAGAGTAAAAAGTGAAAAGCTCTATTTTTTTTGGAATAAAGATGTAAACATAAATTCTGCAGTGGTTTATCTTCTACATGAGCATCAGCACCAAATATTCACATTATAGGTGTATGATTCTGTGTGTGTGTTTGCTTGCGCACACTCACATGCACATATTCAACCCTCTTTTGTGTTATTCTTCATCTTTTAAAAAAAAAAATAAACAGTGTTCTGCATGGCTTGTAATAACATTATAATGAGGCCTCTCTGCACACAAAAACTGTCCAATTCTATCCAAGACAATCTTTTAGATTCATCAAGATAGACAATCACCCCTTTCACTCATGCTGTAATAGGAAGATTTTAAGCAATAGCTTTTGATTGGAGTTGGACTTAAGAGATGGGGAGTGTGGGAGGGGGGGGGACCTGCCATGAGTTAGCTGGGAGCCTTATTTGTAATGCAATGAGACTGAGAAAAGGAAAGTGCAATTTCCCTTGTGGGCTTGTTGGAGAAAAGAATGAGGCATTTGTTCCAGTATTCTTAATTGTTTCTGATTGCTGTTTGTGTAGCTCTTTCACTTTTCAAACCTGAAAATCACCTTCATGTGTTCTACCAGTTCCTTTCATGTGCACTGCCTGCTTTTTTATATACCAACAGCAAATAATTTGCCCATTACAACAGCAGAGGTGTGTTATCTACCCTTTAAATTTCCGCTTATTTATTTTAAACAGAATTTAAATAAAAGCGCGAGTGAGTGGGTGGGTGGGTGCCAAGTGGTACATAAAGCACAAGAGGAATTAAGGTGACAGGCTTAACTTGGCAGTAAATGTGCCTTGCCAATTGTTGCCCAGGAATGACTTTGGAGAAGATAGATGTGAATTTTCCAGTAATGAAGGCACTTGATGATTGCTGTTGAGATTTTAGTTATCGGCCCCAGCCTTCAAATGTTCACTGCACAGCAATAATAACCAATATCCAGGACTGTACCCTACATTAAAAGGAAGAAAAAAAACACCACAGTTGTTGTTCTCATTATATTTGAAACCTGCATATCTGCTTAATATTAAGTGCCACACAACTTGACTTTCACTGCTGAAACAAAATAGGGGGGGGGGGGGACCCACTATGATAGAATCAGACATTTAAAATAAAATAAATAGAACCCACCAAAAATTAAAAGAATGCACATTTTGCCATTTTCCTGAATACTGGGGAGGAGGGATTATTCTGAAACCTCAAAGCCACTTACCTGTTCCTATAACCTTGGCAGTTGGGACATCTTCCAAATGTCTAAGTCAGTGGTTCTCAACCTTTCTAATGCCGTGACCCCTTAATACAGTTCCTCATGTTTTGGTGACCCCCAACCATAAGTCTGATTAAGCTGATTGGCAGGAAGGTCAGAGCAACACCCCCACTGTAAACGCCTGATTGGTCAGACTGTAAAACTATGTTCCAAGGCGCCAGAATAGCCGTTTTAGTTCCTAACACCAAAGGAAATTTGTCTTTTCCCATGGTCTTAGACGACCCCTGTGAAACAAGTTGTTCGATTCCCAGGTTGAGAATCACTGGTCTAAGTGATCAAGCAATAAACATGGTTAATCTCTCAGGCTGTTAATAATTCAGGGCTTTAAAGTCCATAAATTTTACTCTATTTTGCACCAGCTTCAAATTCAGGTCACGGTGGTATAGCTACCCCATTTTACTTTCTTACTTGCTTTCATTTTAGGAGTGGTTTGCCTTACAGGACAGGCAGAAGATTCTGGGTAAGGGAACAGTACCTCTTTTCATTGAAACACTATGCTAAGAAGCACGAATATAGAATGACAGATATTCATTGTAATATACAGTAATCAGAGATTGCAAAGAGTTAATCGTTTGGCAAGGAATGATGCAGACTTTTTGAAATGGGGAATAAATAGAGAAAACAGCAAATAACAAGTAATACTGACAGCAATCCCTATCTTTATTGATGCTGCTATTAAGCATTAAAATAAGGTATTCTACTAGTAATGCTTACTGTAAGGGTTAATTAAAGATTGCTAGCTCATGCTAATATATTATATGCAGCCTATTGTGTGATTTATTTGAAGTAATGGGCTGTGCCCCTGCGGTGTGTGTGTGTGTGTGTGTGTGTAGACAGTGGGGGTAGTAAGTTTATACACTATTCATTGAATACGTAATAGCTTTTTTATTGTCCTTCCTTCTCTAGTACCTTAGTAAGATCCTTAATTACTTTTAAAATAGGAAATAATTAAATAGTATGGTTTTACCCATAAACGCTTTAATCATTTTCATCATTATCTAGAACTGAACTTTTATAGCAATTAAAGAAAATTGAGCTACTTGCCTAATCTGTTATCATACTGAACCTTGTGTGTTCAGTACAAAACCTCAAAATGTTACTGTGCTCCTCAACAAATAATGCTGTCTATCCTTTGTCCTTTTCATGGCTATTCAAATAATGTGACTTACTCAACTGAAAAAAAGTCCAAGCACCTATTTGAAAACTTATCTTGGTCGGTAAGCCACTCCCACCCATTCACATGACCTTTAAGTCACCCCCGGTCACATGATTGTTAAGCCACTCCCACCTGGTCACATGGCTGGCAAGCCATTCCTACCCAGTTACATGACAATCAAGCCATACCCACACAATAAGCCATGCCCACAGTGTGATAGTAAATTCTTTTGCAGCCCTTCACTGTTTATTTGTAATTATTTCTTAAAAGATTCTGTTGTTATAATCCATCCTAAATGAAATGTAGATTCTACCTTAGGAGCTCCAAGTGGTACATTGTAAAATATATTATTGTATTGGTTTTGTAAACTACCTTCAGTATTGTTATGAGAATAGAATAGAATGCAATGCAATGCAATGCAATGCAATGCAATGCAATGCAATGCAATGAAATGCAATGCAATGCAATGCAATGAAATGCAATGCAATTATTGGCCAAATGTAATTGGATACAGAAAGAATTTGTCTCTGGTCCATAAGCTCTCAGTGTACATACAAACAAGAAGTGATAAATCATCAGTCAACGAAGTGGTGGAAGTGATGTGCCGGTGTCTGGAGGCTGTTGGGGCCTGGATGGGTGTCAACAGACTCAAACTCAACCCGGATAAGACGGAGTGGCTGTGGGTTTTGCCTCCCAAGGACAATTCCATCTGTCCTTCCATTACCCTGGGGGGGGGGAATTATTGACCCCCTCGGAGAGGGTCCGCAACTTGGGCGTCCTCCTCGATCCACAGCTCACATTAGAGAACCATCTGTCAGCTGTGGCGAGGGGGGCCTTTGCCCAGGTTCGCCTGGTGCACCAGTTGCGGCCCTATCTGGACCGGGACTCATTACTCACAGTCACTCATGCCCTCATCACCTCGAGGTTCGACTACTGTAATGCTCTCTACATGGGGCTACCTTTGAAAAGTGTTTGGAAACTTCAGATCGTGCAGAATGCAGCTGCGAGAGCAGTCATGGGCTTACCTAGGTATGCCCATGTTTCACCAACACTCCGCAGTCTGCATTGGTTGCCGATCAACTTCCGGTCACAATTCAAAGTGTTGGTTATGACCTTTAAAGCCCTTCATGGCACTGGACCAGAATATCTCTGAGACCGCCTGCTGCCGCACGAATCCCAGCGACCGATTAGGTCCCACAGAGTGGGCCTTCTCCGGGTCCCGTCAACTAAACAATGTCGGTTGGCGGGCCCCAGGGGAAGAGCCTTCTCTGTGGCGGCCCCAACCCTCTAGAATCAACTCCCTCCAGAGATTAGAACTGCCCGTACTCTCCTTGCCTTTCGTAAACTCCTTAAGACCCACCTCTGTCGTCAGGCATGGGGGAACTGAAACATCTCCCCTGGGCAGATACAATTTATGAATGGTATGTTTGTATGTATGTGTGTTTAGAACAGAGGTCCCCAACCTTTTTTGCACCAGGGACCGGCTTTAAGCTAGACCAGTTTTCCATGGCCCGGTGGGGGGGGGGAGCTAGCTGTCAGCGGCACCGTAAAAGGGGCGATCAAGAGAGGAATGGGTGAATGAATGGACGGAGGGTGGGAAGGAAGGAAAGAGGGAAGGGAGAGGAACAGAAGAAGGGTGAAAAGGAAGCAAAGAAAGGTGTGAAAGGGGAGAGTAAGAGAGGAAGGAGTGAAAGAAGGGAATGAGGGAGGAAAGAAGGGAGGAAGGAAAAGGAAAGCAAGAAATGGAGGGAGGGAAGGAAGGAAAGAAAGAAAGGGGGAAGGGACAGGAACAGAGGAAGGAAGCAAGGAAACTTATGAAAGGGGAGAGTAAGAGAGGAAGGACTGAAGGGAGGGAGGGAGGGAGGGAAGAAGGTAGGAAGGAGAAAGAAAAGAAGAAATAGAGGAAGGAAAGGTAAAAGAGAAAGAAAAAGAGCAAGAAAGAAAGCAAGAAAGAGAAAGAAAGGCAACTTCAAAGAAAGGCTCACTGAGCATCTCTCACTCTCTCTTTCTATCCCTCTTTCTTTCTTTCTCTTCCTTTCTCTCTCTCCTCTTCCTTTCTCTCCTCTCTCTCTCCCTCTCTCTTTCTCTCCCCCCTCTCTCCCCCTTTCCCTCTCTCTTTCTCTCTCTCCCTCTCTTGCTATCTCTCCCGCTTTCCCTCTCTTTCTCCCTCTCCCTCTCTTTCTCTCCCCCCTCTCTCTTTCTCTCTCTCCCCCCCTCTTTCTCTCTCTTCTTCTCACTTTCTCTCTCTTGTTTTCTTTCTGTCTCTTTTGCTTTCTCTCTCTCTCTCTCTCACTCTTTCTCTCTTGTTTTCTTTCTCACGCTCTTTCTCTCTCTTGTTCTCTCTCTCTTGCTATCTCTTTCTCCCCCCCCCTTTCTCTCACTCTCTCTTTCTCACTTTCTCTCTATCTTGCTGTCTGTTGCTCTCACTCTCGTTCTCTCTCCGTTCTTCTCAGCGGTGACGCGCGCACGCCCTGCCCGCCTCACCTTTGCGAGAGCACTTTCGTCCCGGGCTCTCAGCAATGTCGGGGGCGCGCGCTCCCTATCCCCCTGCTAGCCCACTCGGAATATTCAAAATAAGAAAAACCTTCGCCGGCAAAGGTTTTTCTTATTTTGAATATTCCGAGTGGGCTAGGAAGAGAAGGGGGAGAAAGTAGAAAGGAGGATGGGGACCAAGAAACGAGGAGGAAGAAGAGGCGCGCGATCCTTCCGAAGGGCCGAGGAAAGACCGGAGCGCGCAGCCTAGCGGGGGCTTCTCTCCGCTCCGCCGGCGCCTCCAGACCTCTGAGTTCCTCGGGCTGCTTGCGGACAGGCTGGCCTCCTCGCGTGGAGCCAGCCAGGCTGATGTCAACGCGTAGGGCTGGTCTTGCCCGGCCGTGGGGCGGAGGGGGGGATAAGACTTGGGGGGGGGAGCTTTTACAAGGAAGCGCGGGCGGGAAGGGGCGCGCGCAAGGCAGAGATGCCGCTCTCCAGCGGCTGGGGAAAAAAAACAGGGCAGGGGGTGGCGGCCACGGCGCCCTATGTGGGGTGGTGGTGGTGGCCTCCGCTGAGAAAAACCTTTGCCGCCATTCCCTCTCGGCGTCAAGGACGCGCAGCGGCGGAGAGAGGGAAGGGGGGGCAGCAGCATCCCTTCTGGCCTTGGCGGGCTGCCCGACCCTCCCCACCTCCTGCAAACGCGGCGGGCGGCGGGGGGAGAGCAAGGAGCCGGTTCCGGCGGGCGCGGGGCTTGGCTGGCTGGCGGGGGGAGTGCCGCTGGTGGTGCGGAAAGGCCGAGGGGGCCCTGGCGCCGCGGACCGGCTGAAAACCCCCAACGGCCCGGTCCCGGTCCGCGGACCGGCGGTTGGGGACCTCTGGTTTAGAATATGGGGTCTCTTAAATATTTTTAAACAGTAATTTAGATTTGTTGTAGATTGTTTTTTCACTTGTTGTGAGCCACCCCGAGTCTGCGGAGAGAGGCGGCATACAAATCTAAATAATAAATAAATAAATAAATAAATAAATAAATAAATAAATAAATAAATAAATAAATAAATAATAAGCATAATCATAAAATACAATTATCATAAATCATAAGATAAAACACTCAATGATAGTTATTGGATACTAAATAAGCAATCAACATAATTCATAATACAGTATATAAACAACAAAGTTATAGTCATAAGAAACTAAGGAAATAGGTAATAGAAAGATGAGAAGGGTAAGAGTTCAAAGAGAAGGATAATAGTTCGATTTTTTTTTAAAAAGCTGGAAACAAGATGGTGGCGCATGTGCAGTGCTGGAAACTCAGCTTCTGTGCATGTACAGAGGGGGGGGAAATCAGCCAACCCCCCCCCCCCATTTTTTTTTTCAAAAAAACCTCATCCCCTCCTCCAAAATGGCAGTATCTACAGACTGGCCCTGACAGAATCGGTTCCGTGACATCGCCAGCAATTTGCTACAGGTTCTATAGGAACCCACCTCTGGTCTTATACACCAAAAAATACAGTAGTTGTTAAACAGAGTAAAGGCATGGGGGGGAAACTGTCTAGTTGTTTTGGGGTGCAATGCCCTGTAGCATTGATGGCAAACATTTTTGCCCTTGCGTGCCAAAGGTCCAAGCATGAGAGCACTGTTATGCTTGCGGGTGCCAGCACCCATAATGCAATGTGTGCCCCCATTTGGGCACGTGTGCAAAACCGTGCCCCACACTCCCCCTGCAGAAGCACCCCACTACACATGCCTACACGCAACCCCCACACTGTGCATGTGTGCGCCTCTCCTTCCTTGCATGCCCCCCCCCACTTCTTCTAGGAGGGCCGGTGTACCTCTTACCAGAGGACAAGCAGGTAGTGGCCCGTTCCCTGGCAAGACAAAGCAGCAGTCATTCCATTCCCAAACCAGCAGCAGCTTTCTCAGCCCCACCATCTCAATGCAATGCCTGAAAAGAAGAAAAGAAAAGGGGAAGAGAATAGGTTCAAAAGACATAAATGAGTATACTGGGCGTGACAGTGGGGAAAGGAAGAAAATGGAAAAGAGAAAAGAGAAGGGTTAGATGGGATCTTAAGGCAGAAGAAAAGAAATAATAATTATATTTTTTTAAAAAGAAGAAAATAACGATAAGAGAATGTGAGGATGAGAGGGAAATATTAAGAAGTGGAGTGTATGTTGCAAAATGTAGTGGCATGTGTAATAACGGGTGTACCACGGTATGCCCGTATTACTCCATCTTTACGCGAGTTGCATTGGTTGCCAGTCAGTCTCCGAATGCAATTCAAAGTGTTGGTTATTACCTTTAAAGCCCTAAGTGGCTCAGGGCCATACTATTTATGGGGCACCTCATTGTGGCCAGTAAGGGCCCACAGAGTCAGTCCCCTCCAGGTCCCGTTCACCAAGCAATGTCGGTTGGCGGGACCTCGGAGAAGAGCTTTCTCTGTGGCAGCTCCGACCCTGTGGAATCAACTTCCCCCAGAGATTTGCATTATCTCCTCCCTACCGGTGTTCTGGAAAGCCATTAAGACCTGGTTTTTCTGGCAGGCCTGTAATTAGATTGACTGTAGTGTATGTATGTTTTTTTCTGGATATTATTGTTTTATTATATTACCGATCTTATTGTGTATTCTGATCACATTTTATTATTGTGGTATTTATGTCGCTTGTTACCTGCTCTGAGTCCGCTTTAGAATCAGTGGCATATTAAATAAATAAATAAATAAATAAATAATAAATAAATAAACAAACAAACAAACAAACAAATAAATGATAGATAAATAAATGAATGAATAATTAATTAAATAAATAAATAATGACTGTAAAAAAAGTAAATCGGTGAAAATAATATCTATAGGCAGAAGTGATATATATTTAGATTAATATTGGTGAATGGAATAGGTGGTTGATTGTTTATTAGATGATGTTGGATAGTTGAAGAAATAAGAGGATAAAATTTTAAGAAGTGGAGTGTTTGGGAAATTAAAGAAAAATGGTTAATTATATAATTAAAGGAAAGAAGAATGAGAAATATGATAAATTGTATTATGATTAATACCTGTAATTAGAATATTGTAAGAAGATGATATAATGAATGAAATGGAAAGGGGGGAAATGTTTGATGCATGTGGGAGCAATATTTGGATGAACGTATTATAATATGATGCTGGATAGGTAAAAAAGCAGATGTAAAAATTAAGTTTAAATAAATTTATTATTTACGAAGCTAAATTGAAAAGGTATTGAAAAGTAAATGGAACTTTATTTTATTATAACAAATGAGAAATGAGGAATTAAGATGGAAAGGACTGCTTGTAAAGGGTGTTAACTAGATAAGGAAATAAGAAAGTTTTGGAGAAAGGGCAAATGGTGATATTGTATAAATATCAGAAAAGAACAGAAGGTAAATAGAATTTAAAAACATAGAGAAATAACATTATGCCAGAAATATATAAAAATTGTTTATGGGGATGTTATACGCTGTATTTTTTTTACTCAAGTGATACCCTGTTCAGAGAAAATACATTGTTTGTATCTCTGTATGTGTGTTAAAAAAAACATTTATAAAAAAATATCAAACCTGACAGAAGGATTTTGTAGTGTTTGATTAGATTCAAACTATAGGGCTTAAGAACTAAATTCAACTCATTTCGTCTTATTCAGGATTCCTGCTTCAGTAGAATTCAGTTTTCATCATAGATCAAGCCATAAGATCAGCAGTGAAAGAAAGTGAGAGAAGATGGAACAAGGAGTAAATCGAAAAAAATATGATTACAAATATTTAATCATTATTCCTATCAGAAACCAAATGTAAAGAATGTAGGCTAAAGACAGTCCCATTTAAGAGTTTTAAGAAGGGATTTTAAAAGGAGAGAGATAACATTAACCAAACAGAATAGATTAACAAAGTATAGCTATTCTTGATTTATAAAATATCTCCTTAAAAGATAATCAGAGTACTGGTAAGGAGAGAAAATGAAAATACTGCCAGATAAGGGGTGAGTATAAGTGCACCAGAGTGCCTTCCGTCCCCTGTCCTATTGCTCTCGTATATCTCCTATACCTTTCTTCTATTCCTATATTAGTTTAGTTTAGTTTAATCAGATTTGTATGCTGCCCCTCTCCGCAGACTCGGGGCGGCTCACAGCAATAACAGTACAATGTAAAACAAATCTAATATTTAAGTTAATTTTAAAAAACACCACAAAACCAATCATACATACTAACATACCATGCATAAATTTTATAAGCCTAGGGGGGAGGGAACATGTCAATTCCCCCATGCCTGACGACAGAGGTGGGTTTTAAGGAGCTTACGAAAGGCTAGGAGGATGGGGGCAACTCTGATATCTGGGGGGAGTTGGTTCCAAAGGGTCGGGGCCGCCACAGAGAAGGCTCTTCCCCTGGGTCCCGCCAAACGACATTGTTTAGTTGACGGGACCCGGAGAAGGCCAACTCTGTGGGACCTAACTGGTCGCTGGGATTCGTGCGGCAGAAGGCGGTCCCGGAGATATTCTGGTCCAGTGCCATGAAGGGCTTTATAGGTCATAACCAACACTTTGAATTGTGACCGGAAACTGATCGGCAACCAATGTCTCTTCTTCTATTCTTTCATTGATATGTTCTATTACTATATCTTCTTTTCTATTCTTTCTTAGATATACTGTATTTTACTATGAGTATCTCCTCTATAACCTTCTTCATGTATTTTACTATGTGTATATAGATATATACCCACTAAAACCCTCATTGTGTATTGGACAAATAAATAAATAAACAAACAAACAAACAAATAAAATAAAATAAAATTTGCCAGTAAGAAGAAAAAAAAGATTGTGGATGAAATGTTACCTTTTGGCCACAAGAGGACACTGGATGGCAGTTTAAATCAAGCCTCTAATGAGAAATCTTGCTGAAAAAAATAGAACTAATAACAAAAGAGAGAGAGAGAGAGATTTTGTTACAATAATGATTAAAAATAATCCGGTAACAAGAAGCTCTTTTATCAGCTTTCCTTCTGATGAAAAAACCTTCCCTCCTAATTAAAAAAAACCTGCTTTCAGACCTAAATTATGAGATTAAGACATTAGTTTGTTGCGTTTTAATGCTCTTTAAGATTCCTTCAGTGCTGATTCTTTTTTTAATTATTTGCTAATGTGGAGTGGAATTTTGCTGGTTCTCTGTGAGTCAAAACAGAAAGATGAGAGAAAGCTGAGAAGAAGCTGAAAACTCGTTTTCAAGTTTGTAAAATAAATGGCAAACTGAAATCGGCATGTACAATATGAATATTCGTCATAACACAGTTTGGTATAATGTGAAGGCATCAGACTAGCAACTGGGACACTGGGACTTCCAATCCTGCCTTAGGCACTAAGTCACCTTGGACTTTCTCTCAACCTTAGGAAGCAGGCAATGGCCAATTTCTTCTGAAATCATGCAAACTGCAGAGACTTGACAAGGCAGTGATCAGAAGTCAACACTGATTCCAAAGATGAGCACATACGTGCACGCACATGCACACATACACACCTTTTGCAACCTACTTCTTCGTAAACTAGAGAAAAGTGGGATAGACAACTTCACCACCAGATGGATTTACAACTGGCTGCCAAACCGTACTCAACAAGTAATCCTTAATAGGTCTAAGTCCACATGGAGAGAATTAAGCAGTGGGGTACCGCAAGGCTCCTTCTTAAGACCAATACTCTTCAATATCTTTATAAATTACTTCGATGAGGGTATAAAAGGAGAACTAACCAAATTTGCAGATGACACTAAACTGGCAAGAATAGCTAACACACTAGAACAATGATGGCGAAGCGGAGCCATATCTGCCAGCACGCGAGCTCTTGCCGTAGCTCAGCCAGCTGATTTTCAGCTCACACAGAGGTTCTAAGAGGCCATTTTTGACTTCCGGAGGCCTCCAAACCTGACTGTAAAAAATATGACTTCAATAACCGAGTTGTCAAAGCGTGGAACTCATTACCAGACTCCATAGTGTCATCCCCAAACCCCCAACACTTTACCCTTAGATTATCCACGGTTGACCTATCCAGATTCCTAAGAGGTCAGTAAGGGGAGAGTACAAGTGCACTAGAGTGTCTTCCGTCCCCTGTCCTATTGCTCTCCTATATCTCCTATACCTTTCTTCTATTCCTATATCTCTTCTTCTATTCTTTCATTGATATGTTCTATTCCTATAACTTCTCTTCTATTCTTTCTTAGATATATTTTACTATGAGTATATCCTCTATAACCTTCATCATGTATTTTACTATGTGTATAACCACTAAAATCCTCATTGTGTATTGGACAAAATGAATGAATGAATCAATAAATAAACAAATAAATAAATAAAAAGGGGGAGGATTTTTTCGCCTCCCCCCCAGGCTCCAGGGAAGCCTCTGGAGCCATGGAGGGTGAAAAATGGGCCTATCGTGCCCACCAGAAGTTGGGAAATAGGCTGTCTTGCCTCCAGAGGGTCTCCGGAAGGACAGGGAAGGCTATTTTCACTCTCCCTAGGCATTGAATTATGGATGTGGGCACTCATGCAAGTGCGATAGTGTGTGCACACTGGCTTTCGGCACATGAGGGAAAAAAGGTTCGCCCTTACTACCCTAGAAGATAGGCTCAAAATCCAAATGGACCTTGACAGACTCGAGCGCTGGACCCTAACAAAATGAAATTCAATGTAGAAAAAAGTAAAGTCCTACACATAGGTTAAAAGAACCCTCAAACCTATACAATGTAAACTGAGTGAAACCAGGCTTAATAGCAGTGACTGCGAAAGGGATCTTGGAGTCGTAGTGGTCAACCAGCTAAACGTAAGCTAGCAGTGTGCAGCGGTAGCCAAAAAAGCCAATGCAATTCTAAATTGCATTAACAGAGGGATACAATTTACATCAAGGGAGGTACTAATACCATTCTATAAAGCCTTAGTAAGACCACACTTGGAATATTGCATCCAGTTTTGGTCACCACACTACAAAAAAGATACTGAGACTCTAGATAAAGTGCAGAGGAGAGCAACCAGGAGGATCAGGGGACTGGAGACTAAAACATTGAAGAATGGTTAAAAGAACTGGGCATGGCCAGTCTAGCAAAGAGAAGGACCAGGGGAGACATGATAGTAGTGTTCCAATATTTGAGGGGCTGCCACAGAGAGGAGGAAATCAAGCTATTTTCCAAAGCACCTGAAGGACAGACAAGGAATAGTGAATGAAAACTGATCAACGCTTTCGGACGTTGTGGGCTCTTCATCACTTGAGACTTTCAAGAAGAGATTGAACTGCCATTAGTCAGAAATAGTGTAGGGTCTTCTGCTTGAGCAGGAAGTTGGACTAGATGACCTACAAGATCCCTTCCAACTCTGTTAACCTGTAATCAGCTCACCCCCTTAGATTTATGGCAACTTGAAAGCTTTGCAAGTTGAAAGTTTTGACAAGTGTGCGAAGGCGACCTCTAGTCCTCATCTATATGTAAACTAAAGTAAGCAAGATGTTATATGCTGAAATACTGTTGCCAGCTCCAATTATAGGCAACCTCATCCCAGCCATATTTGTTAAATCATTTAAACAACTGGGTCATATTGAAAACATTGCAATGCGGGGTATTCCAGCTTGCCAGGTAAGGCTTTTAAAAATACTAATAATTTAATAAATGTGTATTCGATCCAACTCTCAATGATCTGGACAGCTCAGAACAAATTTAAAAATTACAATAAAACCAATAAAACATAAAAGAAAAAAATGATGGCAGGTGTTCAAATGGAATGAACTTAGAGGCCCCCCTGCCCTTTGCCAGAATACTTCATTTGTATCATTTTCCCCATCTCAACTATCTGCCACCATGCCTTGGTCAGTCAAAAATAAATTGTACTTGAGCTGGTTATGGATTACCTCTTCCAGATATGGTCTTTTTTGTGTGCCATTGTTTATTCAGATTATATTTATTACTTGAAATTCTCCTATGTTTTATTTAATGACAATCATAAAAGAAAATGCAACAATGGTATCTGACTAGGGCAAAGGACAGAGGTCAGTGTCTTGCATCCACAGATCAGGCCTACCATGGTCCAAAGTAAAGACTAAACTTGATGGTGTGTCCATTTACAGGTAATAGCAATAGCAATAGCACTTAGACTTATATACTGCTTCACAGTGCTTTACAGCCCTCTCTAACAGTTTTACAGAGTCAGCATATTGCCCTCAACAATCTGGATCCTCATTTTACCCACTTCAGAAGGATGGAAGGCTGAGTCAACCTTGAGCCTGGTGAGATTTGAACTGGTGAACTACAGCCAGCAGAAGCAGCTTGCAGTACTGCACTCTAACCATTGCACCACCAAAGCTCATAATCAAGGTAATCTTGAATGGACCAGAATTTCCATTTTAGGTCATTGAAAAACTCTGTTCAAAACTCACATTTTTCATAAATCCTTCAACTGTTTGAAGAGGGCTTTTTTGGACTGTAAGGAGATCAGGGCTGGGATCTAAGTGTCTTTCCCTCTTTCTTCCCCACATTTGCTATGTAAAGAAAGTCTTCATTGTTGCTCAAAATGAAAAACATAATTGGACATGGAACAAAATGTCGGATTGTTTCCTTGCTTTTCTGTAATCTTTTACCATGTGATAGCCTCATTTTTAGAAAATCACTTGAGTGTACCTAAAATTATGTTACCAATACCCCATATACATACATTTTTGAAGACATTCAATATGAATGTCCAGATTAAATATAATACAACTCATGCTCTTTGATGCAAATGAGGCCAAATTGGGATCAAAAAGAGAGACTTTAACATTCAGAAATAGGAGATGAATAGTACATAATTAGATGGACATTGCTTGCTCTATTATTAAAAATAAATCAGTTCTTTTGTTCTGATGAACCTTCTGCTCTATTTGCAAGGAATTATATTAGCAACAGAAATTTTAAATATCTGTCCAAACAAATTAAACAAAGCTAGGCAATAAAATAATGAAGGTCTATTTAAAACCTCATTTGGACAATAGCCAACAAAATTCTATATTTTTTCAGTTATGAGAAGCAGTTAAAAACTAATCACAGCTTTAAACTGTGATTCAATTATTAATCCAATTAAATTTTCTACAGCACCTAAATTATTCATAGATTTAGAATATGCTGCATAATAATCTGTAAACTGTAATCCTGATACTTACCTACATAGAAATCAGTATTTCTCAAATTTCCAATGGCAAAGAAACATTATTTTCCAGAATTAATACATGCATATATATTACAATCCAAAGATTGGTTTCATGCACTGCAATAGCACATTTCTAAGAAAAAAGCTATATTAATTTCCAGACCACAATTACTAATTCTGACAGACACATTTTAAAATCATTGTAAAATTGGAGGGAGCCTAAAGAATAAATGCGGGGAAATGATGCCTGGAAATTACATTCTTCAAGACACAATAGATACAAGTAGATATTTTAGCTTGAAGAAGAGAAATGCAATGCAATAAATTGTTTTCAAATCTATTCATTGGTGATTGACTATATCCCAAGTCAGAGTTGTAGTTGCAAGTACCCTGCCTGGAAGTATTTTCAGCCTCTAAAATTTTGTAATTCCAAGTAATACTACCAGATCAGAGATGCAAACATAGCACCAAATTTCACTTGCTTTGTCTTTTAGTTATTATCCTGTAATCATTTAGATTTTTGCCACTCACATCTGATAGCCTAATCATGTCCATTTTGTGAGACATGACTATAGGTATAGTTTTTAATTAGCTGGAGGCCCCCAGCTATCAACATTGGCTCATTTGGAAAGGCAAATGGGGAAGAGACATCTAGGACAAATAATTTTGTTGCCTTTTTAATTTAGCTGCAGAAGAATCAGTTAACTAAGGCTGCAGTGCAAGCAGGTCAGGCAGAAAGACAAATAACCCAAATTTATCTTAACCACTGCTGTATTTCCCATGCAATATCACCTGAAAAACAAATTGCAGTTTATAATATTAATTTGACAGATGTAATAAGTACCCTTTAATGAGACCTAGTGCCAATGCTATTTCCTCGGATGGAATGTTCCAAACAGACCACAAGATGGTACATTTTGTTATAATCTTATGAACTTGCGTTTTCTTTTGTATATTTCTTTTGTATACTGTAAATTTGAGTAGGTTTATCTCTAATGAGCTTGATATATTTCCCCTAGATGAAAATTTCAACTACTTAGGCCCATGATGGCGAAACAGGGGTTTATATAACCGGCCAGATCCCGGATAGCAGCCCGTGTCTTCTTTAGGGAAAAGACAGACGAAAGCTTCTGCTTATGTGTTGACTTCTGAGGAATCAATGCAGTGTGTATTGAATATATATACCCCCTGCCACTCATGAAGGGTATGATGGCCCAACTAGAAGAAGGCCATGTCTTTACAAAATTAGATCTACAGGAAGTGTATTATAAAGTTAGAATCAAAGCCAGAGATGAATGGAAGATTGTCCACTAGGGAGTTACCAATTTAAAGTCATGCCTTGATTCTAACTCTCTAATACACTTCCTGTAGATCTAATTTTGTAAAGGCATGGCCTTCCTCTAGTTGGGCCATCATATCCTTCATGAGTGCGTCAAGTTTTAAGCAAACTGTTAGATGCGATAGTATACATAAAATTATCTAAATGTGAGTTCCATAAAAGACAACTGGACTACCTGGGATTCTAAATCTCAGCGAAGGAATAGAAATGGACCCCACTAATATGAAAGCAGTATTGGACTGGCAGGCTTCCAAAACACGTAAACAGTTACAAAGTTTTCTGGGGTTTGCTAATTTCTATCATCAATTTATCTCTTCCTTCGCTCAAGCGGCTCTCCTGCTAACAGATCTCCTACGAACTAAACATCTGGCTGGAAAGCTATGCCCTGGTCACTTCTGCAATGGACATTAGCATGTCAGCAAGCATTTGAACAGCTGAAAACATTATTTGCCAGAGTGTCAGTGTTAAAATACTGGGACACCACCAAACCATTTGTAGTACAAGCAGATGCTAGCGATATGGTGGTAGGCGCAGTTCTTTGGAAACCAACTGGGGGAGTTACAACCATGTGCCTATACGTCCGGTAAGCTAAATGACACCAAACGCAAATGGGTGATACGGGAGAAAGAAGCATTTGCAGTTTGATGGGCTCTAATGACTTGGAGACACCTCCTGGAAGTTTTTTTTTTAACCATTTGAAGTCTGGACAGATCATAAAAATCAAGAAGCCCTCCAAAACCCACAAAGATTATTGTTCAAACAAGTCTGGTGGTCATTGTACTTTAGCCGTTTCAATTTCATGCTGAGATACATACCAGGTGGGTGGAACTTTTTAGTGGATGCCTTATCCTGGAAACCACAATATAAGGTTTATTGCCCCATTCCCAATTGTGATAACTCCTGCATCTATTAGGGAAGACTCGCCCGGTTTTCTATTGTAGCTTGCTACATCCAGTTCAGATCATCCTCTTTCGGGGACCTCCAATGTAAAAACAGAGACAGTAACCAAGGAACCTGGACAGGGAGTCAGGTGGTAGCTCGGAACCCTCATTGTGCCTTGTTTTCCAGGTGTGGTTCCCATGGTAGGGGGGGCACATGTCAACCCTGGTGTGCCTGGTGGCCTGGGGCTGTCATCGGCCGGTAATTGAGAAACTGTGATTGCCTTTTACGTGGGGATCCAAAAACAACACGGCCACCATGACACTATACCCACCAAACCCCAGAGTCCACACCAGACGTGTCACCAAAGACATCAACACCAAACAGCTGATGGATGGCCAAGCAAAATGGATGCTTGCGCGCAGGCACTCTGAGTGTGGCTGACAATGGAACCCTGCTGACCTCCCTGCTAAATGTCTACCCGTCTTTACTCTGAGTTGTTACAATGATTTGCAGGCTAGATGGGGCCTAGGGAAGAATAGAGGGTGGGGCTAGCATGTGGGTGGCTGGCCAGGGCTAGGTAATAGTTTAAAACAGTGGAACAGTTACTGGACAGTTAGTTCTGACTTTGAATTTCCTGTTGATGGATGTCAGTTTGTGCCAGTGTTTGTAACGGAGATAAAAATACTCAATTCAAAACTGTGTTTTGGGGTTTTCCCCCCTCATGTTTGTATCTGACAATAGCATTCTATGCTACATGCATAGTCAAAAGATTCCAGTATTGAAACTATTTTGCACTTTACTTTTTAAATTGCTAGTACAGTAAGGCAGAATCAGGGGGATAGTGGAAATGGAGTGGGGGCTGGCATGCTGTGGTCTCATGCATTGGATATATGGAGTGGCTGTTAAGGGGACATATCCCAGAAAATAGGTAGTGATAGTGGATATTGGATAGTGGAACTACCACTCCAAAGAAGAAGGCAGGGTTAGAGTTGTGAAGATCCAGAAAAGATGCTGAGATCTACTATCATCACCCAGTATGAGTTCAGCCTGTCCAATTGCAATGTGAGATACCGTTCCCAGTTACAGAGTTGGGTTTCCGTGACTGCAGCTAAAGTTGGTGTCCCAGCTAAAAAGGGTCTCAGAGAAGCAGAGAAATTAAATAAAACTATTCAATCTAAAGCCAAAGAAGCTTCTTGGATGAGAAGCCAAATGTCTTCAAAGAAAAACCAGAAAGCCCAGTTGCCTCTTGAAAAAGACTTTTTCAGACAACCATGACCTGGATGACTGAGAATCTCCATAGACATTTTACTGAATCTTAAACGAAGCAACTACTTTTTCACATTAGAATAGAATTCTTTATTGGCCAAGTGTGATTGGACATACAAGGAATTTGTCTTGGTGCATATTAACACACAATGTGTTAATATTTGGCAGTTCAAATCTCATCAGGCTCAAGGTTGACTCAGCCTTCCATCCTTCTGAGATGAGTAAAATGAGGACCCAGATTGTTGGGGGCAATATATGCTCACTGTGTAAACTGCTTAGAGAGGGTTGTAAAGCACTCTGAAGCGATATACAGTATTAGTGCACCTCTATAACTGTCTGATTTGGTTCTGCAACCCAACAAGACCGACACAGACTTTAGAGGATAATCAGTACTGCAGAAAAAACAATTGCTACCAACCCGCCTACCATTGAGGACCTGTATACTGCAAGAGTCCAAAAGAGGGCTGTGAAAATATTTACTGACCCCTTGCATCCTGGACATAAACTGTTTCAAACCAAAACAACTAGGCACAAGAACACCCCCCCCCCCAAGAACACCATCACTCTGCTAAACAAATAATTCCCTCAACAGTCAAACTATTTACTAGGCCTGCACTACGACTACTAGTTTCTTTTACTACTATTACTACTAGTTTTTCTGTATGACTGCAACTTGTTGCTTGTATCCTTAATATTGTTTCTTCATTGCTTATTTGACCCCTATGACAATCATTAAGTGTTGTACCACATGATTCTTGACAAATTTATATTTTCTTTTATGTACACTGAAAGCCTATGCACCAAGACAAATTCCTTGTCTGTCCAATCACACTTGGCCAATAAAGAATTCTATTCTATTCTATTCTATGACTAATGCTATTGACGCATGACTTTGTTTACACAGAACTAAAACAAGCTGTTAAAGGTGGTGTTCGTGCAGACCCTCTTTATGTCTGATAACATTCAGGCCGACAAAGATCAGCGAAACGTCAGAAAAGTCCTCCCTGAGCAAATGCTTTATTCATAACCGTGCAGGTTGCCACTCACTTCCTAGGAGTAGAGACCGCCGGACTTAAGGCTACATAATATTTGAGGCGGCATCTGCAAGACCGCAATGCAAGTTGCCTTCAAAGCGCCACGGAACGTCTTTCTCAGGGTTCCGGATTACTGGGATTTCTCCGCTAGGAAAGCGAGCCCAAAGGGGAGAGGCGGCTGAAGGCAGCCGGAGACGTTTTCCCGCTCGGCGCTACTACCACCTCCTTTCTCCCCCTTCCCGAGACGAGGGGCCGTCGAGTCAAAACCTCCCACGCCGCTTTCTCGCTCCTGCAACGGGGTGAGCGGGCAGGCCGGAGCTCGGGTGGCGGCGGATGGGCGAGCGGAGGGGGGCACGGCTGCGCTGAGGGGAGGAGAGGAAAACGCAGGTATGTATGGCGGCCGCTCAGGACCGGCTTATTCCTCTCCCGGTTCTCTCTGCATCCCCGCTTTGAAGGAATGAAAAAAAAAACATGGCGACGGCCCTGAGGAGAAGCGGGGCGGCCGAGAGCAGTGGCGGGTCCAGCCCAGCCAACCTCGAGAGGCGGCTGAGGGGAAGAGCGGCGCTCGCCTGAGGCGACCTTGGCTCGCTTTGCCTCCTCCTTTAGCAGAAGCTCGACCTTCTCATTCCTCTCAGGCCGCGCTCGTTCTCGCGCCGCTCCACCGCCGCACAAAGCAGCTTAAGACGGGATGAGGGGGGTGTTTATATGTGGAGGTGCTCGTTTTGCCCCACGGCATTTGGCTCTGGCGCAGTCCTGGTATAGTGGGAATTTCCCTTCTAATCGCCGAAACCGACAGGGATCTTTCTTGGTGTGTTTGTGTGTGTGTGTACACGTGTGCGCGCATTTCTTCCCCTGCGTAACTGTGCATTGGCTGGAAGGGAGAAAAGGGAAACCTTTTGTTTGTTGTGGCTCCTGCAGTTGCCAAGTGAGGAGGGGCGAACCGAGCTGCTCTTTTTTTTTTTAGTCGAGATCGTAGCTGCTGTGTATTTTTAGGCCGCTGGCTGTTTTTGCACCATTTATTATTGGGCCTGAAAGCCCCAACCGGCCTGCAAATCGTTGCAACGATTCTGAAATGTAAAGGCAGGTAAGGGGATTGCTTAGTGCTGGTGGATGTGGGGGGAAAAAGAGCGAAGTGGTGGTGTCACTTTTGAAATCGGCTCCTCAGAGTTCTGCTTTTGATTTAGTAGAGTTTGATTTAGCAATAGCAACAACATTTAGACTAATATAGTGCTTTTACAGCCCTCTCTAAGCCAGTGTTTCCCAACTTTGGCAACTTGAAGATATCTGGACTTCAACTCCCAGAATTCCCCAGCCAGCAAATGCTGGCTGGGGGATTCTGGGAGTTGAAGTCCAGATATCTTCAAGTTGTCAAGTTTGGGAAACACTGCTCTAAGCTGTTTACAGAATCAGCATATTGCCCCCAACATTCTGGGTCCCAGAAAACAATACAGTACTGTAAATCACACTTTCTCCATATCTGAATGGCACTGATGCACACCTGTTCCTATTTTCTGGTTAATTGGTAACAATAAGTGCTGTAAACAAAAAGTTGGTTTTGACCAATGCTGTGTATATTTAAATCTCCACAAACCTTCATATGTAGATATACTCTGACAAATGATACAAATCTCATACATTGAAAATGATCTTTGAAGCCTATGGCAGTAGCCCATTTTCTTACTTCAATATAAGTACAAAAGAATTTAATATATAACTGACTTTGCTGTCTACGTAGTTAATTGTGTTGGTATTTTTCTGTTCTATTAGATAAATATATTTATTTTATATCCCAGCCTTAGTATCTTCCCATAATGGTTATATTCTGTGAGGTCCATGATTGAGTGAAGAACTGAAAATATATTAATAGATGTAGTCTGACCTAACAATAAGAATACTTTCCGGATCACAGTAACTCTAAATTTAGTGAGTCGTCTTGTGCCAATATAATTTGATCCAAAAGTTTATCTTAAGAAAGAAAACACTACAGTACTTTTTTAGATGCCAGATCATGGCTTCAGGAGCACACTTAATCCCTCTAAAGAGTGTTAATACATAGATATGTTTACAATTCCACTATATAGTATACCCTTATATGTACATAGGAGCTCACATTTTAAGTAGTATCCTCATGTAAGTCTCTCTTCCTGCAGGTTAGAAAAGCTCAGGTTAAAATTGCTTTGTTGCTATTGCTTTTGGGAAAAGGAGTCATTTTCAACTGCTTTCCTGACAGGGAGAACAAATTTATTTTCTCAGTTGATCAATAGGACAAATGAAATTGGGTAATGCAGGATACTAGGTTCTGTTGCAGTGGAGAGGGAGTCAGGGTTAGAGATGTGTAAAACGCTTTGAAATATTTTGGGCTTCAAACACTCCATCTTGAAACAATTATTTTCAGGTAGATTGTTCTAGCCTTATCAGAATTCCTATTTAAATACTATTTAAACCCGGTCAAAACAGGACCGGAACATTTCCAATAAGGACACAACAGCAATTTTGAAGCTTGATTATTTCAGCATTCAATCATTTCACACTTCAGAAATCAGGACAAGACACAAGAACCTGTTGGCCAGTAAATCTCAGAGAAGGTTTGAAAGGCACATTACGTGTCCATGAGCGTCATATTGCTGATCCCTGGATCAAGCAGACCATGAAAAATTCTGCAAGGAATGAGGTATGGAAAGGGAAAGATAAATTGTTTATAGTATGTGTTCCCTTGAGAGTCAGTTTAATATCATACTGGTTTAAATTTATCATGTTACATGGTATGAAAACTAGTACAGTGATCCCTCGAGTTTCGCGATCTCGATCTTCGCGAAACACTATATCGCGATTTTTAAAAAAATATTAATTTAAAAAAAAACCACTTCCGCGTTTGGCTTTGGGAGTCAGCTGGGAAGCGGCGCGGCTGTTTTAAAAGGTCGCAGCCGGCCTGGGGGGCTTCCCAGCACCCCCCGAACCCCCAACCCGGGTTCGGGGGGGTGCTGGGAAGCCCCCCAGGCCGGCTGCGACCTTTTAAAACAGCCGCGCCGCTTCCCAGCTGAGTCCTGAAGCCAAACGCGGAAGTTCGCCTTTGGCGTTTGGCTTCAGGACTCAGCTGGGAAGCGGCGCGGCTGTTTTAAAAGGTCGCAGCCGGCCTGGGGGGCTTCCCAGCACCCCCCGAACCCCCAACCTGGGTCTTCCCGGCCGCCCACACAAAGGGGAAACCCCGGCTCCTCGCTGATGCCCGCCGCTCGCCCGCCCGCCAGCAAGAGGGGGAAGACCCAGGGAAGGTTCCTTCGGCCGCCCAGCAGCTGATCTGCTTGGTAGCACAGCAGCAGCGAGGAGCCGAATCAGGGTTTCCCCTTTGCGTGGGCGGCGGGGAACGCAAACTCCACCATCTACGCATGCACGGCCATAGAAAAAAAAGGGCGCGCATGCGCAGATGGTGTTTTTACTTCCGCAACCCTACATCGCGAAAAATCGATTATCGCGAGGGGTCTTGGAACGGAACCCTCGCGATAATAGAGGGATCACTGTACTCCAAAAAACATTTTTTAAAAAAGTCTTACATTGCTAGTTTCAGTGAGTTTTATAAGATAAATCTATAAGATAAGTCTACAGAGAGGGGCGGCATACAAATCAAATCAAATCAATAAATCAATAAATCAATAAACAAATAAATTATATTAAATGTTATAGTAGAAAACTTGGGAACTGCACTTCACTTTTTTAGAGACAGGGACAATTAAAAATAGGGCTAGAACAAGGCAATAAATTTTGAGTAAACTATATTGATAGTTCTTTATTGCTACAGAAAAGGTAGTTCTCAAGAATATATGACACATAATATAGATTGAAAAAGCAGGCTAAAACATGAGAAATAGTTGTGGAACTGGCTATGTTGTATCTAATATGACATGATAGCTGTCTTCCAATATTTGGGAGCTGCTACTAAGAGGGAGTGAACAATCTACTCTGCAAATTCAATTCAATTCAATTTATTGGATTTATATGCCGCCCCTCTCTGAAAACTCGGGGCGGCTAACAATAGTCATGAACAATATACATGAACAATATACAGTAAAAATCCAATACTAAAAACTAACTTAAAACCCCTTAATGTATAAAACCAGCATACGTACAAACATACCATACATACAGTTGTATCAGCCTAGGGGGAGAAGAAGTCTTAATTCCCCCATGCCTGGCGGCAGAGGTGGGTTTTGAGTAGCTTACGAAAGCATATGGGGGCAAGAGAAAAAGTAACTGATAGAAACTTATCATCAAATAGAGTTTCAACCTAGAACTAAAGATAAATTTTATGTCAGCGAGAACAATTACAGGTAATCAATGGAATGAAGTTGTGGGTGCTCCATCGGTAGATGTTTTTAAGAACATATTGGATAGCCATTTGTCCAGAGTGGTATAGGCTCTCCTGCTTATGCAGGGGGTTGGGCTAGAAGACCTCCAAGATCCCTTACAACATTTTATTCTGTAGATTCGGGACAAAGCAATGTAGTAGAGATCATTGGGTTTTGAAAGAATGAATTAACAGAATCTCTGATGTTTTAAAGTGAGGCATGCATGCACAATTTTCTAAAAGAACACTGCTTTATTGGCAATATTTGAAAAAGTGCACTTTTGGTAAAATTGCTTTCTCCTTTTTTAATTTTCTTTCCTTTTTAGAAAAATGAGATTCAGCCAAAATTTGAGTAAATAATTATGGGCCCAGATGTGCCTCTATTGAATGACCACAAGCAAGAATTCCTGTTAAAGCGATTTCCACAGACCATTTTGGGTGGTCCTCAATTTAAGTTAGGATACTGTGCACCTTCTTACATCTATTTGAATCAGATTCTTCTCTTCCTGATACCATGGATTCTAGGTGGAATTGGAACGCTTTTATATCAGTTAAGTGTTCTGCAAGATTATTGCACAGCTGCACTTTCTGGAGGACTAATGCTTGTTGCAGCTATTATTGTTCAAGGAATAAACTTGTATGCCAAACAAAAAACTGCACCTGTAGAAAGATTGCATGTCCACAATATACTGACAGAGGAAGATGAATGGGAATTTTCTAGCTGTGTTGGTTTAGAAACAATCAAATTTATTATTCCAGGCAAAAAATATATACTTAATGTGTTTTTTCACTCACTTGTTGCTGGAGTACTATGTGGCTTAGGAACTTGGTATTTGCTGCCCAGCAGAATTGCCTCTTTGTATGGAGATAATATTGGAACAACTGTGGTGATCTTCGTATTTGGATGGTTGACAGTGTGTATTGGAGAATATTCCTTAATTGTTAATACTGCTTCAGAGACGGCTACTTATCAAGCACTGGACACTTATGAAATTGTTCCTCTCATGAGACCATTCTACATTTTTGTCTTCATAGCAGTGGACCTTGCTCACAGGTAAAAAAAATACAAATAATAACTTATGCTGCTAAAAGGATATCAATCTAGCTTTGTAACCAACTTGTTTGATACCCATTGGCTTATTTATAAATAATGAATTTATAGATAATAAATTTATAGATAAATTTATAGTACAGTGAAATGTGGGCAGATCCGTATTGAATCTTTTTCCATTCCATTCTTTCCATTCTAGAAATAATATTCTACTTCCATTTAGATTTGTTGGTGATGCTGCAGCTTTAAAGTTGGTCAATCAGGTTATGCACATCATATTTTTGTTGTTGCCTCTCCTATGGACTTTGGGAATTCTGCCTCCATTGGATGCACTTTTTCTCTGGGGAATGGAACAAGTGCTGGAACTTGGGCTAGGGGGCTCACCTATGTCAACTAATGTAAGGTAAGCATTATTTTACATAACTTCAGTATTTCCAGATAGTTAAGCATGTTAGCAACAATTTAAAAACCTTGTAGTATCTCAAATGTGAAGGTATTTATTCTGACATAAATTTTCATGGACTATCATCAGTGCACCGTCACATAATTATTGAGAGTCAGAATAATCCTTTAGTTAAATCAGGTGAAATTGCCCACATTTTATTTTCTGATTTCAGTAATTATAGTCCACACATACAAATAATTTAGTCTCTTATACAGACAGCAGCCTGAATAAATAAATAAGTTCATTTGTCTGATCAAATTTCCACGAAATATTATTTAAGATACTGTATAAGGCAAAGTAATTCAGTTAGAGACCTTGTCAAACTCATGGTCCATGTGCCAGATGGGTCACATGCTGGCCTCACCCCTGCCCGGTTTAGCAAAGAGGAAAAAAGTCCTGATACATCATATGATGCCACCGTGACGATGCAGGTTGGTATACCTTCTCAGATAATTGCAAGTATCCTAACTTCTCTTGAGTCCTGAGTTCTAGACTGTAGATGTTGAATAGATAAGCCAACTACCATGGGAGGTATAAACTTCATCTGAACTAGTTATGTTCATGCAGAAGCTAAAAAGTCTTACAGTGGCCCCTTGACTTTTGCGGGTCCGACTTTCGCGGAAAGGCTATACCATGGGTTTTCAAAAAATATTAATAAAAAAATGCTCCACGCTTTTTTTGAATACCATGGGGTTTCCTGTGGCTGCCCGATATACAATACTATGCGTTTTAACTCTCCTCCCCGCCCCAGCTGTCCTGCTTCTTTAAATAAAAGCTCCGCTTCCGCCCCAGCCTCCCAATCACTCCCCTTTAATTCTCGGAGGTATGCTCCACTTGAAGCCGAACCTTACTGCCGCCGCTGCCTCTTCTTCCCCGACCCACCTAAGCCGTCTCCCTTAGTGGTAACGTCCAGCCTCCCAGCTGACCGGCCTGGAATCCCGGCTTCAAGTCCTGGCCTGGATCCCTCTTGCCTTGAGCTTCCTCTTCCCCTTCCCTGACCCTGAGCACCGATGCTGCAGCCGCCGCCATGGGTGACGCCGGCAGCAAGCTCAGCAAAGGCCCCAGCTTACCGCCCCGTTGCCCCTGCGGGTTCTGGGGGTAAGTAAAAGCAGGAATGGAGGAGGGAGGGGGAGGAAGGAAGGAAGAAAGGGAGTGTCTCTACTTCGCGGAAATTTGACTTTCACAGGCGGTCTTGGAACATATCCCCCATGAAAGTCAAGGGACCACTGTATTGTGGATGCTACAATTTGGATTCTTGTTTGGATAAAGAGTTATACAGATTTTTCCCCAATTGTGCAATTTTATATAGGCTGCTAAGATGTTTTCTAAATACTTTACATATTAAACCTGCAGGCCTTTGCTTATTCTGTATTCTCAGTAATGTATAGCATCATATCACCATGTTACACAGTGTACGTGTGTGTGTGTGCATGAGTGTGTGTATACACACATACATACACATACATACATAGATACATATATACATACAGTACATATATGTACAATATATATGTATGTATGTATATTTCATAAACCACCCATATCCCCCAGAGACTGACTCTGGGTGATGGTTTTAGTTAAATGGGGAAGAGTTAGTGAAAATAGAAAAGCTATTTGTACAAATTCTTTCTTTCATATACATTTTTTTTTATTACAGACTGCTAGCAATGTTTATCATTTCTTTGGGAACAGCTATTGCATCTTACTTCATCCCTAACACGCTTGGTGTGGTTCTTTTCATGACTGGATGTGGATTTATATTAAGTCTTAATCTAAATGAGATTGGATTAACCTTCAAATACACTATGATCAGCTGTTTAGCTTCCAGCAAATTTAAAAACACGTCTTCCTGTAGAACACAATTTGTATGGAAGGAATTCATGTTCTATTTCACTGTATTGATTTTTGTTCTTCTGGAAGCTGGCTTACTGCACTTCTTCCTTGGTTTTCAGACATTTTCCAAGACTAGTCTACAAGGTGTTATTAGTTACATATTGATAGTATTGCTTATTGCTCTATGGATTCTCAGAGAGATTCAAACAGTGTATTTGTTTGGATTGTTCCGAAATCCCTTTTATCCTAAAGATCTAATGACAATTAATGTATCCGGAAGGAAAGAAAAGAACCTCGAGAAAATTGGTATGTTAAGAAAGATTTTACTCACTTTAGGTAAGAAATCTCAGCTTCTTCTTTTATGCAAGTACACAAAGAATAAAATGCATGTTGTGAAATTATGAAATGTGTTTAGAGCAAAGGGAAGGAGCAAGGAGAAGATGGTGATGATCAGATCAGAAACTGAGTAAAAGCTTATTTCTAAACTTTAGTTGCTGAAATTGATTTCCTCTCCTACCTTAAAATTTGATAGTTTTAAATTTAATCTAACATTGAAAATGATCATTAGCCCAGGAGAGATTGAAGGTTTGTCTACAGACTGATTTTTGGAGGGGATGAAAAGATTATGCACTTTTTAACATGCAAACAGATTCTGAGATAAATTCTGGGGAAATGATATTGGCCATTATACAATGCTAGTATTATAGTTCGTGCAAAAATACAAAGTTGTTTGATATATATTGGATCATCTGACTTCTGATTTATTAACCATGAAAAGGAAAATTGTTACCAAATATGTAGTTAATACATTGTTCAATTCTTAAAATGTTCCGGTTTCCTCAATCTACCACTTTTCAACAGTGGTAGATTGAGTAACAGTTGAGTAACAGTTTGATGTTATATCAGGTTTGAAGTTAAAATTTATTTGATTTGATAACTTAAATATTAAATTTATATTATGACTCAGTACTGCTTTCTGAAATTGAGAGAGGCAAGTACTGAAATGATTATGAGACATCTGATTGCTATAAAGACCTCTCAACATTTTAGAATTCTGCATGCCAGAAAGAATGTTCACTATTCCATTTTCCAAAGTGCTACATTACAAATACCATTTATTTGGCAGTTTATACATATTCCAGTGTTCACTCGAATAAATGAAATTTGTAAAAGAAAAAGAACATGAGAAAACTGTATAAATTATTCAGTCTTGTTGTTTTCCTTTTTTACCTTGCCAGAGAATTCAAAAGAGAAATCAGAAACAAAATAAAAATCAGAGGATCAAAACTGAATAGAACTATTTATGCAGTTGAAGAAAAACACTCTTGTATCTTCTTTTTTGTAATTTCAGTGTCACCGTTTGCTATGATAGCATTTCTTTCCATAGACAATTCTCTACATCATATTTCATCCATATATATTGCAATTGGATTTTCAAGAAGCTTTAGAATGGTAAAGTTCAAGTATTTTATGCTTTTCATGAGATAATATCGTACAATGTAACCACTGAACCTATTAAATAAAAGACGAAAACTCATTCTAATTAGAAATTAGTACTTGAGTCCATGAAATTGAAATTGTAAATAATGTCTTTTCTGTATGTATATTAGGATCGGTATTAAATGTAAACATTTCTAGTTAAAGGGTTTTGGGTAGCATTGCTTGACCTCAAACATGGCACTTTTTGACTTCTGACACTAATACAAAAGTAAGGATATATTTTTAGAATGATTGCATAGAATCTTTTAGCATTTGCTAAATATTGATAGAATAACATTCCATTAACAGCCAAGACTCATTATACTCAGCTCAGTGAATTGCTGTTTTAATGAAGCATATTCTGATGCATATAACAGCAGACAGCCACACATAGGTGAAACCTGACTGAATTTGCATTCCAGAAAGGGTCATCCTAATTTAGCATTTGCATAGGGAGACCACAATGATTTTAATGGCTGTTAGTTAGATGGGGAAATTTAAAAACATACAGGTACCCTTCAGATAATGAACATTTGTTCAGAAACAGTTCAAAGTTACCACAGTGCTAAGCAAGTAGGCTTACAGCCAGAGCTCAAAGTCATGGCCATCACAATGTCCCCTCATTCGTGTAACTGCAATTTGGGTGGTTCAGCAACAAGCTCACAATTAAGAGAGTTGCAGCATCCTGTGGTCATTTGATTGCCATTTTTGACTTTTACTGCTGGCTTTCCACAAGAAAAGCTAATGAGAAAATGAGAATTGTGCCTAAAAACAAAAGCAGGAGGTACCAGAATTGCCATTGAAACTCAGCACAGTTGTGTGACATCACTCTTTACAATCACATGAATTAGTGACAAAATCCCCAGTCCTAATTAGTTAATTTGTTAACTAAGGATTTTCTGTTTTGGAATAAGCCACTGTCTTATGATATTATAATTCAATTAAAGTGTCCATGAGAAAAAAAAATCAGTGGACATATCCTTGACACCATCAGGAGCCAAACCCAGTATGAGGGAGACTCTGTGTTATTTAATTCTATGTCTGCAAATTTTCTATATAATTCATTTATTCTCAAGTACGTTTTCCATTAAGAATTTGAAGTTACATGTATTTCCACGTGTTGAAGCTAGAAATTGAAATGAAGACCATAAAATGTGGTAAAATGGAAAGAATTATAAAGTAATATTATTACACACATACATACACACATACACACACACACCCATTCCATTGTTTGCTTTGATGCCTGGACTTCCATGGGATGCAAGATCGTGGAGGGGCCACTAGGTTTTAGGCAATATTGTTTTATTGTTCTGATAAAACAGAACAACGGACTTGATCAGTCATGAACTGTAAAGTGTATCTTATATCTGTATGATGAAACTGTAAAAATACTTGTTTTAGGTGTGGCAAGATACAGAGCATGCTCTGTTGGATATGGTGGTAGTGTCTGCAGTGCAGTTGCTGGTGTTCACTACTGATCTCTGGTGGAACAAAAGCATTGATACAGGAATTAGACTCTTGCTGGTAAAATGCCTTTATTTATCGTATTTTACTTGTATAGGTTGAATCCCCATTTGAGAAACAAACTAGAACCAAGGTGATAGGGAACTGCACACTGGAGTGCAGTAAGTGCAGTCTATTCAAAAGTCTACTCAAAAAAATACAACAGTGGAATACAGTCCATTAATACGACTTGCCTACATACAGAAGTTGTGGGTGCTCTAACCCTAGAGGTTTTTTAATAAAAGATTGGAAAATCATTTGTCTGAAATGGTACAGATAGTTCTCAACTTATGACTACAATTGAGCCCAAAATTTATGTTGCTAAGTGAAAAATTTGCTAAGTGAGTTTTGCCCAGTTTTACGATTTTTCTTGTGACATTTGTTAAGTGAATCACTGCAGCTGTTAAATTAGTAACATGGTTGTTAAGTGAATCTGATTTCTCCATTGACTTTACTTGTCTGAAAGTTGCAAAAGGGGATCACATGACTTTATGACGGCAATCATCATTAATATGAGTTAGTTGTCAAGCACCTGAACGTAAATCACAAAACCATGGTGATACCACAACTGTTATAAGTCAATTAATCTGGGAAATGCCTTTGGATTTTTTAAAAGAAGACCCACATCATTCTCTGTTGCCAAAGGTAATTTCCTTTCTACCCTCCCTTCAAAATCAATTCAGATTCTTCAATTGAAATTCCGGAAACTTGATTTTGCTTCACTAATAAAAGTTCAGGGTCTTTCATGTACACTCTAAATGCTTTAGAAAAAGTGAAATCCCATGAAGAAGCCTATAAATGAAGGAAATACATTATTGCTATTTCTCTTTTATTAGGTTGGAATTATTCGGAGTCGACTGTTTCAATTTGTTTCAAAATTGCAATTTGCCGTTACTGTTCTCTTGACATCGTGGACAGAAAAAAAACAACGTCGGAAATCCACAGCTACTCTGATTACACTGAACATTGCTTTCTTTCCAATTGTATTGGCCATCATAGCGCTCTCTTCATTGCTTTCTTCTCCCTTGCTATCACTTTTTAGTCTCCCAATATTTTTGATTGGCTTTCCAAGACCAGTCCGAAGCTGGCCAGGAGCTGTGGGCATGATGGCCTGCATAGGTCCTGATGCTGTATATTATCAACAGATGGTTCCAAGTTTAAGGATGGCATTGCAATCAGCATTCTCAACAGGCAGGCTAGGTAAGTTTGGCTAGGTAAGTTTGGGTCATGAGACCAGCTGATTAATTATCCAAGAACTTGCCCTCAACTGCAAAGGAATCTGCTGCAGGTTTCTAGACACAGCAGGACTGATTTACAGACTCTTGTATAATAATCTCATGGATGTAGGAAATTATTTGCTTCTATAATAATCTAAGTGACATTTCAGTATCATAAAAATGAAAATATAATTTCTTCCTAATTAACAAACTGATGCTTTGGTTTGCTTGTAGATGATATCAGATCTCTGTCCCAGGAGTTTAAGGTAGCCTACATCCCTCATCCAATTTAATCCCTACAACAAAATCCTAAAGATAATTTGACTGAATGAGGAGCAATTAGCCCAAAGTTCACCCAGTGCAGTTGAATGTAGGTGATGGATTTGATTGTGTAATGACTGGGGGAGAGGAGAAAGAGAGATGTTTGATATTTCCACAACTAACCAGAGAAATAAAAGAAAGAACCTGATCTTTAGGGGCTATATCAGGGGTGAAATGCTCCCAATTCAAGATTTTCAGTTGTGATAGTTTGGGCTTGACTGGAAATTTACTAATTACTGATATATTCCTAAATTTCAGCCATTCAGAGTTTCTTCAAATTGTAAGATAAGTGACAAATAAATTTATAATAATGACTACAGGTATATCAAAGAAAAAATATGTAACATTATGCACAATAGTCAGTTTTTGCTTTAATATATATTTTTAATTAATATTTTGCAGAAAATTACAAACTATTAATTTCCAATAGAAATGCCTGAAAATTATGTAGTTATCAAAATGTCACTAATTCTTTTGGTCCTGAAATATTTCAGGGATAGCGTTTTTATCATTATAAATTCTATTTGTGCTATAAAACCACCACATTTATTAAAATTTCTAAGCAGTAAAATACCTGAAAAATGCAAGATATGTTAAGAGACATGTAGCTAGAATTCATATCTATAATGAGCTTCACATAGTGACTTTAAACTGCATCCATAATGTTTATATACCACTTTTCCAACTTCTGTTACTGCAGTATCTGATCATTTTTACTTAAGATGTGGACAGTGTCTATCAAAATAACCTTGAGTAAAAACTAATCCTTATTTGGGGATTCTTGTTTCCAAAGGTTTCTGTTCACCAGGATCCCACTACTTGTGCCGATTTCAAGACAGATTAATATGGATCCTTGTTTTAGAAAGAGGCTATGCTTACTGTTGTCTCAATATCAAGGCAAGTAGCATTAAAAGCATGCGTTGTTTTGCTGTAATTCCTTTGCATATTAGTAGAAATCACCATACTTTTTAAATGTACAAGTATATGAACTAGCTTTCCAATATAACTGAGAAGAGTTGAAAACAAAAGCTTACTTGATTCAATTAAAATAAATTTAACTTTCTATCAAGTCAAAAACAACAGCCATTTTAGCTAACTTCCATTTAAGAGATTGCTGTATTTTCTGACTACATGTACACAATACCCTGTTATTAGCTGGCACCCCGTGACAGAGATGAACCACCCAAATACGAGGTCACCAGCATTCGTGACTTCCAGTGGATGAAGGACCGGTTCCAGTACTTTGTCAAGGGGTATGGGCCAGAGTACTTCACCTGGGAACATGTGAACTCCATCCATGCTCCAGATCTTGTTCAGCCTTCCAAGACCAGTTCTCATCCTGACCGCATCAGGACTGACAGACCTGGGGGAAGGGCCCTGTGGTGAGGGATAGTGTTGTGGCCCACTAGCAGCCCGTGCAGCTGGTAGCTAATTCTGACAGTGAAGAGGCTGATGTGGTGATGTGCCAGTGGCTTGTTCAGCTGGAACCCGAGTTGGACAGTGAGGAGGCTGGAGAGGACTCAGCCAGGGCCTTCAGAACCTCCAAAAGCTCCCATCAGTGATGAGAAAGAAGAGGAGGAGCCTATTTTCAATGCATGGGCACACAGAGCTGCCAAAAGGCAGGAACCTCCTCCTCAGGAGTAAGTCTTGGGGCTAATTGGCTACTGCCCTAGCCTATTTAAGGGATGGAGATGAAGGAACCAATTTGCAGGAAACAACTTTGTTCATATTCCTTTGTGTCTTGATGCCAGAAACTTCTGATGGGCTCTTGTTCTCTCTTGGCATTTTTCCTGCAAATTGCTTCTGGGCATTTTGCCAACCATGTAAGATTGCTGTTATCTACAAGACTGTTTACTCAGAATTTAGTTATTATTCTATGGACTCGTGCTGGCTATTTATGAATTTGAATTAACAGCTGGTGTTCAGAAAAGACTGCTTTAAATTGTATTTGTGTTTGAGATTACTAAGGAAGCTCATTAGTAGTCCTTAATTAGTAAACTTAGATTTGTACAGACATTGTGTGTGCTGCATTCTTTGTGGTCCGTAGCTGGGGCAGAATAATGGGTTAATCATAGTACAAATCTAAACTCTTGCTCTGTGTTTAAATGGGAAAACAAAGAAATACAAAAGGAACATAATGTATGGCTTTTATTATGTCAAACTCGTGGCCCGTGGGCCAGATGTGTGACGCATTGGCCATATCCATGACCTGCTTAGCAAAGGGGGAAAAAGTCCCGATATGACATGTGATGCCACTGTGACAATGCGAGTTTCACACCTCTGGTTTATATGATTAGCATTGATGATCTTTTCTCCTTCCTCTTCTTCCACATTGTTTTCATTCTTCTAATTCCAGATTGTTTAGATACGCAAATCAAGAAGTGTTGTAAATAGTATTCTCCTCAATATGATGATTTGGTATGGGTCAGTAAATTGGTATGCTTTTTTCCCCTTTTAATCCAGGGTTTAGAATTGCAGGAAACCTCCTGTCATACTGCTGAAGCTCACAGAGTTGATGATATTTTTGCAATGGCCTTTGAACATCAGGAACATAATAAGCTGTTCTCCCTCAACCCTCATTTTGGAAATATTTTAACACCTTGTGCTGCTCTTCCTGTAAAACTCTACTCAGATGCCAGAAATACCTTATCGGGAATAATTGATTCCCCTGAAAATCGGAAGCAGTTGAAAGAAGACTTCATAAAAGTACTCTTATGGATGTTAATCCAGTACTGTTATAAGAAGTCAAAGACACCTAGACATCTTGAAAAGATGTCTAAACCCCAACAGGAGCACTCTTCAGTAGGACCATCTGAAATTTTAAATAAGGCAGTAGAAAGACCAGATTCATGGAAAGAAGAAGATGAACTCAGTATGGAATCTACAGACGAGTGGACTGATGATAGCAATCTCTTCGAAGATGAACCTATCAAAAAAACATTAAAAACGAATTTCCCAGTACTACAAGATGGTTCGCCAAGACCTTTCTATTCTCTTCCAGGCTCAGTAGAAATACATACCACAGATGATGAAGTACTTGAAGTAGCCAGTGTGAATAAACTCTATAAAACTGTTATTCTTGGTCTTCCTGTTCTAGATGCTGGAAAATATGGGGGAAATATGGATCCATCCCCTATTAAATTCAGTAACTTCTATTCTGAGTTGTTAAGCATTCCTGAAGAATGGAGAACTGCACCATTACCAGCTGCCAAATTCCATCAGATGAAGCAGAAGTTTCCAGTAGAGTGGTATCATTTTTTACTTGGCCAGCTAGACCTGCTTCATTTGAAAGAAAATCCTACAAATTTGCTCAAAGATCTTTTTAAAGACACTGCTCTGAAGGATTTATATGTCCAAAGTGCCTTATCCTGTTACGTTGCAATGTTTGGATTAGATGACACTATTGTTTCTCCTGGCCATATTTTCAGAGCCTACAATGGGAGCCTTCCATGGTCAGTCTGTTTGGACTGGTTAATAGGAAAACAAGAGTTATATCAATTAACACTAAAAACATTCAGGTAATTAATTTTTTCACCATGTACATGCACATATCCAAGCTAGACTCTGTTGTTTCTGTGTCATATAATATATGTGGGTATAAGGGTATATGCTTACCTTTGTAATTTATTTTGTCATGTTTATGCAGTGTATATTGAAGGTGGTGACCCTTTAAGAGCTGTATGCAACAAAATTTCATTTTAATGGATGCAGACTAGTGTACATTTAAAGTGACAAAGCTATTCTAAATCTAAGATACTAATATTCTGGATACAAATATTCTGAATATGAATATTATTCTAAGTCTTAAGATACAAATAATATTCTGGCTATTAAAAAATATGTTTTATATATATAGTCATATAAAAGCAACTCAAGTCAAATTTGTCTCTTAATGTCTTCCTGGACACAACTATGCAATTTACAGTTTCTTATTCCTAGTATTCTTGGAGGCACCCCATCCACATTCTAATCAAGATCATTCTTATCCCTGGTAAGCATCTAAGCTTAGGCAAGGCCAGCTAGATCATGCCTGCTGAAGAAATGTATATCCTACATATGATCCGGGAGCTAGATGTTTCTGAATCATGGTCTGTGAGTTGGCTATTCCTGTTCATTTATCAGAGGCCAAAGGGGTAAAGATGAGAAGGCACATCCCAAAAAGTATCCATGTATATATAGCATTTCTGTACTTATTTAATGAATTAATTTGTTTGTTTGTTTGTTTGCCGTCCCTCTCCGTAGACTCGGGGCAGCTCACAACAATAGTAGAAACAATGTACAATACAAATCTAATATTTAAAAAAACTAAAACCCCTAATTTAAAAAACATACACACAACATACCATACATAAACTATATAGGCCTGGGGAAGATATCTCAGTTCCCCCATGCCTGACGGCAGAGGTGGGTTTTAAGAAGTTTGCGAATGGCAAAGAGGGTGGGGGCAATCCTAATTTCCGGGGGGAGTTGGTTCCAGAGGGTTGGGGCCGCCACAGAGAAGGCTCTTCCCCTGGGTCCCGCCAGACGACATTGTTTAGTCGACGAGACCCGGAGAGGGCCAACTCTGTGGGACCTAACTGGTCGCTGGGATTCATGCGGCAGAAGGCGGTCCCGGAGATATTTTGGTCCAATGCCATGAAGGGCTTTATAGGTCATAACCAACACTTTGAATTGTGCCCGTAAACTGATCGGCAACCAATGCTGACTGCAGAGTGTTGGTGAAACATGGGCATTCCTGGGGAAGCCCATGATTGCTCTCGCAGCTGCATTCTGCACGATCTGAAGTTTCCGAACACTCTTCAAAGGTAGCCCCATGTAGAGAGCGTTACAGTAGTCGAACCTTGAGGTGATGAGGGCATGAATGACTCTGAGCAGTGACTCCTGGTCCAGGTAGGGCTGCAACTGGTGCACCAGGCGAACCTGGGCAAATGCCCCCCTCGCCACAGCTGAAAGATGGTTCTCTAATGTAAGCTGTGGATCTAGGAGGACACCCAAGTTGCAAACCCTCTCTGAGGGGGTCAGTAATTCCCCCCCACCAGGGTAATGGACGGACAGGTGGGTTATCCTTGGGAGGCAAAACCCAAAGCCACTCTGTCTTATCAGGGTTGAGTTTGAGTCTGTTGACACCCATCCAGACCCTAAAAGCCTCCAGGCAAGAATTTGGTTTTGCTCTATTTTATAAAACAGAAGCCTTGTGGAATGGACAGAGTAATATTTCAGGTATATCTTCTTTGTTCTACCTACAGGTAGAATAGAAAGGGACACTCTGAAAATGGTATTGCTCATTAAGTCAATAAAAGTGAATTGTGAAATGCTTCAAAAACTTCAGAATAGGAGAGGGAGCAGTATCACATGCTACAAATAGTATTGGTGAATTTTAAAAAAATGTTCTAAGGGATCAATTTTTATAATATTTTAGCGGAAGAGCTATTTCTTTGTAATGAAATCTCACTAACATGTTCCTGAAATTCTCAGTGACAAAGATTGTGGCAAGAAAATGAACTTATTGCATAGGAGTCTGTTGTTTCTTATGCACATCCACAGCTAGGAGGCAGATCATTGTGTTACATGACACTCAGTTCAATAAGTAAACATCAGCAGATGCATAGATGTGGATTGTCTCAAGTTTGCCCAGTGAAATTCAATGAAAGATTATAAAATATAACTTTTAAGTTATGTGCAAAAATCATTTGGCAATTGACTGCTTTACTCATCTACTACACAGGCTATTGCTGTCCAGACCATTTGGTTTGAAATAATGGTAGATGTATATACCTCGTGATCACTTTCACTTTGTTCCAGTGTTCAGTGAGGGAGGAATTGTTGAGATATCTTTTCAGTGTGAAATTGCTAGAAAATCATTTATGTTCAAAGCAATTTTAAATTTTGCTTTGATGTATTTAGCAAATAAGATGCCATGCCCAACCAGTTGAATAAGTATGTGCTGTCTGATAAATGCTTAATGAAAAAGTAGAGCTAAGTCAATATATTAGAAGGAAGTTAATGATCTTTAGTGAGCTTCCATATCATGCTAATGTGTTAATAATTTACAAACTTCTACACCTTCAGTTTGCTGAAGACAAATCAACAAATTTCATTGTAGCTTGGTCTGAAATTATCTGCGCTTGAAATTACTGGCCAAATAAAGATAAAACTTTATCATCATTAGACTAAAATAGGAATTCTTGGGAGGTTATGATCTTAATATTGAGAAATTGGGTTTGAATTAACTGAGGAGTAGGTTGGAGGCTGTATGACTGCCTTCATAATGCTTGGAATGTATGCTTCAAAACATATACCAATATGATAAGAGATATTATCCGTCACATTGATAAGTTATCTATCAGGTTGATAGCTAAACCTAGTACTGTAGGTCTGCCAACCATTTATATATTATAGAGGCTATTCTCCAGATATATCTCTAGAGTTATTCTCATTTTTTTCATTATATATTCCTGTGTGTTGTGTGTTTATCAGATATACAGTGAAGCTTATGGTTGATAAAGCAAGCCTGGGTCCAGTTGAAGACTTTCAAGAGCTGCTAAACTATCTTGAAGAATATGAAAATGACTGGTACATTGGTTTGGTATCCGAAAAGGAATGGCCACAAGCTGTTTTACAAGAAACACCGTATCTTTTTTCTTTGGGGCATGACCCAAATATGGTAAGAGATTTCTGACTTTTAAGTGGATTTTTCACTAATATGCCACTTATTCCATTCTTGAATTTAATGGCAATATTTACATGTTTTCTATTTTTGTTTGTCAAGCTGGTGTTGTGATGCTAGCCTTCGTATTAGTATAACTCAAAGAGGTTTTCAGGAATGGGTGGCACAATTTATTAATGAATGTTTCAATTATGGATTTAGATGGTAAAGCTAGGTATCAGTGAAGGACTTGCTTCTGGAAAAGTCTGCAAATAATTAATTTATTAATATCAGTTCCTTAACAAAATAACTTAAGACCAGTTTCATTAAAAATTTACCTAGTAATTAAGATATCCAGCGCTGATTGTGACATTCCTTCCAGTGAAATCCTGTTAGAAAAAAGTTGTACTTTTGTGTCACTTCCAAACTTCAGAATTTGCCTTTGCCATTGATATCTACTTGCTTTGATTTCAGAAAATGTTAGTTATGTTTTAGATGTCTTTTTAGGCTTTAAGGTTTCATTGTATGAATATTGTCCAGTTAATTCCTGTACTTAAACTTTAAAAAAAAAGAGATGCACAATTTCTTTCTTGGCTAGACTTTATATTTTGGAGGGCTGTTTTCTTAAACAAAAACAAAATGTGGATTATGACGTACAGGTAGTTCTTTAATGATAATTTTGACTGGAATATCCATCACTAAGCAAAGTAGTCAAGGGATTCACTCTTGATTTTATGACAATTTTGCCAAAGTTGTGAAATGCGTCACAGTTCACTTTGTCCCTGGGGAAGGTTGCAAATTACATCATGCAACCTCAGAATACTGCAATCATCGTAAATACATGCCAGTTGACTTGAACTTTGATTATATGGCCATGTTGCAATGGTTGTAAGTGTGAAGACTGCTCATAAGTCACTTTCTTCAGCATCATTGTAACTTTGAACCATTTAATGATTGTAAATGGAGGACTACCTGTACTAAAATGGATTATAGATGTGTAATAGGATCGTGCTCTAGCCATGTTTTAATATTACCCCCCTATCATAATTAAAATTACAATTTGATAACCATTTTTAGAGATCTTGTAGAGGCTCCCATTTCTGTGTGGGGCCTGGCGCCTCAAGCTGATCATCTCTGTGATAAAAGGACTGTAGCAGTGGTTTGATAGCAAACAATAAAATGACTGACATAGACAGAAGGTGTGTGTCCAAAGAAAAAAAAGCAAAACAAAACTTGAAAGAATTAACACAAAATCTTACAGAGGCTCCTTAGCTTCCCTACTGAAGGCCTGGACAATACCCAGTTTTAGTGCCTTTCAGAACCTCATCAGGGTAAGAGCCATGCAGATTTCCAAGGGGATGCTATACAGGTAGTCTTTAGCTTAAGACCATAATTGAGCCCATAATTTATGTTTCTAAGTGAATTTTACCTCATTCTACGACTTCTTGCCACATTTGTTAAGTGAAACACTGCTGCTGTTAGTAACACAGTTTTTAAGTGAATCTGGCTTCCCCATTGCTTTTGCTTGTCAAAAGGTGACATAGGGACACGCAATAGTCATAAATATGAACCAAGCATGTGAATTTTTATCACATGATCATGGGGATGGTGCAACGATCATGTATGAAAAATGGTCATGTCACTTTTTTCAATGCTGTTGTAACTTTGAATGGTCACTAAGAAAACTGTTGTAAGTCAAGGACTACCTTGTACCAGAGGTACCATGATCTAGAAAACACATCCAAGGTGTCATTAGATGATTTTTTAAAAAAATACAAGCATCAACGGAGTCTGCTGAGTTGTACTGGGTAGAATTCAGGGTCTTCCATTAACCCATACATTAAAAGGAAAGCAACTTAAATTGGTTATGTTTTCTGTGGCTCTAGAGCAGTGATGGCGAACCTATGGTATGGGTGCCAAAGGTGGCATGCGGAGCCATATCTGCTGGCACGCAAGCCGTTGCCCTAGCACAGCTGCAACATGCATGCGTTTGCCGGCCAGCTGATTTTCCCCCCCCCAGCTCTGGGAGGGTGTTTTTTGCTTCCAGAGAGCCTCCGGGGGGATAAGGGAGAGTGTTTTTACCCTCTCTTGGCTACAGGGAAGCCTTTGGAGCCTGGGAAGGGTGAAACACAAGCCACCTGGGCCCACCAGAAGTTGGCAAACAGGCTGTTTCCAGCCTCCAGAGGGTCTCTAAGGGGTGGGGGAAGCTGTTTTTGCCCTCCCAAGGCATTGAATTATGGATGTGGGCATTCACGCATGCGTGATAGTGTGCACACACGCTCTTTTGGCACCCGAGGAAAAAAAGGTTCGCCATCACTACTCTAGACCAACCATATCTTGATCTAGATACTTCACAGTATCCATGGCCCGGATTCTTCTAATTGAAGAAAAAATAAAATCTGACTTCTCTGCAGTGTTCAAAGACAAGGCAACTTTTTGTCCTTATCTTTATTTTCCAGGGAGTTTATACTGGCAGGATACTCACGCTTCAGGAATTCCTAGTACAAGTGGGAAAACTGAACGACGAAGCTGTCAGAGGACAGTGGGGGAACCTCTCTTGGGAGCTCCTATATGCCACAAACGATGATGAGGAACGCTATAGCATCCAAGCGCACCCCGTACTCCTGCGGAACCTGACCATACAAGCAGCAGATCCTCCCCTTGGCTATCCTGTTTATTCCTCCGAACCTCTTCATCTGACTTTCTTGTAGTTCCCAGAATGAAGGCACTCCCTTCCTTCACTGACAATTGGGTGGAACGGGGGCACTTCTTTGGAGGGATTTTGAGTACATGCCTTCCAGCATCGGGTGACAATGAGATAAAACTTAATGCAGGCAATAAGATAATTATGCATTTTAATGTTGTATATTGTATACATTTTTATATAAAATCCCCCAAATCATTACCAATACTGTATTGACAAGTACTTTCCACAGGGGTACAAGTTTATATACCTTAAACCATAGATAAGTATTTTACTATAAGACGGAGTCTATACATGTTATTGTTATAGCATAAGTTTATTTTTTTTATTTGCAAAATCATAACATTTGTATTATGGGGAAAGGGATACTTTGAAAAATATCTAATAGCTGTTCAATTTGAAAAAAAAACCACATTGGTTAAGAATTACAAATTGAATATTAATGGAAAGAAATATCCTGGTTCAATAGAAGTTTCCAGCATCATTGGGCAACCACAAACTTTTAACCATGCTCCTACTTAGAAACAAATTCTGCCTAATGAGGTAAAAAGTTGTGAGCTTATACAAAAAAACAGAAAGTCAAGTCACAGTCGGAAACAAATATACTACCTGACAGATCAGCCATGAAGTTTGGGGTTGTCAGGTGCCTGACCAAGCAGATTTCCTATCATAAGGCTATACTGCTTGCAGGACAGGTACTGCAAAATCTGTATTTAGTGTCTTGTCACAGTGACAAAGTATTCTGTTCATCTGCAATTGATAGAACTGTAAATCATACAGTGTAACTCCAAGATTCAAACCCAGCTTTTTAGTACTTCATTGTTGAGTTGGAAATAGCAGATAGAAGTTTTAATTCTCCCAAGTTATGAAGCTTATCTTATGAAAAATTGAAATGAAGCACATTTTTGAGATTTACTAAAGTAAAGTATTATCAAAAGTATGGCTTTCACATATTATAAAAACCTATTTACTAAGAGAGCAGAATCATCATTGTGGTTGACCCAGAATGTGTCTGGATCTTGTTTGGGTCCCTTTGCCTTTCATTTTGCTATTCCCTGTCCCTGTCTTGACTGGTGCCAAAAATGTTGCTGTTTTTGCATTTTGAAAGAGAGGTTTTTAATTGGCTAAAATAAGCACTTTAAGCACTGCAGAAGCTTAAGGCACCCATGGAACTCCTGAAAATGGATCCTGGCCAATTCACTTTAGAAATACAGTCCCTGACATACTATGAAACGTTTGTGTGGGTCTGAAACCAATGAAAGTTGCACATTCCTGCAGTAGGTCATGGGTTGGGAGAAAGACAGATTTGAATCATCATCATCTTGATATATATGTTGAAAAGCCAACAAGTGAATGAGCTTTCTTTGGGTAGCCATCTCATGCTGCAAAGCTAGAAGCTTTATACGGGTACATCTGTCTTGCATATTTTTGCCAAAGTGTTTGCAAAAGAAAACCATAAACTGTTCAAGCAGAGGTTCCTCTGTCTTCCTTATGCTGGTTCATGTTCAAAGGACTGCTCAGCTGCTCCTTTTCCTTATGAAGTCTTTTTGTAATAAGAAGCATCAGCATCCTGTAAGAAACAATACAATTAGCCAAGACCAGTCAAATAAAGTCAAATTGGAATGCTTCGATCGCATGCATATAATATGTATGCAGAAGTCAGAAAAAGCAAAAAATATGTTTTACTAGCATACAATTCCCACTCAGCTATTCATTTTAAAACCATGATAACATATAATCCATACTAAACTAATGAGGTTTAGCTAATGATCCAATACACCTAGGACCACATTTTTTAAACATTTGAATATGTAATCTTGAATCTGAAGCATTTCATTAAATAATTTGTGTCTGGAATTAAAGCATGCTAAAAATGCTGTGGTGGAAGAATCACATCTGGTTTTAATGGCCTATTTGACGCGATAAGCTATGGACTTGGAAAATTTCTGGAATATACACTGAGGCAACTAAAAAACCCAAAACTAGGTTTGTCTCGATTCTGCAATTGTATTATAGAAAGCATTCAGATAACCACCACCTGTTTACATCAGAAAGTGGTAATATTTTCCTTTAAACTTTGAAATGCCTCCCAGTAGAGCTGAGAGGGGGGGGAATCACTGAGAGTTGGGCAAATTTTAATAAATAACTTCTGGCTGACTGTTCAACAAACCATAATAATAATTTTAGTTCTTGGGAAGAACTCAGTACAAATAATGGGAAGACTGATGATTTGACCTGTAACAGAGCTCCTGATTATATTCTCCTGCCTCTCATCCATAGTGGAAAGAAAAGTGAAACTTCACCACTACAGTGGTACCTCTACCTAAGAACGCCTATACTTAAGAACTTTTCTAGATAAGAACTGGGTGTTCAAGATTTTTTTTGCTTCTTCTTAAGAACCATTTTCTACTTAAGAACCCGAGCCCGGAAAAATTTCCCAGGAAATTTGAGAGCGGCACAAAGGCCCGGCCAGTTTCCTGCCATTCCCCCTGGGTTCCTCTCTCTGGCGCAGTGTATGGGAGGCGCGTGCTCCTCGCCGCCTCAGAGTCCCTCTTTTTTTTTAAGCCTTAAAGTTTTGGATTTTTTTGATTCCTCTCACCTCACCTTCCTTCAGCAGCGAGTGTCCTTCTCCTCTTCTTCCTCCTCCTCCTCCCACCCAAATTCCAAGCTTTTATTTCTTTCCCAATGGGTTTGCATGCATTATTTATTTTTACATTGTTTCCTATGGGAAAAAATTCTACTTAAGAACCTGGTCACAGAACGAATTAAGTTCTTAAGTAGAGATACCACTATACTGGGAAGTTGGGAAATCTCCGGCTCCATAATAGATCATCAAAGTATGGTCTGTTCTCTCTTGCATTCTACCCCACGAACCCTCAACTATTCCAAAAATTAGATTAACTGGATCCCAGTCCCAAGCATTGTTAAAAATGCAGTGCTCTGTATGTTGGGCAGGGCCCAGTGCGTTCATACAGTAATAGGAGTTGTATATATCTGAACTTCAACCTCTGAGAAAACCAAAGTTCTGGACCTGGAACAAAAGGCCATGATCTGGAATATACACAAAAACAAATGATGCATAGAGCTTTCAGATTGTGTACCTAATATTCAAAGTGGGAACCTTTGTGCTTGGCTTCCCTTTAATGTCCAGCCCAAAGCAAACAGGCAGGTACATTATATCATGCAGTTATTGGAATTGCAGGAACAAACAGTAATATGAACAAAAAGAGAGATGGAATTTAAAAATCAAGGTGGCAGAAACACCTGCAATTAAAGTGCATAGCTTTTAGTTGGGTGTCCATGCTAAAAAATAGAACTGGAGTCACCCCTAAATCTGGAGACATATTTGGCATTTTGCACAACATGCTACTTTCTCAGATCAATCAACTTAGTAGGTTTAAATGATACCAGGATAGGAAAAAATACTCTATTTGAAGAACATACCAGTCCACTCTTGAAGTTCTCTATCCGCTTCTTTCCCAGGCGGCTCAATAGCCACCATGCCCAAGTGGGCGCATACTGCCACATGTAACATGCTGCCAAGTAGGGCTGGTCACTGATCCAGGCTTCCTTCACATCATTAGCCATGCTAACCAGGGTTAAGCGAACACAGCGTTGAGTTGTCATTTTGTGAGATTGGTCCCCAACGCTTTCATTAACCTGGCAATGGGGTGAGTACACAATAGAATATGAGACAAAATCAGAATGTGCTACAAGTGTGTCTCACTAGGCAAATTAATCTCTCTGCCCCTCCTTAAAAAAATAGCTGCTTGACATTAAAGAACATCTAATGAAGATGATCTCCTCCGCTTTGCCATCATAAGGAAAAAAACAAAAACTCCAAATCAGAACAGGAACAACAAAATTTCAAGTTGCACATTAGGAGTAGATATACTGTGCATCATTAAATGACATAGGCACCCCTTTCCTATTAAACAGCATTTGACAGTGCAGAAAACAAAAGTCTTAGCAAATAATTGCAAACGCAACTTAGGGGCCCAGACTTGGCCTATCTTGCACTGTCATCACGGAACAAGGCAATAATTAACTAAAACAGATTTTATTTCTTTACATTCTTAACTCTATCAGTCCAGAGTTCATTGCCCTTTAAGTAATTTCAATCAGTTTGGTCTAATGCGGGGGTATTATAACTCCAGGCCCGCGGGCTGGATCCGGCCTTCATGGTGCTTAGATCTGGCCCATGGGCCCACCCTGGTAAACAGCAGACCACCTTTGGTGCCTCTTCCAACAAAAATGGAGTTCAGGAAGGCCTTGCACGGCAGATCCCTCCTAGGTTCTGTTTTCAGTTTTGGTGGATTCCAGCAGCCCTCTGCCAGTGAAAACGGAGCCTGGGAGAGTCGCATGCAGGCCTCATAGGCTGTTTTCACTGGTAGAGGGCTTCAGGAGGCCGTTGCAGCCGAAAATGGAGACGATGAGTGACGTTGAGCTTGTCGTGCCCACCCTGGCCACGGCCCCCGAAGTCAAACGCAACCCTGATGAGCCCTCAATGAAATTGAGTTTGACACCTCTAGTGAAATTGGGTTATGGCCCCAATCAAGAAACCAGGAGACTGAGAGCTCTAGTCCGATTTTCGACATGAAAGGCAGCCTGGTGATCTTGGGCCAGTCATTCTTTTAGCCTAATTCTCTTTACCGGGCCGTTATGGGGAAAAATAAGAGGAGGAAGAGGAAGGACCGTTAGGTATTTTCACCACCTTGAGTTATTTGTAATAATAATGAAGGTGAGATAATAAATTCCTACCTTTGAAATTTCTTCGGTAAAGACATTTTGGATGATCTGTGATTGGACAGGCCCTGGACAGATATTGATTATACTTATCTCAGGATAATCAACAAGCTCAGGCCGAAGAGAGTTAAAGAAGCCCTAAGAAAGAAAAGCAGTAACTTTATTAGAAGGGTCTCCACAACCACAGAATAAACTATCATGTGCCTCAAAGAATGTAACTGCATACAGATGCAATTATAAACACAACCTCCCATGTTGCAAAGTTTTTGTTATCTAGTTTCACGTTTTCAGTAAGGAATCCACAATAAAATTTAAGGTGAATTGTTATATAAGCTTATCTCTGTTTTACGTATTTAGCTTCTCAATTTTCTTCCTTTTATCTATTTTATTCGCTGGATAATGTTGTGGTTCCGTCTGAGGCCCCTCCGGGAACGGCTGACCTTCTGTCGGTTTCCAGCTCAGAGGGAGAGGCTGAGGAACAGGAGGTGCAGACAGACGAGGAGGAGGAATCCCAGGCTGAAGAAGAGGGAGGACAGCCAGAGTCCCACCAGGGGGAGCTCTCCCCAGCAAGCAGCCTGGATTCCTTAGAGGAAAGTGCACAAGCCATAATTGATCTGCGACAACGGAGAGCTACTCAGAGACGGAATCAATTGGCTAAATACTTTCAGCATTAAAGTGGCAACAGCTGGGTTTGGGTGTGGTGCTCTTGGGAAAGGCTAAAAGGCAGACCCACCCTTCCTGGCTTGTGGAGTTTTATCTTTGAGAGTCGTGGGACCTGACTGTGAACTTTGGCGTCTTGGAATCCTGGTTTGTGCCTTTGACTATTGAAACCTTGGGGGTGTGTGCCAGCAAGAAGCTTGCTGTATTGTCTGGACATCAGGACCCTGCTGTACCGTATTATATCCTGTCTGTTGGGAAGGTTTTCCTCTGTGTTTATTTTTTCCAGTTATAAAATACTTTTGGCTTTTACCAGAGTGTCTGGCTGTTTTTTCCAGTTGGTGTTGAGGTCTGGGGGAACCCAGACAGAACAGATAATGACTGTGCTAAAATTGATCTACACATTAAAAAAACCATGTACTTTTCTGAACCCCATGCTGTAGATCTTGATACCAAGTACCAATATTACCCAAGCTAGAAAAAAAAACATAAGGGAGGGACCCAGGTTTGATGTAGGGTTACCATCCAGGTATCCACTAGCAAAACAAAGACCATTTTCTGTACTTCTTTGCTGGTATCTCATAGTCACTCAACTCAGTTGCAACTCAGGTATAGCAACCTCAATTCAGGAACCACCAGTTGCTAATTGTTACAGAAACTCACATTATTACAGTTGCTGGTCAAATTTAATTGAGACAGAAACATAACTGCTGTTGCTTGGTAGTTTGTACTTAGTACTTCAATCTACACAGCCCAGCATTTTTAAAATATGTGTAGTATCTATACTGGATTTCTGACATAGATAACCATATGCTAGAGTTATGCTGTCAGATGCCTTACAGGCATCCTGCCATAAAAAGGGAGGGGGAGGATTGTTAGTACTATGTACATAACTAGTTGGGTCTGGCAATATATAACACAAACCAATAATGTATGTTTACATGTAATAGAATACTATTGCTTTAAGAGCCAGTCTTACGGATTGCCATAAGAGGGAGCTAGAAGCGTGATTCACTCTCTCTCTCTGCTATTCTCTGCTAGTTTGTCTTTGTGAATTATGCTGTAGAACTGTGTGTTCAAATGATGGTTTAATGTATTTGTAAGCTGAACAAGTACAGTGGTACCTCGTGATACGAACTCCTCGTGATACGAACACTTCGAGATACGAACCCGGGGTTCAGAAAATTTTTGCCTCTTCTTACTAACTTATTTCACCTTACGAACCCACCGCAGATTGCAAAATGGCGCTCCACTGAGTGCCGCCGCCCGGCTGTCACCTTTTAAAACAGCCGGGGGGCTTCTCGGCGTTCTCCCGAACCCAAACCCAAACTTTTCGGGTTCGGGAGGCCGCCGAGAAGCGCCGCCGCCCGTCACCTTCTTGAACAGCAGGGGGGCTTCTCGGCGTTCTCCCAAACCCGAAAGTTCGGGTTCGGGAGGCCACCGAGAAGCGCCCGGCTGTTTCAGAAGGTTACAGCTGGGCGGCGCTGCTCAGCGGAGCACCGTTTTTGCGATCGGCGGTGGCGTTTTCAGCCGATCTGGAGGCTGGAAAGGAGGCAGGGAATCCCAATAGGGAATTCCATGGGTGGAGCTTTGATGTCACGAAAACGTCCTTCCTGGAGGCCACGTTTCGGCCGACCAGGAAGGACATCTTCGTGACGTCAAAGCTCTGCCCATGGAATTCCCTATTGGGATTCCCCACCTCCTTTCCAGCCTCCAGATCGGCCGAAAACGACGACGACGATCGCAAAAATGGCACTCTGCCGAGTGGCGCCGCCCAGCTGCAACCTTCTGAAACAGTCGGGCGCTTCTCGGCGACCTCCGGAACCCGAACCCGAACCCCCGGGTTTGGGAGAATGCCAAGAAGCCCCACCCGGCTGTTTAAGAAAGTGACAGGTGGACAGCGGTGCTTCTTGGCGGCCTCCCGAACCCAAAAGGTTCGGGTTCGGGAGAACGCCGAGAAACCCCCTGGCTGTTTTAAAAGGTGACAGCCGGGCGGCGGCGCCCAGCAGAGCGCCATTTTGGGATTTCCCCCCCCCCCTTGCACGCATTAATCGCTTTTACATTGTTTGCATTGGGAAACATTGTTTCGTGTTACGAACCTTTCGCCTTACGAACCTCCTTCCGGAACCAATTAGGTTCGTAAGACGAGGTATTACTGTACAGTGATCTCTCGATTAGCGCGGGGGTTACGTTCCAAGACCTCCCGCGCTAATCGATTTCCGCGTTATAGTGGTGCGGAAGTAAAAAACACCATCTACGCATGCGCGCCATTTTTTTCATGGCCGCACATGCGCAGATGGTGGAGTTTGCGTGTGGGCGGCGGGGAAGACCAAGGGAAGGTTCCTTCAGCCGCCCAACAGCTGATCTGCTCCGCAGCGCGGAAGCAGCGAGGAGCCGAAGATGGGGTAAAGGCAAAGGGGAAACCCCATCTTCGGCTCCTCGCTGCTGCCGCGCTGCGGAGCGGATCAGGTGTTGGGCGGCTGAAGGAACCTTCCCTTGGTCTTCCCGCCGCCCAGGCAAAGGGGAAACCCCAAGATCGCTTGCCGCTTGCCGTATTGCAGCTTGGAGCCTTGCTTCGCCTCCTTCGCTGCAATACGGCAAGCGGCAAGCGATCTTGGGGTTTCCCCTTTGCCTGGGCGGCGCTGGGGCCATGCGGAGCCGCTCATCTAGGGGGGCATGGACCGGCAAGGTGCCCTCCGCTCTCTCTCTTTCTCTCCCTGTTACCGGTGTGGTATAAGAGAGAGAAAGAGAGAGAAAGGAGGGCGACTTGCCAGTCCACGCCCCCCTGGATGAACAGCTTCGCATGGCCCCAGCGCCGGACTCCGCTGTTGCCTCCGCCCCCATTCGGCTCTGCAGCTGAGAGGCCTTCCCGGCAGAGCCCTCCCCAACAGCTCCCGCCGCCAGCGCAAAAAAGAAAAGAAAAAAAAATCCCCAAAAGAGGCAGGCACAAAGCGGGGGCACAAGGGGAGCTGCCCAGCAGAGGTTGCTTTTTTTCTTCTCGTGGGCAAGTGGAGAGGGGGAGAGAGAAGGGAGGAAGAGAGTGTGAGAGAGGAAGAAAGAGAGAGAGAAATGATAGAAAAAAGGGGAGAAAAAAAGAGAAATGAGAAAATGATTGAAGCATAGTGACAGGAAAGAAAGAGAAAGAGACAGAGAAGTGACTCTTGGTGATGACGTATGACGTCATCGGGTGGGAAAATCTGTGGTATAGCAAAAAAACCGTGGAGTATTTTTTAATTAATATTTTGTGAAAAACCGTGTTGTAGCGTTTCGCACTAATCGAGACCGTGCTAATCGAGGGATCACTGTATATGTATAGAGAGTTATTGACTGATGTAGTTGTGTATAACTAGGATTGTTCTTCACTAAGATATTTGCCAAAGTAATAATATTTTATATACTGAATGTATCTGGATTGTACTGTATTACTAAATTATTACTAGTATGTCTGGACTATCAGCTGCAAAACCTCGTTTCCTCTGTGTATGTGTATCTTTGACTATGAAAAGATTACTGTGCACACTCCTTAACACTTAACAAGGATGAAACCCCCTTTGCTTTAACCAAATGGAGTCAAAGGCTTTTATTTCCTAAGAGATCAGATCGAGACAGATCTGACATACTGTTTCTATACAAAAACAAACAAATGAACCAGCTTTGGTATGTATTTGAATTTCATAATATGAACAACTGACCAGATATATTGATCAAGGCAGTATACTATATTGTTATTCATTAACCTACAGAACTAATATGAACTGCCCATATATATATATATTAATAATAATAATAATTATTATTATTATGTCAATACAACACAGCAAACGAGATCACTATGCTGGATTTCGTATTTCATCACCAGTCGGGCGCTTCCCAAGCACATAGGACTGCATGATGTAGCGGCGAATTATGTTTGCCGATCCCAGTAAAGCGGCCTTTTGCAATTGAAAGATGGAGATTTTGTCAATTCCCATGGTTTTCAAATGTCCACTAAGATCCTTTGGCAACTGCGCCCAGCATGCCAAGTACCACTGGGATCACTTTCACTGGCTTATGCCAGAGTCGTTGCAGCTCGATTTTTAGATCTTCATATTTCACTAATTTCTCTAGCTGCTTCTTCTCAATTCTGCTGTCACCTGGGATTGCGATGTCGATGATCCATACTTTCTTTTTCTCCACAATCAGGATGTCTGGTGTGTTATGTTTCAGAATTTGGTCAGTCGGAAGTCGGAAGTCCCACAGTAATTTTGCTTGCTCATTTTCAACCACTTTTTCGGGCTTATGATCCCACCAGTTCTTTGCCACTGGTAAATGGTAGTTCCGGCACAAGTTCCAGTGGATCATCTGGGCCACAGCATCATGTCTATGCTTGTAGTCAGTCTGTGCAATCTTTTTGCAGCAGCTGAGTATGTGATTGATTGTTTCATCTTTTTCTTTACAGAGTCTGCACTTTGGATCGTCTGTTGATTTTTCATAGAAACATAGAAGTCTGGCGGCAGAAAAAGACCTCATGGTCCATCTAGTCGGCCCTTATACTATTTTCTTAGGCTGGATATATGTTTATCCCAGGCATGTTTAAATTCAGTTACTGTGGATTTATCTACCACGTCTGCTGGAAGTTTGTTCCAAGCATCTACTATTCTTTCAGTAAAATAATATTTTCTCATGTTGCTTTTGATCTTTCCCCCAACTAACTTCAGATTGTGTCCCCTTGTTCTTGTGTTCACTTTCCTATTAAAAACACTTCCCTCCTGGACCTTATTTAACCCTTTAATATATTTAAAAGTTTCGATCATGTCCCCCCTTTTCCTTCTGTCCTCCAGACTATACAGATTGAGTTCATTAAGTCTTTCCTGATACGTTTTATGCTTAAGACCTTCCACCATTCTTGTAGCCCGTCTTTGGACCCGTTCAATTTTGTCAATATCTTTTTGTAGGTGAGGTCTCCAGAACTGAACACAGTATTCCAAATGTGGTCTCACCAGCATTCTATATAGCGGGATCATAATCTCCCTCTTCCTGCTTGTTATACCTCTAGCTATGCAGCCAAGCATCCTGCTTTCTTTCCCTACCGCCTGACTGCACTGTTCACCCATTTTGAGTCTGTCAGAAATCACTACCCCTAAATCCTTTTCTTCTGAAGTATTTGCTAACACAGAACTGCCAATACAATACTCAGATTGAGGATTCCTTTTCCCCAAGTGTGTTATTTTACATTTGGAAACATTAAACTGCAGTTTCCATTGCTTTGACCATTTATCTAGTAAAGCTAAATCATTTACCATATTACAGACGCCTCCAGGAATATCAACTCTATTGCACACTTTAGAGTCATCGACAAATAGGCAAACCTTCCCTACCAAACCTTCCCCTATGTCACTCACAAACATATTAAAAAGAATAGGACCCAGAAGAGACCCTTGTGGCACACCGCTTGTAACCTGACTCTGCTCAGAATACTCGCCATTAAAAATAACTCTCTAATGTCTACGCTTCAGCCAGCTGCAAATCCATTGAACTATCCAGGGATTAAGTCCAATCTTCACTAATTTATCTATCAGCTCTTTATGTGGAACCGTATCAAAGGCTTTGCTGAAGTCCAGGTAGGCAATATCCACGGCACCACCTTCATCCAACACCTTTGTGACATAGTCAAAGAAATCAATGAGATTAGTCTGACATGATTTGCCTTCAGTAAAGCCATGCTGATTCTGGCTTTGACAGCATTTGTTGTAATGGCCTGTTCCTGTGCCGCCAGTATTACCGTAGTCCTTCTGTCTCCTTTTTGAGTGTATTATTATTATTATTACTATTATTACTATTATTGCTATTATTACTATTATTATTATTATTATTTTTTATTGGGTTTATATGCCGCCCCTCTCCGAGGACTTGGAGCGGCTTACAGCCTGTAAAAAAGACAATACAAAATCTGAAATCCAATATTAAACTAAAACTAACAATGTAAAACCCCAATTTAATTTTAAAAAACCTCTCTTATTTTAGCCAAATTTTTGTGGCCTAGCAAGTACTTATTATTAGTACAGGGCCTTTCAAACATCAACAAGTTCGCTACATAATTCTAAAACATAACCTTCCTTCCTGGCATCCTGCAAATATCAAGGAATTGCAATTTTGCAAATGCAAGCTGGGAGACTTTGGGGAGTTGCATTCCCACAACACCTCACTTGAGCCAAAGCAGCTGGAAAAAGAGACTTACCTGTAAAGCATGTTTGCTGGCACAATACCCAGTTGCTAAAGGAGCCCCCATGATACCCATGACGCTGCTCATGGTGACAATCTTTCCCTGTTTCCTCTGGATCATGTGGTCCAGGACAGATTTAGTTAAGGAGATCGTGCCCAGATAGTTGAGCTCCATTATAGCGTTGTAAACATTAACACTTGTATCTACAAAAAGAGAACGCTGAGAACGTCCACCGTTGTTCACCAAAATGTCAATCTTTTGTAAGAAAGGAAATAAAGGAGAAATTAGTTCTACTATGGCTGCTGGTCAACATCAAGAACTGAAGTCACTATAGATTCAGAACGCAGGTAGACCTCATTCATTCATTCATTCATTCATTCATTCATTCATTCATTCATTCGATTTTTATGCTGCCCTTCTCCTTAGACTCAGGGCGGCTTACAACATGTTAGCAATGGCACTTTTTAACAGAGCCAGCCTATTGCCCCCACAATCCGGGTCCTCATTTTACCCACCTCAGAAGGATGGAAGGCTGAGTCAACCTTGAGCCGGTGATGAGATTTGAACCGCTGACCTACAGATCTACAGTCAGCTTCAGTAGTCTGCAGTACAGCACTCTACCTGCTGCGCCACTCCGGCTCTTAACTCTCCCTGTTTGAATTTCTGAAGCATCATCTCATAATGCGCTTTCGACATCATCGTCTGGGATATATTATAGGGCTTTTTGCCTATATCTGCATATTCATGCTCCCTCTTGGCTACACTGAATCCTGGCATTCCACATAAAAGCAAATGTTCCTGCAATGCCAGATTTCATCCCAATATACATTTCCACAAAGACATGGGTCTTTGTGGTTTCTTACTGCTGCTACCAGTGTGGTGTGTGCGCAGCTTCGGGTCGCTGGTATGAGCACGTGTGCGTCCCCGTGAGATTTTGCTTCTGCACATGTGTGGAAATAAAATCTTGCAAGAGGACGTGCACACATGCAAGATTTAGGTGATTTTTTTTTGCTTCCGCGCATGCGCCGAAGCAAAGCATTACTGAAACATCTCTCTTCTGCACATGCACAGAAGCAAAATCTCGCTGGGACGTGTGCATGTATACACCAAAGGCTTGGAACTTCATGCGCAGCTCCATTTGCACTACTGGTACGCAGAGTGGCGCATACCGGGTAGCAACCTGATACTGGTCTTACCCTGCTCTGCTCGCCGCTCTCTTTCTCTCTCTCTCCCTCCCTCCTTCTCCCTTTAAATCAGAGCTTCTCAAATAATGGGGCGGGGCTCCCTGGGGGGGTGGAGCTATTCCATGGGGGTGGGGCGCCTGTGATCCCAGAGAACAAGCATGGTCCCTCTTGATCGATTTCCCCAGACAGGAAGTGTTTTCCCAGTTGCACACTGATCTGAGCCAGGAAGAGAAGGCGGCCAGGTGGGACGGAGCGGCTGAGTGGGTTCTTCTCAGTGGGCACCACGGTAGCCATGAACGGTGTGGCAAACCTGTTGCTGGACAAGGAGGAGCATCCTCTGCAGCTGGGCGAAAGCTTTGAACAGCACCCTAGAGCAGTGATGGCAAACCTATGGCACGGGTGCCCCAGGTGGCACGCAGAGCCATATGTTCCGGCACGCGAGCCATTGTCCTAGCTCAACTCCAGAACACGTGTGCATTGGCCAGCTGATTTTTAGCTCACACAGAGGCTCTTGGAGGGAATTTTTGGCTTTCGGAGGGCCTCTAGGGAGATGGGGGGGCATTTTTGCCCTCCCCAGGCTCCAGGGAAGCCTCTGGAGCCTGGGGAGGGTGAAAATGGGCCTACTGGGCACACCAGAAGTTGGGAAACGGTCTGTTTCTGGCCTCTAGAGGACCTCCGGGGGAGCAGGGTAGGCAATTTTTGCCCTCCCCAGGCTTTGAATTATGGGTGTGGGCACTTGCGCTAGTGTGTGTGCATGTGTTTTTGGCACCCCAGGGAAAAAATGGTTCGCCATCACTGCCCTAGAGCCTTCTTCCACACCATTTGCTGAGTGCCCGGCAGAGGTGGAACTTATGGGCCAGGCCGGCGACTCCAAAACATCAGCTTGATTAAGCTGACCATGTCAAAAGAAGGTCCTAACCATGGTAGCCTTTGCCTGCCGAACCGAAAACAGGCTCTACTGAGTACAGTGTCACAATTCAAAGTGTTGGTCATGACCTTTAAAGCCCTACATGGCATTGGACCAGATTACCTCCAGAACCGCCTGCTACTGCATGAATCCCAGCGACCGATAAGGTCCCACAGAGTTGGCCTTCTCCGGGTCCTGTTGACTAAACAATGTTGTTTGGCAGGCCCCAAGGGAAGAGCCTTCTCTGTGGCGGCCCCGGCCCTCTGGAACCAACTCCGCCCGGAGATTAGAATTGCCCCCACCCTCCCTGTCTTTCGTAAACTACTCAAGAGTTATTTATACCGCCAGGCATGGGGGAGTTGAGATATTCCTTCCCCCTAGGCCATTACAAGTTATGCATGGTATGTTTGTGTGTATGTTTGGTTTTTATAAATAAGGGTTTTTAGCTGTTTTATTATTGGATTGTCACATGCTGTTTTTATCGTTGTTGTTAGCCGCCCCGAGTCTACGGAGAGGGGCGGCATACAAATCCAATTAATAATAATAATAATAATAATAATAATAATAATAATTATTATTATTATTATTATTATTATTATTATTATTATTATTATTACTCCCAGGTAAGAGAGTAGAGCAGCCTTCCCCAGCCAATAGTTTGCTTGCAGCTTATAATAAGTAAAATAATAAATATTAACACTAACATTCCATTGGGGCCCAGATCAGAGAGTTTGAGTGGCGCAAAATGTTTACTTCTTCCTAGGTGGGGTGTAACAGAAAATAATTGAGAAGCACTGCTCTAAATGAAACTTACCCTCCCAAAGTGCTGAAGGACTGTCTTAGTGGCAGACTCATGGAATCCCCTGTCAGTCAAATCAAGTGGCAAAATGAGGATATCTTTATCGCTTAGGCTGCTGATCTCTAAAGGGAAAATGATAAAAACAAAATGTCTTGCAGAATCAATGTATCTTCCCTCCATCCCACCCCGTAAACACAATTCAACATGCAGAAAGGGACACCCAAAGTTCTCTTCTCCCTCCCTCCTGTTTGACTTTCAATTTTTCTGAACCTTCATGATTTGATGGGCATCATTTGGCCAGTTAGTGCTTCTTTGGAATTCTTTTTAAGTTTGCCATTTGTGACTGTATTTAGTCCACTTATTTTCTACCAGCTCTGTTTTCCAATTTAGAAACATAGAAACATAGAAGACTGACTGCAGAAAAAGACCTCATGGTCCATCTAGTCTGCCCTTATACTATTTTTTGTATTTTATCTTAGGATGGATATATGTTTATCCCAGGCTTGTTTAAATTCAGTTACTGTGGATTTACCAACCACGTCTGCTGGAAATTTGTTCCAAGGATCTACTACTCTTTCAGTAAAATAATATTTTCTCCTGTTGCTTTTGATCTTTCCCCCAACTAACTTCAGATTGTGTCCCCTTGTTCTTGTGCTCACTTTCCTATTAAAAACACTTCCCTCCTGAAACTTATTTAACCCTTTAACATATTTAAATGTTTCGATCATGTCCCCCCTTTCCCTTCTGTACTCCAGACTATACAGATTGAGTTCATGAAGTCTTTCCTGATACGTTTTATGCTCAAGACCTTCCACCATTCTTGTAGCCCGTCTTTGGACCCGTTCAATTTTGTCAATATCTTTTTGTAGGTGAGGTCTCCAGAACTGAACACAGTATTCCAAATGTGGTCTCACCAGCGCTCTATATAAGGGGATCACAATCTCCCTCTTCCTGCTTGTTATACCTCTAGCTATGCAGCCAATTTTTAAAAAATTGTAAGCTGTGTGGAGTCACCTATATGTGAATTAGGCAGGTGTGTGTATGTGCGTACGTGCGTGTAACATATTTTTGCTGATAATGAGAAAGGAAGGGAGACTAGTATAGAGTTATTTAAAACCTATTTTGCTCTCATCAGCTAGCCATATCTTTACCAGGATTTGAACCCTGGGTAATCTGCCTATAAGACAGTAGCTTTAACCTCTAGGGCAGTGTTTCCCAACCTTGGCTACTTGAAGATATTTGGACTTCAACTCCGAATGCTGGCTGGGGAATTCTGGGATTTGATGTCCAGATATCTTCAAGTTGCCAAGGTTGGGAAACACTGCTCTAGGGCACAGGATTCTCCTCCTTTCTCAGCTTATACCAGGGAAGAGTTATATGTTTTATATATACTGCAATCAATCAATCAATCAATAAATGGAACACTCAAATAACACATCCTAGATCTGAATGAATGAAATATTCTCATTGAATACTTTGTTCTGTACAAAGTTGAATGTGTTGACAACAAATTGAAATTGATTGTCAATCAGTGTTGCTTCCTAAGTGGACAGTATGATTTCACAGAAGTTTGATTTACTTGGAGTTATATTCTGTTGTTAAAAGTGTTCCCTTTATTTTTTTGAGCAGTATATATATATATATATATACACACACACACACACACACACACACACAGATCGAATCCCAGTAAGGAAGGGTGTGGCTAGCTGATGAGGCCAGAACAAGGCCGAAATGGTACCATCCTAGTCTCCCTTAATTTTAAAATTTCATTTGATACATACAGAATACAGTTGTCGGCTATGAATAAATTAACTGCCTTGAAATGGTCCTGGGTTGGGCCTAGAGGCAAAAAGGAGCTGTGACGTTCCTTCAATATACCAGGGTGATCCAACATTAAAAAAACCCATATATAGCCCCTTCCTGGTACAGAGCTGGAGGGATCAGGCCTGGTGGCTCAACTGTTAATTCTCTGCCTTACAAGGCAGAAGCTGCCAGATCGAATCCCAGTAAGGAAGGGTGTGGCTAGCTGATGAGGCCAGAACAAGGCTGAAATGGTACCATCCTAGTCTCCCTTAATTTTAAAATTTCAGCTAAAAATATTTGAGATATATATATATATATTTCTGTCGAGTCACCTGGTATACCCAAATGTGAGAGCATATTCCCTCCCATATTTGGGTATACCAGGTGACTCAACAGAAAAACACGTAATCTGATTACAGATCCCTGATAAGGGAGAACCTTTGTCTTAGAGGGGAAAAGCACTGCCAGCCCAGGTTCAAATCCTAGAAGGGTATGACTAACTGATGAGAACTAAATAGCTCAAAATAGATCTATACTAGTCTCCGTTTATTTCTTTATCAGTTCTGTGTAAGTTTGGAATATGTATGTATGTATGTATGTATGTATGTATGTATGTACAGTGTTCCCTCGATTTCCGCGGGGGATGCGTTCCGAGACCGCCCGCGAAAGTCAAATTTCGGCGAAGTAGAGATGTGGAAGTAAATACACCATTTTTGGCTATGGACGGTATCACAAGCCATCCCTTAACACTTTAAACCTCTAAACTGCCAATTCCTCATTCCATTAACAATAATTTACTCACCATTATTACTGGTACTCACTATTGAATAAGACACTTAGTGATCCTGATATTTATAAACATAACTATTTATTAACAATAATTAATTTTTTTTGTTATTTATTTTGAAAAAATATTAGTTTGGCAATGACGTATGATGTCATCAGGGGGGGGGAAACCGTGGTATAGAAAAAAACCCACAAAGTATTTTTAAATTAATATTTTTTAAAAAACCGTGGTATAGGCTATTCGCGAAGTTCGAACCCGCAAAAATTGAGGGAACACTGTATATATATGTATATGTGTGTGTGTGGGTGGGTGGGTATGTATGATTATAATAGCTAAGTTTTCTCCAACACCATAGTTTAAAAGTACAGCTTTCACAGCCTTATTGTGCAACTTGGAAATCATGCCCTTGACAATTTGTACCTTTTTGTTAGCATAATTCTTTCACCCTAACTAATGTGCCAAATTAGCACAGTACATATTGTTACCGGACCCCTCGGGGGTTTAATTCAAATATACTTTTAAGCCCTTCAGAACATGGAGTCTGTTAAATCAGGATTGAGAAACCTGCATTGCTCAGATTGATTGCATGTGACGTGACCCTTGGCCTATTTTTAAAACTACTCTGCAGAAATGAATTCTGAAACACAACAAGGGATTCGTCCCTTGCCTGCTACTTAGGAGGAGCTGCCTGGTGTCAGAAAACAGAAAAGGTGGCATCAGAGAGAGAGACAATATGGGTGTGGGATCACTTTTGTCTCTTGGCCATTCCCCTATGGGATGTGATTCTCTCTGTGAAAAACCAAACTAAAAAAATTATTTAGAAGGCAAATGTAATTTCTGGAGCTGCTTTTCTCAGCCTATTTCCCAATAGAGGTCTGGGTGACCTGAAGATAGGAGGAATTGCAATCCAACATGACTAAAGGGCATGAGATTGGTGAAATGTCCCTTTTCTGCACAGCTTCAACCAAGTTTTATATAGCCCCAATTCAATTTTATTTACTTATTCGACTTCTATGCCGCCCAACCTCAAAGGACTGAGGGTGGCTTACAACAGTGGTACAAGTGCAATAAGAATAAATGCAAAACAGTAAAAGAAGTCGAACAGTTAACTGAGGTTAAAACATAACCAACTAAAAAAAAGGCATAAAAAGTTATTATAAAAAGAAAATCACATTCATATACATACACACCATTCTTACAGTTGGCCATCAAGCTGTGAATTTATGGTCCCCAGACCTGTCTGCAAAGCCAGGTCTTCGTAGCTTTGCGAAAGGCCAGAAGGGTGGGTGCAGTACGGATATCGGGGGGAAGTTGGTTCCATAGAGCCGGGGCGGCCACAGAGAAGGCCCTCCCCCATGGTCCCGCCAACCTGCATTGCTTAGTCTAGGGGTCTCCAACCTTGGCAACTTTAAGGCCTGTGGACTTCAACTCCCAGAATTCTCTGGATCCCGTCGACTAAACAATGTTGTTTGGCAGGACCCAGGGGAAGAGCCTTCTCTGTGGCGGCCCCAACCCTCTGGAACCAGCTCCCCCCGGAAATCAGAATTGCCCCTACCCTCCTTGCCTTTCATAAGCTCCTTAAAACCCACCTCTGTCATCAGGCATGGGGGAATTGAGATATCCCCTTCCTCCCAGGTCTATACAATTCATGCATGGTATGTTTGTGTGTATGCTTTGCTTTTTTAATAAGAAGTTTTTAGTTACTTAAATATTAGATTTGTCATTCATTGTTTTGTTATTGCTGTGAGCTGGGGGATCTCACTTGCATGCGCGGGAGGGCAGGAGAACATTAAATTATGGGTGTGGGCGCTCACACAGGCAAAATAGCATGCACACGTGTGCTTTTGGCACCCGAAGAAAATAAGGTTCACCATCACTGTACTAGAACATGCCAATCTATCCATGAAGGTGGGGGATTGTTGATAATTTTCCAGCAGTAAATTTTCTAAAACAGTATGAATTATGACATGTTCTAGAAGATTTATTTCCAAAAAATTTACAAACTATCTCTGAACAACCAAACTGGCACACTGGGGGAAAGAAACGAAAACAAAGAACACTCTGTGGTCAGAATAGAAAGTTATGCACATTCCTTGCTTTAAAAAGCTGGACTATTTTTTGCCGGAGCGGTTTAAAATTACAATGCTGAGGAAGCAAGGATCCCCAGGTTGGATCCAACTTGCACACGAGTTAAACCTGGATGTTCTGATTTTATTATTATTATTATTATTATTATTATTATTATTATTATTATTTATTTATTTATTTTATTTATTTATTTATTTATTTATTTATTTATTTTATTTATTGGATTTGTATGCCTCCCCTCTCCGCAGATTTTGGAGGAAAGGTTTAGGTTTCCTTCATTTAAATATGTTAAAGGGTTAAATAAGGTCCAGGAGGGAAGTGTTTTTAATAGGAAAGTGAACACAAGAACAAGGGGACACAATCTGAAGTAAGTTGGGGGAAAGATCAAAAGCAACATGAGAAAATATTATTTTACTGAAAGACTAGTAGATCCTTGGAACAAACTTCCAGCAGACATGGTTGGTAAATCCACAGTAACTGAATTTAAACATGCCTGGGATAAACATATATCCATCCTAAGATAAAATACAGAAAATAGTATAAGGGCAGACTAGATGGATCATGACGTCTTTTTCTGCCGTCAGTCTTCTATGTTTCTCTTCCTCTCATTGAATTTTAAATCTTATTCTGCTGTTTTCGTATCTCACTTCAGTGACGGCAGAATGTGGGGCACCAACATACCAGAGAGGTATCTGTGGGGTGTGACTTGACAACAAGCAGAGCAACTTATTTGGAAACAGATGTGGAGGATTCCCTCTTTCACAGTGTCATAAAGAAAGTCATGATCAAGATGCTTTCACAGCTCCAAGCATTGAATTTTAATTGATAAATATGAAAGTTAATGCTGTAGGTTTTATCTGAGGTTTATGATTTCTGTTGGGATTTGGGTTTTCTTTTTTTCAGTAAAACTCTAGTGATTTTGAAATGCTATAGATTCCTCTGATCCCTACCCTTTGCTTCCAACCACATTAGAATTCAAAGTCATGGATTACATACGATGGCACCTGTTAATGATTAAATCACTTGCCATAAGTCAAACAAAGATAATTAATTCGGCGCCTTTTAGGAGCAAATATAATGCGCAACGTAAGTTTTGCAAGAAAGCCTTGCAAAACACCAAAACTTTCCTCTCTGCTCCACTTGGCTATGTATCAAGAAAGGGAAGGAAACCTGGATAAGCTAAACATCTATGCAACTGCAGCCTAGCTCAAACAGCCTAAAGCACAAACAATACTGGGATTACAAAATAATCTTATTGACAATTAGCTGTCCATGGATAATTAAGTTTTTCCTAATCTTGTCTGCATGATACCTTCTATAACTGCCAGGTTTAATTAGCATCGGTATCAAAATGGTTTGCTGTTGCTTCCTTCTAGAATATTTTCTTTCTTACTGCCTTGGATTTTGGGATAGCCTCCCAACTGAATACTAGACCAGTTTATTTAACCAGGCAAGGTCAGAGGCAGATGCTGTAGAAACCTAACTGGAATTAGAACAGCTCTTTATAAATACAGTGTTCCCTCGATTTTCGCAGGTTCAAACTTTGCAAATAGCCTATACCACGGTTTTCCAAAAAATATTAAGTAAAAAATACTCCACATTTTTTTTCTATACCACGGTTTTCCCTGCCCAATACGTCATCGCCAAACTAATAATTTTTGCAAATAAGTAACAAAAAAAAATTATTGTTAATAAATAATTTTGTTTATAAATATCAGGATCACTAAGTGTCTTATTCAATGGTGAGTACCAGTAATAATGGTGAGTAAATGGTTGTTAAGGGAATGGGAAATGGTAATTTAGGGGTTTAAAGTGTTAAGGGATGGCTTGTGATACTATTCATAGCCAAAAATGGTGTATTTACTTCCGCATCTCTACTTCGCGGAAATTCGACTTTCGCGGGCGGTCTCAGAACGCATCCCCCGCAAAAATCGAGGGAACACTGTATACCCAAAGGGGCACACTAATTTTTGTTCTGTAATTTTATTTGCAATTCTTGTAACCTAGTTAAGGGGGAAAAATATGCATGCACAAACTTCTAGAACTGCCCCTACCAAGGCACTTCTTTTTCACCCTCTCCAATTCGTTTTCTCTTCTTGCTGACAACACAAGCCATGAGCCAATCTTGGCCAGCTGGTAGGCCAACTCTTCTCCAATTCCGCTGGAAGCACCAGTCACCCAGACGACTTTCCTAGGCAGCTCCTTTTCTGCAGAAGAAAAAAAAAACAACAGCAAAAAAAGATGTTGAGAATAGGTGTCAAGCACAGGATATTAGGGGTCCAGGCAGCACCAGGGAGCATGGGTTTATTGTGTGCTAATGCTCCCTAGAAGAATATGAATGACTAATGGTCAAAGCAAATTGATGGTAGATAAGAATCAATGGAATTCAAGATGGGCTAGACTCGGATCTCTTGTGAACATAAAGGGATTGGACATTGATGACTTGTTTGACCCATCCATCGGGTTCAGCAAGGTCATGATGTAAGTCAGTGATGGCGAACCTATGGCACGGGTGCCACAGGTGGCACGCGGAGCCATATCTGCTAGACAGGAGCCGTTGCCCTAGCTCACTTCCAACGCGCATGTGTGTGCCAGCCAGCTGATTTTTGGCTCACACAGAGATTCTGGGAGGGCATTTGTGGCTTCCAGAGAGCCTCCGGAAGGATGTGGGAAGTTGTTGTTACCCTCCTCTGCCTTCAGGGAAGCTTTTGGAGCCTGGGAAGGGTGAAACATGAGCCTACTGGGCCCACCAGAAGTTGGGAAACAGGCCATTTCCGGCCTCTGGAGGGCCGCTGGGTGGCGGGGCAAACTGTTTTTGCCTTCCCTAGGTATTGAATTATGGGTGTGGGCACTTGTGCATGCGTGATAGCACATGCCCACACTCTTTTGGTACCTGAGAAAAAAAAGGTTCGCCATCACTGATATAGGTCATCTCCTAAATCAGGTGTTCAATAGAGCCGGGTGGCGCATCAGATAGAGTGCGGTACTGCAGGCCACTGAAGCTGACTGTAGATCTGTAGGTCAGTGGTTCAAATCTCATCACTGGCTCAAGGTTGACTCAGCCCTTATCAAGGTTGACTCAGCCCTTACCAAGGTTGACTCAACCCTTACCAAGGTTGACTCAACCCTTACCAAGGTTGACTCAGCCCTTACCAAGGTTGACTCAACCCTTATCAAGGTTGACTCAGCCCTTACCAAGGTTGACTTAGCCCTTACCAAGGTTGACTCAACCCTTACCAAGGTTGACAACTCTTACCAAGGTTGACTCAACCCTTACCAAGGTTGACGCAATCCTTACCAAGGTTGACTCAACCCTTACCAAGGTTGACTCAATCCTTACCAAGGTTGACACAATCCTTACCTTATCCTTCTGAGGTGGGTAAAATGAGGACCCGGATTGTGGGGGCAATTTATTATTATTATTATTATTATTATTATTATTATTATTATTATTATTATTTAGATTTGTATGCCGCCCCTCTCCGCAGACTCAATATGCTGGCTCTATTAAAAAGTGCTATTGCTAACATGTTGTAAGTCGCCCTGAATCTAAGGAGAAGGACGGCATAAAAATCGAATAAATAAACAAACAAATAAATAAACAAACGTTCATGAATATGTACATATCTGCGTGCATTTCTTATTTACTTATTTAAATCCATGTACCTGGCCACCCATTTCAGGAATGCAACTCTAGGTTTCAAACAAAAATGTTAAAATACAATGTAAGTGTCAAACCAAAGATAGCAGTATCTTAAGACATTAAGACTTCCATTAGCAACCTTCAGTCTCTAAAGACTATGGTGCTCTGGAAAGAATTCCTAGAACAGCATCTAGTGTGGTTAAAAAGGCCAATCCGAGAGCGGCAATCCCTTCCACACTGAGAGCAGATCCATTCTCTCCCCTGCCCAGTCCCTAGATTTCGCTGGTTCGCTATCTCTTTGCCTCGGCCTGCCGAACAAATGTCTTCTCGAAGTTTCTGATTAAACACCATAAAACCTCAACCCTCATAAACAGATACCTGTTCAAAGGGTCAATGTCCTTACTCAGAGGATGCGGAGGCAGAACAAAGGCCAGTTCATCATTAGGCAGCAGAAGAACTCTTATGCAAACAATCAAACTACAAGGTGGTTAACAGAAAGCAATTCTGCCTAGCGAGGTCATTGGCTTTAATGGTGTACCTTTTGCCCAAACATAAATCCCCAAGGACTTTGGCTGTGTCAACAGAAAGAACCCATTTTCAAAACGTGCAGGCAACAAAGCAAACAAGAAAGTTCGCTAAATATCTATCTACATCTTTAGCTACAGGTTACTAGACATGTATATGCTCTGGAACTGAACACATAGCTTTATTCTGAAAACAGAAGGCCCATTTGGAGTTTTCACAGCCAATTAACAGTGAAAATCTTGTTTCTGTTGTTGCTCTATGCAGGATATAATGAAGATTTAAACAATGGCCGAAACACAAGGAAAGGTTATGCTGGATTAAACCACAGATCTATCCATTGCAAAGTTTCCCACTGTGGCGATTTGAATGCCAGTGGGAAACCCCCATGCATTCCATGAATGAAATAGCATTCTGATATTCGTAATGATAGAGATACCGAAGTTAATATATTACTATTTAACTACAGGTATTACTTATTTATTAAATTTCTATGCCACCCATCTCAGCAATACAGAGACTCTGGGCGGCTTACACTATAATAAAAATTCTAAAAGTGCTAGGTAGAATAGAATAGAATAGAGGAGGGGAGAATGACTTGGAAGGGACCTTGGAGGTCTTCTAGTCCAACCCCCTATTTAGGCAGGAAACCCTATAACCCTACAACAGTGATGGTGAACCTATGGCACAGGTGCCAGAGGTGGTACATGGAGCCTTATCTGCTGGCATGCGAGCCGTTGACCTAGTTCAGCTCCAATGTGCATGTGTGTGCCAGCTAGCTAATTTTTGGCTCACACAGAGGCCCTGGGAGGACGTTTTTGGCTTCGAGAGAGCCTCCGGAGAGATGGGGGAGGGTGTTTTTACCCTCTCCCAGCTCCAGGGAAGCCTTTGGAGCCTGGGGAGGGCAAAACATGAGCCTATTGGCCCGCCAGAAGTTGGGAAATAGGCCATTTCCCACCTCCAGAGGGCCTCTGGGGGATGGGAGAGGCAGTTTTCGCCCTCCCCAGGCATTGAATTATGAGTGTGGGCCCTCGCGCATGCCCGATAGCCCGCACCCACATTCTTTCTGCACCTGAGGAAAAAAAGGCTTGCCAAAACTGCTGCATAACCATTTCAGACAAATGGTTATCCAATCTCTTCTTAAAAACTTCCAGGGTTGGAGCATTCACAACTTCTGGAGGCAAGTTGTTCCACGGATTAATTGTTCTCACTGTCAGGAAATTTCTCCTTATTTCTAGGTTGCTTCTCTCCTTGATTAGTTTCCCCCCATTGCTTCTTGTTCTACCCTCAGTTGCTTCGGAGAATAGCTTGACTCCCTCGCCTCCCTTGTATTCAGCATACAACCAGTTCTTAGCGACTTTAGTGAGTTAGTCCTCGGAGAGGGACAGCATACAAATCTAATTAATAATAATAATAATAATAATTATTATTATTATTATTATTATTATTATAAGTTTAGACAGACACCTCCCCTCCCCACCAAAAAGCATAGTTAAGAACCAGTTCTGAAGTTCCAATGACCACACACAGCCTCCCCCCCTGTGGTCACATGTTGCAGTTGAAGTGCTTGGCAAACGGCCTGCATTTATGGCCCTTTGTAGGATCCTGCAATCACATGGGTGCAATATTCACTGAAAATCGGCATTTAATTCTGGCTTTTACACAAATGCCTCATAGTGAAAAATGAGTTCACTTAACAACTGTGGATTCGCTTAATGACCCTGATGATTCATGATCCTCTCAAAAATAGTTATCGAATCAAGTTGATTACATGATGAGACCTACGACTTATTACCCTAATGGGCAAGCTCCATTACGGTCATAATTTGAGGGTTTATTTTATTTTATTGTTTGTTTATTTATTTATTTGTTTATTTGTTTGATTTGATTTGTATGCTGCCCCTCTCCGAAGACTCAGAGCGGAAGATTGCCACAACATCTAGCAAATCCCATGAACTAAATATTAGATGAAATACTTTATTTTGTCTACTATCCCCACCATTCTGTTCATTTGAATAACTCTGCACTGTAGTGTCATGAAATAGAGAGAAACATCTGCTTATTCATTTCAAATTTTGCACCCCTTTTCAGAATTGTGTTAGCTGTTACTTTCCCCCTGTAGGTTATTTTCAATTATTGCCAATGATATGGTAAGCCTATCTTCTCATTATATTGACCAAACATCCTATTCCTCTGTTCTATTTAAGTTTAAAGGTTACTTGCTCTGCTTTCTATGTATCTAGGGTAAAGGTTACTTACTTATTCAGCTCTTATTTGTTTGTTTATTTGTTTCTTTGTTTATTCAATTTTTATGCCGCCCTTCTCCTTAGACTCAGGGTGGCTTACAACATGTTAGCAATAGCACTTTTTAACAGAGCCAGCCTATTGCCCCCACAATCCAGGTCCTCACTTTACCCACCTCAGAAGGATGGAAGGCTGAGTCAACCTTGAGACGATGATGAGACTTGAACCGCTGACCTACAGATCTACAGTCAGCTTCAGTGGCCTGCAGTACAGCACTCTACCTGCTGCGCCACCCCGGTTCTATTGTTCTAGCTAAGAGCAAAGGATTAAACCAGCAATCATGCACTCACATACTTGCTTGATATCATCTATCTGTATGCTTTATATTATTAACCTGTTACTAGTTAACTATCTTTGGGGTAAGTCAATCACTGTAATTGTATACATAAGAAATTTGTTATAAACAATAAACGCCAGTCTGAGAGAGGCAGAGCTTCTGAACACGGGAGCTGCTCAGCTCAGAGAGATTTTTTCCTGAGACAGGATTTGCTCAAGAAATCATGTCTCTGTATCTATGATTCCTACAGCCCCCCCCCCACGAGTGGGCTACTGCCCGGATGGGGGGAACGCATAAGCCACGCCCACAATGTGGTAGTAAAACATTTGGTAGCCCTTCACTGGCACCCCCCTATGTCTTCTTCATACTCTACAGGAGTTGTTCTAGCCTCTGGTCATTCTACGTGCCCTCTCTTATACCATTTAGAACTGTAAAAGAATATATATATATATATTCTACCTGTACCCATGAAAATCTACGAGAAAACACACACACACACACACACACACACACACACACACACACACACACACACACACACACATATATATATATATATATATATATATATATATATATATATATATATATATCGGGTTTGTTCCCGTGTAGGATTTGGAAATTTCTGGCGACGTTTCATACATATATATATATATGTATATTTTCGTAGATTTTCACGGGTATATGTATGTAGATTGTTCTGAGTTCGGATTTTGCCCCGTGTAATATTTTGAATGTCTATGCGACATTTCGGTGAAATCACATTCACCATCATCAGGCTGAAGTTGTAAGCTTCGTGCTGCTGTAAATATAGTTTGTTTGCAACTGCCATTTGTTCCTTATAAATAGTGGTGGGGGTGGAGATTTGGTTTGAATGTAGCAAATAGATTGGGTGGCTGTGTTTTAATGATTTGATTGGTTGGTGGAATCACATTTAGTTGAAGGATTGACATGGTGATGATTGTGATATGTTTTTTTGTTTAGGGCTGGTTTCCAAATTTCTGGTAGGCGGGACGTGTCATCTATTTCTATGGCTTCCATGATTATTCTTTTATGTACGTGTTCTGTTTTGGAGAGTAGTTTAGTTTTTTCGAAGTCACTTTCATGTCCTGTTTTTTTAATGTGCTGGAAAAGGGAGGAAGTTTTTTCTTCTTTTTTGACTGCATTTTATGTTCTGCAATGCGTGCGTTTATTCTTCGATTAGTTTGTCCAATGTATGTGGCTGCACATGTTTTGCATGGTATTTCATATATTCCTTGGTTTTCGAGTTGGATTTTGTCTTTTGGGTTTCTTGGGTTTCTTAGGATGTTGGATATATATATATATATATATATATATATATATATATATATATATACTGCTCAAAAAATAAAGGGAACACTTAAACAACAGAATATAACTCCAAGTAAATCAAACTTCTGTGAAATCAAACTGTCCACTTAGGAAGCAACATAGTCAATTTCACATGCTGTTGTGCACATTCAACTTTGTACAGAACAAAGTTTTCAATGAGAATATTTCATTCATTCAGATCTAGGATGCATTATTTGAGTGTTCCCTTTATTGTTTTTTGAGCAGTGTATATATATTTTTAGGGAAACTGACCAAGGCTGTAAACAGTCTCTAAGTTGAAGCCTCGCATAGTTATGCGAGGCTACAAATGTTAACACCCAGCCAGCATGGTCAAACTCCAATACATCTGGAAAATACCACATTGAAGACGATTGCTGTACAAAGGTGTAACCAATATCAGCAATCTTTTGTTGTTGTTGTTGTTTGCTCAATACAGCGAGCAGACGGAACATTGTCTGCATAAGAACAAAATACTTTGGGCATCTGGTATAGCATTTTATGTCACGTGATGGGGCTCATTGAATGCATTTGGGAAGCTCACTGGAGGGTGGTTACTCTTTTCCACTATCACTTGCCAGCAACCAGTGTCAAATGGCATCTTTGACACAGAAGATAATACAGTGAACAGTCATTAATACAGCAACCACTGATAATCCGAAGTTCCTGGAAATAACTGTGTTCAGTCACCTTTTGGCCTCATATAAGGGGACTGCCATTCCTATAACTGAATGATTTTAAGACATGGGTTTGCTTAAATTTTAGATTTTAATATGTCAAATAGATTTTAGATTTTGAATCGGTTTAGTTTTAACTCCGATTTCTACTATGCAATGTCTCTGTATTTATTTATTTTCTATATTGTAAGCTGTCCTAAATCTCTGGACAAGGGTGGCCTAGAAATCGAAATAATAAAAAAAAATAATAATAAGGAATTGGTAAGGAATTTCACAATTTAACTGCATGCTGGGTAAAAAAAGAAGAATTTTCTACTGCTGATTCTGGATCTCTTTTTGGTTCATGTTAATGGTTGAGCACAAGTTCTATCTAGACTCTACAAAAACGCAAAACTATAAGAACTGTATTTATCTTCCATAAAGCCCTTCATGGCATCAGACCAGAATATCTCCGGGACCACCTTCTGCCGCACGAATCCCAGCGACCAGTTAGGTCCCACAGAGTTGGCCTTCTCCGGGTCCCGTCAACTAAACAATGTCGTTTGGCGGGACACAGGGGAAGAGCCTTCTCTGTGGCGGCCCCAACCCTATGGAACCAACGCCTCCCAGATATCAGATTCGTTAAGGCTGCCCAACTCCAAAAAGTCTTTTTACAGTATTTCCAATGCATAAGTTACAACTCAGCTAAAACCAGAAGGTTGAAGAGACAAAAACAGAAGTCTCAGCATTTACGATTCAGCAAGAGTTCCACAGCCACTCTAGCCCCAGGCCTGGGAATAAGTCCAACTTTTAAGAGACTTCTAGAATTTTGGAGAGTGATAGCCATATGTACTGTTGGGATTTGGATGCTATTCCAGAGGGCAAGAGCAATGACAGAAAAGGCATGGTTCCTTGGTCCAACACAGGGGTCCCCAAACTTGGCAACTCCCAGAATTCTCCAGCCAGCTGAAGTTGAAGTCCACAAGTCTTAAAGTTGCCAAGTTTGAAGGCCTCTGGTCCAACAGAATGACTTCAACTGAGCAGACCAGGAGTGCATGCTCCTCTCCTTATAAATGCACTGAATGGGCAGAAATAATAGGAGACTCAATTCCCAAGTCAGAGCCAACCATAGAAGAATTAAGAAGAAAAAATTCTTCTCGTGGTCTCCAAAGTAGCTTTGATTTGGTGCGTTATAGGTCTGCTTGTTCTTTCTTTGCAGTCATATCATACTGCTGGTTCATATTCAGTTTGCTTTCAGTTACTATTTCAAGATCTTTATCATAAGTATTATACCAAGGTAGGTACAATATACAGTAATCCCTCACTACTTCGCGGTTCATCTTTCGCGGATTCGCTACTTCACGGGTTTTCAAAGGGGGCTTAAATCCATTGAAAATTTTAAATCCATTAAAAATTCATAAAATTCTTCTACAGTACTACTCTACTCTATTAAAGAAACTGGTAAGATATCATGTGTAGTTCCACCTGATAAACATTATAGAATGTTTAATGCAAAGGGTGGGTTTTAAAAATCCAAATATTTGTTAAATACATAAAAAAATATCTTTCCTCTACTTCACGGAAATTTGTTTTTCACGGGTGGTTTTGGAACGCATCCCCCGTGAAAAAAGAGGGATCACTCTACATGTGCAGTTGATTGTAATGTCTTAAGCAAATAACTCTCGTGCTGTCCTTCAAATGTCATTGTTCCCAGTTCTCCAACCTATACAGATGTTAATGAATATTATTCTTGTCTCGTAGCTATCCCATCTATTATTGCAATATTAATAATGATCCTTCTATTTTTTTTATTCAAAACATTAATGAAAATATTTATTATACAGTAGGGGATTTGAACTGACTTTCCTCTAAATTCCCCAGAAAATTCCCTTTATTCACTTATTTCAGGTCTTTCTTTGCTTCAAAGGTGTTTAGCTATATTAAGATCAACCACTGTGACCACTGAGTTCTTGGTATTGACAACTCAGCATTTTATATAACACACAGCGCTATTTAATTAATAACAGAAGGAAATGAGTTGTACTTCTCTTCCTGTAATTTGATCACAGAATCTCCAGCTGTTTGTTATGATGGTAGATAAAATCCCTAGCATTTGAGACAGAGTGTGCTACCTTTGACTCATATTTAGCTGCGGATAGATCTAGTAACTCCTTCCTTGTATTGTTAAAAGTAATGATACCATCTAGTTCCACTTTGAGTTCTGTGGCTGCATTCTTGTAGTTTTCTTGGCAGAGTTACAGCAAGTTTATTTATCAAATTGATATCGTCTGTCATATCATAAAAAATGACTGGGCTACATACAGCACTGGATTAACTATCTATAAATATATATAAACTTGTTCTGCCGGGCTCTCTGGTAGAAGCCTCCCAAAAATTCACGGGTACAAATCTCAAACACACACATTTGGAAATTCAAAATAATGTCCTTTATCACAAAATTCAAAAGAAACAAAGCACCGTTTTTGTATTGCAAAGAGCACTCTTCCCCAAAACAACCTTGTTGGCTGTACAAGTCCTTTAATCAGTCCTTAAGTACTTAGCTAGTAGCTGTGAAGAAACGTCACAGCCCTCCTTCTTCCCACGATGTGAAACACACACACACTTTACTCTGCTTTGGTGTCAAAGACGTGAAAAATCCACAAAGTTCAGACACAGCGAGGCACGATCCTGAAGAACTGCGATCAGATAATCTTCCACAACGACCAAACTAGCACGCTGCTATTTATAGCAGCAGCTCTAATTACTGGAGCCCCACCCAAACACAGGTGACCTCTCTTATCTCCTGTAATATTTCCTCAATTGGTCTCTTCGATGCATAAGTCTGCGCCTGCGTGGATCTAACACTTCGTCATCCGAAACGACCAAAGATAATGGTGATTGGCTTCCTGGGCTGTGTGCCAAGCCCCCCTCTTCCAAGTCACCCCCACCTTCTTCTTCGTCCGAGGAAACTGCACTCCCTGACTCTGCCAGCAACAAAACAGGCCTAGGACATGTTGACGTTTCCCCTGCCTCTACCTCCACATTCCCTGGGACAGGAGCTGGGCCAGAGCCAATCACAACATATAACAACTATGGAAATTTAAAAAAATTAATTTTCTTCCACATGATTTAGTTAATGTGGGTTTTAACCATCAATTAGGAGTTTCAATCATTAGAGTTAGTGACTTCTGTTACTCTTGCCGTGTTTTATTCTTTTATTGGTTATTATAATTTCTTTGCTTTGATTGTTGTGAGCCACTCAGATCATCCTTATTTGAAGGAGGATATTATTAGAGAGCCCTCTTACAAAAAATAAGCGTTCTTCTTGAAGCCAGGCCAGCAGCGTTTTTAGAGCTTTATAAAAGTTAATTTTTAAAAAATGAATTGTTCTTGAGGTACTTGGGGATCAATGAATGAAGTTCTTCTGTTTCTTGTATTCCTGGTATTGTTTGGCTTTTTCTAGCATCTGTTCCACCTGGCTGTAAGTTCTCCTAGGTTTGGCTACTTCTAACAGCAAAGTTTGTCAATGCGTGGTGAAATTGGGAATTTTGTTTTTCAGCTACCTGGTCACAAGAATGGGCATCATTTCAGTTGATCCAAATCCCCCAGCTGGCTTTTGTGCCCAATGGAAAGAACTTGAGCCTTTTCCACCATTTTGGTTTTAATTACCATATGTTTTCAGTCTAGAACACCTACCGGTGTATAAAATGCACCAAGATTTCAAAGAGGTAAGTAAAAAAAAATTTGTTGGCCTCTCCCCGCTCCTGGGAGCAATTCTGTAGATTTCCCAAACCCTCTGCTTGCACCGTTTTTGTGAAAAGTGGGCCTTTTTGCCCATTTTTAATAAAAACAGAGGGTGTTCTGCCCTCAAGCTCCCAAAAACACTCTGCAGACCTCCCAAACCATCTACACACCCATTTTCATGCAGGGTGGGGCTTCGGGAGGCGTCCTCTTCGATCCACAGCTCACATTAGAGAAACATCTTTCAGCTGTGGCAAGGGGGGCATTTGCCCAGATTCGCCTGGTGCACCAGTTGCGGCTCTATTTGGACTGGGACTCACTGCTCACAGTCACTCATGCCCTCATCACCTCGAGGCTCGACTACTGTAATGCTCTCTACATGGGGTTGCCTTTGAAAAGTGTTCGGAAACTTCAGATCGTGCAGAATGCAGCTGCGAGAGCTATCATGGGCCTTTCTAAATATGCCCATGTCACACCAACACTCCGCAGTCTGCATTGGTTGCCGATCGGTTTCCGGTCACAATTCAAAGTGTTGGTTATGACCTATAAAGCCCTTCATGGCATCGAACCAGAATATCTCCGTGACTGTCTTCTGCCGCACGAATCCCAGCGACCAGTTAGGTCCCACAGAGTTCTCCGGGTCCTGTCGACTAAACAATGTCGTTTGGCGGGGCACAGGGGAAGAGCCTTCTCTGTGGCGGCCCCGACCCTCTGGAACCAACTCCCCCCAGAAATCAGAGTTGCCCCTACCCTCCTTGCCTTTCGTAAGCTCCTTAAAACCCAACTCTGTTGTCAGGCATGGGGGAATTGAGATATTCCCTTCCCCTAGGCTTATAAAATTTATGCATGGTATGTCTGTATGTATGATTGGTTTCTTAAATGGGGGGGGGGTGTTTACATTACTTTTAATATTAGATTTGTTCATATTGTCTTTTTACTGTTGTTAGCCGCCCCGAGTCTACGGAGAGGGGCGGCATACAAATCTAATAAATAAATAAATAAATAAATAAATAAATAAAATAAAAATGGCTGTATTTGGTGCATAAGGCACACCAACATTTTACTGTTGTGAACCATCATGAGTCAATTGATGTACATATCATGATTTTTTAAAAAAATATATAACATGATAAATAGAAAAAAAGGCAATTAATTAAGTGCTTCTTGGTCCAAGTTACCTGAGACAATGTCTCCTTGTGTATGATTCTCTCTTGTTTACTGAGATAATCTGTGTTTGCTCATATTTGTCCCAGCTACCCATGTCTGTGGAGTTTAATGAAAATGATAGCTACTGCTCCCATTATTTCAGATCATAGAAACATAGAAACATAGAAGTCTGACGGCAGAAAAAGACCTCCTGGTCCATCTAGTCTGCCCTTATACTATTTCCTGTGTTTTATCTTAGGATGGATATATGTTTATCCCAGGCATGTTTAAATTCAGTTACTGTGGATTTACCAACCACGTCTGCTGGAAGTTTGTTCCAAGGATCTACTACTCTTTCAGTGAAATAATATTTTCTCATGTTGCTTTTGATCTTTCCCCCAACTAACTTCAGATTGTGTCCCCTTGTTCTTGTGTTCACTTTCCTATTAAAAACACTTCCCTCCTGGACCTTATTTAACCCTTTAATATATTTAAATGTTTTGATCATGTCCCCCCTTTTCCTTCTGTTCTCCAGACTATACAGATTGAGTTCATTAAGTCTTTCCTGATACGTTTTATGCTTAAGACCTTCCACCATTCTTGTAGCCTGTCTTTGGACCCGTTCAATTTTGTCAATATCTTTTTGTAGGTGAGGTCTCCAGAACTGAACACAGTATTCCAAATGTGGTCTCACCAGCACTCTATATAGCGGGATCATAATCTCCCTCTTCCTGCTTGTTATACCTCTAGCTATGCAGCCAAGCATCCTACTTGCTTTCCCTACCGCCTGACTGCACTGTTCACCCATTTTGAGACTGTCAGAAATCACTACCCCTAAATCCTTTTCTTCTGAAGTATTTGCTAACACAGAACTGCCAATACAATACAGTGATCCCCCGATTATCGCGAGGGTTCCGTTCCAAGACCCCTCGCGATAATCGATTTTTCGGGATGTAGTGGTGCGGAAGTAAAAACACCATCTGCGCATGCGCGCCCCTTTTTCCATGGCCGCACATGCACAGATGGTGGAGTTTGCGTGTCGGCGGCGGGGAAGACCCAGGGAAGGTTCCTTCGGCCGCCCAACAGCTGATCTGCTCCGCAGCGCGGCAGCAGCGAGGAGCCGAAGATGGGGTTTCCCCGTTGCCCAGGCAAAGGGGAAACCCCAAGATCGCTTGCCGCTTGCCCGTTCACCCGCCCGCCCGGCTGCTCACTTTCCCGTTCACCCGCCAGGCCGGCCGCTCCGCTTTCCCGTTCACCCGCCCGCCCGGCCGCTCCGCTTGCCCGTTCGCCCGCCCGGCCGCTCCGCTTGCCCGTTCGCCCGCCCGGCCGCTCCGCTTGCCCGTTCGCCCGCCCGCCCGGCTGCTCGCTTGCCGGTTCACCCGCCCGCCCGGCCGCTCCGCTTGCCCGTTCACCCGCCCGCCCGGCTGCTCGCTTGCCGCTCGAGAGCAAGAGGGGGAGAGATAGAGAAAGAGAGAGAAGGAAAGAAAGAGATGAGAGAGGGAGGAAGAGAGTGTGAGAGAGGAAGAAGCAAGATAGAGAAAGAGAGAGAGAAAGAAAGATGAGAAAGGAAGGGAGTGACGTCATCGGGTGGAAAAATCGCGATGGGGGGAGGAGGGTGGAATTACAGCTCCACCGGACTACGGTTAAACATCAGAAAATATAGAAAATATAGAAACCTCCCACGTCAAGACAACAACCTGTTTTGGAGGTGAGGTGTCCCTGCTTCTGGAGACCTTGGGTTCGGCGGTGTTCGCGGCATTGGTGAGCTGCTTGGCCGCGAACCCGCCTGGAGCCGGACTGACAGAGACGCGGCAGAATGGCGGCTGCTGTTTGCAGCTGAGCTGTGTTGTGCTGTCGGGAGGGAGCCGGAGGCGCCGGACGGCCCGTCTGCAGCTCATTTGCAGCCCGGTGGCTCGTAGGGTGAGCATTTGGGATTTTGGCTCAGGAGTCGGCTCGTCCCAGCTCAGGGGGTCCTTGCTGCCCCCTGCTCCGTGGCGCTTCCGTTACCCCCCCCTGCTCCGCGGCGTTTATTTTGCAACATCTTGGCCGCAGCGACTTTGTCGAGGATAGGGGGGCTAGAGCTGTAGAAGGAACCCTGTGCCCAGCCTGTGCCTTGCCTGGGAGGATCTCGCTACCCCCGGCTCCGCGCCGCCTGCTTTGGACTGTCACCGCCACGGAATTTGCTGAGGAATCAGCTGGGGCGCGGAAAATGGCGGCCGCAAATCAGATCGAAACTACCTGCAGCCCTTTTCTCTCTTTTCTTCACCGAGCTACAACCTTCAGAGACTGAGAGTTTCAGAGACTGAGAGGCTGAGCTGAGTTATCGAGCCAGCCAAATTGAAACAGCCAGACCCACCAGATACACTAAGCGGTCCCGAGACGCGGGAACACCGAATGGTGGGGGTGTTCGGCATCAAAAGACCAGCCAAGTGGGGAACTGCAGGAGGAGGAGAGAGAGGAGACAGAGGGCTATGGGAAAACAAAGAGGCCAAGGAGGAGAGTACCACTATGACCACCAAAGGAGCATACTGTGGCTGCATAGAGGTCTGGATTGCCAATTTGGCTATTGCTGGGAACACAACAGACTGGGCATGTCAATTTATGAGATCTATAGTAATGAGATTCTGCTGCAAAACTACTGGGAACCAACGGAGGGCCGACCAGTGCGGTTTGGAGGCACTGTAAGAGTAGATGGGACAAGAGAGAAGGAAGATCTGAAATCATCATTGACACTAAGGACTCTGAGAGACAGGGAAATTAATTTAATAACCAGCATACTTGGGATAAGGACGTTCTACCGCCCCTTCTCTGAGGAGTGGGGGAGATATAGAATAGGCGTTGATTGCTTACCTGAACGCCTCTTCTCGTACGGTGAGCGGGTACAGCAGTCACATGGGTTGCTCATGTCCAATCCGGTGGAACTGAGCCTAGTATTAAAAAAGCTTGCCGGATCCGCCCCTTCCCCAGAATTCGCGAATCCATAGACTAGGCTCAGTTGTGAAGCTCTGTAGTGTTCAACTCTCATTGTTAGAGGAAGAAAGAGATAGAAAGGTAAAGATGACACATACAAGGGCGGGAAGTGACTGCTGTACCCGCTCACCGTACGAGAAGAGGCGTTCAGGTAAGCAATCAACGCCTATTCTCCGTACTGAAGGAGCGGGTCCAGCAGTCACATGGGACATACCCAATAGATGGTCCCTAGGGTGGGATTAGCTTGCTATCGTGTGAGATAACGGATTGGAGTACCCTTCTGCCGAAGGCAGCGTCCGCTGAAGCGTAAGAATCAATTTTGTAGTGCCTGATGAAGGAATTTGGCGAGGCCCAAGTGGCTGCTTTGCAGACCTCCTCCAACGGGGCTTGAGTCGCCCAAGCGGCCGAGGTGGCTGCGCTCCTGGTGGAATGCGCAGTGATGTTCCTTGGAACTGAGAGGGAGGCCGACTCATAAGCCTTAGATATAGTCCCTCTGATCCAACGGCCTATTACTGTTGAAGACACTTTGGCCCCCATGACTCTGGGATGATAGGCTACAAAAAGTGCTTCTGACCTCCGAAAGGGTCCTGTGCGTTGGATATATATTCTCAGCGCTCTGGTGAGATCCAGGGTGTGCCATCTAATTGCCAAGGGATGGTCTCGTTGGAGGCAGAAGGAAGGTAGGACAATATCCTGAGATCTGTGGAACATGGAACTGACCTTGGGTAAGAAGGTGGGGTCCAGTCGCAAGACTACCTTGTCCTGATGGAATTGACAAAGGTCCTGCCTGATTGAGAGGGCCGCCAGCTCCGAAATGCGTCGGGCAGAGGTAATAGCCACCAGGAAGGCTACCTTAAAGGATAGGTACCTGAGGGACGCCGATTTTAGGGGTTCGTATGGTGCCTGCGTGAGGGAGTGGAGAACCCGTGGCAAGTCCCAGGATGGATACCTGTGGACCTTGGAAGGTCTGAGGTTGGCTATGCCCTTGAGGAATTCCTGAACTTCAGGGAAGGATCGGAGAGGCTGTCTGCGGGGGCCCCCTAGGACAGATGAAATGGCTGCCAGATGACGCCGGAGGGTGCTGGTGGAGAGTCCTTTATGGAAACCTTGCATAAGGAAGGAAATAATTCTGTGTATGGGGATGCACAGAGGGGAGAGACCTTCCTGAAGACACCACTGGTGAAACTTGGACCACGTGTGGTCGTAGATTCGATTGGTCGAGCCCCTTCTGGCCTTTAGAATGACCTCCACTGAATCGGGGTCATGCCCACGCAGTTCTAAATCTCTCCTGATAACAGCCAGGCGGTGAGGTGGAACCACTCCGGGTCTGGATGGAAAGAGGCCCCCTGCCGCAGCATATCCCCCGAAACGGGGAGTCGCCAAGGGTCCTGGACGGACAGCTGTTGGAGATCTGCGAACCAGGGCCGGCGGGGCCAATGAGGGGCGATTAAGATTACTCGGGCCCTCTCGGTGAGGACCTTGTGAATCACGTCCGGGAGGATTGGAATTGGAGGAAATGCATAGAGTAGGCCTGGAGGCCATGGACTCCGGAGGGCATTGATCGCTTCCGCTCCCGGGGATGGAAATCTGGAATAGAAGCGAGGGAGTAGGGCGTTCGCATTGGTCGCGAAGAGATCCAGGACTGGTAGGCCGAATCTGAGGGTGATTTGATGGAACAGGTCTTGATGAAGGTTCCACTCTCCTGGGTCTATCGTTGCTCGGGATAGCCAATCCGCCTGGATGTTGAGACTCCCCGAGATGTGATCGGCTAGGAGCGACTGGAGATGTTTTTCCGCCCAAAGGCCCAGCTTGAGGGCCTCCCTCATGAGAGCCTTGGATCTCGTGCCCCCTTGCCTGCAGATATGGCTTTTTGTGGCAATGTTGTCGGTGAGAATGAGAACGTGCCGGTTGGGAATGCGAGGAGAGAAATGCTTCAGAGCCAGGGAGACGGCTCTTAACTCTAGCCAATTTATTGGCCTGGAAGCTTCCTCCGGGGACCACGTGCCCTGGGCTATCATCCCCTGGGCGTGGGCGCCCCATCCCGATAGACTGGCATCTGTGGTGATGACAAATTGATCCGGGCACCTGAACGGGGATCCTCTGTCCATGGCCGGAGACTTCCACCACTTGAAGGATCTGCGAACACTCAGTGGAATGACGATGCGTCGATTTGAGTTGCTGTGCCCCGATCTCTGAAAAGGCAACAGAAGCCACTGGAGTTCCCTAGCATGAAGGCGAGCCCAGGGAATGATGCCTATGCATGACACCATCTTCCCCAAAAGGGAGGAAAGAGTAACTATGGATACTGAAGGATTAGATAAAATGTTAGAAATTAACTCCACAATACTGAGTTTTCTCTCGGGAGAGAGAAAAACCTGGGAAGATTTTGAATCAATAATGGCACCCAGGTGAGGAATGGAAGTGGAAGGTTGGAGGTGACTTTTTTCAAAGTTGATGGAAAACCCATGGTCCTGAAGGACTGACATGGTGACAGAAAGGTCTGATTTCACTCTCTCTAGGGAGTTCCCATGAATTAAAATATCATCAAGATAACATAAAATGTGGATGGGAGACGCCCGGATATAGGCCGCCAGGGACCCCAAGAGCTTAGTGAAGACCCGAGGGGCCGAGGAAAGGCCAAATGGCATCGCCCTATACTGGAAATGCCTGCCTTGAAAGGAAAAACGTAAAAATTTTCTGTGGCATTTGGCTATAGGAATGTGAAGGTAGGCCTCAGTGAGGTCTAAGGAGACCATGAAATCTCCCGAGTGAATGGCGGCCAAAATAGAAGACAAGGAGTGCATTTTAAACTTCCTATATTTGATGAATAGGTTTAGTTTCTTTAAATCCAAAATGGCTCTCCAACCTCCGGAGGACTTTGGAACCATAAATAGGATGGAGTAAAAACCTAGGCCCTTCTGACCGGAAGGGACCGGCTGAATGGCTCTAATGGACAATAGATGTGAAATGGCCTCCTCCATACGGTTACAATCTGAGGATGACCTGGGCGAAGGGCAGGAAATAAAACGTTTAGGGGGAGGAGAAATAAATTCTAAAAGAAGGCCTGTTTGAACAGTGTCAATGACCCAAGGGTCCTTGGAGGTGAGACGCCAATTTGCAGCGAAATGAGCTAGGCGACCCCCTATGGGAATGGAGGAAAGGTTACCATCTAGGTTTTTTTGAAGCCCTGTTAGAGGCAGCTCCCCTTTGGAAACGAAAACCCCTACCCCTGGAGTTCCTACCTTGGGAACGAAAGCGGGGGGAATACTGACCTGGAGATCTCTGATAGGAAGCTGCTTGATCTTGCTGGCGCCCTGGGCGACGAAAGGACTGCGTTTTAGTAACCTTTTTTGTGGTTGGACCCAAAACCTTCTTCTTGTCTGTGGTCTCCGTGAGGAGAGGATCCAGAAGATCACCGAAGAGAAGGTCGCGCTTTAAGGGGCCCTGGGATAACTGCCACTTTTGGCGAACTCCCGCTTGCCAAGGGCGAATCCATAGGAGTCTTCTTGCCGTAGTAGAGGCTGCAATAGACTTAGCAGAAAATCTAGTAGATTGTAAGGTGGCATCAGCCACGTACTGGGCAGCTGCAAAGACCTTGTTGAAGTCTTGTTGACCTCTCAAGTCATCTGGAGGAATGTGCTGTTGAAGTTGGCGAAGCCACAGCAGCATGGCTCTGGAGAAGAAGGAGGCTGCTGCAGAACTTTTAATGGCCCAGGAATCAGCGGAGAATCCTCTTTTGAGCATTTGCTCGATGCGCTTGTCCTCTGGACGGAGGACTTCCTCCGCCTCGCCTGGCACAGCCGCTGCCGAGTGAAGAATTTTGACAGGTTCATCTGGTTTGGGAAAAGATAGAAGCTCTTCATAAGAAGAGGAGAGCTTATACAACTTTCTGTCCTTGGTAGAGGGATTAAGGCCAGAGGCTGGAAAATCCCACTGTTTAAGTAAGGCATCTTTAAATAATTTAGGCATAGGGATTACCTCGTTATCCTCCTGTTCCTCTGTGAAGTAAGGTAAATTCTCCTCCGGGGGATCAGTGGAAGTGGAGGCTTGTTTCTCCTGGGCCGCTAATCCCGTAGAAATTCTAGCTTTGAGGAGGAGAGATTTGAATAGTTGAGAAGGGAAAATAGTAATAGGAGGAGGGACCTTTATTTGGGATTCCTCATCCTCTGATAAGCCCTGGAAAGGGTCTTCATCCTCCTCTACATCCTCATATTCATCTTGGGAGGACTCTGAGTCATCCTGGATAGGAGCTCTGACCGCTGGGGAAGAACCCAAGGGGCGGGAGGAACGAGAAGGAGGAAGAGGTAAAGGAAGCTCATTGATGGAGGAGAGTTTGGCATCAATGGCTTTGGACAACACAGCAAAAATAGATTGGAACTCAGGAGGTAAACTGGAAATATCAGCAGAAATGGCAGAAGAATTCCTAAAGGCCTGGGAGGATCCTGGCTGGGGGGAATCTTCCATAATATCTGGTTCCTCTGGACCTATGCCCCATAGGTTAGGTTGGGGTCTGTCTAGGTTTGGCTCATCCAGAGATAACACAGGGACCCCAGAAGGAGGCAGACTAGAGGCCTCTGGTGGGTCTTGACTACTGATTACTTGGGCCTGCACTTTCAAACGTTTTGCTGATTTATCATGAATCTTTTGTAGGGCTAGGTCCCTTCTCTTCTCGGCCCTGGTGACCTTGGTCGAGGGGCGGGCCCCTGGAGAAGAGGAGGAAGAGGCCTGGGGGATACTAGTAATCTCATCGCCTGTAGGCCTGGCCTCTCTGGGACCTTTAGTTGTGCCTCTCTTGGGAAAAGTAGCCATAGTCTGACAATTAACAGAAGACAAGGCTGAGCCAATAACTAAATTATAAGGAGAAGATTTCAAGGACTTCCCAAGAGGAATGGATCCTGCTTCGAGGCCTCGAAGCTGCTGAAACGTGAGGACAATCTGGGCAAACCCAGAGTTCGTGCCCCCAAATCCAGCGGGGCCAGCCTCCCTAAACTTTGCAATTAAGTAAAACCAAGGCACTCTGGTTGGAGGCTAGGCCGGTGGAGAATTTAGCCTGGGACCCCCAAGGCCCGCTCCCGGATCCACGCGGTGGACTGAGGCCTACGCGGCTGGCAGAAGGCCAACACGAGAGGCCTAGATATTTTAAGAAAGGGCGCGAAGGCCTTCGCGCCAAAAATCGCTTCGTAGAATTTCTTAAGGGAAAAGCGATCGACTAAGTCCAGGAGACTAGAGGCGTCCCACTCCGCAGGAGGTATTTTATAAGCCCTTAAATATATTTTTATACAATAAATAAGCAATAATCCAATGATAAATACTTGCACTAGGACCTCCAGGCCAAGGGATTAGAAGAATCCACAAGCGGCCGCAGGAATCGTAACCGGCAAAACCGCCGGGGGAAAACGAAACCGCAACTTCTCCCAAGTAAAAAAGCCTAGCCGCCTTTTACTTTTTTTCCTTTTTAAAACGGCTGGCGCAAATAGTGCAAGTAATAAAATAAAGACAATAAATCTTACTACTTTTTTGAAGGAAAGATCGAAGGGAAGGTGTTAGAATGTTGAACGAGCATTCACAATACAACCGCAGGATATGCGAACTGAGCGAATTCTGGGGAAGGGGCGGATCCGGCAAGCTTTTTTAATACTAGGCTCAGTTCCACCGGATTGGACATGAGCAACCCATGTGACTGCTGGACCCGCTCCTTCAGTACGGAGAATGACTCTTGACTCTGAGCAATTTGTGACTTTACTACCTGAGACCTTGGTGCTGTTGTTATTTGCTGCTGACTGGGTTCATTTTAATCAACTGAATTGTTACACTATTACCTATATTTTATATATTCTATATTTTCTATCTGTATTTACTTCTTTTATTAGTATTTTAACTGTAGTATCTTAATTAATTGATTTATATTTTAACTAAATTATTGGGGGGGTGTTTTATTGATGGATAACTGGGATGGGCATAGGGTGTATGGAGCAAATGATTGGTATGGATGGGGCGGATGGGATGGGTGGGATCATAGTATGGGTGAAATGAATGGGAGTGATGTAAATAATACACTTGGCCAACCTGGCGCTGGAGAGGCGGGAGGGGGAGGGGCGGCTATCTCTGGGGTGACAGAGGGTCAGGATATCTCAGTGCTGCTGGGGAGAGGCAGATATGGCGGGAGTCACGGAGCTAGCCGTTACAGGGGAAGGAGGGATCGTTGCTTAATAACGATCCCTTGTTCCGGCTCCGTGAGCTCAACCCAGAATACTGGTGATGAGTGTAAATCTGGCCCTGGGCTCAGGTTGCTGCTACTCAATGCCAGGTCGGTGGTAAATAAAGCTCTCCTCATCCGGGATTTGATCCTGGATGAGGAGGCCGACCTGGCATGTGTAACTGAAACCTGGCTGGGCCCAGAGGGAGGAGTTCCTCTCTCTGAAATTTGCCCAGCCGGGTTTCAGATATGGCATCAACCTCGACCCCGGGGAAGGGGGGGAGGAGTGGCTATTATAGCCAGGGAGAGCCTTTGCCTGCGTAGACTCGTTGCTCCGGAGATTGCGGGTTGTGAGTCCCTCCTGGTGAAGTTGGACTTAGGGGTTCAGGTGGGCTTGTTTCTCACGTACCTGCCTCCCAGCTGCGTGGCACAAGCCCTGCCTGTGCTGCTCGAGGAGGTAGCCGGGCTGGCGGTGGGGTTCCCTAGACTTATTGTCTTGGGAGACCTCAACCTGCCGTCGCTCGGCGAATCCTCTGGATTGGCACAGGAGTTCATGGCCACCATGACAGCCATGGACCTGACCCAAGTAGTTCAGGGTCCGACTCATGAGGGGGGGCACTCACCCGACATGGTATTCCTCTCTGAGCAACTGAGTAATGGTCTGAGACTAAGGGGCTTAGAAGTGTTGCCTTTGTCATGGTCAGACCATTTTCTACTGCGGCTTGACTTCCTGGCTCCAATCCTCCCCCGCAGGGAGGCGGAACCAATTAAGATGTTCCGCCCCAGACGCCTGATGGATCCAGAAGGCTTTCAGAAGGCGCTTGGGGTTCTTCCAGATACACTCGTCCGCAGTCCGGCAGAGTCTCTGGCTGAGGCCTGGAACAAGGCGGCAGCGGAGGCCCTTGACCGTATTGCGCCGTTGCGACCTCTCCGTGGCGCTAGACCCCGTAGAGCTCCATGGTTCAACGAGGAGCTCCGGGAGTTGAAGCGCCAGAAGAGACGTCTAGAGAAGCGATGGAGGAAGAGTAAGTCCGAATCCGATCGAACACTTGTAAGAGCTTTTATTAAGACTTACAAAGTGGCGCTCAAGGCGGCAAGATGCGCGTATCATTCCGCCTTGATTGCATCAGCGGAATCCCGCCCGGCCGCTCTGTTTAGGGTGACCCGCTCCCTTCTTAATCAGGGGGGAGTTGGGGAGCCCTTACAGAGTAGTGCCGAGGACTTTAACACGTTTTTCGCTGATAAAATCGCTCGGATCCGGGCCGATCTCGACTTCAATTGTAAAACAGAGTCGACTGACAACGAGTCAGTCGAGGTGACTGGGGCTAAACGTCTTTGTCCATCTGTCTGGGAGGAGTTTGACTTGGTGACACCTGATGAAGTGGACAAGGCCATTGGAGCTGTGAGTTCTGCCACCTGTTCACTGGATCCGTGTCCCTCTTGGTTGGTTTCGGCCAGCCGAGAGGTGACATGGAGCTGGGCCCAGGAGATTACCAACGCTTCCTTGGGGAGGGGAGTCTTTCCAACACTCTATAAAGAAGCGCTCGTGCGCCCCCTCCTCAAGAGGCCTTCCCTGGACCCAGCCGTACTCAATAACTACCGTCCAGTCTCCAACCTTCCCTTCATGGGGAAGGTTGTCGAGAAGGTGGTGGCACTCCAGCTCCAGCGGTCCTTGGAAGAAGCCGATTATCTAGGTCCCCAGCAGTCGGGTTTCAGGCCCGGATACAGCACGGAAACTGCTTTGGTCGCGTTGATGGATGATCTCTGGCGGGCCCGGGACAGGGGCTTGTCCTCTGTCCTGGTGCTTCTTGACCTCTCAGCGGCTTTCGATACCATCGACCATGGTATCCTTCTGCGCCGGCTGGAGGGGTTGGGAGTGGGAGGCACTGTTCTCCAGTGGTTCTCCTCCTACCTCTCCGGTCGGTCGCAGTCGGTGTTAGTGGGGGGTCAGAGGTCGACCTCTAGGTTTCTCCCTTGTGGGGTGCCTCAGGGGTCGGTCCTCTCCCCCCTGCTATTTAACATCTACATGAAACCGCTGGGTGAGATCATCCAAGGGCATGGGGTGAGGTATCATCAATATGCCGATGATACCCAGTTATACATCTCCACCCCATGTCCAGTCAACGAAGCAGCGGAAGTGATGTGCCGGTGCCTGGAGGCTGTTGGGGCCTGGATGGGTGTCAACAAACTCAAACTCAATCCAGACAAGACGGAGTGGCTGTGGGTCTTGCCTCCCAAGGACAATTCCATCTGTCCGTCCATCACCCTGGGGGGAGAAACATTGACCCCCTCAGAGAGGGTTCGCAACTTGGGCGTCCTCCTCGATCCACAGCTCACATTAGAGAAACATCTTTCAGCTGTGGCGAGGGGGGCGTTTGCCCAGGTTCGCCTGGTGCATCAGTTGCGACCCTATTTGGACCGGGAGTCACTGCTCACAGTCACTCATGCCCTTATCACCTCGAGGCTCGACTACTGTAACGCTCTCTACATGGGGCTACCTTTGAAAAGTGTTCGGAAACTTCAGATCGTGCAGAATGCAGCTGCGAGAGCAATCATGGGCTTTCCCAAATATGCCCATGTCACACCAACACTCCGCAGTCTGCATTGGTTGCCGATCAGTTTCCGGTCAGAATTCAAAGTGTTGGTTATGACCTATAAAGCCCTTCATGGCACCGGATCAGACTATCTCAGGAACCGCCTTCTGCCGCACGAATCCCAGCGGCCAGTTAGGTCCCACAGAGTGGGTCTTCTCCGGGTCCCGTCAATGAAACAATGCCACTTGGCGGGACCCAGGAGAAGAGCCTTCTCTGTGGCGGCCCCGGCCCTCTGGAACCAACTCCCCCCAGAGATTAGAATTGCCCCTACCCTCCTTGCCTTTCGTAAGCTACTCAAAACCCACCTCTGCCGCCAGGCATGGGGGAATTAAGACCTCTTCTCCCCCTAGGCTGATACAACTGTATGTATGGTATGTTTGTACGTATGTTGGTTTTATATATTAGGGGGTTTTAAGTTAGTTTTTAGTATTGGATTTTTACTGTATATTGTTTATGACTGTTGTTAGCCGCCCCGAGTTTTCGGAGAGGGGCGGCATATAAATCCAATAAATGAAATGAAATAAATGAAATGATATAGCGTTTCGCAAAGCTCGAGATCGCGAAACTCGGGGGATCACTGTACTCAGATTGAGGATTCCTTTTCCCCAAGTGCATTATTTTACATTTGGAAACATTAAACTGCAGTTTCCATTGCTTTGACCATTTATCTAGTAAAGCTAAATCATTTACCATATTACAGACGCCTCCAGGAATATCAACCCTATTGCCCACTTTAGAGTCATCGGCAAATAGGCAAACCTTCCCTACCAAACCAGATCAGTTCCTAGTTGAAGATTATAAATGTAATTATTAATTAATTCCTGTTTCAACATCATTTTTGTCCTTTTTGAGATGAGATACATGCCAGGCGAAATGATTTTTAAAGATCTGCCTTTCATTTTAGCTATAGGCTGATATCTCACCTATGGTTTTGCATGTTAAAATAATCTTGAAAACTGACATAGAATATTTTAATGGAAGATAATATGCAAAACGTTGCTAAATCAAATACGGATTTCAGCTTATTGGTCTTATGTTTTTCTCATCTTTCATGAGTTTTTGTTTTGTTTTGTTTTTTTCTTTGTATTTTATGGCACTGAATCTACCAATGTTAACAGCTTTCCACGAAGGGCTGGATTGACGGTTAATATGGCAGACAGGTATCAATCCATCCATCATATTCTGCCAGTCAAAACAAGAAGCTTGTCCTCATAAGATATCAACACCAGCCATTCTAACTCTGACATTCTCCTCAAGTGTTGCATCACTTGAGGAAAATGTTTCTACAGCAATAATTCCTATGCTATGCAGAGAGACCATGTGCAATTTCAAATAAAGGAAGAATAAACCAAAACTTAATGGAAATTGTTTCTTCATCTTGAAAGTACTCTTTGTGATCAGGGCAGTCTCATGTTATTCCAATATAACCATCTAATATTCACTTTAGAGTGTCATCATTTAAATAAATAAAACAGTGGTGTGTCAACACAATATTGAAAACAAGAGAAGCATAGTAAACAACAACGAAAGAAAAAACTATTCAGAAATTAATGTATCTAGCCAAACCATGAATACTGTACATCTCTAAGAAGAAATACAATTTTCAAAATATCCATTCTTTATATTTCTATACAAAAAGAGTTTTCTATAGATATTGGTGTCCTAGAAGGAATAATTTTGTTAATGAAACTAATAATTTGTTTATTAAATGTATATATTATTTATTTCACTGCCATGGGACTGATATAAAAGCCTTTCTCTTTCCAAAGCTTAAATGAGAAGGGAAAAGTAATACAGTGGTACCTCGAGATACGAGTTTAATTCGTTCCGGACCTGGGCTCTTAAGTCGAGCAGCTCTTATCTCGAACGACTTTTCCCCATAGGAATTAATGTAAATAATTTTAATTGGTTCCAGCCCTCAAAAAACTCACAAAGTTAGTCTAAATTATGCAGAAAGACATGTTTTTAATGAAGAAATGTACATGTACATATAAATGAATAATGAAGTTTCTTTCACTTAACTTGTAAACTTTCTTAAACTTTTAAATTTACATATGTTCAACTTCTCTGCCACCCAATCCTGTAGGACAGAGGTCCCCAACCCTTTTTGCACCAGGAACCGGCTTTAAGCGATCAAGAGAGGAATGGGTGAATGAATGGACGGAGGGTGGGAAGGAAGGAAGGAAAGAGGGAAGGGACAGGAACAGAGGAAGGAAGCAAGGAAACTTATGAAAGGGGAGAGTAAGAGAGGAATGAGTGAAGGGAGGGAGGGAGGGAAGAAGGTGGGAAGGAGAAAGAAAAGAAGAAATAGAGGAAGGGAAGGTAAAAGAGAGAAAGAAAAAGAGCAAGAAAGAAAGAAAGAAAGAAAGAAAGAAAGAAAGAAAGGGGGAAGGGACAGGAACAGAGGAAGGAAGCAAAGAAACTTATGAAAGGGGAGAGTAAGAGAGGAATGAGTGAAGGGAGGGAGGGAGGGAAGAAGGTGGGAAGGAGAAAGAAAAGAAGAAATAGAGGAAGGGAAGGTAAAAGAGAGAAAGAAAAAGAGCAAGAAAGAAAGCTGCAAGCCCCCCCCCGAGCCCCCCAGGCCGGCTGCAACCTTTTAAAACACGCGCGCCGCTTCGCAGCTGTCTCCTGAAGCCGAACGCGGAAGTTAGCGTTTGGCTTCAGGAGACAGCTTCTTGGCGCTTGTATCTCGAATTTGGGCTTGTAAGTAGAACAAAAATATCTCTCCCCTCCCAGCTCTTATCTCGAGTTGCTCTTAAGTAGAGCAGCTCTTATGTCGGGATTCCACTGTAGATTGTTCATTTATCAACAAAGCCACCATGGGACGTTTTTGTTTTGGCTTGAAGTGTTCCATGAATTCAACCAGTTTTTACTGTTGAGCAAACAAAACTCAATGGATGGAAATATTATTCGTAATCTTAAAGTAGGCATGTGTTTGGAATCCTGATATCCTACCTCAAGGATCTTCTAATATAGAGTAATATATACAAGCATTCAAATTAGTACCCAGTGATACTGAATTTATCCAAGTGCTTTAAAAAATGATTAGCTAGCAGTCATCTCTCATCACTACAGGAGAGAATGTTGCTTCTTTTATCCTTCATCTAAATTTCCCTGGATATTTATTTGGGTGGCTACTGTTCAGGGTGGATAAAAATAAATGATTTTTTAAAAGGTGGATTTTTAAATTTTAAATTGGATTTTTTAAAATTTAAATTGGATATTTTTATCATATTCATTTTGCTAAAATGCTTTTGGAGTAAAAATCTATCTAGAGTTTTCTATTTAAGATACATTAATAATTTAGTTTATTCTGCATGAAATGGAGTTTAGTTATGTAGCATAAATCTATATATACTGTAATATTTATATTTTTGGCAAATCCATTCAATGTATCCAAGCTCTGCAAGCTGAGATAATATGCACTCTAAATAGTAAACCTTCATTTATTTGCAAATAATAATATTAAAGATTCTAACCACTAGCAAGAATGAGTCCTTACACAGTATTTAAAAAGCACCTGTCATTTCAGATCCATCATGGCAGAGCCTGTTAGTGGACATCCACTTGCCTGCAGCCTGCCACGTCCCTCATCTTGTTGTGTCACTGCCACATCACCAGCCAACCCATGAAAATGAGGGGTGGCTTATAAATACTGTATAATGAATGAATGAATGAATGAGTGAATGAAGATTAAATTATGATTTAAATCGAGCTGATTTAAATCAAGCCTTTTTACTAATAATTTAAATCATGATTTAAATCAACTTGATTTAAATCAAATCCACCCTGCTGCTAAGTAGAAAAAATTCTACTTATAATTCTATTTATATAATTCTATTTATATGGTCGGTAAATCCACAGTCACTGAATTTAAACATGCCTGGGATAAACATATATCCATCCTAAGATAAAATACAAGAAATAGTATAAGGGCAGACTAGATGGATCGTGAGGTCTTTTTCTGCCATCAATCTTCTATGTTTCTCTGTTTCTATTTATTCTACATATATACTATAGGTATATACTTTCTGAAGCAGAGAAAATTAATTAGTTATATCTATGCAAGTTTAATGGATTATTTGTTTTTATTTTTATTATTACTATTTTATCTCTTTTATTCATTAAGCATGAAATAATAACAATAACAAAACAATAACAATAACAACAATAATAATAATTGGATAGCCTATGGCAGTGGTTGGTGAAACATTTTTCCCTTGGGTGCCGAAAGAGCGTGCGCATGCACCATTGCGCATGTGCGAGGGCACACACCCATAATTCAATGCCTTGGGAGGGCGAAAACAGCTTCCCCTACCCACCGGAGGCCCTCTGGAGGTGGAAAATGGCCTATTTCCCAACTTCTGGTGGGCCTAGTAAGCTATTTCGCCCTCCCCAGGCTCCAAAGGCTTCTCTAGAGCCAGTGGAGGGTAAAAACGTCATTTTCCATCCTGCCGGAGGCTTTCTGAAAGCCAAAAATGCCCTCCCAGAGCCTCTGTGTGAGCCAAAAATCAGCTGGCCAGCACACACATGCACGTTGGAGCTGATCTAGAGCAACAGTTCGCATGCCAGCAGATATGGCTCCGCGTGCCATCTATGGCACCTATGCCATAGGTTTGCCATCACTGGCCTATGGGGAGCTTATAATTTAAAACAAAGCCCTGATGCAAACAAATATATATATTGTACAAGATAAAATACAGAAATTTTAGCATCTGTTTGAACAATACACAATCTGTCTATATGAAATGGTATCAAATCCACCCTTAACATTAACACCCACACAAAAGTTTTGTCTTTCAAACGCTTTGGGCCAAACCTCATAATTGCACTGAATAACTGCTTCTAAATTCCTGCCTTTAATCAGCAATTTGTTCATGCACGCAACTACTGGCATATACAGAATAAATAGCAGTGCAATTATTTAACCTTTTTAGAAAATGTTAAAAAAAAACAATTACTGCTCAGGTTCTTTACTACAAAATCAGAAAAATTAAAGATACAATTATGCAATATTTTTATATATTTTTCAGTATCAGGGTAGATTTCAATTTGGCCGGGGATTCAGTTAAATATCTTGAGAGTCCATAAACTGAAGTAAGATAGACAGAACTACCAATACTCAGAGACTTTGTTATAAATTTAGATGTTTTAGAAATAATGTTGGGCAGACAGCAATCTTTCAGTATTCAAACTGCTCCCACCCGCCTCGCCTTCCACAAGACTCTGAAGACCTATCTATGTCACCAGGCATTATGTGTGGTTATGGTTGGGTAGTATTGATTCTTTTTAAATGATAGTGGGTTTTTAGTTATAGTTTTAATTATTGGATTTTTACTGCATTGTTTATTGTTGTTGTGAGCCGCCCTGAGTTTTTGGAGAGTGGCGGCATACAAATCTAATAAATTATAATAATATTATTATTATTTGGATTGTCACACAGAACAAGAGGTGGACTTATTCCCTACAGCTATAAGAGATTCAGGCTAAAGGTTTCCACTGTTCAGCGCAACAAGCTGCCACATGAAATGTTAAGTTCTCTTTTGCTAGAGATCCTCAGGTATCGAATATAATTGGTCAAATATGTTCTAATGGATCATTCATTGAGTAAGAATTGAACTACAGTGATCCCCCGGTTATTGCGTCCCCGACCATTGCGAACAGGGTAATTTGCGATTTTTCAACCCGGAAGTCAAAACACCATCTGCGCATGTGTGCCCTTTTTTTCTATGGGCACGCATGCGTAGATGGGGCCCGGCAGATCAGCTGCTGGGCGGCTTCCCTGGGTCTTCCCCCTCTTGCTGGCGGGAGGGCGAGCAGCGGGCATCAGCAAGGAGTTTCCCCACCGCCCACGCAAACTCCTCGCTGCCGCCCGCCCTTCGCCCGCCCACACCGTTCATTCTCGCCGCTTTCGAGCTGAGTCCTGAAGCGAATTCGCTCCGGGACTCAGCTCGAAAGCGGCGACAGCCAGCGCGGAGAAGCCGTTCGCTGGCGCTGGCTGTCGGCGCTTTGGAGCTGAGTCCCGGAGCGAATTCGCTCCGGGACTCAGCTCGAAAGCGGCGACAGCCAGCGCGGAGAAGCCGTTCGCTGGCGCTGGCGGTCGGCGCTTTGGAGCTGAGTCCCGGAGCGAATTCGCTCCGGGACTCAGCTCGAAAGCGGCGACAGCCAGCGCGGAGAAGCCGTTCGCTGGCGCTGGCTGTCGGCGCTTTGGAGCTGAGTCCCGGAGCGAATTCGCTCCGGGACTCAGCTCGAAAGCGCCGACAGCCAGCGCGGAGAAGCCGTTTGCTGGCGCTGGCTGTCGGCGCTTTTGAGCTGAGTCCCGGAGCGAATTCGCTCCGGGACTCAGCTCGAAAGCGGCGACAGCCAGCGCGGAGAAGCCGTTTGCTGGCGCTGGCTGTCGGCGCTTTGGAGCTGAGTCCCGGAGCGAATTCGCTCCGGGACTCAGCTCCAAAGCGCCGACAGCCAGCGCGGAGAAGCCGTTCGCTGGCGCTGGCTGTCGGCGCTTTGGAGCTGAGTCCCGGAGCGAATTCGCTCCGGGACTCAGCTCCAAAGCGCCGACAGCCAGCGCGGAGAAGCCGTTTGCTGGCGCTGGCTGTCGGCGCTTTTGAGCTGAGTCCCGGAGCGAATTCGCTCCGGGACTCAGCTCCAAAGCGCCGACAGCCAGCGCGGCGCGGCTGTTTTAAAATGTCGCCGCCGGCATGGGGGGCTTGCCAGCACCCCCCGGACACCCAACCCGGGTTTGGGGGGCTGCTAGGAAGCCCCCCATGCCGGCGGCGACATTTTAAAACAGCCGCGCCGCCCCCAATCTTCGGCTCCTCGCTAGCGCTGTGGGAGTAAAAACACCATCTGCACATGCGCAGATGGTGTTTTTACTTCCGCAGCGCTACTTCGCGAAAACCCGCTCGTTGCGGGGGGTCCTGGAACGGAACCCTCGCAACGAGTGGGGGATCACTGTATATGACCTCTAATGTTCCTTCTAACTTTATAACTCTCTTTCAATAGTTTGGCTTTTTAAAAAAAAATATAATTACAGTGATCCCTCTATTATCGCGAGGGTTCCGTTCCAAGACCCCTCGCGATAATCGATTTTTCGCGATGTAGGGTTGCGGAAGTAAAAACACCATCTGCGCATGCGCGCCATTTTTCTATGGCCGCGCATGCGTAGATGGTGGAGTTTGCGTTCCCCGCCGCCCACGCAAAGGGGAAACCCCGATTCGGCTCCTCGCTGCTGCTGCGCTACCAAGCAGATCAGCTGCTGGGCGGCCGAAGGAACCTTCCCTGGGTCTTCCCCCTCTTGCTGGCAGGCGGGCGAGCGGCGGGCATCAGCGAGGAGCCGGGGTTTCCCCTTTGCATGGGCGGCCGGGAAGACCCAGGTTGGGGGTTCGGGGGGGTGCTGGGAAGCCCCCCAGGCCGGCTGCGACCTTTTAAAACAGCCGCGCCGCTTCCCAGCTGACTCCCGAAGCCAAACCCGGAAGTGGTTTTTTTTTAAATTAATATTTTTTTAAAAATCGCGATATAGCGTTTCGTGAAGGTCGAGATCGCGAAACTCGAGGGATCACTGTACTCCAGTAAGAGATCTATATGGTATTAATAAATGTATTAGTAGCTACTGTACTGCAGTTAAACTAAAGTTTAAACAAATGTATATTAGAAGCAACCCTCCATTTAATCCAATGAATCTTAATTTACAAAAATTACAATCCTCCTTTTAACCCAATGAAGCAATATACAAAATCATGTTCACAAGACTTGGCTTTTTAAAAAAAGCTAGTGCTGTCACAGTAGAAAATGAATTGTGTATCTGTGAGTGTGTACATATGAGTTTTAATCACCAATATAAAAGTAGACTCAATCTACCAGATGAATTGTTGATTCTCTTTCTCTTTTGTTGTGTTGTTACAGGGAAGTAGTTAAACCCTATCAAATTATGTGTGATGTCACACTGTTTTTAGGTTAACAGAATGTAGGTCTTGTAAACCTTAAATTTCATGTCACCTTGTTTTAAGTGGGTACAAAATTGTAGGTTTATTAAAACTTATATTTCGTTTATCTAAAAGCATAGTATCACTACACATATATCACACACACGTCTATGTCATTAGATAAAGTCTAATGCAAAAGCAACAACAGGCTGGCTTGCCCATGACTTAAACTACTGCTTAGCTCTGAATACACACCTAATTCAAGAATTTGTGAATAGCCTTACAAAATTCCTTCCGCAAACTCCTGGGTTTCTCCCTTCCCATGAGAGTTTTCCTACTTTAAAAAGCAGGGGAAAGGTGAACCTTTTCAGGACTGGTAAATAAACTGGGTTGTAAAACCTCTGCAATTCCCCAGCGTCCGGCCGGACATAGGCCAGACCAACCACTTCTATCTAGTTCCCACAAGTAAACTGGCTCAAGGACATTTTCAAAAATATGGTAAATGCGGCTGGCTTTGTGTTCTAGCAACCAAGCTGAAATCCTGGGCATATTTACATGGGGTTAGGAAGCAACGCCTGAAAACATATTCCGATGAGTAATAAATACTACAAGGACCGAAGAGAGGGCTTGCACACACCCTAGTCAGAACCTGGAGATCTCCCAAGAGTGGCGACTAATGGCTTCCATATCTCCAGGCACCATGGCCAGGGCTTGATTGACTACCAGCTTTGGGCTACTAACTCCAGATGACAGCGAGAGCCTGCAAAGGTCCAGCAAGTCTGACATTTTTTAAAGCCAGATCTGGCAGCCCCAGAATTCAGTTAAGGGAGAGTTTATTTGAACTTTGTTACTTTTTCGAATCACTCCACCCACCACCCAGAAAAATCTCACAACAGTTTGGAAGATAATAATAATAATAATAATAATAATAATAATAATAATAATAATAATAATAATGATGATGATGATGATGATGATGATGATGATGACGACGACGATGATGTTTGTTCCAGTGCTCAAAAGGGTAAAACAAAATTCATTTGGAATAGTAAAATCGTTTTTCTAAGAAGGAAGGAATAGAATAGAACAGAACTCTTTATTGGCCAAGTGGGATTGGACACACAAGGAATTTGTCTTTAGTGCATATGCTCTAAGAGAGGGAGGGAGAAAGGAAAGGAAAGGGAAGGAAGGAAGGAAAGAAAGGAAAGAAAGAAGGAAAGAGAAAGAAAGAAAGAAAGAAAGAAAGAAAGAAAGAAAGAAAGAAAGAAAGAAAGAAAGCAAATTAAACTGAAAGGTCATTTGGCCACGTGGTCCAATCAATGCTTGGGTAAACAGAGCTGTTTTTAATCCCGATTATCTGGCAGATTCCAAATTCACGAAGGCTTTCGCCTTCACATTTTTTACCAAATCTCGCAGCATCCCCGTTAATTTCCACGGGCAGTTTAAGCACCGGCCGTGCGGGGGGAGATCGCGTCACGCTGGTCGGTTTGCTTGGGCGCAAGGAGGGCGCATAGATAAATTCTCGCATCTGGTCCGGCCTGTAAAATTGACGCTTCCTGCCTCGTCTCCTTCTTCTTCTTTTTTTAAAAAAAAACCCTTCTGCTAACGGTTGCAATCGAGGGGCCGCGCCCAGCCCCCGCAGAACTCGTGCCACGTCCCCGCGCGGGAGGAAAGCAGCCAAAACTCCAAGCAGGTTGAAGCGCAAAAAGTTGCGCGCCACCGCGACAGAGAGCGCGAGAAAGAGAGAGAAGAGATCCTGCTGGTGACTTACCGGGTTTCTTGCCCCACCATTCTGCCCACTGCACGGTGAGATCGCTTTCAGCTCGGATCCAGCGTAGGAACTGCAAGATCAAGTAGGCTATGAAGGTCCCCACCGCGATGCACTGAATGCAGATCGCCATGGCGCGCAAGGAAGGCGGGAGCGCGGCAAAGGAGTTGGAGACCCAACAAGAGCCCCTTCTTATAAAGCGGCGGGCTGAGCTCTCCCCGCCCGCTGTCCCGAGCAGGGAGTGGCCGCGGGCTACAGGCCGGGCCCCTTGCCTGGGGTAGAGTTGGCTTTTGCGGGGGGGTGGAGTTTCTTCTTCCCGCCTCCCTTCATCATGGGACTTTGGACAATCCCCACCGCTTGGTTTGCAAGAATTGGCTCACCCAGAATATTATTTTGCAAATTTTTGCAGAGATAGAGAGATAGCCAGCTTGGCCTCGATTGGAAGGGGGAGGGGGGGCCGTGTGGACAGAGAGGTTTTTTAAAAACCAAATTTAAGTAGCTAAAATAAACCTTTTTTTTAGTCCGGGTCATATTGACCGGGGAACAGTGACTTTTATTGCCAAGCAAAAACTAAGCAACCGCCCCCCCCCCAAAAAAAAACCCTAATAGAAATAACCCCTAAATGACCCAAAGTCATGTAATTTCAAGTTTCAGATATGCAGAGAAAATTTTTTACAGGGTCTCAAACTTTGTTTCGGGTCAGATAAGACCCGAAAAGAACAGCAGGGTTAAAAAAGCCAAACTGTTGAAAGAAAATTATAAAGTCAGAAAGAACATTAGCGGTCGTATTGTTCAGTTCTTACTCAATGAATGATCCATGAGACCAGTGATGGCAAAACCATTTTTCCTCGGGTGCCAAAATAATGCATGTGTGGGCTATTGAACATGTGTGCGTGCCCACACCTATATTCATTACCCCTCTATGTGCGCAAGGTCGCCCATTTCCTGACTTCCAGTGGGCTTGGTAGGCCCATTCTTCACCCTTCCCAGGCTCCAGAGGCTTTCGTGGAGCAAAAACGCCCTCTCCTGCTCTCCTGGGGGCCCTCCGGAGGCCAAAAAGGCCCTCCCAGAGCCTCCATGCGAGCCGAAAATCAGCTGGCGGGTGCCCACATGTGTGATGGAGCTGAGCTAGGGCAATGGCTTCCGTGCCAGCAGATATGGCTCCATATGCCACCTGTGGCACCCGTGCCATAGGTTCGCCATCAATGGCATTAGACCATGTCTGACCAATTATATTCAGCACTTGAGGATCTATAGCAGTGATTGTCAACCTTTCTAATGACGCGACCCCTTAATACAGTCCCTCATGTGGTGACCCCCAACCATAAGTCTAGCACCAATTCTCTTAACAGATCTTTATGCTGCTTGGCAGGAAGGTCAGAGGGACACCCCCCACTGTAAACGCTCGATTGGTTGGATTGTAAAAATATGTCCCAAGGCGCCAGAATAGAAGCTTTAGTTCCTAACACCATGGGAGATTTGTCTTTTCCCTTGGTCTTAGGCGACCCCTGTGAAATGGTCGTTCGACCCCTAAAATAGTCCCAACCCCCACGTGAAGAACCACTGGATTAGACCATGTCTGACCAATTATATTCAGTACTTGAGGATCTCTAGCAAACGTTTCATATGGCAGCTTGTTCCACTGAACAATGGAAGCCTGTAGCCTGAATCTCTTACAATTGTAAGGAATAAGTCCACCTCTTGTTCTTTATTTATTTATTTATTGATTGATTTTGTTCAATACACAATGAGGGTTTTAGTGGGTGTACAAATAGTAAAATATATAATGAAGGTTATAGAGAATATACTCATAGTAAAATATATTTAAGAAAGAAGAGAAGATATAGGAATAAAACATATCAATGAAAGAATAGAAGAAAGGTATAGGAAATATAGGAGGGCAATAGGACAGGGGACGGAAGGCACTCTAGTGCAGTGTTTCCCAACCTTGGCAACTTGAAGATATTTGGACTTCAACTCCCAGAATTCCCCAGCCAGCGAACGCTGGCTGGGGAATTCTGGGAGTTGAAGTCCAAATATCTTCAAGTTGCCAAGGTTGGGAAACACTGCTCTAGTGCACTTTCAGTCCAACAGATACTGAAAGACTGTTGTCTGCCCACCACTGTCGTTTCTCAAGCACCTAACAAAAGCAGCCAGAACATCAGCCGGTAGATACAGATGTTCTTGTGAAAACGTGGGGGCGAAAGCTTCCAAGGGAAAAGGAATCCCGGTTGAAGGGCTATTGTGTGCCCAGGTGAGCTGAGAATAAGAGACAGTGGCCAAAATGAAAGAATGGAGCAGTTTGTCCCTGTGGCAGAGACACAAGCCAAATTAAAAAGGGTGGATGTGAGCATTAATTAAATGTCATCTTGTCCTCCCTCTTTTGCCTTTTGCTCCTTCTGTAAATAGAAGAGTTTCCACCACACTATAAACACCTGCTGTAAAAAGTGCTGTCATCTGTAAATCACTTCTATTGCAAGCATAGGAATAGAACGATGAATAATAAAGAAGAGTTGGCCATTTTTTCACCGTTCCTTCTTTTCTTCTTTTTTCTTTCCTCTTCCTTTCTCGTTTCTCTCTTCTTTTTCCCTTTTCTTTCCCAACTTCCCTCTTCTCCTGGCCTTTTTCGCCCCCCCCCCCCCCGCCGCCAGAAGAAGTCCCAGGGGTGAAATCCTTTTTTTAACTACCAGTTCTGTGGGTGTGGCTTGGGGTGTGTGGGCGTGGCTTGGTGGGTGTGGCTTGGTGTGTGTGTGGGCGTGACAGGGGAAAGATACTGCAAAATCTCCATTCCCACCCCACTCCTGAGGGAAGGATACTGCAAAATCAGCCAGAGGTGGTATTTGCTGGTTCTTCAAAATTTCCGCTACCTGTTTCTCCAGAATCTGTCAGAACCTTTTGGATTTTACCCCTGGTTTGTCCTATTTCTCTTTCTTTTGTCAATGTTTCCATTTCTGGTGCTCGTTTTTATCTTTCCTATATGTCAACATTCCCAAAAGCATCTATTTCTCCCAATACCTACATTTTTTGATTTGATTTGATTTGTATGCCGCCCCTCTCTGAAGACTCGGAGCGGCTCACAACAAGAAAACAAAATACAAATTCAATGATTAAAACAGGAAAACAGTTAAAGCCCTTGATTTAAAACACTCATACAACCCAAACAAACCACACATAAAACGGATAGGCTGAGGGGAATCAGTTTCCCCATGCCTGGCGACATAGGTGGGTTTTCAGGAGCTTGTGAAAGGCAAGGAGGGTGGGGGGCAGTCCTAATCTCCGAGGGGAGTTGATTCCAGAGGGTCGGGGCTGCCACAGAGAAGGCTCTTCCCCTGGGTCCTGCCAGATGGCATTGTTTTGTCGACAGGACCCAGAGAAGGCCAACTCTGTGGGACCTAATCAGTCGCTGGGATTTTAATTGGTACCGTATCCTGTTTCCTCTAAAATAAGTCACCTCCGAAAGAAAGACATAGGAGAGGTTTTGTAGGATTACCTAATATAAGGCATCCCCCAAAAGTAAGAGCAAAAATTAATATAAGACGCTGTCTTATTTTTGGGGAAATTTAGCAGGTACAGGTGGTCCTCAACTAAAGAACACAACTGAAGCCCAAAATTTCTGTTGCTAAGCAAGACAGTTAAGTGAGTTTTGCCATGTTTTATTACCTTTCCTGCCACAGTTCTTAAGTGAATCACTGCAATTGTGAGTAACATGATTGTTAAGTGAATCTGGCTTCCCCATTGATTTTACTTACCAGAAGGTCACAAAAGGTGATCTGGGACACTGCCACCATCATAAATATGAGTTAGTTGCCAAGCGATTAAATTTTGGTTGCATAACTATGGAAATCTATCCTGCAATGGTCATAAGGGTAAAGAACAGTTGTAAGTCAGTGTTTTCGGGACTGCTGTAACTTCATACAGAGACTGAACAGGTCAAGGATTACCTATAATCTTTGGTGGCGCAGTGGTTAGAGTGCAGTACTGCAGGCTACTTCAGCTAACTGCTAGCTGTGTAGTTCAGCAGTTCAAATCTCACCACTGGCTCAAGGTTGACTCAGCCTTCCATCCTTCCAGGGTGGGTAAAATGAGGACCCAGATTGTTGGGGGCAATATGTTGATTCTGTAAACCGCTTAGAAGGGGCTGTAAAAGCACTATGAAGCGGTATATAAGTCTAAGTCTATTGTTATTGCTATAAACCCAGGAGAGGGGCGATCATATGTCCGAAGAGAAACTGCACTTATTCTAACATTACATATTTGTGCACAGAGGCTGCAATCGAATAATAAACCCTGATGTAGATTCCACTCTTAAATTTTTTATAAATTCAACTTGCAAATTTACTGCAAAAATTACAATGCATGCCTTGTTAAGACTGTAAGTGTAGTCATCAACTTATGACTCGTTGCTTAACAACTGTTAGGTTGTTAAGATTACAATGATCTCCCCCAAAAGTTACTTATCACTCAGATCTGAAGTTCTGATGTCCCGTCCCCCCCCAAATAGTTATGTGATCACATTTTGAGTGCTCTGCAACCAGGCTACATTTATGGCTATTTGCAACATCCCATGATCATGTGACTGTGGTTTATGAGGGATTTTTTTTGTTTTGCTTTTTTGCTGGAGTCCAGCATTTATTTCTGGTTCCTGGCAAGAAATGACCATTATCAAGAATGGGTTTGCATAATGACTTTGGCGTTTGCTTAACAACCACAGTGTTTTCTTTAAAAATATTCATCATGTTCACTTAAGCCAGTGGTTCTCATCCTGGGGGTCGGGACCCCTTTGGAGGGTCCAACAACCTTTTACAAGGGTTCCCTGTGCACCTATTCTGGAGCTTTGGAACATATTTAAGAATTAATTGGATTTGTATGCTGCCCCTCAGTAATAGTAAATAGATAGGGAAATTGTATCTCTTTGAGGCGAGCTGTTCATGTGAAAAGGAATCCTCAATCTGAGTATTGCATTGGCAGTTCTGTGTTAGCAAAAACTTCAGAAGAGAAGGATTTAGGGGTAGTGATTTCTGACAGTCTCAAAATGGGTGAGCAGTGCAGTCAGGCGGTAGGGAAAGCAAGTAGGATGCTTGGCTGCATAGCTAGAGGTATAACAAGCAGGAAGAGGGAGATTGTGATCCCGCTATATAGAGCGTTGGTGAGACCACATTTGGAATACTGTGTTCAGTTCTGGAGACCTCACCTACAAAAAGATATTGACAAAATTGAACGGGTCCAAAGGCGGCCCTTTCCCTCTCCAGGCTGCGGGCGGGGTCCGGAGAACAATGCCTGGCGCCACGCTCCGATGGCCGAGCTCCTTTCGCCTGCGGCTCCCAGCCCACCGCCTCGCTGGTTGGCTTCTCCTCCTGCTCAGCCTTGCCTCGGCCTTTGTGCGCGGCTTGTCCCGACAGCCCCCCCCCCCCAGCACTTTGAATCCAGCAGCTTCTGCTGGATACGGGCGGTGGGTGGGACGAGCGGCACGGAAGCCAGGGGCTTGGCAGCTCGCCCCGCCCATTGCTCGTATCCAGCAGAAGCAGCGGGATTCAAAGTGCTGGGGTGGGGGGTGTCCCGACAGCCCCCCCACCCCAGCACTTTGAATCCAGCAGCTTCTGCTGGATACGGGCGGTGGGTGGGACGAGCGGCGCGGAAGCCAGGGGCTTGGCAGCTCGCCCCGCCCACCGCCCGTATCCAGCAGAAGCGGCAGGATTCAAAGTGCTGGGGTGGGGGGTGTCCCAGACCTGCTGCCTTTTCCCGCGCCCGCCGCCGGCCCGATCCTGCGCCTCCTGCTTCCCCCCCCCAGCCAAAAATATAAAGGGGTCTCCGGCGGCAGACCGTCTTTGTGTTTTTCACTGGGAGGGGGGAGCAGGAGGACCTTCCTGACTCCCTCCCCCAGCGCCAGACCTCCCGCCCTCCCTCCGAGCCAAAAACCCAAAGCGGCCTCCCGAACGTTTTCCATCTTACGAACCTGCCGCCGCCGCCGAGAAGCCTCGCCGCCCGGCTGTCACCTTTAAAACAGCCAGGGGGCTTCCCAGCAGCTTCCCGAAGCCGAACGCCAAACCCGAACTTCCGGCTTCGGCTTCCGGGAAGCCCCCCGGCTGTTTTAAAAGGTGACAGCTGGGCTGCGGGGCTTCCCAGCAGCCTCCCGAACGCCGAACCCGGAAGTTCGGGTTTGGCGTTCGTAAGACGAAAAAAGTTCGTAAGAAGAGGCAAAAATTTTCTGAACCCCGGGTTCGTATCTCGGGTTTTTCGTAAGACGAGGGGTTCGTATCTTGAGGTACCACTGTACAAATGAAAACACAGAGAGTGTGACCTGGATATTTTTTCTTCTTCTTGGACTTACAACAAAGGTTATTAAAGGCTTGAAGAGCTCTGTTCAATGGAACAAAGGCGGAATGAAGACAAATCCTATGATAATATTTGAATTAAGATTTGTTACAAGCAAAAGGAAGGAATATAAAGAGCCAGTTTGATGTAGGGGTTAAGGTACTGGCCTAAAATCCAGACTGTTTGGATGACTTTGGGCTAGTCACTCTTTTGTAGCCTAATTCACCGCACAGAGCAGTTGTGGGCAAAGGAGGTGGAAGAAGAAGTATTAAGCATGTTTGCCACATTGAGTTACTTATAAAGTAATTAAAGGATAAGTTAAAACATCCTTTACTTCGGCTAACTCATTGTGCACTTAACTGCTGTCACCAGGAATGAAAAGATGTTTTATAGATTTGTTTATGGATAAGACATATAGAGTGGACAATAAATGTTTGTAATTTCAAAGGGATGAAAAGTAACTAAATTTGTTTGCATTTATTGTGATGAAGATTGGAAGTTTAAAAGTGCCATATATTCTTTGGTGTCAGGTCAATTCAATACTATAAGATTAAAAGTTAAGGAAATTACAAGTATATGTTGTCTTCCCTTGAAAAATTAATGTTAATCATTTTATAGGACTTGAGAGTAAATATTAAACTTTTTATCAGATTTAAAGTAGCTCATGGTACATCTGCCACAGAATTAAAAGAAGCCTAGGGTTTATATTAAACAATAATATTTTTTCTACATCAATATCTATACAGGAAGTATGTCTTAAGTGTTTGCATTGGTAGCATAACCCCAATAAGACTCTCTTCTCAATATTAATTAAGTTGCTGGTAAGCCTCTAAAATAATATTCTTTCAGCTTTGGTGGGAATATGATAAAAATAACAGTTTTGGAAGTATGTTTAAAGAAATGTATTACAAAACTAATGAAGGCAGTTAAAAATAAACAAATAAATGATTCAATTCTCTCCAATGCAACATTTGCTAGAAATATTTGAGGGCCGCAATAAGAAATTACAAAGTAAAAAAGCGTTTAAATGTTACATACTGTATAGCAGCCAAATTACTTGCTGTAGAACTGTGGAAAGATTCAGATATTTCAGTACAATAGATAGATTGCATGGCAAGATCTGGTTTATGGCTTTATTTGAAAATGTCTTTGATAAAATCTACCACATGACGATTCCATTAGTGAAGCGTTGCTTTATAAGGAACAATCATTGACCCCCTCAGAAAGGGTTCGCAACTTGGGCGTCCTCCTCGATCCACAGCTCACATTACAGAAACACCTTTCAGCTGTGGCGAGGGGGGCGTTCGCCCAGGTTCGCTTGGTGCACCAGTTGCGACCCTATTTGGACCAGGAGTCACTGCTCACAGTCACTCATGCCCTCATCACCTCGAGGCTCGACTACTGTAACGCTCTCTACATGGGGCTACCTTTGAAAAGTGTTCGGAAACTTCAGATCGTGTAGAATGCAGCTGCGAGAGCAATCATGGGCTTTCCAAAATATGCCCATGTTACACCAACACTCCGCAGTCTGCATTGGTCGCCGATCAGTTACCGGTCACAATTCAAAGTGTTGGTTATGACCTATAAAGCCCTTCATGGCACCGGACCAGATTACCTCAGGGACCGCCTTCTGCTGCACGAATCCCAGCGACCAGTTAGGTCCCACAGAGTGGGTCTTCTCTGGGTCCCGTCAACCAAACAATGTCGCTTAGCGGGACCCAGGGGAAGAGCCTACTCTGTGGCGGCCCCGGCCCTCTGGAACCAACTCCCCCCAGAGATTAGATTTGCCCTCACCCTCCTTGCCTTCTTAAGCTGCTTAAAACCCACCTCTGCCGCCAGGCATGGGGGAACTGAGATACACTTTCCCCCTAGGCCTTTCAAATTTTATGCATGGTATGTTTGTATGTATGATTGGTTTTTATATAATGGGTTTTAACTGTTTTTAGTATTGGATTATACAGTTTTGTTACTGTTGTTAGCCGCCCCGAGTCTGCGGAGAAGGGCGGCATACAAATCCAATAAATAGATAGGTAGGTAGGTAGGTAGGTAGATAATAAATAAATAAATAAATGGAATTTTAAATAAAAAGTAACCTAAAGATTGTTTGTATCAAACTTTATAGGCCTATTAAAATTTATCTAAAATTCAAATAAATTCAAACAAAATTGATATACACAGTACATAAATTTTGCCTTTAATTTCTTTACTATGCCTTACTGCCTTACTATGCCTTACTGCTTTTCTCTGCTTCATAACATTGCTTGAAAGGGAAAAGAATGAAGAAAAGTCAAATATTTAGGTAGGTAGGTAGGTAGGTGGGTACGAAGTTCTATACATCTGGAGAAATTATATATTTTCTTACTGGCTGACACTTCCCTTCTTTAATATTCCCAGGTTAGTTTTGAGGATATGCCTTGTCAATTATGTGCCCTCTACTGGCCTTTCTTTCTGCAAAAAGTCACTGAGAGCCATGGCACACTATGAAACCACAGGTGTTGTGCAGCAAGCAATTCTAGAATGATTCTGGCCCTGCTTGCCATGCTTCAGCAATGTGCTTCTGAGTGTACCACAGCTCTGGAACTGCTACAGACCCAAGCTGTGGCATGCCAAGAAGCTATTGAGCTGCAGCTTACTAAGAAGTCCATGAGTAGTGGCACAGCAAGAAATGCCTGCTTAGGATCCTGCATCCCCTTGCTTGGCTGGGTCAATCTCATCTATGGCTCTGCCACTGCAGGAATAGTCTTGCAAGAGCTCCAGCTCCTAGAGTAGCCAGGGCATCCCACCATGATGTCATTCCCTGCAGAATTTTTCTATGCACAGACAGGATGGGTGAGCCCAGTACAGGAGAAAGGCAGGCAAAGATGACAAAAAGCCTGGGAGGGGGGAGTGATCATAAATGTAGGTGGGCTCAATTTTTTAATCATTTGACAAGGATGCTGCATGTTAAATTTGAAGACTGGTGACAAATATTTTTTCAACACCATCATAAATTTGAAGTCGCTGAATGAACTGACACCAAATAAATTCTACCTGTATTCCTAACATCCTCCTAGACCTAGCCCATGATATGTAGCAATTCAGATGAGAATACATATGTCGTAGGTTGGGGTTTTTTGCAGATTTGTTGACAAGTTTCTTGTCCAATTATAAGTGATAGTAAATCACCAGGGTTTAATAAGACTCCAGGACAATATTATGGACCAGGCATGACATCCAATGTTTGACAGTCATTTCGTTAGTACTATGTACATAACTGGTTGGGTTTGGCAATATATAAACAAACTATCAATGTATGTTTAAATGAATTATATCATTATAGCTTTAAGAGCTAGTGTTGCAGTTAGCCATAAGAGGGAGCCAGCAGCCTGTCTCTCTTTCTCTGATTATTCTCTGCCATTATTATGTCCTCTGTGACTGCTTTGTGCTAAATGCTGGTTTATGTATTTGTAAGCTGAACAGGTAAGATATAGTATTGTATATGTATTGACTGATTTAACTGTGTATGACTAGGATTGTTTGCCAAAATAACTAGTATTTAGAATAGAATAGTATTATTTATTGGCCAAGTGTGATTAGACACAGAAGGAATTTGACTTGGTGCATATGCTCTTAGTGTACAGATATAGATAAAGTATTGTATATGTATTGACTGATTTAACTGTGTATGACTAGGATTATTTGCCAAAATAAGTATTTAGAATAGAATAGAATAATATTCTTTATTGGCCAAGTGTGATTAGACACACAAAGAATTTGTCTTGGTGCATATGCTCAGTGTACAAAAAAGAAAATATAGATTTGTCAAGAATCATGTGGTACAACACTTAATGATTGTCATAGGGGTCATTTATACAGGTTTGTCTTATTAATCCATTACTCATATTTCTGGGCCATCAGCTGGATATCTGCTAGGCCTCCATGTTTCCTCTGTGCATCCTTGGCAACTGAAAGGTCACTCTGCTCACACCTTAACAAGATTCAATGTTGTATTGGCCATTTATCTTGGAAAAGCTACAATGGCCCTAAGGAAATTTGATCGTATATTTTCTCTTTGAATTCCATACTGTGCTTAGGGTTGTCAAACTGGCGGCCCATGGGTCAGATGCATCATGTGCAGGTCATGCCTACCCCAGCTCCGCAAAGGAAAAAACGTCATGAAATGTCATGTGATGGCAACGCGATGCTGCAAGTTTGACTGCCGTGCTGGACATACATCAATTTTGCAATTGCTTTAGCCGGAAAGTGCTTCAGTGCAACCAAGCAAGTGTACTTCCTTGTGTCTTGTACCAATAAGATGGGCTTGATGAGTTTTTCTGCTTTTGAAACAACATACCGTGGCTAATTTGGGCTGCAATTTTCACACCACTGTGCCTACTGTCCCTGTCCTACTGTCATGTTGTCCTTTTATTGTTACATTTTACTTATGTTTATACAAACTGCTATTATCCATGTTTGACAAATAAATAAAGCTATTTATATTATTTAACTTGTTCAGCTGCTCTATCTTTAATTAACCATTTGTATTTCTGTCTTATTTAAAGAAACGGAAATTTTGGGTTTGTCATAATACCCTTCTTTATAATAGCTTGAGAGTTTTCAGTGCATGCTTCAGGCCAACTTCTGTTTGGGGAAATATTAATACATCAGCTACAATACATGATCATTGGGAATCTTCTATCAGCAATTTTAGGGGCAAGAGTGAAATCTTTTAATTAAGGAATGCCTATAAATATTGAACAACGATGAGGCTAATATATTGCACAATCCCACTATCTGGGGATGTCTTGATGTACAGTAATTAGGAAGCTCCCCCTGCTGACTATATCTGATTTTTAAATCCGTCTTTTTTCTTGTAGCTTCTTGGCTAAGATCAAAATTGCCCGTAAAGGTCCTTGCAGCCTATCCAAGCAGCAAATTCCCGGGTGCTGTTTTCGTTGCGCGAAGCCGATCTTAACAGTGTTAATAATGGAAACGATGAGGCTGATATCACTCCCCGACCTACTTTTTCCCCAGTCCTTGAAAAACTGCAGGCCCAGGAGGAAATCGGAGTGACGTCACGGCAACCGCTCCAATAGGTCCTCCTCCCAGTCCGCCCCGCAGCAGCTCTTCCTCCCCCGTCGACCTCAACATCCGGGTCCTTCATGCATTATATCAAAGTAGGGGGGAAGAATAAGAGTAAGAAGAGTAGAAACGACCAATAGTCGACTTTTTTGCCCGCCCGAGAAAGAGACCCTCGGCTGCCAGACGGAGGATGTCGCCTCTCCCTCAGGCTAACGTTGAAAAAAAAGAAACGTAACGGCTCCCGCGCGCACCCCCCCCCCCAAACCTCCATTAGCGGGCAGTTCGCGCCTCCCACAACGCATGCGCACCAAAGCAAATCTGAGCTCGCTCCCGATCTCTATTCAAGTTCCTTCCTCACTCAGCCGGGCGCGCGCGCGAGAGAGACTTGGCTGCCAGATGGAGGACGCCGTCTCTCCCTCAGGGGAACGTTGAAAAAAGAAACGTCACGGCTCCCGCGTGCACCACCACCCCAAACCTCCATTTGAGGGCAGTTCGTGCCCCCCCACGACGCATGCGCACCGAACCAAATCTGAGCTCGCTCCCGGAGTCCCTTCAAGTTCCCTCCTTGCTCAGACGCGGGCGCGCGAGAAAGAGGGAGGGTGGCTCCGCTGCGCGTGCGCTATCTTCGCTCTCTTGTTAGTCCGCCTGCCTAGAAGGAGCCGAAAGAGCGGCGCGGGGAGGGAGGGGGGAGGGCAGGAGGAGGAGAAGAAGAAGGAGGAAAAGAAGCGGGGCGTCGTGGGAGGCTGAGCGTGCAAAAGGCAGCCGGGAGGACGCCGCCGCCGCGAGAAGGGAAGGGGAGGGCCGCACGCGGGAGAAGGGAGAAAGAGAGAGAGGGAGAAGCTGAGGAAGAGTGAAGGACAGGCAGGCAGGAGAGATGAGCGCTCGGTTCCTTCGGAGCAACGAGGAGGAGGAGCAGCGGGAACAGCCCCAGCCTCTGCGGCCGCGGTCTTCGTCGTCTCTGCCGTGCGAATGAACTGAGGCAAAAAGGCGCCTTCGCCGGCCCGGCTCGGCCCAGGCCTACTCCAGCGCTCTCCTTCCCGACCCCCCGTGTTCTGGTTAGCCGCCTTCTCTCCTGCTGTGGCTCGCCTGGGCTGAAAGGTAAGCCGCTGCGGTGCCAGAGGTCGCGCCATAGGCCTGGGAGAAGGTAAAGGCCGCCGCAGAACTCGGGGCCTACAAGCGGGAGCGACGACGTGCTTCTACATGTGGGGATGACGGGGGTGGTTGTGGTGGTGGATATCAATTGTAATGCCAGGAAGGTCGCCCCTACTTCGTTAAACCCAGCTGGCGTTGGAGGGGGGGGAGAGAGAAGGGGGTTGATGGGCGGCTTCACTAAGGGAATTTGATACGTCAGGGCAGCTAACACTGCTTTGTGTGTGTGTGTGTGTGTGTGTGTGTGTGTGTGTGTGCGCGCGTGTGTAGGTGGTGCCGGCGGCTTCTCCTCTCCCCTGTGGAACCGTATTGTAATTGTTCACCCTGATTGCGTTGTTGCTGCTGCCGTTCGTTAAATCGTTGGGTTGGTACTATTTTGGAAGCGCGGGTTTGCGTTGTCACATGGATGATTTATATGCTCTGCGCAGCAGCGTTTCATCAAAGTAACAAACTTTTGAAAAAAAAGACCCTGCCTTCGATGCCCAGGTAAGGGCAGAAAAGAGCAGGGAGGGGAAAAAAGATGAAGTTTAAGGGGATAAGAGTGACAAGAGTGATGGAACATGCGTGCCTTCAGTTTGAGGGGTGGCTTTCTGCTTCGGTCCCACCCCCTTCCTGCCTGCATTTGAAAAGAGAAAAGTACAGTATATAATTGGTAAGGCAGGGCTTATTATGGTGATCTGAAATAAAAATCCCGAAATCTGGTCCTTGGTTAAGACCAGGCAAAAATATACAAACTGCTGCTCTGCCTATGTGTAGAAATATATATACATATATTTACCTATGTTAAAAACCATAGATCCAAAATATATTTTGAAATGGGTAGCGATATGAAAGGTGCAGAGCAGCTTTGTAGATAACATTATTTACATAGGGTTTTAAAATGTGTGTAAGAGGCATATGTATGTATGTATATATGAGAAATATATGTATGTCTATAGCACACTTTAGCAATATTCAAATGTGGCACATCTTGCAAAAGTTATAAATGCATTCAAAGCCGGGTTTGCTTAGAAGAAAAGCCGGTTCCATTTTACTATAATACATTTCCAGCTACGCTGTGTATGCTAATTGTTTATGATGTTTTCCATACATGAGTTGTAGAAAGTTCTTAAATGAGTTTAGACTCCCTTTGTTTTGGATCTGATTTCTCTGTGTTCATTGTTCTTGTCAACTCAGTCAAGTGATGACGTAGTATGATGTTTCTTTCTCTGGAGAGACAGAAGTGGGTGAAGAACTCGTTGTCTGCTAAGCTTTATTAAGCATGATTAAAAGCATACTTTCCCCTCCCGCTGCAAGTGTTCTGTCAATCAGACAGATATGACTGTTTGTAAGATTCTATGTAGGATATATGACTTTAGAAGATTTCATATATATCCATATAAAAGATTTGTGCTTTATCCAATTGATGAGTAGATTCAAGCATTCAATATTTATAAAGCAATGTGCCTTAATTGTTATCTTACGCTTCCTAATTCCATAGCTATTCCTGTAACTTTTTAAAAAAAATTGGAGGGGGAAATGTATAAAATAAACAAAAATTGAAATAAATTTCCTTTTTATATTTGGCATAGTCAATAGAAGATGTTTATTTTCAGGTGACTAAACAGTATCAATGGGATGTAGATACATTGTAATTCTTTAAAAGCCTTCAAGATACTAGCAGTAATTTTGCAATTTAAGATACTTTATATGTTACTGTGGCTTGGTGTAGTTTCTGCTAATCTGTATTTTTTCATCTACAGCACAATGGTATGCAGATGTGTGGTAATTTATTCCTTAGAAGTCTGTCAGATAGTCTTGTTTTAATTCTGTAATTAGGATACACGTTACCATGGCTTTATCTTGGTCTACCTAATAAATCAAATTTTGTGACTTTTATACTAGTACAGGTATAACCCAAGCATCCTTGCATGCATTTAATTTATATTGTGTTCATGCAGTTTTTAGCATTGAGGAGAAAGTAGACATATTGGCACTCTGATTATATGTAGTTCCTATAATTTAAATATTGTCTTAGCTTTAAAAGAAGATTTTTTTTGAAAAGTTGAGATAACTGGAATGCTGAATGGTGTTTTCATTTTCTACTCCTTGCTTATATAATCTACACACTTTTGGTGCTGATAATTTAAATAAAGAGGGTTTTATATAGCAGAGAAAGCTTCAGAATGAATTTTCATATCAGGGTATATTGTTGTAGAAAGTATTTTAACTTGTTTTTATGCTGTTTTAAGTTATGCCTTAATTCGTGTATTTATGTGGTTTTATTATGTTGTAAACCAGTGTTTCCCAACCTTGGCCACTTGAAGATAACTGGACTTCAAGTGGCCAAGGTTGGGAAACACTGTTGTAAACCACCCAGAGTCACTTAGGTATAGAGATTAAATGAATAAAATATAAATTTATGTGTCGTATGCTGAAGAAACTAGGTGGCTTCCAATATATTTTATTCAATTCATATGGTCTGCCTATCTCATTGTGACTCTGGGCGGCAAGTAGAATTAAATTAAATTAAAATTACTATAAAATTACATTTAAAAAACTATAAAATATAAAATTTGGCAGTGGAGAAACAACAACCCAAATTACTAAGACTATTGAAAAACAGGTTACTATGCACACTTGGCGCCCAGGTTCAGGCACAGAACCAAGTCTTTAGGGCCCTATGTCAAACTACCCTGATCTTTGGAAGGAGAATTAAATAGATATATTAAAGCACTTATCCCAATATATCAGATAAAAAATATAACATTTTATTACTTCAAATCCTGGTTACTTATCCAAATGTTTTCTGCATGAGAACTGCCTTTGCCATTTTTCTACAGAACAAAAGGGTGGGGTTTGACCTGATCTCATGGGCCTGCTGTTGGCATGGGAGGCGGGTACAACATCTGAATGCATTTTTCAGATCTCAGCTTCTCCCATGGTTCCTCAGAAAGCATCCTTTCTCTCAGAACTAGTAGGATAGGTATAGTGTTCCTGGAAAAGTTGTAAATATGACCAAGAGAGCCAATTTGATGCAATGGTTAAAAATGTAGGACTAGAATCCAAGAGACTAATTTTTAGTCCTCCCTTAGGCATGAAAATTATTTTGATGATTTTGGGCCAGCCATGCACACTCAGCTCAACCCATGTCAATATTGGGAAAAAAGCAGAAGCATTATGCATTTTATTTTGAAGTGCACAAATTAAAGATGGAATACTATTACTGATGTTAGCAGGAGGTCAAGCTGTGGGAAGCTTTCCCTCAGCACTTTGAATCAAGCCTGGAAGCTTATTAGCAGCCTGTTTAGCTCTGGAAAAATAAGTGCTACACCAACTAGTGCTGGTCAGCATGCTGAACAGCATCTGCCTTTTGTGTCAAGTACAGCTCCCATAAAAGCAGCTTACAGTAATCTAACTAATAGATATAACATTGGCAAGTTTTCAGCAAGTAGCAGGTTGAAATAATTACTATTTTACTTGCAGTTTAATGTTATAGGTCTGTGAAAGAATAATATACCATTTATTGAGGAATTACTGTAAATATTCATATTTGTGGTTGAAAAAGCAAGTATTTTAAAAAGTGGCTGGCTTATATCATGCTTTAATGTTTACAAAACATTAAATGTTTACAAAAACATTTTCTTAATTGTTAAGAGTTAATAAATAATCATATTTATTTATTTAAACAATTTGTTTCCCAAAGGGATGATTTATTAAAATAGTAACACAATTGTGACTTAGCATTTTGTTGTCAAGTTCTAAGAATGAAGATTTCAAATCTCTAGTGTCTTGGCTATGTAGAGGCTAGGGAAAAACTGTTGTTAGCTTTCTTTCCATTCACTTAATAAACCGTAAATAGTAGGAATCACTTTTGGAAAGCACAATCTGGAGAAAAAAGGCTTTTTATAGCGACATAATAAGCTAATAATTTTACTGCCCCCCCCCTAAAAAAGCCACATAAGAACAAAATTTATATATGCAGCTGATGAAGGATAATTCTAAGTATGGCAGAATAGTATTTTTACCCAATGGAGCAGGATTGTCTTTAATGCAATATCATCTCTGGAAAATTCCACTTCAACCCTTTAAAAGCATACATGATTTCCATAACCTATTATGAAACAATTGGGCAATCAAGATTTGCTAATTTTTACTCCATAAACTAGAATTAATGTAAAATATCCTAAGCAATAGTCAATATGTAAAAATGGTTTTCTTTAACTTTTCATAAACTCGGAACGGTAAAAAGTTCCCATTATACAGATGAGGAACTGAGGTTGAGACTAATGACTTCTTTAAAAGCAGCATACAGTAAACTTTCAATGCAATGTATTAATTTGGGAGGGTGTTCATTAAATCAGAATGTCAGTTAAACCTGCATGGAATTTTACCCATATATGAAATTGGAATGAGCTTTTTTGCATTTAGACGACTGACGGCAGAAAAAGACCTCATGGTCTATCTAGTCTGCCCTTATACTATTTCCTGTATTTTATCTTACAATGGATATATGTTTATCCCAGGCATGTTTAAATTCAGTTACTGTGGATTTACCAACCACATCTGCTAAAAGTTTGTTCCAAGGATCTACTACTCTTTCAGTGAAATAATATTTTCTCACGTTGCTTTTTATCTTTCCCCCAACTAACTTCAGATTGTGTCCCCTTGTTCTTGTGTTCACTTTCCTATTAAAAACACTTCCCTCCTAAAGGTTTGTAAAACCTTTAACAATATTGATTCTGTCTTTTACACTGGAAGTCTAGTATTTGAAGGTGGAGGCTAATGCTTTTATCAGCTCTAAAATCAACACGCCCTATTTACCAACTTTTGTTCAAACTTTGATTTATTCAGGCTTTCATATAGTTTTCTAGACATGCATCTAGATCAGGGTGTCAAACTCAAGTCCTGTGGTCCAGTGATCTAGCCCAGAGGGGGCATCCTGTAAAAAGCAAAGGAGCAGCCCGCAATGCCTCTGCCAGCAATGCTCCATTTTTATTTTATTTATTATTTCTGAAATTTATAGGCCACCCTTCTCCTAGGGGACTCAGGGTAGCTTACAACAATAAAAATAATGACAAAGTTAAAATGTCCCAATACATAGAGTGAAAAAGAAATTAAAACCCAGTATAAACGTCATACAATCATCACTCACTCATACAACTGGCCAGAGTGGAAAACTATTGCTCAATGGCCTTAAGCCTGCTGGCATAAGTGTGTTTTCAAAGCCTATTGGAAGGCGAGGAGGATGGGGGGAGTTGATTCCAGAGGACCGGGGCTGCAACAAGAAGGGTCTTCCCCGTGGTCCCGCCAGCCGACATTGCTCGGCCAGTGGGACCTGGAGAAGGCGAACTCTGTGCGACCTAACCGTCGCTGGGATATGTGAGGCAGAAGACAGTCCCATAAATTCTTGTTGCAGGAGGCTGTTGCAGCCAAAAACGGAGCTCAGGAGCCCTTTTTCATTGGCAGAGTGCTCTGGCCACCACAGGCACCCCCAACAAGAGTGATGTCAAAGTGACCATGTCCACCCTGGCTCCCCAAGTTCAAAGACAATCCTGATGTGGCCCTCAATGTAATTGAGTCTAACACTCCTGATCTAGACCATTCATTTGACACTAAATTCTCTTACATTAAAAATGGCTAACAATAGATTTTCAGAACAAAACAAGGTTTGTGGCACTTTAAATTTGACTTTGGTTGTATAAGCAATTTGGCTGGATGAATTATCTTGGAAATAATATAGGGAATGAAAAGGATCTGTTGTCATCTGGTTTTAGAGAGATTTATCTATTCACACAAGTAGTATAAAGGACTGGAGTCAGGTGTTTAACTCTTTTATTTATGTCTTCTTCTTTGAGATAATCAGTGACAGTTTCAAATCCTATTGGAGGTGAGAATTTTTACTACTAACCATAATCTTTTAAAGATTTACAGGCATGTTAGCATCTAATGCTAAGCTGTACTTATTTATGATGTGTGTCCTAGACAACATGGAATAGTATGTCTGGCAGCTGTATTCATCTTTCACTGTCTAATTTGTCAGCCATTTTTCTTGTGAGTTGTGAGGAATTATTTTTGGTTTCATAAAAATATGCATCATGTCCAATCAGGTTTCAGTTAAGTGCTGGATATGGAAATCCTAATCCTGTCCAGTACGGATAATTACACTCTGCTCCACATTTTTTTTTTTTTTTGCTTCCTGCACATGTGGGGAAGAAGTCTGAAATTCATATATCTTTATGTTTTGTTTTTAATTTTCTTTTGTTAACATCTGATTGGCTATACAAGGTTTTCTTGGCTTATAGAAAAATGTATAAAGAAAGAAGGAAGCGCTTTGGCATAATGGTTAATAAGTTAGAAATATAATTGGTGTTGTACTTTTTGAAGGAACATTAAGGAGGGAATTTAATTAAAAGAAAATGAATGTAACTGGGTGACAAAATTAGAAAAAAAACTTGGAACATTTTTGATGATTGATATTAGTTACTAACAAAATACTGCATATTATTCATGGAAAACTAGATGATACACTGTGTTGTTTGAATGTATGTTAAGAGAAAAATAAATAAAAAATACCCCCCCCCCCAATAAAAACAGTCCTTCCTTCCTCTGTCCCTCCATTCATTTCTTCCTTCCTTCCTTCCTTCCTTCCTTCCTTCCTTCCTTGTTCCCTGCATTTCTCCTTCCTTCTTTCCTTCCTTCCTTCCCTCCTTCCTTCCTCTCCACTTTTCTTTCCCTCTCTCTCTTTCCCTTTTCTTTCTTTCTCTCTCTCTTTTCCCTCTCTCTCACAAAAACCTCTGTGCCCCACCATGTGCCTGGGGGGGTGGGGGCGGGAGAGGCTCCGTTGCGAACGCCCAAATTATCAATCTGTATTTAATGTACGCTTAATGTTTAACAAAGCCAATGTCCAAAAATAGGAGAGAATTCTTGAAAAATGAGAGGACTCCAAATAAAAAGGTGGTTTTTTATGAGGGTGGGTTTTTTTATCCCCACAAAATATCCTGTGAGAAAGTTTTTTCAATTTAACACATAGCTGAGATCCATATAATGTGATCACTTATTGTTTCAATGAACAATTCCATTATTAAAAAGTCTAAGCAGGTAGGATGAATGAACTTGAGGGGGTGCGTCTCTGTCTCTCTCTCTCTGCTGAAAAAATGAGACTCCCCACAAGTCAACTTACGGGAAAAGTGGAGAGAGGGCGAGGCGACACCTCCAGTGTACGCACAAGTCTATGCCCACCACTTTTTCCCCAGGTTGCCGCTTCTGCACGTAGGTGGCGAGGCCATCCAACCGCTTCCTCTTGTTTCCTGGTTGTTGTTTTTTTGCTTCCTGTTTCTTCCCGGCAGCGGGAAGAATATTGGCAGGAGTGGGCGGGGTGTGTTCCCTGGACACAGCCGGAGAAGCCGGGCGGGGCTCAGACCCCACGGGGGTTTCCTCCCAGCCGACAGTAGATTAGCTGTCGGGCGGGAGAAACGGCGCCGGCTATACCGCATAGAGTTTGAAAAACCTGCACAGAGTTTGTTTTGCTGCGCGACCACACAGGCTAGAGGGAACAGTGTCCAGGAGCACAGGGTGCAGACACATCCTGTGCTCCTGTCACTCACCCACGGGTCAGATAAATGGCCTCAGCGGGCCGCAATTTGGGGACTGCTGCCCTAGGGGCACCCAGAACTCCTTGCACAACTGCATTCTGTAGCAGCTTCAGCTTCTGGATACGCTTCAAGGGTAAACCCATGTAGACCAGCATAGTACATTGCAGTAGACCATTTGAGCCGGGGTGGCGCAGTGGGTAGAGTGCAGTACTGCAGGCCACTGAAGCTGACTGTAGATCTGTAGGTCAGCAGTTCAAATCTCATCACTGGCTCAAGGTTGACTCAGCTTCCATCCTTCCAAGGTGGGTAAAATGAGGACCCGGATTGTAGGGACAATATGCTGGCTCTGTTAAAAAGTGCTATTGCTAACATGTTGTAAGCCACTCTGAGTCTAAGGAGAAGGGTGGCATAAAAATCAAATAAATAAATAAATTTGATGTCTGACCAGGGCACAGTGGCTGAAATGAGGACAAATTGTAGGATTAGGAACAAATTTTATTAATATTTTTATGTAGCACTTTGAGTTTAATTGATATACAGTGTTCCCTCGATTTTTGCGGGGGATGCGTTCTGAGACCGCCTGCAAAAGTCGAATTTCCGCCAAGTAGAGATGCGGAAGTAAATACACCATTTTTGGCTATGGACAGTATCACAAGCCTTCCCTTAACACTTTAAACCCCTAAATTACATTTCCCATTCCCTTAATAACCATTTACTCACCATTATTACTGGTACTCACCATTGAATAAGACAATTAGTGATCCTGATATTTATAAACATAATTATTTATTAACAATAATTATTTTTTTGTTATTTATTTGCAAAAATTATTAGTTTGGCAATGATGTATGATGTCATCGGGTGGGAAAAACCGTGGTATAGAAAAAACCCGCGAAGTATTTTTTAATTAATATTTTTTGAAAAACCTTGGTATAGGCTATTCGCGAAGTTCGAACCTGCGAAAATCGAGGGAACACTGTAGTTGATTGATTCCATAATTTTAAAAAGATTTCTGATAACTAAGTTGCCATTCAATTCATTGTCATGTAGCAATTTTACTGTGTAGTACACTATGGTAACATATAAATCAGTAGTGCATTTCTTGTCTGTATGAAAATTAGAGTCTCTTCCTTATCTTCATACAATACCTCAGTTACTTCATAATACCGTTATAATGACTCTAAATATTTAGTAAAATGTTCATTGGCTGTAAGTTGCAAGATGTATGCATAGCTCATGCCAGGTATAAGAAATGTTTTATGCCCCCAGGTGGCATTATATTACAGCTCCATAAGTTCCAGTCACTATAATTAATAGCATGGGTTGGTTAGATTTTAATGGACCATTTTTGGGGACCAAGATTAGAAAATAGTGTGTTAAGCTCTAAAATGCTATTTGAGAATAATATATAAACATACAAGTAAATTCTACTACAGTTGCTTTTTATTTATTCAATTTTATACAAGAAGTCCTTGACTTATGGCCACAATTGAGCCGCAAATTTCTGTTGGTAAGTGAAACATTTATTATGGGAGTTTTGCCCCATTTTGCAACCTTTCTTGCAAAAATTGTTAAGTGAATGACTGCAGTGGATAATTTAGTAACATGGTTGTTAAGCGAATATGGCTTCCCCATTTATTTTGTTTGTCTAAAGGTTGCAAAAGGGGGTCAGGTGGTCCTGGGACATGGCAAATGTGAGTCAGTTGCCAAGCATCTATATTTTGCTCACATGAGCGTGGAGATGCTACAAAGGTCATAAGTATGAAAAATGGTCATAATCACTTTTTTCAAGCCGTTGTAAGTTTGAACGGTCACTAAATGAACTGTTGTGAGTCAAGGACTAACTGCATGGCCACCTGATTGAATGAATGACTCTAAGCAACTAATAGCAAAAAAGCTCAACAACCCCAAAATACCAATACCAGTAACTGCGGTCTGTGGAGAGGGGCAGCATACAAATCTAATTAATTAATTAATTAATCAATCAAGATAAAAACAGCCACAAAATATAACATCAATAAATATGCAGTACAAATATTTCAATCATTGATTTATGGGCTCCAATAAGATACTCCACCCTCCAAATCCAGAAAGATCACTATGTCTCAAGACTTTGTGAAAATCGTGTAGGATCAGAGGCAATCTGATTTCTCATGGGATGGTGCTTCACAGAGTAGGCACTGCAATAGATCCCACCAGAAAGCAAACTTTAATTGGCAGTACATACTCTTCCTCTTGGGACAGTTAGACATGATTGGGGAGATGCAGTCTTGCAAATAACCTTATATCACTGATTGTTTCCAAATATTAGTGGGGTTTTGGGTCTCAATTTGAAGCAAGTCTAATATGAAGCATTTGCATTTGCTTTTCAGTAACATTCATAGTACAGTATAGCAATTCCTGCTATACTCCCAGGTTCTAATTCTGGTAACATTCAGAACTATGAGATGTTCTAAACCAGGGGTCTCAAACTCAATTTACCCGGGGGCCACTGGAGGTAGAGTCTGGGTGAGGCTGGGCCACATCAGGTTTTCCATAAGAAAAGCTCTTACAAAAACAAGCATTCCAGTGTTATCAAATTTCTCTTTTTTTTTTCATCTTGTTTTGTGTTAAAAAATAATTCATGAGAAAAATTCATAAGAAAATAAATAAATAAATTAGTAATAAATAAATAAAATTATAGTAATAATAATAATACAGCAGATATAGAACACTGAAGAAACCACATATAGTTGCTGACTAGAGAAACGTAATTATTATTATTCAAATTCTGTAATAATAATGTCTGTATTAACAATTCTTTAATATTTAACGGACCTACAGTACATTGCGAGCTGGGCAGTGTTGGTGATGTCTGTGGTCTCATCAAGAGCGACTGAATATACACTGAAACACTTTGCTTTCTCACACAGTTGATCATAAATGTCACTTGACAGATCAGAAATGCGCTCTGCTACGGTGTTGGCAGAAAGGCTGATGTTGCTAAACTGACCTTTCTTTCCTGGACAATACTTGCAGCCTGTAATATGCACTTTTTTACAAATTCACCTTCTTTGAATGGCTTTCCTGCTTTAACAGTCATCTCACTAACCAACGTAGCTAGCTTCGACTGCTGCATCATTCTCTTTGGTTTCTTTCTTAAAGAAATCTTGTTGCCTCAGTAGATATGTTTTAAGATCAGTGACCCGGTTTGCTCTCTCATCTCCCTGGTATTTTGCATACTCCTCAGCATGTCTAGTTGTGTAATGACGTTTCAAATTGTATTCTTTGTACACCGCAACTTTCTCTGTGCAAATAAGACACATCAGGATGCCCCTGTGCTCAACAAAGAAATATTGCACTTCCCACTTTTCCTGAAATTGTCTGTGCTCATCACCAACCTTTCTCTTCACTGCAGGCTTTGAAAAAGACATGTTTGGGGCTTTGTAATATATAATTCCACTTGGTGTCACTGTTTCAGTGTTTAGTGGCTAAACTTTAGCTGATGCATCTTTTCCACTTTTTTTCTGTCCTGCTGAGTAGCAATTTCCACCTCCGCTTCTGAGCCCGAGGTAATGGCGCAAGTTTGCAAAATGCCTGGCTGATGTCCCGCCTCCAAGAGCAATATACCCCACAGTGATTGGTAGATTCATTCAGCTCTGCACACAACACTGAAAAGTGCCATTCGTATCAAACTCGGGCTGCACTAACATTAAACTTTGATATTGAGGTGGGGGCCGCAAACTATTGTCCCGAGGGCCGCAGTTGTTCTAAACTAAGTAGTTGTTATTAGAGGGTTATTGGATTTGGAAGATCACATCTCCATAATTTGGTTTCAGTACAGTTGTATTCAGAAAAAGAAAGCTCCAAGAAAGGATTCCAGTTTATACATCAGTATAAGATCACCTTTCACATGAGCTTGGATGGCTTTTGTAGAATATCCATCAGTTTTCTTGGCATGGTGCTAAAGTGATTTGCCATTGCCTTCTGGAATGATATCTCCGAGACCGCCTCCTGCCGCACGAATCCCAGTGACCGATTAGGTCCCACAGAGTGGGCCTTCTCCGGGTCCCGTCAACTAAACAATGTCGGTTGGCGGGCCCCAGGGGAAGAGCCTTCTCTGTGGCGGCACCGGCTCTCTGGAACCAACTCCCCCCAGAGATTAGAACTGCCCCTACTCTTCCTGCCTTCCGTAAACTCCTTAAAACCCACCTTTGCCGTCAGGCATGGGGGAATTGAAACACCTCCCCCGGGCATGTTCAATTTATACATGGTATGCTTGTGTGTGTGTCTGGTTCTTTTAAATCTTTAAATATTTTAAAGTTATTTGGATTATTTATGATTTGTTCTATCTTGTTGTGAGCCGCCGCGAGTCTTCGCAGAGGGGCGGCATACAAATCTAAATAATAAATAAATAAATAATAAATTTTACTTTCCTGTGTAACCAGTTATACTGGACTCCATGTTGGTCTTCCATGCAAGTACAGTGGTACCTTAAGATACGAACTTAATTGGTGCCGGGGGGAGGTTCGTAAGACGAAAGGTTCGTAAGAAGAAACATTGTTTCCCATAGGAAACAATGTAAAGTCAATTAATCCGTGCAACCAAAAAAACCCCCGCAAAAAAACGGCTTTCGGCGACTGCTGGGAAGCCGCGCGGCTGTTTTAAAAGGTGACAGCCGGCCTGGGGGGCTTCCCAGCACCCCCCTGAACCCGGGTTCAGGGTTTGGGGGGGTGCTGGGAAGCCCCCCAGGCCGGCTGTCACCTTTTAAAAGAGCCGCGCCGCTTCCCAGCTGTCTCCTGAAGCCGAACGCGGAAGTTCGGCTTTGGTGTTTGGCGTTCGGAGACAGCTGGGAACCCAGTGGTCTCCCGAACGCCGAAACCGGAAGCGGCAAGGTGGGGGGGGGAGAACGGGAGGCTCAGCATTCCGTCAGTCGCAGCGCTGGCTGTCAACTTTTCTTTTTAGCACTGGGGAGGCAAGTCTGCTCCTGCCCAGTGCTAAAAAGAAAAGTTGACAGCCAGCGCTGCGGCTGACGGAATGCTGAGCTTCCCGTTCTCTCTCCGCCCCTTCGCCCCCCTGTGTTCCTAGGAGAAGTGCTGGTGAGGAGCAGAAGGTCTGTCTTGCCTCAATCCCCAGCACTTCTCCTAGGAACACAGGGAGGCGAAGGGGCGATGGGGGGGAGAGAGAACGGGAGGCTCAGGAAGGGAGCTCGGGAAGGAGCCCACGGTCAGTCGGCTGCGGGCGGGAGGAAGGCGATTGTTCCGCTGTCGCCAGCATGGCCTGGTTGGCAGCGGAAGATGTAACCGAGCCCACGGGGGATTCGACTTCCACCCACAGCCGACTGATCGTGGGCTCCTTCCCGACCTCGGAGAGCTTCCTGGTTTTCGTCCGTGTTGGATTCGCGAGCTTTCATGCCCAGGAAGCTCTCCGAGGTTGCGAAGGAGCCCATGATCAGTCGGCTGCGGGCGGGAGGAAAGCGAATGCCACGGGGCTGGGCTCGGATCCCCCCCTTACCAGCCCCGCCGCGGAAGGCGGATTGAGCGGCCGGCGGTCTCCGCCACGGAGCCTGGCCCCGTGGGCTCGGTTACATCTTCCTCTGCCAACCAGGCCATGCTGGCGGCAGCGCAACGAAGAGAGACATTTGCTTTCCTCCCGCCGGCCCTTCAATCGGGCCGGCAGGGAACAGAATGGAGCCTTCTGCGGCGGCTGCCTGCTGGGCTGGTAAGGGGGGGAGCCGAGCCCAGCCCCGTGGCATTCGCTTTCCTCCCGCCCGCAGCACTTCTCCTAGGAACACAGGGGGGCGGAGAGAGAACGGGAAGCTCAGCATTCCGTCAGCCATAGCGCTGGCTGTCAACGTTTCTTTTTAGCACTGGGCAGGAGCTGACTTGCCTCCCCAGTGCTAAAAAGAAAAGTTGACAGCCAGCGCTGCGACTGACGGAATGCTGAGCCGGACCTCCTGCCCTCTCTCCCAGACAAAACCCCAAAGTGGCCTCCCGAACCCGGAAAGAAGCCCCGCCGCCGGCTGTCACCTTTTAAAACAGCCGGGCGGCTTTCCAGCAGCCTCCGAACGCTGAACCCGGAAGTTCGGGTTTGGCGTTCGTAACACGAAAAAAGTTCGTACGAAGAGGCAAATTTTTTCTGAACCCCGGGTTCGTATCACGAGTTGTTCGTAAGACGAGGGGTTCGTATCTTGAGGTACCACTGTACAAACAAACACCAACTCTAACTTTTTAGAGAAGCTAAATTTAATTTAATTTCTTCTTCAAATTATGGATGAATGGAGTTCAGTAATCCTTCTTACCTTTTTATTTATTTATTTATTTATGTATAATGGCTTCCAGATGTAGAAAAATTCACACTAGTTCAGTAACAATTATTTGAACTTCAAAATTAGGTAATTACATTTGTTTTCTTTAACTGTAATGATTATAGAATTTTAGGGATAGAATTCATTGTCTTGTGGCATAGCTGATGCAGTAATTTAAAAGTGTCTTATTGGATTGGATTATCATGAAGATTAAAAATAAATAAATTGTTGCATTGAGAAAGTAGTGAAGAGCCCTTCTTGCATATCAGGGCTTTCCAAATTCTTCCAGCCACTGAAGTTTTCAGAATGGCATTCTTTGTGAGATGAATTCACTGCCATTGACAACATGAATTGGTGGAATTCTATACTTCTTTCAGGGTAAGTAAGTGCAGCTCAGTTCATACAAGGTAACTTATTCCAATCCTATTTATAAGTCAAGCAAGGGAAGAAAAACTATTGTAGTTGTTTTCAAATAATTCAATAACTCCTGTTAAGAATATTAGAAATGCTGTTTTATCAGTCAAATATAACAGATTATATAGAATTGTATAATACAATACTAGAATCAGTAATAACCATCCTTGCTCATTTGTTCCTAGTAAAGACATGCTTGAAGTGATTGTCAGTACTGTATAGGCTCACTATAGTACCAACTAGTAAGTTAATCTTCTGTAATACTTACTTTAGATGAAATTTTCTAAGTTAATTATGTAATGTGAAAAAATACAAAACACTAGTTGATTTGAAATACAGTGGTACCTCGAGATACGAGTTTAATTCGTTCCGGACCTGGGCTCTTAAGTCGAGCAGCTCTTATCTCGAACGACTTTTCCCCATAGGAATTAATGTAAATAATTTTAATTGGTTCCAGCCCTCAAAAAACTCACAAAGTTAGTCTAAATTATGCAGAAAGACATGTTTTTAATGAAGAAATGTACATGTACATATAAATGAATAATGAAGTTTCTTTCACTTAACTTGTAAACTTTCTTAAACTTTTAAATTTACATATGTTCAACTTCTCTGCCACCCAATTCTGTAGGACAGAGGTCCCCAACCCTTTTTGCACCAGGGACCGGCTTTAAGCGATCAAGAGAGGAATGGGTGAATGAATGGACGGAGGGTGGGAAGGAAGGAAGGAAAGAGGGAAGGGACAGGAACAGAGGAAGGAAGCAAGGAAACTTATGAAAGGGGAGAGTAAGAGAGGAATGAGTGAAGGGAGGGAGGGAGGGAAGAAGGTGGGAAGGAGAAAGAAAAGAAGAAATAGAGGTAGGGAAGGTAAAAGAGAGAAAGAAAAAGAGCAAGAAAGAAAGCTGCAAGCACCCCCCCGAGCCCTCCAGGCCGGCTGCAACCTTTTAAAACACGCGCGCCGCTTCGCAGCTGTCTCCTGAAGCCGAACGCGGAAGTTAGCGTTTGGCTTCAGGAGACAGCTCCTTGGCGCTTGTATCTCGAATTTGGGCTTGTAAGTAGAACAAAAATATCTCTCCCCTCCCAGCTCTTATCTCGAGTTGCTCTTAAGTAGAGCAGCTCTTATGTCGGGGTTCCACTGTATAAAATATTACTTGACTTGAAAGTAAATATACACACAGTTACATATACTGTATATTGCAGTTCCACTCTTTAAAATAGTATTGTTCTTGAGTTGATTTTGATCTGTTCTATAAAAGTAGGTGGGAGCATCTTCAGTTTGTTTCTTAATTTTTCTGATTTAAATGTTTTACAATTACCATTTGTAATAAGTATAGATTTCATCCGTTCCCTATTAAATGGTTTTTTCTTTATTCATTCTTTATTAGCATTGACAATTTCCATTTTTGTGTTTTAGTTTCCTTTCTATTAATAAAGGAAAATATTAACAAGCACAAGTTGAATAAGTAACAATTTCAGAATAAATGCCTGCATGTTCTTTTTCATTATTTTGGAGGAGGAGAATTTAGAATGGTCCCATATTTTTTTCACAAATTTAATAAATCTATTTTGTCCCTTAACATCTTTCTCCCACCAATTAAAAATACAAAATAAATTCATAAAGACAATTCCATCTACTCTGTACTTGACAGAATAAATGTCTTCCATAGGAGATATGGTTCTAACTCCTGTTGACTTTGACAGGGAAAGGGATTTATGTGAAAATCTATGGAATAATGTACTCCATAAACTTCCAGTATACATTATCCGAACCAAAAATATCCTACTGAAGATGCCCCTCCCTGTAAACAAAAAAACCCATTATTATTTTCAAGTTCCATACAAATCCGAGGTTGGCTGGATTTACGGCACAGACATTGCATTGATACCTATGGCATACTTTTACAAGAATACAGTTGTGATTATATAAATAAAGCATTTAATTCTTCAGCTAATTTGATTAAATATATATATATTTTATTTATTTATTTGGACTTACATGCCATCCAACTCCCAAAAGACTGTAGGTGGCTTATAACCGAATACACACAAATACAGTGATCCCTCTATTATCGCGAGGGTTCCGTTCCCAGACCCCTCGCGATAATCGATTTTTCGCAATGTAGGGTTGCGGAAGTAAAAACACCATCTGCGCATGCGCGCCCTTTTTCCCATGGCCGCGCATGCGCAGATGGTGGAGTTTGCGTTCCCCGCCGCCCACGCAAAGGGGAAACCCCAATTCGGCTCCTTGCTGCTGCTGCGCTACCGAGCAGATCAGCTGTTGGGCGGCCGAAGGAACCTTCCCTGGGTCTTCCCCTCTTGCTGGCGGGCGGGCGAGCGGCGGGCATCAGCGAGGAGCCGGGGTTTCCCCTTTGCGTGGGCGGCCGGGAAGACCCGGGTTGGGGGTTCGGGGGGGTGCTGGGAAGCCCCCCAGGCCGGCGGCGACCTTTTAAAACAGCAGCGCCGCTTCCCAGCTGACTCCCGAAGCCAAATGCGGAAGTGGTGTTTTTTTTAATTTTTTTTTTTAAATCGCGATATAGCGTTTCGCGGAGATCGCGAAACTCGAGGGATCACTGTATAATATAAACCCCCCTAAAAACAGTTCAAAACAATTTTAAACCAATAATTAACAATTAAATCATTTAAAAAGAAAAAAATCATGCATATCTTTACTGGTCGAATCCCGATGGCATGCCATCTGATCAACGATTCTAGGGTTGTAGTAAAAGCCAGAACTTTATGGCTTTTCAGAAGACCAGTAGGGTGGGGGCAGTCTGGATCTCGGGAGGTAGCTGGTTCCAAAGTGTCGGACAGCCACAAGAAGGTCTTCCCCCATGGGCCTGCCAACCCATACTGTTTAGCAGATGGGATCCAGGGAAGACCAACCCTTTGAGCCCTTATCGGTCGCTGGGAGCTATGTGGTAGGATACGGTTTCGAAGATAGTCTGGTCCTAAGCCATGTAGGACTTTAAAGAGAATGATCAACACCTTGAATTGCGCCCGGAGACCAATCAGGAGCCAGTGCAGTCTGTGGAGAATTGGTGTAGTGTGTGTGTACCTAGGTGCACCCACAACAGGTCACGCAGCTGCATTCTGGATCAGCTGCAGTCTCCGAACGCTATTCAGGGGTAGCCCCATGTAGAGTCCATTGCAATAATCCAACCGTGAGGTGATAAAGGCACGAGTGACCGTGAACCTCCTGGTCCAGGTATAATCACAATTGGTGCATTAGGTGAACTGTGCAAAGGTTATATATCTGGTTATATATGTATGTATGAATGTGTGTGTGTGTGTGTGTGTGTGTGTATATATATATATATACACACACACACACACATACACACACACACACACACATACATACATACATACATACATACATACATACATATAGTTTCCTAGGGACAATTTAATTTTGTGCTGGTGGTTCATGTAAATCTATATTCCCTATTCTCAGTTGACTCCAAACATATGCTATACTTACATTATTTCCAACATTTCTGTCATCTTCCACAATTTTCTTCCCTACAAACGTTTTTCACAAAACTACTGTCACTTCAAACCTCATTGGATTATATGAAGTTTTGGATTGTTTTTAGCTACTGTGTACATGATTTTTCACTTGTTTGCATTTATCTATTTCATTTGAAGAGAGATTACAGTACAGTATCTCTTCACTGACCCTTTTTGTTATTACACATTTTAATTAGACCTGGTCACATTGGCTCCCAATCCACAGTACCATCCACTAGAATATTTACACTATAAATGGAGAGGTGAGTGTGTTTTGTGGATCAGATTAAGTCCCCTACATAACCTGCTAGGCTGGCTAATGCCTACTGCTAGGCTTTGAAAAGGGATATGTTTTGCTTTAATGTGTTCTGTGACATTAGTATGACTTTCTGGTTGGGAAAAAAAACCCCTTTTTATAGGAAATAATATTTGCATTTTCTCTCTGACATTTTATAGGAACAGATAAAAGTGACAGAGAAAGGCTATAAAACAGTGTTGGCATGGTATTAGAATAGATTGTCCTTCCAAGTCTAGCAGTCTCCCATCTCTCCTCATTATTGTGTGTCTGTTAATGGCTGCTGGGAATTACAGGCCAAAATACGGAAGAAGGCTGAATTAGATCACTGAGGCCTTGTAAAGTCTGATAATCTTAACATCAGTCAGTTAAATTAACTTTTTTTTCTAGCTGTGAATATTCAAGCACTTTAATGATCCATCATGTCTTACTATGTGGATACATGTTTGAGCTAATTGAATCTAGATTTGTGTTTTATTACATAAATATCTGAAAATATTATTGTTCTGTGCAACAAATGATTCAAGGACCATTGTTTATTTCTGAATAGTTTGAACTTTGGCTTGCTTTGTTTATATTAACTACAAATATTTTGTTAAAAGACACATAAATAAAATACAAACGCTTCTCATGCATAGTAACAGTTTAAATATTTGTATAAACATACAAAGCATGCTTAAAGCAGAAGTCTATAAATCCGCAAAAGCAAAACAGTTGAGCTTCAGCTGACATTGTGTGATTCAACTTAATGGACTAGGACTATAGGATTACAGTTCCATTTTGAGAATCTTTTTTCTTTGAGAAATGAACCAATAGCTAAATTCTCTTTCCCTCCTCTCTCTCTCTCTCCCCACCCCTCGTGACAGTTTAACAGCAGATACTTTTATCTCCACAGATTTGAAAGAATACATCATGGGAGCTTTTCTAGACAAGCCAAAGATGGAGAAGCACAATGCCCAAGGGCAGGGCAATGGACTACGCTATGGGTTAAGTAGCATGCAAGGTTGGCGAGTTGAGATGGAAGATGCACATACATCTGTGATTGGCCTGCCAAATGGACTTGATGGATGGTCTTTTTTTGCTGTGTATGACGGACATGCTGGATCCCAAGTTGCCAAATACTGCTGTGAGCATTTATTAGATCACATCACAAGCAATCATGATTTTAAAGGATGTGGTGCTTCACCATCTGTGGAAAGTGTAAAGACTGGAATCAGAACAGGTTTTCTGCAGATTGATGAACAAATGAGGCTACTCTCAGAAAAAAAACATGGCGCAGACAGAAGCGGATCAACGGCCGTGGGAGTCTTGGTTTCTCCCCAACACATTTACTTTATCAACTGTGGAGATTCTAGAGGTTTACTTTGTAGAAACACCAAGGTTTATTTCTTTACACAGGATCATAAACCAAATAATCCACTGGAGAAGGAGCGTATACAAAATGCAGGTGGTTCAGTAATGATTCAACGTGTGAATGGATCGCTGGCTGTGTCTAGAGCTCTTGGGGACTTTGATTACAAATGCGTTCATGGGAAAGGACCCACAGAGCAACTTGTCTCTCCAGAACCTGAAGTATATGAAATTGAGAGATCAGAAGAAGAGGATCAGTTCATCATATTGGCTTGTGATGGTATCTGGGATGTTATGGGAAATGAAGAGCTGTGTGAATTTGTCAGATCAAGGCTTGAAGTCACTGATGATCTTGAAAGAGTTTGTAATGAGATAGTTGACACCTGCTTGTACAAGGTAGCCAGAAATTCTGAAGGAAATGCATTTTTATTACATTAGGGGTTTTACATGGGGGCTAAAAATCTATATATGTTTTATATCTGGGTCCCCAACCTTTTGGACTTTAGGGACCACTACATTCATAATTTTAAATCCCGCAGACCACTAATACTAATTCAGCACGTCGTTTGCTGAAGCGGCTAGACTCCCAGTGATAGGGTGGAGTCCTTCAGGCATTCCCTCCCCTTCTCTCTTTCTCTCTCACCCCCCTCTCTCTCATTTCTCTCTCCCCCTCTCTCTTTGTCTGTCTCTCATCTCTCTGACTTCTCTATTTTAACCTTCTCTTTCTCACCTCTCTCTCTCTCTCTAACATCTCTCTCTCATTCTCCCCCCCTCTCCTGTCATCCTTCTCTTTCTCTTTCTTTCATACACACACACTTATAAATAAATAAACTAAACACACACACACACACACACACAAACATACATACATACATATATACCATGTTTCCCCAAAAATAAGACAGGGCCTTGACCTTATTATCGGGGGGGGGGGCTTATTTTTGGGGTACAATAGGCAGCGAGCGTATGACTGGATGTTCCAACACCATTGCCTTGTGGAGCAGGACTCTGCAAGGTTTGTTCTGCTGTTGCATGCACAAACTGTAATACTGCCATGAGCTTCATCATACAGCACTTCTGGGGTCCTGCTGCTGTTCATTCATGCAATGATACAAGCCTTGCAGATCCTGCTCCACAAGGCAGTAGCAGTGGCGTGATGAATCTCACAGACTCATTTCTGGCAGGGGGGATGTATTGGGCTGCGAGACGTGCGTCCTACCTACCTGATACTTGTAGCTCCATCACGTTCCTCGGTGTTGTCCAGAGAAGCCCATTATAAAAGAAAACCTTTCATGAGCTCAATCAAACTTCTCGAACTTGTGAGTTTTCTTTTACAATGGGCTTCTCTGGACACAACACCAAGGAACGCGACAGCTGCAAGAGTCAGGTAGGATGCGCATCTCGTCGTGGGGCACAATTTGGGGGTGGCAGGTCGAGCGGGATGGGTCACAAGACTTGTGTCCTACCTGGGTCTTGTAGCTCTGTCACATTCCTCGGAGTTGTGTCCACTGGGAGAGTGAAGAAACTCTCGCGGGCTGCCTGAGAAAGTCAAGCTTACAGCCAAACTTCTAGCCAGGGTCAGCGGCAGAAGCAGCTGGGCATGCACTTCTCTTCCAAATGGGCCCCCCTCTCTCTCGGTGGGGGTGGGGTGGGGAGGGTGCACTTAAGACAGCACCAAGAGAAGGAACCTTTTGGCTGCACACTGAATGTAAGAAGTCTTTCTTCCCTTTCGCTCCAAGAGACTCACAAAGACTCATTTCTGGCAGAGTTTGGAAGAGAGAAATATTTCTTGTGTGCAGCAAAAAGGTTCCTGTCGAGAGAGGGGGGAGGAAGAAGGAAAGGCAGGTGCTTTGCTTCAGGCAGCCTGCAAGAGTTTCTTCCCCCTCCTGCTTTGCTCAAGAGCCAGTGGCAGGGGAGGGTCAGTGGACACAACAACAAGGAATAGGTGGCTGTCCTGAAAGGGATTCCCACTCACTGCCCTCGCCTGCATCCCCTGTCTCAAGGACTTGGGGAGGGAGGGGTATAGGATGAGTAGCCCAGGCCGGCGAGTGAGGGAGGAAGGCATGGGTGGGAGGAAGAGCCGAAGGGGGAAGAGCCAATCCGCAGCCCAGCACTCTCCATCTGACTACAGGACTCTGCAATGTCAGTAGCCGCAGAGGCACAAGCAGCGAGTGCCTGAGAGTCACGGTGCACCAGCGGCTCTGCCATGGGGAACAGTGGCAGCAGCTCCAGGCCAGTACACGGCTCCCCTGGCAGGTCCCCAGAAAGCCTCAGCCGCTGTATGTGCAGTGACAGGGACAGGCTGGATGCGCCCACATGCTGCTCAAGCCCTGTGCTTGTGGGCTCGCTATACCCGAATGGCCTCCCTACCTCCCCTCGCAGGCATGAGCGGGTTTCCATAGACTACCGGAGGCAGCCTAGAGGAGCCCAGCCAGTCCCACAGGGTGTGTACACACTCGCATCCCGCTTGCTTGCTCTCACTCTCCTGGCCCAAAGAGTGGCTGCCACAAAAAGAGTAGCTCACCTTTCCCCGGAAAGTAGTTGCGGGGTGTGTCTTATTTGGGGGGGGGAGGCTTATTTCAATGCATGCACTCAAAAGCCCAATTGGCCTTATTATGGGAACATATATTATTTTTGGGGAAATGTGGCATTTGTGTGTGTGTGTGTACATACACATGGTGGGATGGGCCAGCCACTGGTGTATTCATCCAAGAGGGAGCCAAAGCAGGGGGAAGAATGCACTGCAGGTTGCCGACACATATTGCTTTGATCGGCCTGTGCTGCCCCCTCCCTCCCCCATACCATTACCTCATTCCAGCTGGTGACAGCTGTGCTGCAAAGTTGCAAGTTTCATGTAGCTCTCTCTGCAGCAGAGATTACCAACCCCACCTTTCCGGTCCCATATTCCAGAGCTCTAGTCACAGGACTGGCCATTAGTCATCCCGGAGCAGCTCTTCTACTCCAGTGCACCACAGACTACCAAAAATTTTTCATGGACCACTGGTTGGTGACCTGTGCTTTATATAATCTTGGAAAGAGTTCCTTTGTGACACATGTGAAATTCAGAAAAGGGTATTTTTCCAATTAATAAATTGGCCCGATTATTTTTATTCTATGTTATTGATTAAGATGATACACTGCCAATAACTGCCAAAACTACACTTACTTTGCTAACAAATTGCTGAATTAGCATTGTATTTGTATATTTTTGCAATGTTGAAAAATGGGTAGTTAATTTTTAGAGCCAATTAGAACATTATTTTTTATTTTATATTGTAATGTTTTGCAGCATTTTTTTTAAAAAAACGGTGCAATGGTCTTGTTTCTGCTATAGGATTCATCAAGATTCTGAATCAATTCAGTTCATTTACTGTTTGTTTGCTTTTTTACCTAACATACCTGGGAAGCTACAACTTTAGGCTGAGGATTGCTGGTGTGTGCAGCAATATTTAATTTCTATGTCGGGCTGAATTTCACTATTTGCTTTGTTTGTCTAATTAAAAAAATCATCTATGACATATAGACAGGTATACGAGGGGTTGCCACAGAGAGGAGGGGATCACTTTATTCTCCAGGGCACCGGAGGGCAGAACGAGGAACAACGGCTGGAAGCTATCCGAGGAGAGATTCAACCTGGAAATAAGGAAGAACTTCCTGATGATCAGAACGATCAACCAGTGGAACAATCTACCAGTGGACGTTGTGAACTCCAATACTCTGGACATTTTTAAGAGGAAATTGGACTGCCATTCGGCGAGGATGCTATAGGGTTCCTGCTTGATGACCTGCATGGTCCCTTCCAACTCTAACAATAAATAAAATAAATAAATAAATATATAATAGAGAGTTTGAGTTGAAATATTAACTTAATAATTTGAAGAACCCTGGTTTAAATTTCATCAGGGAAAAGAATTGATCTTAAATCAGGCTGCTTCTAATTATTAAGCCACTTAGGAACAAGTTAACAAATTACAATAATGATAATAACAACAACAGAGTTGGAAGGGACCTTGGAGGTCTTCTAGTCCAACTCCCTTCTTAGGCAAAAAACCCTACACAACATCAGACAAATGGTTATCCAACATTTTCTTAAAAACTTACAGTGTTAGAAAAAACTTAAAACTTACTTCTGGAGGCAAGTTGTTCCACTGATTTATTGTTCTAACTGTCAGGAAATTTCTCCTCAGTTCTAGGTTGCTTCTCTCCTTATTTAGATTCCACCCATTGCTTCTTGTTCTACCCTCAGATGCTTTGGAGAATAGTTTGACTCATTCTTCTTTGTGGCAACTCCTGAGATATTGGAACAATGCTATCATATCACCCATAATCCTTTTCATTAAACTAAATATATCCACATACCCTGCTACCGTTCTTCATATGTTTTAGCCTTCAGTCCCCTAATCATCTTTGTTGTTCTTCTCTGTACTCTTTCTAGAGTCTCAACATCCTTTTTGCATCATGGCAACCAAAACTGAATGAAATATTCCAAGCGTGGCCTTACCAAGGCATTATAAAGTGGTATTAACACTTTATGTGATCTTGATTCTATCCCTCTGTTAATGCAGCCTAGAACTATGTTGGCTTTTTTGGCAGCTACTGCACACCACTGACTCATATTTAAATGGTTGTCCACTAGGACTCCAAGATCCCTCTCACACTTACTACTGTTGAGCAAGATACCACATATACTGTACCTGTGCATTTTGTTTTTATTACTTTTTTCACCATTGAATTTCATTTTATTAGATAGCGCCCAATGTTCAGGTCTGTCAAGGTCCTTCTGTATCTTGACCCTATTTAAACATCAGGGAGAGTTTATATCTTAAGTTTAAAAATCAGGTAGGTAAATCTATATTCTCCTAACTATAAAATTAAGTTGAAATGAATTTTTATGTGAAATCAAAGACCATAGAACAGTGTTCTCTTTCATATCTTAATCAAACTACCTTTCCATGCTATAAATATGAAGATAGGTGTACAAATAGTGTGATTAGAAATGTTAAAATATATCTGAAACTACTTATTCCTTCCCTTTTCAGGGTAGCCGAGACAACATGAGTGTGATACTGATCTGTTTTCCAAATGCACCAAAGGTATTACCGGATGCAGTGAAGAGAGAGACAGAGCTGGACAAGTTCCTGGAAAGCAGAGTAGAAGGTGGCTCTTTAAGAAAAAAATAAGTAATTTAATTTTAAACAAAACCTGAAGTTGTAAATATATGTTTGCTTTTTCAATTCAACCCTTAAGTGCCATGGGATATTTATGACACATATCACTTAAAAGGTACTTTTGTTGCCTTTTGTTACATGTGTAGGTCTATCCTATTAAAATATTTGTCCTTCACTGTTCTGTTTACAGTAGAGGAAAACACAGAAACAATGTTTTTGTCAGAACCATTTTCAGCAATAAATTTATGTTCCAAACAATTTCTAATTGATATTAAAAGAGCATTTAGCTATCTTAATAGAATTACATTTTACTGAATACTCATTAAGTATGTTACAGATGTGTAATAATTACAAGACAGCATAGTCATAGTCTTGTAACTTGATATTAATACAATTTTGTACAATGGAATTCAAAAACTTTTGATTTAAATCTTATTTTGGTTTAAATCATGCATTAAAAGATGCATATCAATCTCTTATATATCGACTTTAAATATGTGCAATGCAATTCCGTGCTTTTATAAATGGATGTTAAGTATGTTCGCAAGTAATCTTTTATTCATATTACTAGTTGTAACGAATACTAATATAGACAAATATGCATTTCTCAAAAAATGAACATAGGGTGAAATTAGATTAAGTCAGAATTCATCATACCTTTGAAATAGATATAATGACCAAATTATATTACATTCACTTTATATTAATGTAAATTGAAAGTGATTTAATTATACCTTAAGGCCATGGAATTATGAGTATTACTAGTAGGAAGTTCTGTCTGCTTTATTTACCTTTCAGTTAAATGTTTCATGCATTTTTTTATATTATAAAAGTTACCGTATTTTTCGCTCTATAAGACGCACCTGCTGATAAGACGCACCTAGATTTTAGAGGAGGAAAATAGAACAAAAATATTTTGAGCCAAAAAGTAGCTATCACACATGAGCAAGTTCTTGCATCCATAATTCTATCCTTTCTATGTCTTCCTCCCTCTTTCCTCCCTCCCACTTTCCTTTCTATCTCTCCCTCCCTCTTTTCTTTCTATCTTTCCCTCCCTCTTTCCTTTCTATCTTTCTTTCCCCCTGCCTTTCTCCAAGCCCTTCCTTTTCCCTCTCCCTAACTACCCCCTTCTCCCTCCTTTCTATCTCTCCCTCCCCCTTTCTCTCTCCCTTCCTTCATCTTTCATTCCCTCTCTCTCTATCCCTCTTCCTTTCTCTCTTCCTTCCTCCCTCTTTTTTGTTCTTTCTCTCTCCCTCCTTCCCTCCCTCTATGTCTTTCCCTCCCCCTTCTTCCCCCCTCTCTTTCTCTTTCTCTTGCTTTCTTTCCCTGTCTTTCTCTCTTGCTTACTTTCTCGCTTTCTTTCTCATTCTTTCTCCCCTCCTTTCTTTCTCTCTCTCTTTCTCTCTCGTTCACCACGCCGGCAACAGAGAGAAAGAGAGAGAGAGAGGGAGAGAGAGTGGAGGGCGCCGTTGTCTTCGCCTCTGCCCGGCAGCTCTGCAGCGAAGAGGAAACTGTCGCGCACCGCCTCCCGGGAGCCCGGCCGACTTTTGGAGCCGTTTTGTTTTCGGCTGGGCGGAGGCGGCGCGTGGAGGCGAAGACACGGTGTCCAGCCACGCTCCGCCTCCCGGGAGCCCAGCTGAAAACAAAACGGCTCCAAAAATCGGCTGGGCTCCCGGGAGGCGGAGCGTGGCCGGGCACCGTGTCTTCGCCTCCGTGTGGCTCTGCAGCGAAGAGGAAACAGTTGCGCACCGCCTCCCGGGAGCCTGGCCGACTTTTGGAGCCGTTTTGTTTTCAGCCGCGCGGAGGCGAAGACACGGTGAACGGTGCTTCGAGACCTCCCCGCCTCCTGAAGCGATTCCCGTAGCCTTCCCAAAGGCTCGGAACCGCCAACGCTCCTCCGGTGCCGCTCCGCCTCCTAAACCTGCGCGGTGGAGGCGTCCCCCGGCCCAGCACTTCCGGAGGCCGAAAGGCGCGGCTCTCTTCGGGGTTGGGAAGAGGAGAGGCGGCGACAGAGGCGGCGGTCTCCAGATGAGTATATCGCCGCCCCCCCCTCTGCTCCAGCGCCTCCCCCCCCCTTCCTGCCTGCATCTTCGCTCCATAAGACGTGGCTGATTTTTCATCCTACTTTGGGAGGAAAAAAACTGTGTCTTATGGAGCGAAAAATACGGTAACTGTGTCAGTTATAAGTCTATTAATGTTTGAGATCTTAAAATTCTCTTAGTGAAGTACCAATAAGTCAGTGTGTGCTACAGTGGCTAGGAGACTAAGGTAGAAATCAGGAAATTTCTGGTTTCTGTCTCATCTTTATAATTACCTCATTAGATGGCTAAGGCAAAACACACTTTGTTGAATTCTCCCTCCCATTCTCCGTACTGAAGGAGCGGGTCCAGCAGTCACATGGGTTGCTCATGTCCAATCCGGTGGAACTGAGCCTAGTATTAAAAAAGCTTGCCGGATCCGCCCCTTCCCCAGAATTCGCTCAGTTCGCATATCCTGCGGTTGTATTGTGATAGCTCGTTCAACATTCGTTCAACATTCTAACACCTTCCCTTCGATCTTTTCCTTCAAAAATAGTAAGACTGTTTATCCTTATTGGTTTTACTTGCACTAATAGCGCCAGCCGTTTGCGGCTCGGCTTTTTTCCCTTGGAGAAGTTGCGGTTTCGTTTTCCCCCGGCGGTTTTGCCGTGTACGATCCCCGCGGCCGCTTGTGGATTCTTTTAATCCTTTGGCCTGGAGGTTCTAGTGCAAGTATTAATTGATTGCCTTATTGATTTTCTATTGCATATATATTAAAGGGCTTAAAATATACCTCCTGCGGAGTGAGACGGCTTTCTAGTCTCCTGGACTTAGTCGATCGCTTCCCCTTTAAGGCATATTCGGAGCGATTTTTCGGCGCGAAGGCCTTCGCGCCCTTTTTAAATCTAGGCCTCTCGTGTTGGCCTCCTGCCAGCCGCGTAGGCCTCAGTCCACCGCGTGGATCCCGGAGCGGGCCTTGGGGGTCCCAGGCTAAATTCTCCACCGGCTAAGCCTCCAACCAGAGTGCCTTGGTTTACTTAATTGAAAAGTTTAGGGAGGCTGGCCCCGCTGGATTTGGGGGCACGAACTCTGGGTTTGCCCAGATTGTCCTCACGTCTCAGCAGCTTCGAGGCCTCGAAGCAGGATCCATTCCTCTTGGGAAGTCCTTAAAATTCTTCTCCTTTTCTATTCAGTTATTGGCTCAGCCTTGTCTTCTGTTAAATTTCAGACTATGGCTTCCTTTCCCAAGAGAGGCACAACTAAAGGTCCCAGAGAGGCCAGGCCTACAGGCGATGAGATTACTAGTATCCCCCAGGCCTCTTCCTCCTCTTCTCCTGGGGCCCGCCCCTCGACTAAGGTCACCAGGGCCGAGAAGAGAAGGGACCTAGCCCTACAAAGAATCCATGACAAATCAGCAAAACGTTTAAAAGTGCAGGCCCAAGTACTCAGTAGTCAAGACCCCCCAGAGGCTTCTAGTCTACCTCCTTCTGGGGTCCCTGTGTTATCTCTGGATGAGCCTAACCTAGACAGACCCCAACCTAACCTATGGGGCATAGGGCCAGAGGAACCAGATATTATTGAAGATCCCTCCCAGCCAGGATCCTCCCAGGCCTTTAGGGATTCTTCTGCCATTCCTGCTGATATTTCTAATCTACCTCCTGAGTTCCAATCTATTTTTGCTGTGTTGTCTAAGGCCATTGATGCCAAACTCTCTTCCATCAATGAGCCTCCCTTACCTCCTCCTCCTCCTCGTCCCTCCCGCCCCTTGGGTTCTTCCCCAGCGGTTAGGGCTCCTATTCAGGATGATTCAGATTCCTCTCAGGACGAATATGAGGATATGGAGGATGATGAGGACCCTTTCCAAGGGCTATCAGATGATGAGGAATCCCAAATAAAGGTTCCTTCTCCAATTACCATTTTCCCTTCTCAATTATTCAAATCTCTCCTCCTCAAAGCTAGGATTTCTACGGGATTAGCGGCCCAGGAGAAACAAGCCTCCACTTCCACTGATCCCCCGGAGGAGAATTTACCTTATTTCACTGAGGAACAGGAGGATAACGAGGTAATTCCTATGCCTAAATTATTTAAAGATGCCTTGCTCAAACAGTGGGATTTCCCAGCCTCTAGTCTTAATCCCTCAACTAAAGACAGGAAGTTGTACAAACTTTCCTCTTCCTATGAAGAGCTTCTATCCTTTCCCAAACCGGATGAACCTGTCAAGATCCTTCATTCGGCAGCGGCTGTGCCGGGAGAGGCGGAGGAAGTCCTCCGCCCAGAGGACAAGCGCATTGAACAAATGCTCAAAAGAGGATTCACGGCAGATTCCTGGGCCATTAAAAGTTCTGCAGCAGCCTCCTTTTTCTCCAGAGCCATGCTGCTGTGGCTTCGCCAACTTCAACAGCATATTCCTCCCGATGACTTGAGAGGTCAACAAGACTTCAACAAGGTCTTTGCAGCTGCCCAGTACGTGGCTGATGCCACCTTGCAATCTACCAGATTTTCTGCTAAGTCTATTGCAGCTTCTACAACGGCAAGGAGACTCCTCTGGATTCGCCCTTGGCAAGCGGGAGTACGCCAGAAGTGGCAGTTATCCCAGGGACCCTTAAAGCGCGACCTTCTTTTCGGTGATCTTCTGGATCCACTCCTCACGGAAACCACGGATAAGAAGAAAGTTTTGGGTCCAACCACAAAAAAGGCTACCAAAACGCAGTCCTTTCGTCGCCCGGGGCGCCAGCAAGATCAAGCGGCTTCCTATCAGAGATCTCCAGGTCAGTATTCCCCCCGCTTTCGTTCCCAAAGTAGGAACTCCAGGGGTAGAGGTTTTCGCTTCCAAAGGGGAGCTTCTTCTAACAGGGCCTCAAAAAAACCTAGATGGTAATTTTCCCTCTATTCCCATAGGGGGTCGCCTAGCCCATTTCGCCTCAAATTGGCGTCTCACCTCCAAGGACCCCTGGGTCATTGACACTGTTCAAACTGGCCTTCTGTTAGAATTTATTTCTCCTCCCCCCAAACGTTTTATTTCCTGCCCTTCTCCCAGGTCCTCCTCAGATTGTAACCGTATGGAAGAGGCCATTTCTCATCTATTGTCCATCAGAGCCATTCAACCGGTTCCTTCCGGTCAGAAGGGCCTAGGTTTTTACTCCATTTTATTTATGGTTCCAAAATCCTCTGGAGGTTGGAGAGCTATTTTGGATTTAAAGAAACTAAACCTATTCATCAAATATAGGAAGTTTAAAATGCACTCCTTATCTTCTATTTTGGCCGCCATTCACTCCGGAGATTTCATGGTCTCCTTAGACCTCACTGAGGCCTACCTTCACATTCCCATAGCCAAATGCCACAGGAAGTTTTTACGTTTTTCCTTTCAAGGCAGGCATTTCCAGTATAGGGCGATGCCATTTGGCCTTTCCTCGGCCCCTCGGGTCTTTACAAAGCTCTTGGGGTCCCTGGCGGCCTATATCCGGGCGTCTCCCATTCACATTTTATGTTATCTTGATGATATTTTGATTCATGGGAACTCCCTAGAGAAAGTGAAAACAGACCTTTCTGTCACCATGTCAGTCCTTCAGGACCATGGTTTTTCCATCAACTTTGAAAAAAGTCACCTCCAACCTTCCACATCCATTTCTCACCTGGGTTCCATTATCAATTCAGAATCTTCCCAGGTTTTTCTCTCTCCCGAGAGAAAACTCAGTATAGGGGAGTTAATTTCTAACATTTTATCTAATTCTTCAGTATCCATAGTCACTCTGTCTTCCCTTTTGGGGAAGATGGTGTCATGCATAGGCATCATCCCCTGGGCTCGCCTTCATGCTAGGGAACTCCAGTGGCTCCTATTACCCTTTCAGAGATCGGGGCACAGCAACTCAAATCGGCGCATTGTCATCCCACCAAGTGTTCGCAGATCCTTCAAGTGGTGGAAGTCTCCGGCCATGGACAAAGGATCCCCGTTCAGATGCCCGGATCAATTTGTCATCACCACAGATGCCAGTCTATCGGGATGGGGCGCCCACGCCCAGGGGATGATAGCCCAGGGCACGTGGTCCCCGGAGGAAGCTTCCAGGCCAATCAATTGGCTAGAGTTAAGAGCCGTTTCCCTGGCTCTGAAGCATTTCTCTCCTCGCATTCCCAACCGGCACGTTCTCATTCTCACCGACAACATTGCCACAAAAAGCCATATCTGCAGACAGGGGGGCACGAGATCCAAAGCTCTCATGAGGGAGGCCCTCAAGTTAGGCCTTTGGGCGGAAAAACATCTTCGGTCGCTCCTAGCCGATCACATCTCGGGGAGCCTCAACGTCCAGGCGGACTGGCTATCTCGAGCAACGATAGACCCAGGAGAGTGGAACCTCCATCAGGACCTGTTCCATCAAATCACCCTCAGATTCGGCCTACCAATCCTGGATCTCTTCGCGACCAATGCGAACGCCCAACTCCCTCGCTTCTATTCCAGATTTCCATCCCCGGGAGCGGAAGCAATCAATGCCCTCCGGAGTCCATGGCCTCCAGGCCTACTCTACGCATTTCCTCCAATTCCAATCCTCCCGGACGTGATTCACAAGGTCCTCACCGAGAGGGCCCGAGTAATCCTAATCGCCCCTCACTGGCCCCGCCGGCCCTGGTTCGCGGATCTCCAACAGCTGTCCGTCCAGGACCCTTGGCGACTCCCCGTTTCGGGGGATATGCTGCGGCAGGGGGCCTCTTTCCATCCAGACCCGGAGTGGTTCCACCTCACCGCCTGGCTGTTATCAGGAGAGATTTAGAACTGCGTGGTCATGACCCCGATTCAGTGGAGGTCATTTTAAAGGCCAGAAGGGGTTCGACCAATCAAATCTACGACCACACGTGGTCCAAGTTTCACCAGTGGTGTCTACAGGAAGGTCTCTCCCCTCTGTGCATCCCCATACACAGAATAATTTCCTTCCTTCTGCAAGGCTTCCATAAAGGACTTTCCACCAGCACCCTCCGGCGTCATCTGGCAGCCATTTCATCTGTCCTAGGGGGTCCCCGCAGACAGCCTCTCCGATCCTTCCCTGAAGTTCAGGAATTCCTCAAGGGCATAGCCAACCTCAGACCTTCCAAGGTCCACAGGTACCCATCCTGGGATTTGCCACGGGTTCTCCATTCCCTCACGCAGGCACCATACGAACCCCTAAAATCGGCGTCCCTCAGATACCTATCCTTTAAGGTAGCATTCCTGGTGGCTATTACCTCTGCCCGACGCATTTCGGAGCTGGCTGCCCTCTCAATCAGGCAGGACCTTTGTCAATTCCATCAGGACAAGGTAGTCTTGCGACTGGACCCCACCTTCTTACCCAAGGTCAGTTCCATGTTCCACAGAGCTCAGGATATTGTCCTACCTTCCTTCTGCCTCCAACGAGACCATCCCTTGGCAATTAGATGGCACACCCTGGATCTCACCAGAGCGCTGAGAATTTATATCCAACGCACAGGACCCTTTCGGAGGTCAGAAGCACTTTTTGTAGCCTATCATCCCAGAGTCATGGGGGCCAAAGTGTCTTCAACAGTAATAGGCCGTTGGATCAGAGGGACTATATCTAAGGCCTATGAGTCGGCCTCCCTCTCAGTTCCAAGGAACATCACAGCGCATTCCACCAGGAGCGCAGCCACCTCGGCCGCTTGGGCGACTCAAGCCCCGTTGGAGGAGGTCTGCAAAGCAGCCACTTGGGCCTCGCCAAATTCCTTCATCAGGCACTACAAGATTGATTCTTACGCTTCAGCGGACGCTGCCTTCGGCAGAAGGGTACTCCAATCCGTTATCTCACACGATAGCAATCTAATCCCACCCTAGGGACCATCTATTGGGTATGTCCCATGTGACTGCTGGACCCGCTCCTTCAGTACGGAGAATAGGCGTTGATTGCTTACCTGAACGCCTCTTCTCGTACGGTGAGCGGGTACAGCAGTCACTTCCCGCCCTTGTATGTGTCTTCTTCACCTTTCTATAATCCTTTTTCCTCTAACAATGAGAGTTGAACACTACAGAGCTTCACAACTGAGCCTAGTCTATGGATTCGCGAATTCTGGGGAAGGGGCGGATCCGGCAAGCTTTTTTAATACTAGGCTCAGTTCCACCGGATTGGACATGAGCAACCCATGTGACTGCTGTACCCGCTCACCGTACGAGAAGAGGCGTTCAGGTAAGCAATCAACGCCTATTTTCAAGAGGGGAACATAATACTGATATATCTGACATAAAAATGACATTAAGAAAATGTTTATGAAGTGTTTTAAACCCCTGAAAGAACTATGTGATAGTATTAAATGTTATATTCAAAACACGTGAAGATTAGACCAGAGGAAATTCAGGTAGTGATTGCTAATACTACATTTTTTTCTACAGAATCGCAGTCTTTGCTTATACGATATATTGCAAACATAGTAAGTGAATGTAATTAATAAGAATGGAAAGAAGTATTATGTAGTGACAACTTAGTGAAGCTGTATCATGATAAAATCTATATATTATCTGGATAATGGCAATCGTCTTATATACCGCTTTATAGTGCTTTACAGCCCTCTCTAAGCAATTTCCGGTGTCAGCATATTGCCCCCAACATTTTAGGTCCCCATTTTACTGACCTCGGAAGAATGGAAGGCTAAGTCAACCTTGAGCTGGTGAGACTTGAACTGCCGAATTGCTGGCAGTCAGCAGAAATAACCTGCAGTACTGCATTAACCACTGCACCATAACAAGCAGGCCAAATTATATTACATTCAATTTATATAAATGTAAATTGATGGTGATTGACCTTGGGCAGTTTTCTTTACATTGAGATAAAATTATGTTTGATGTCTGCAATCCAAGCGTTCGCCATCTAAGTGAAGATCTTATTCTTCCTAAAAGAAAATTGCTTCTTAAGTTTAGAGTATTGATTTTGACAAACAATAGGATTTAGTTATGACTCAGCTAGTAAATTGCTTCGGTATATGTTTGGGTGAACTTTGTTCGCTTTGCCCTTCATCTGTCACATGAGCCCATCAAGTTCTTGATTTCGATGAAACCTACATTTTGACAAACCCTTAGTTATATCATATATTTCCTCTCTCCCTTCCTTCCTTCCTTCCTTCCTTTTTCTGTCTGTCTGTCTGTCTGTCTGTCTCCCTCTTCCCCTTTATCTCTTTCTATACATCCATCCATCCATACATACATACATATCGCACACAAACACACACCCACACCAAAAAGTAAAACAAGCATTTTGAAGTTTCCTGTTTAGTCTTCCACAAAGCTTCCAATTACTTCTTGAATTTGCTCTGAGTTCAAAAGTATTTTGAATTTCAAAAGGGACTAACTGTGCCAAAGAAAACTGTTTATAAATTGCAGGCAGTATTGCCTGGTTTCTAACTTCAGGAGTCTTAAAGAGCAATTTAGATTATGGTTGTTTTTGAACTGGGAATAGTTAAAATTTTAAATATGATCTAAACTGGGGTATTGGACCCTCTTGGTCTATTAAAAATAATTATTCTACTTAATAGCTATGTTCTCTTTTGCACAATTCCTGGAAATACAGAACTGTTTGGTACAAGAAATGATATAGCTGCTGACTCATTCAGTAATATGTTTAATATACTATTTCTATTAATATTCCAAAAAAGGTGAACATTTTACACACACACACACACGTGTGTATGTGTTCTAATTGAAGTAAAATTGAAGCTTTTAACATTTAATAAGAGAAAATGAGCAATAAAATTAGATGTAATCTTTTTTTCAGGCTGATCAAATGTAAAAAAAGGTTAACTTTAGGATTCTTATTTATTTTTTGAAAAGCTGCTTTGTTGACTTACACTACTATAATATATTATATATTATAAATTATGCCTTTATCTCTGTTCTGATCAATTTTATATTTATTTTGAGTATATTTAATGTAACAAATTATTTATGATACACAAACTTTAATACTAAGTACAGTTCCTTAAAATTGTATTGCAAAAGTTCTGATATGATAGATAGTAGGACTAGCCTAATAAAAAATAAAGTCCCTCAAATACAGCTGAGATTGCAGGCCTCAAGAGGATTATTTTAGTGCAAATGTTAAGTTTAGTGGGATTCTCACATGCAATATTTCAGGGGTTAGATTCAATTTTTTTACTATTTAAACATATGTTTGTTTCATAGATGGTTATTGACTTAAGTATGCTGTAATACCCATCTTCAGTAAAACATGTATATTTATATAGAGAGATTTCCTCTTACTGAGAAAAGGATATAAGAATATTTCTGGATATCAGAAAGTTCTTGTTCTCTTACATTGTAAAGTATTTCCCAAAACATTTTTTAAAAGTACAGTACTCATTTAATTATGGTACTGTGAATTGCACTGCCAAGTTCCATCTATCCTTCACTGATCTTTCTGTACTACATTTGGGAAAGTATTTTAAGTTAACAAAAAGCAGCTACAAGTTACTATAAAACCAAGGCCAATAAATTGGTTACATATATGCCAGAAATTATTTGTGATTGTTCATATTTCTATTTAGTTCAAATGTATTTTAATGGAGAATGTATTTCAAATGTACTACAGTTAGGTAAATTGAAATCCCTTTATTTTTGTACAAAAGATAACATAGCATTAGAATGGTGTAGCCAATACCAGATGTTCATAATTCACAATAAAAAACTTTATAAAACAATTTTGAGATCGTTGTTCTTTATTTTGTGTTCAGTAGTAGAAATTTTTACTTTAAAAAGTTGGTAAAATTAAAATTTTGGCCCTATAGTTTCACCTTTAAAATATACAGTACAGGTAGTCCTTGACTTATGACCACAATTGAGCCCAAAATTTCTGTTGCTAAGCAGAAATCTTTCTTGCCACAGTTATTAAATTAATCAACTGCAATTTTGTAAGTCAATAACACAGCTGTAAATTGAATCTGGCTTCCCCATTGTCTTTGCTTGTCAGAAGGTCTCAAAAGGTGATCACATGCCCCCGGGGATACTGCAACTGTGATAAACATATGCTAGTTGCCAAGCATCAGATCATCCTAAAGTCATAAGTCAATTTTCAGTGCTGTTATAACTTTATAAAGTCACTAAAAAAATGGTTGTAAGTTGAAGATTATCTGTACTCGTTCTCATTTGTCTCACAGTGCATCCAGGACCCAAGAAACTCTAATTAGTTACCCCTCATCCCAACTCCCCAAAAGTAGTTTCCTATGCCACAACAATTGACTTTAATTAAAAACTTAAATGTTGAGATCAGTTGTTCTTCGGGAGAGGAAGTCCAATGGCTTCATTGCATTAGATAAATCCCTTGAATGTAGCCTTGTAATCAGCTCTTCAACTCCTGGCCATTGTGAAATATTGTTATTTTTTGATTGTGGAGGATTATTGTAAAGTTATATAACTACTTAAATTTTCTAGTATGCTTCCTGTTGTTGCTATGTATTAGCCTACAGATGGGGCTAGAATATTTTTTAAAAGTAACTGTCATATACTTCAGAATTGGTTCATTAATTGTGTTCTTGGTTTCCAAATTTCAATTTTTTATATAGATCAAAATTATGAAACTGTATTTTATTTTGAGTGGAATGTTGATATATATGTGTTTGGGAAATCATGGACCATAAGAACTTAATATATTATTGTTTGGTTAAATATGTTGATTTAAAGCTATTCCACAATACTAATAAAAACCCATTTGGTATTATTGATTATCCATAGTTACACACAAAAGCGTATGCACTCCTGGACTGATTGCATGTCTCTGTGAGTCTTTCTATTAAAAATAATTTCTTTTTAAGAAATTTGAATGTATATGTGCTACTTATGTACAATTGTTTGCAGATTCAAAATAAGAAAACCATTATTATGGCAGAGACAGAGATTTGGACACCTAGTTGATTCACTTCTGGATTATTATAAAATTGTTAGTAAAGCCCATGAAGATGATTGACTCATTTGGGGTGCAGATAGCCAAGCAAAGACAATCCCCTTGGATATTATAACCTTTTAAAAGATATAAATACTTTTCTCTTTACTTTTAATATCTGAGCATTTGAAAATAAAGGCAGTTTACTCTTGCAACATAGAAGGTTGCTGTATTTTTTTAAAAAACCCTCTAAATCAGTGTTTCTCATTTTTAAATTTACAAAAAAAATTAAAATCTTAAAATGGCTGCTTAGGGAATTCTGGAGTTGAAGCCCATCTTAAAGCTGAATTTAAAAATATTATTCTAATCCTATTCTAGCTAGCAATTTAAACTGTCAGAAACATGGCTAACAAATAAAAGTTACATGAAACATTTGAAGTGAAAGCAAGATCCGGAAAACCAAAACAAATCTTTCATAGAGCAGCTTCAAAACTAGTTAAAATCTAATAAAGCAGAATCAAAGGAGCTTGCAAACAATGGCTAAAAAGTAAAGCTGGCCCACTGAACGGTGTTGCTAATACAATTGTGCATGGGAGAGTTGTCAAGTGAAAACATTTTCTTTGCATGCATCACATAAGTTGCAGTTCAAAGTGTGCAAAAGATCAGTGTGAAATGTTTTTGAGCAAAGTTTTCTGGATTGATTAAACAAAAACACAACTGCCACTTCTGCCAAGGTACCAAAAACACCTTGCCATTCTTTAAGAGCAGTAGTGGCTTTGTTGTTTTTAAGTTGAATGGATATATTTAGCACAGGAAATACTATGCAAATGAAAGCAATGAGTTTAAGTAAAAAGCAAAATATTGTAAAAGAAAATGTCCCAATTAGTGAATAAATTGAACCTGAAAAGAGATTGGATATGTCAACATCAGCGATTCAAAATCAACTGTAAAAATACTTACAGAAAAGAATGCTAAAGATTTTGGTATGCACTTCACAGTTCCCAGTTGAATATTATTGAAAATTTTGAAGGAGATGTCAAAGAGGCAGTGTGCACTAAGAGAGCTGAGGAATTTGTTAACATTTTTGCAAGGAACCGTGGCAAGAAATTGTAGAAACAAAAATAAGCTAATTACAAAAAAGGTTTAGAAGCAGTTATTTTTGCCATGGGGATATAACAAAGTACTGATGGAAATGGTGTCCAAACTTCTTCTCTTACTATTTACTTTTTTCTTATTTATAAACAATTGAACATGAATATTGTATATGCATTCAGATTTGTAGAAACATTTCATGCAATTATATCACAAATCAAAGTAAATATTCACAAATAAAAATTGTAATCTTTTAAATGGTACAGGTAGTCCTCAGCTTATAATTGAGCCCGGAACTACGTTTTAAGTTGAAGCATCATGTGACTGTGCCCCTCTCCTTTTTTTACATACATTTTTTTCAACTATTATTAAATGTATCCATTTTCCCCAATGAGTGTTTTTTTATCAGAAACCAGAAGTAAATGCTGGAAACCAGAAAAAGATAATTGCAGTCATGTGGAAATTGATTGTAAAGAAGAGCTGATTGCCAAGCACCCAAAATGTCTTTATGTGACCACAGGAGTGTGTGTGAGGCCATTGTAATTTTGAAAATGTGTCATAAGTAGCTCTGGGGCGCCCCATCATAACTGGATAGTCATTAAGTGACCAATTGTAAGTCAAGGACTGCCCACAGATCTGCATATATCTATGAGAGTGTGTGTGTGTGTATCCAGTTAAGGAATATCTAATAGGTAATCTCGGAAATACTTTGAACTGGTATCTTGCAAGATTAGTTACCATGTAATAGAAACATTACTGGTAAAATTATTTTTAAAATTATTTTTCTAGATTTCCTGAATATTGGAGCAGAAGAGCAGAAATTATTTTAGATTAGTTATTAATATTCTGAAAACTAGATACCTATGAAATGGGAAGCTTTGATCAGTCACAGAAAGTAGATTGAAAGTGTTACAGGTTTTAGAGTTCAAATATTGTTTAAACTGTTTTGAGGGGGTGTTGTAATTAAACAATTTCTTGGTGGTTAGTACATTTTATATAATGAGCATTTGTGGGAATATGAGTTAGGTGTAACTTCCATTATTTTATAATTCTTTTTTCTTCGAAGTATGCATTGAACTGTATGATTTTTTTTGTATTTTAGTTTATTAAAACAAGGACTTTAGTTTATAAAACATTCTCCAAACCCTCTGGAATTTGAATTTTATTGATTAAAAATGCTAATTGAATGTATCAGTAAAGAAGATCTTTCTTCTGGTAATTCCAAACATGTCAGTATTCAAGGGTGCCATAACACTGATATTTTTATGTAATGATTTAATAAATATGTTACAAACTACTATCTACTGTATTTCTGAATGAAAAAGAAGCATAATCAGGGATATCCTGAAAAGGTAGAACATAAGTGAGTTGCATTTCAGCTCAAATTTGCTAGAGTAAAATCATGATAAAGTCACGAGAAAAGCAAAACTTTTGAAACCTTGAACTTCTTTTGATTAAACTAAATGTTGCAATGTTTTCTAATCGTGATTGAACTGAATTTACAAGAAGATAACTTCTGATTCCCAGAGATCATAAAGAAGCAGGGTGAAGGAGTACCAGACTTAGTCCACGTCATGCGTACATTGCAAACAGAGAGCATCCCAAATCTTCCACCTGGGGGTGAATTGGCGAGCAAGTAAGTTTGCACCAGTATAAATAAGCTTTTATACCTTTCATAAAACCTGTCTTAAAGGTGGTAAAATATTTTCAATAACATACATCAATAATCACAGTCTCTTTCAAATGTTAAGACAAATGATGAAACAGAGGTGCAACTAATATAAATTGGAAAATGTTTTGTGCTCAAAATGCATCCTTTTCACTTATGTATATTAAAGAAAAATGTATAAATGTTTGGGTTTTTTTAAAAAAAATGCATCCTTTTGAGTTTGAAATTAACATGAAACAATCATTTTGAAGCCTGAGTGTTTCAAGAATTTTGGGTGAATTTTAACTATATTGCTTAGTTTTAAACTAAGCAATATATTTCTAATCTGAGGCAGGTTTATTTCAAGGTTAAAGCCTGTTCTCAAAGCACAAAATTATCTCTTTTTTCGCCACTTGAAATGGGGTTTTGAACTTGAAATAGATTGTGTTGTTTTAAAAGGGATTTAATTCAGATCATTATAAACTTTCCTGCTCTGTTGCATACTAAATGCTAAAAATAAAAGACATGTACCAGCTAATTTACTAATTTTAAAGAGGCATCCTAACATTGAAATATGTTTGTTATTTAATGATTTAATAATGTTAACATTCAATTTATAAATCATCTTATTCCAAATAAAATAGATTAGTGGAATATCCTAGGGAATATAACTAGGGAATATAACTTTAAAATATGCATTAGTAGAACCTTTGGAATTATGTGACCTGACTTGGTTATATGTTCATTTCTGAGTTCAGTTAGTGTGTTGCATGAAAATAATTTGATGTCCTCCTTAATTAAGCTAGTTTGTTTGGTCCTCCCATTATTTTAGGGTTACCAAATAGCTCCACGGTTTCTTTTTTTTAAGGTACTCTCAAATTTTGGATACCACCTTGAATTCCATTTGGCTCAAATAATTGAACTTGACATACTGGTAATGATAATGATCAAGGGCATCTTTTACCATTCTATTTAAAAACTTTTTAAGATCATGTTTGCCCAGTAGGAATTACTGTCCTTTAAAATTTGTTTTATTTTGTTTTTTCTTTACCTGATTTAGACGGAGTGTGATTGAAGCCATTTATAACAGATTGAATCCTTATCGGAATGATGAAGCTGTGAGTATTTACACGGACTAGCAAACTACTTGTCAGTCTCTAATTTTACTTTGTTAGTATGAATTGTATTCACTAAAATATTATTTTCACTATATGTAAGCTTAATACAGTACTAAACTGAAATATCTGGGAAGATTGTATTGCTTTTAAGTTAAATGACCAGCTATAATTCACTGATAGGAAAAATGTTGTGCTTTGAAGTTAGTTATTTAAGTGTGTGATGTTTGCTCTCAATAACCTTCTCTTGTGTTTTGTTAAATTAATAATTTGTAGCAGAATATAGAAAAGAAAATCCTAAAATTATGGACATATTCTACTACCCTTTTCAGTCTGGATTATCCAGAAATTGCTGTAATTTTGGGCGCTCCAGACTTTGAAGGGTTTTGTTCTCTTTTCTTAAAGGACTCTGCAACAACTGATGATATGTGGTAAAATGCCATGTAAGATGTGGAATTAGCACCGATTCTCCAAATGGAAAAACTCACCCAACCAACAATGATCCTTCTTAGCATCAGTTTCATACATGCTGGAAGGGAAGTGATGTTGGTATTAGTGGATACACCAGAAAACAGCAGTTCAACACTTATCCCAGGAATAATCTTGTTTTTGTGTGTGAAGCAAACTTCTGTAAAAGTGATACTGAAACTATGATGCTGTAAATTGGACTCCAAGCAATTTTAATGTTGTATTATTTTGTTTTGTAAAGTGCAGTTGTGGTTGTCCAGAATGCTTATTTCATAATGAGCTGTTTTACATCGTAAATGAAAGGCTTGATTTGTTGTTTAAATGCAACAGTACTCTAGCTCTTTCTACTTGTTTTGTGGTTCTGGATTGCTGGGAGTAGCAACCTAGCCAGCAAAATACTCAGGAGGTGCATGAAAATTTTGTAAAGGAAATTTGATATAAAAGCAGATTATTGTAACTAGTATGGAAAATAACTGGAACACGGTTAATTTTCCTTCAGACTTTAATTGTTTTTTATCTTAAAATTATGGCAAATCTAAAAGTCCCACTGAAATATGTGAAAGATTTCAGCAAAAGAAGAAAAGTTCACCAACTTTACAAGATGGCTACTAAATAAATCATGTGAGCTAAAAACTTTGAAGAATTGCACCTTTTTTTAGAGAAAACCCTTACCTTCAATTAAGTATCAGTTATGTTAAGAGATGGTATCTTTCTATATTTAGTAGGAGCATGCACCATTAGCCTGATTGGCTGGATTGGCTGCTGTTCCAAGTAAAAATTCTTTTAATTCCATTTTATCAATAAAGCTTGATTTAACACGAAATTTAACAATAAATGTGTAACTCTTTCTCTTTCCTTTTGTCTTCTGAAATGTTCATAAATAAAGTGTCATGTTGATAAATATTTTTATTAAACAGTTGCCCATTTATGAAATGGGAAAAACTCTTGATTGTGCCCGAGGCACAAATAGAGTTTATTTTCTAATTAGTGGGCATAATATGCTTTGAGAAACAGAATGATCTTGTTACATGAGTTTTATTTCAAGATTTTAATTTGATAGCATACTATGAGCATAGTGTATACCTGCTTCTTAATGAAAATTAATTTGTCAGAGAGCCTGACAATCTTATTTTGATTGAACAGTAGGTGTGATTTGAAGTGCATAGATTCAGAATATTTAATCGTTGATTTTAATTTGCTTTTTAAAAAAAGATGAAATAATAAAACTAATTTGACTTGAATTTTCCTCTACTGAAAACAAGATAAATTGATTATATATTTGCAGAACTACTGTTTTATGCACCTTGTATTTTCTTTTTGTTTTTTTCAGTTTGAGGGTATTGCATGATCCTTATGTATTTCTTTAAACTTTCAGCCAACTGATGCCCCTCCAAAGGAAAATCAACAAAATATATAAATAGATAGTAACAAACAATATAGCTAGCATTTTTTAAAGGTGTAACACATACCTTTTTATAGGAAGCAATGTACAACTCACATGTTTATATCCCTCTTTCCCTAATTTTCAGATATACATTTGTTTGTATATAGAGCCTTAAAATTATTGCAGTTAGGAAATGTTGAAAATGTAATGTCTAAGGATTGTTATTATTATAATCACAAATATTTTATTTCTCTTGTTTGGTTGTTTAATATCACTGTATTCGGTTTCTCCCCCTTTGAAGCATGAATGAAGAAAACATAAGCACTATTTGTATTTATAAATTTAGAGCAGCTTTAGGTAAAATGGCAATCCCTCATCCTATCTATATTAAATGCTTAAAATACAGTTTTGTTGAGTTCAGGCAATAAAATTGTTAAGTATAATTTCATGTACACCTAATTAAGAGGCTATATTTGAAGTACTAATCAATTAACAAGAATGGATTGGTTTTAGAGTTAGAAACAGAACTCTATTATTTTGTGTGTATATTGAAGTATACACTTTTGAAAAGGTGGCAAAAACTCAGAAACAAGTTTTTAAAATTCTCAAATGGAAAGCCATATTATTAATTGTAATAATAGCACATCTTTAAAATTTGGTGTTGGTGCAACATCTTAACGAAACATGAGAACAGTTATTCTGCTATTGTTTACCATCATTCTTAAAAGTATGAATTAACAGTAAAGAGGTACAGCAGTTGTACACTGGCCTACCTACGTTTGGCCCTTTAATGGGGTCAAGGCACTATGTTACCAGGCTTTATTAATACATGGCAATTTTACATATTCATCAAAGTGAAATTAAATTCATATAATCTATGAATTACAAATTTTAGTGAGGATGCTTATTCTTGTTCACCAAACTGCAAAAAACAAAACCTTGTGGGGTTTTTTTTCCTTTTTTCTTTTTTGCAACTTTTCTAAATGCTAGAAATGTCTGAACACCTCAGGGGCAGTCCAGCATAGTTTAAAGAATTGTGTGCTACAGTATTTATTTCCCTAGCCAGAGGTGAAAGAGTGGGTGCCTGTCTGCTGATGAAATAAAATAAAACAATGGTCCCAACTTTTGCCTTTTCTTTCTATGCACGTTGTTCTTTATACAGTATTTTTCACAGCATTAAAGTTCTGGTATAATTTAAATGATGATGTTTGAGAACCGATAAATTTAAGGCAATTCTGTGTTAAGTACTCTTAAGCACTTATTTATTTATTTATTTATTAGATTTGTATGCCGTCCCTCTCCAAGGACTTGGAGCGGCTTCCAACAACAGTACAATTTACAAATCCAATATTAAAAACCAGAACATATTAATAAATCCTTATTAAAAACAATCACACAATTTAGCAAACCATACATAACGCGGAACAGCTGGGGGAATCAATTTCCCCATGCCTAGCGACATAGGTGAGTTTTCAAGAGTTTGCGGTGATGCTCCCTTGTTCCTTGTTTTTGGGAATGAGGGGGTGTTTGAGTTTATTTTACAAAAGTCATAAATAATGAAGTAAGTATGGTTTGGTTCCACACTATTAAGTACCCCCACATTCCTCCTTATCAAGCATATTCCAGGGAGAATACTTCTAGGGAAACTGAACGCGGAAGGAGAACCTACCTTCCTCATCAGGGGTCACTTACAAACTTCCCTGTTTTTTCATGATTGCCCTAAAATGAAACAAGGATTGGAAGGTGCAGCCTTTTGTTTAACTCAGTATTTCTGGTTATTTCAGCAGGTATCAGCACTCTACTAAGGTGGCCCACTTTCTGTAAATTGGGAGGCAGGGCAATTAGACATTCTGTGAAATACTTTATTTTTATTTTCCCTCCAGGGGGATAAAGAAAACCTCTGACTTTCCATCAACATATTCCTGGCAAAAACCATATAGGAAAAGCAGATCATATGCCTTATCATGGCAAGGGATGCCAAAGCTATAACAAAAGCTACAAAAACATCACCACAAATGTCCATTTCACTCGCCACTGAAGGGAGGTTCCCAGGTTTGGAGAAACAACCAACTTGATGGCCAATTCCAAAACAATGGCTGACCTTCCTCAACAGCCTTAGTTGTTGAACAGGAAGAATGAGAGGATCGGACCCTGAGACCCTTTACAAGCCTTGGGGTTTTATCTCTTCCCCCGTTAATATTGAATGGAACCAGTTGCAGTGAAGGGAATCATCAGAACATCCCTCCACTCACCCTGCTGTCAGTCTGGAGCAGGGGTCCCCAAACTTGGCAACTTTAAGACTTGTGGGCTTCAACTCCCAGAATTGTCCAGCCAGCATAGCGAGTTGAAGTCCACAAGTGTTAAAGTTGCCAAGTTTGGAGACCCCTAGCCCTGAAGCATACCATTGTTGCTGATTTTGAAAGTTGCTGAGATATCCAGAGGATCGAATGGTGGCATTATTCCCATTCTCCTACCAGAAGTCGTTGGTAAGTGCTATTGATGCAGTATTAATACTATGTCTTGTTTCATCCAGAAAGGTTGGAAAACTGGGTGAACATTATTTAGACAAAATTACTGCCCACATTTTTCAGAGTATAAGACGCACCTTACTTTGTTTTTGGGGAGGAAAATGGGGGGGGGGGAATCTGCCTACCAGATATTCATCTGACTAGGGTCCTTAGTCTGATCAGCTTCAGCACATTATTTTATTCCCTGTTTAGGGCTTTAAAAAAAAACCTTATTCAGAGAGAGTTACAATGAAAGAGCTTGCAAGCTGCAAGATCTGGAAATATCTTTAGCACCTTGTTAGGGCTGGAAGGAAACATTCTGAGCAAGTAGAGCAATGGGACAAAAGCCTGCACAGACTTAGGGCTTAGAGAGAAACAATGAAAGAGCCTGCAAGGTTAGAGCTGAGAAGATCATTAGTAGCTAGTTAGGGCTGAAAAAAAGGCTTCGAAAAAAACTACGGAGTATGGGACCCAAATTTTCATCCTCTTAGGGAGGAAAAAATTGTGTCTTATACTCTGAAAAGTATGGTAGTTTGGTATAGAACACCAAAGGGATGCTTGGGATGTTGCATACCTTGATGTCAATAAAGTATTTATGACAGTCTCGTGTGATATCTTTGTAGACAAGATGGACTGATGGGTAAATCACAGATTGGTGAGGGGCTGAACAAACATTTCATAAAGGGCTCTGCGCCAACATGAATATTTATTTATTTATTTATTGGATTTGTATGCTGCCCCTCTCCGCGGACTCGGGGCGGCTAACAACAGTGGTAAAAACAGCATGTGACAATCCAATACTAAAACAGCTAAAAAACCTTGTTATTAAAAACCAATCATACATACAAACATACAATGCATACATTGTAGAAGCCGAGGGGGGAAGAATATCTCAATTCTCCCATGCCTGACAACAGAGGAGGGTTTTAAGGAGCTTACGAAAGTCAAGGAGGGTGGGGCTATTCTAATCTCTGGGGGGAGTTGGTTCCAGAGGGTCGGGGCCGCCCTAGAGAAGGCTCTTCCCCTGGGTCCCGCCAAATGACATTGTTTAGTTGATGGGACCCGTTGAAGACCCACTCTGTGGGACCTAACTGGTCGCTGGGATTTGTGCGGCAGAAGGCGGTCCCAGGGATAATCTGGTCCGGTGCCATGAAGGCCTTTATAGGTCATAACCAACCCTTTGAATTGTGACCGGAAACTGATCGGCAACCAATGCAGACTGCGGAGTGTTGGTGTGACATGGGCATATTTAGGGAAGCCCATGATTGCTCTCACAGCTGCATTCTGCACGATCTGAAGCTTCTGAACACTTTTCAAAGGTAGCCCCATGTAGAGAGCATTACAGTAATCAAGCCTCGAGGTGATGAGGGCGTGAGTGACTGAGCAGTGACTGCCGATCCAGATAGGGCCGCAACTGGTGCACCAGGCGAACCTGGGCAAACGCCCTCCTCGCCACAGCTGAAAGATGTTTCTCTAATGTGAGCTGTGGATTGAGGAGGACACCCAAGTTGCGGACCCTCTCTGAGGGGGTCAGTAATCCCCCCCCCAGGGTAATGGATGGACAGATGGAATTGTCCTTGGGAGGCAAAACCCACAGCCACTCCGTCTTATCAGGGTTGAGTTTGAGTCTGTTGACACCCATCCAGACCCCAACAGCCTCCAGACACCAGCACATCATTTCCACTGCTTCACTGACTGGACAAGGGGTGGAGATGTCAAGCTGGGTATCATCTGCATATTGATGATATCTCACCCCATGCCCTTGGATGATCTCACCCAGCGGTTTCATGTAGATATTAAATAGGGGGGAGAGGACCAACCCCTGAGGCACTCCACAAGGGAGTAACCTAGAGGTCGACCTCTGACCCCCCACTAACACCGACTGCGACCGACCAGAGAGGTAGGAGGAGAACCACTGAAGAACAGTGCCTCCCACTCCCAACCCTTCCAGGCGGCGCAGAAGGATACCATGGTCGATGGTATCGAAAGCCGCTGAGAGGTCAAGAAGCACCAGGACAGAGGATAAACCCCTGTCCCGGGCCCGTCAGAGATCATCCATCAGAGCGACCAAAGCAGTTTCCGTGCTGTAGCCGGGACTGAATCCTGACTGTTGAGGGCCTAGATAATCGACTTCTTCCAAGGACCGCTGGAGCAGGAGCGCCAGAATTGGGTCCTCAAGTTTCCATCATTTACCTCACTCTATTCAACATTTTGATAGGCTGCCTAAAGGGCAGAATGGAAAGGATGCTTTTTAAAGTTGATACCAAGCCAGGGTGACCTAGAGAACAAAATTGCAATTCAAAATTATCTCAACAGGTACACATATTAAACCACACTCAACTCTGATGCTCCATGATGCCTAGTCAGACAAATGGCTATTGGAAATACACATACAGTATTATGGAGATTTAACTTGGCAGCAGTGTATGTAAACAAGATCAAGGAAAACTACTGGATGTCAGCTAAACATGAGTGAGCCATTTGATGCTGTAGCTTAAAGTGAAGAGTCATGTAAAAGTGCATTGAAAGAAGCATATGCTGACTAAAGAGATACGAGTTTCATTGTATCCTGCATTAGTTTGATTGCATTTGGGGGTGGTTTCTAACTTGCCTCAATGCCAGTTTGCTTCCTCCTACACTGCGGGCGTGTGTATGCACAATGCCAAACACCCCCACCCCTCCAAAAAGCCGAAAACAAGATGACAAAACTTGTGCAGTGCTGGAAAACTGGCTTCTGTGCATGCACAGAAGGAAAAGACGGGTTACAAGCGGTGTGCCACAAGGGTCTGTTCTGGGTCCTATTCTTTTTAATACGTTTGTGAGTGACACGGGAAGGTTTGGTAGGGAAGGTTTGCCTATTTGCCGATGACTCTAAAGTGTGCGATAGGGTTGATATTCCTGGAGGTGTCTGTAATATGGTAAATGATTTAGCTTTACTAGATAAATGGTCAAAGCAATGGAAACTGCAGTTTAATGTTTCCAAATGTAAAACAATGCACTTGGGGAAAAGGAATCCTCAATCGGAGTATTGTATTGGCAGTTCTGTGCGAGCAAAAACTTCAGAAGAGAAGGATTTAGGGGTAGTGATTTCTGACAGCCTCAAAATGGGTGAGCAGTGTGGTTGGGCAGTAGGAAAAGCAAGTAGGATGCTTGGCTGCATAACTAGAGGTATAACAAGCAGGAAGAGGGAGATTGTGATCCCGCTATATAGAGTGCTGGTGAGGCCACATTTGGAATACTGTGTTCAGTTCTGGAGACCTCACCTACAAAAAGATATTGACAAAATTGAACGGGTCCAAAGACGGGCTACAAGAATGGTGAAAGGTATTAAGCATAAAACGTATCAGGAAAGACTTAATGAACTCAATCTGTATAGTCTAGAGGACAGAAGGAAAAGGGGGGACATGATCGAAACATTTAAATATGTTAAAGGGTTGAATAAGGTTCAGGAGGGAAGTGTTTTTAACAGGAAAGTGAACACAAGAACAAGGGGGCACAATCTGAAGTTAGTTGGGGGAAAGATCAAAAGCATCATGAGAAAATATGATTTTACTGAAAGAGTAGTAGATCCTTGGAACAAGCTTCCAGCAGACGTGGTTGGTAAATCCACAGTAACTGAATTTAAACATGCCTGGGATAAACATATATCCATCCTAAGATAAAATACAGAAAATAGTATAAGGGAAGACTAGATGGACCATGAGATCTTTTTCTGCCGTCAGTCTTCTATGTTTTCTATGAAAAACCCCCAGGAATTTAATAAAAAAAAAAAATCCAAAAAAGTGGTAGCATCCACAGATCAGCACTAATAGAACCAGTTCCATAATGTCACTATGTCATCACCAGCAGCTTGCTACTGGTTTAGGTGAACCGGGAGGAACCCACCTCTGATTTGGAGTACTGGGTCCAGTTCTGGACACTAGATTTCAAAACAAAGAAAACATGATAAAGCGGGAGATGATTCAGAGAAAAACTACAATAGGGTTTGGGCCAGAGGTGGGTTCCTCCCAGTTCAGACCAGTTCTATAAAACCAGTAGTAGCTTGGCGGCCTGGGTGGCTGAAACCGGCCCTGCCACACCCCAGTTGGTTCTCTTGGTGGCACCATCTTTCTGTTTTTAAAATACTGTGTGCATGCTGCATCCCTGAGTGAACCGGCAGCAAAGAAAACTGGAACCCACTCCTGGTTGAGATGTTTATTTTTTTTTTTATTTATTCATTTGTCCAATACACAAATACATAGGAAGAAAAATAGACATGTGATAATATAAAAGAGGGTAAAAGTGAACATAGAGGAGAGGATATATGAAAGGAAGATAATATATAAGATAGGTGAAAGAAAGGAAAGACAATTGGACAGGGGACGAAAGGCACACCAGTGCACTTATCTACGCCCCTTACTGGCCTCTTAGGAACCTGGAGAGGTCAATCGTGGAGAGTCTAAGGGAGAAGTGTTGGGGGTTAGGGGTTGACACAATTGAGTCCGGTAATGAGTTCCACGCTTCGATAACTCGATTGTTGAAATCATATTTTTTACAGTCAAGTTTGGAGCGGTTCGTATTAAGTTTGAATCTGTTGCGTGCTCTTGCGTTGTTGCGGTTGAAGCTGAAGTAGTCATTGACCGGTAGGACATTGCAGCATATGATCTTGTGGGCAATACACAAATCGTGTTTTAGGCGCCGTAGTTCTATGCTTTCTAGGCCCAGGATTGTTAGTCTATTTTCGTAGGATATTCTGTTTCGAGTGGAGGAGTGAAGGGCTCTTTTTGTGAAATATCAGAAGATGTCAGAAAATCAAATCCTGTGAGCAAAACATTGGGCACATTTAGATTATAGAAGGGAGACAAAAGGCTGATACAAAACTCTATAAATATCCGAAATATTTTTACATGACTTTAACAATCGAGTTGTCGAAGCGTGGAACTCATTGCCGGACTCAGTGGTGTCAGCCCCCAGCCCCCAACATTTCTCCCTAAGACTCTCCACCATTGACCTCTCCAGGTTCCTAAGAGGCCAGTAAGGGGCGTACATAAGTGCACTGATGTGCCTATCGTCCCCTGTCCAATTGTCTTTCCTTATCTCATATATATTTTCTATCCTTTCCTTCTACTTCTCTTCTTTCTTACTTTCAATCTTTATGTATATTACTTAATGTCTATTCTCTTTCATATGTATTGTATATTGGACAAAGAATAAAATAAAATAATAAATAAATAAAAAGAAATGGTATCTGCTGAAACAGTAGGGCAGGATTCAGTGGAGGAGGAAGGAAGGAAGGAAAGTTAGTGCGGAATATCAGTAAAGCTGTTACTGTTAAGCAGTAAAACCATCAGCCTGGAATAGTAGTGGACACCCTGTTTCTGAGTGGTTTAAATGGGAAGTGAATAGCCATCTGCCAGGAAGAGGCAGAAATAGTTTAGAATCATAATTGGAAAGGCCATCTGGATCATCGGTTCAGGCTAATGCTCCATGCAAGGATCCAAATTTAGAATTTCTAAAATAAAAGGCCATCTAGTCTCTGCTTGAATGCATCCAATGAATGGGACATGCCATCTTGATATTTAGTTTCATTATCAAATTGCTCTTCAGTCAGAATCTGCCTTCCAGTTACTTCAAACTATTATTCTATGTCCTGCATTCAGAAATGAGAACCAGCCCTCCTGGCCTTTTATGTGATATCCATTCAGGTATTTACCAGAGTGCTCTCATATTCTCCTCAATTGACTTTTCTCAAGGTTGAAATAGGGAGCTCTTTCCATGTCTTTGTAAATTCCAAGTCAAATCATCCTCATCAGCCTTTTCCAAATTCGTTTTCACTCTGTAAAATGTGATGCCAAGAATTAAATGGTAGAATAGAATAGAATTCTTTATTGGCCAAGTGTGATTGGACACACAAGGAATTTGTGTTTGGTACACATGCTGTCAGTGTAAATAAAAGAAAAGATACATTTTATTTATTTTTATTTTATTTATTCATTTGTCCAATACACAAATACATAGGAAGAAAAATAGACATGTAGTAATATATATAAGGGTAAAGTGAACTTAGAGGAGGGGATATATGAAAGAAAGAAAATATATGATAAGTGAGAGAAAGGAAAGAATTGGACAGGGGATGAAAGGCACACCAGTGCACTTATGTACGCCGCTTACTGGCCTCTTAGGAACCTGGAGAGGTCAATCGTGGAGAGTCTAAGGGAGAAATGTTGGGGGTTAGGGGTTGACACAATTGAGTCCGTCAATGAGTTCCATGCTTCGATAACTCAATTGTTGAAATCATATTTTTTACAGTCAAATTTCGAGCAGTTCGTATTAAATTTGAATCTGTTGCGTGCTCTTGTGTTGTTGCGGTTGAAGCTGAAGTAGTCATTGACCGGTAGGACGTTGCAGCATATGATCTTGTGGGCAATACTCAAATCGTGTTTTAGGCGCCGTAGTTCTAGGCTTTCTAGGCCCAGGATTGTTAGTCTATTTTCGTAGGATATTCTGTTTCAAGTGGAGAGTAAAGGGCTCTTCTGGTGAAATATCTTTGGACATTTTCAAGGGTGTTGATGTCTGAGATGTGGTATGGGTTCCAGAGAGATGAGCAGTAGTCTATGATGGGTCTGGAAAAAGTTTTGTAGGCTCTTGTGAGCAGTGTGAGATTGCCTGAGCAGAAGCTGCGTAGGATCAGGTTAACAACTCTAGAGGCTTTTTTGGCGATATTGTTGCAGTGGGCTTTAGCACTTAGGTCAAGAATCATGAGGTACAACACTTAATTATTGTCATATGGATAAAATAAGCAATGAAGAAACAATAAAAATCTAAAGGATCCAAGCAACAGGTTACAGTCATACAGTCATAAGTGGGAGGAAATGGGTGATAGGAATGATGGGGGAAAACTAGTAGTAATAGTAGTGCAGACAGTAAATAGTTTGACAGTGTTGAGGAATTATTTGTTTAGCAGAGTGATGGCGTTCAGGGGAAAAACTGTTCTTGTGTCTAGTTATCTTGGTGTGCAGTGCTGTGTAGTGATGTTTTGAGCGTAGGAGTTGAAACAGTTTATGTCAGGGTAAAGTAAATATTTTCACTGCCCTCTTTTTGACTCCAGCAGTGTACAGGTCCTCAGTGGAAGGCAGGCTGGCAGCAATTGTTTTTTCTGCAGTTCTGATTATCCTCTGAAGTCTGTGTCAGTCTTGTTGGGTTGCAGAATCAAACCAGACAGTTATAGAGGTAGTATAGTAGTGTCAGAACAGAATGAAATGACAGCAATCATGGGCTTCCCTAGGTATGCCCATGTTTCACCAACGCTCCGCAGTCTGCTTGCCAATCAGTTGCCGGTCACAATTCAAAGTGTTGGTTATGACCTATAAAGCCCTTCATGGCATCGGACCAGAATATCTCCGGGACCGCCTTTTACCATACGAATCCCAGTGACAAGTTAGGTCCCACAGAGTTGGCCTTCTCCGGGTCCCATCGAGTAAACAATGTTGGCTGCCAGGACCCAGGGGAAGAGTCTTCTCTGTGGCGGCCCCGACCCTCTGGAATCAACTCCCCTCGGAGATTAGGATTGCTCCCACCCTCCTTGCCTTTCATAAACTCCCTAAAACCCACCTCTGCCATCAGGCATGGGGGAACTGAGACATCTCCCCCAGGCCTATATAATTTATGCATTTTTAAGTATTAGATTTGTACTGTACATTGTTCTTTATTATTGTTGTGAGCTGCCCCGAGTCTGCGGAGAGGGGCGGCATACAAATCTAATAAATAATAATAATAATAATAATAATAATAATAATAATAATAATAATAATAATAATAATAATAATAATAATAAAAATTCCTATGATTGGGAAAGTATTATTCTATTTATATGGCCTATTTGTATGGTATTTGTCTTTTTTTTGCAGTTATCATCCTTTTGGCTCGTGTTTAATTTTGCATACAATTAATTAATTAATTAATTAATTAAATTTGTATGCCACTCAATCCTGAAGGATTCAGGGTGGCCAATCCCAAAGGACTCTGGGCGAATTTCTCTTCCAAGATCTTTTTCGCAAGTGATATTGGGTTTTACCAGTTTTCCAAAGGTGTGTTTTTCAAGAGACAAACTGGACTTTCTGCTTTTTCTTTGAAGACGTTTTGCTTCTCATCCAAGAAGCTGCTTATTTTATTTATTTAGCCATTGATTAGTTAAGTCACTTGGGGAAGTAAAAAGGGAGGAGAATTGAGGCTGGGGAGCGCAAAGTCTTTTGTGGACCAGCTACATTCCCTTTACCTTCCCTTTGTGCCTGTCTCCTGGCAGAGATAATGTGACAGCTAGTATCTGGAGACTTCCACAAAGAAGTGCTGAGGATGAGTCCCTGATTATATAGATCTGGCACAGGTTGAATGGAACTGTTGCACCTGGCGCTATTAATTGCACGCTTGAAAAAGTTGCTCTGAAAGAAGGGAAAATCAATGTTTTAAAAGTGGACAAAAAACTATGGGAAGCGCTTACTTGGGAATGCAGTGAAGCAACATCTGATGCAGTCAGAACAAAGATGTTGTCGAAAGAACCTGTGTTTCTCCCCATTTGCCACCTTTCTCGTTCCTCTTCCTTATTTTTATTTTTTTGCAGACTTCTTTAGTAAAGAAAAACATCTTAGAGATTTTGCCTTCCTTACATTTTTTGCTAACTAGTACAGTAATACCTCGTCTTACGAACTTAATTGGTTCCGGAAGGTGGTTCGTAAGGCAAAAAGTTCATAAGACGAAACAATGTTTCTCATAGGAAACAATGTAAAAGCAATTAATGCGTGCAAGGGGGGGGAAATCGTAAAATGGCGCTCCGCTGGGCGCTGTCCCCCGGCTGTCACCTTTTAAAACAGCCAGGGGGCTTCTCAGCGTTGTCCCGAACGCCGAATCCGGAGGTTCGGCAAAAGTTCGAGTTCGGGTTCGGGTTCTGGAGGTCGCTGAGAAGTGGGTTCGTAAGCTGGAAAAAGTTTGTAACAAGAGGCAAAAAATTTCTGAACCCCGGGTTCGTATCTCGAGATGTTAATATCACGAGGGGGTCATATCACGAGCTACCACTGTATTCCTTTTTTCTAGATGGTCATTTTTATTTATATTCTAAAATTGAGAGGTAAACTGACTTTAGCATTTTCTTTTTAAACTGTTGAAACCTTTTGCAGATACCGACTGCAATTCTTGCATAGTTGTCAAGGATTTGATTTCTAATTCATGTAATGTTTAATATTGTAGGTTGGCCTAGAGTAATCACATAAAGTTGATTGCCATTTGTAGTTTTTGGCATCTGATAGATTTAATTTTTCACTGCTGACAGTTCAGACCATTTCAGTTTGGAAGCTTTTATGTTTAAAATATTCAAGCCAAAATGCAAGTCTGAATTTTAAAATGTAATAAGTTAATTGTAGAATAGGAAGGGTGAATAGATTTAAAATACTGACTGTTCTGCCAGGCTCTCTGATAGATGACTCCCGAAAATTCAAGGGTACAAATTTCAGACAAGATTCCTGACGAACTGCGAACAGATATTCTTCCACAATGGCCAAACCCACATGCTGCTATTTATAGCAGCAGCCCTAAATATTGGAGCCCCACCCTAACACAAGTGGCCTCCCTTATTTCCTGTAATATGTTCTTACTTGGTCTCTTCTATGCATAATTCTGCGCTTGCATGTGTCCAAAATATCATCATCTGAAGCAATAGAAGATAAGGAAGATTGACTGCCTTGGCTGTGTGCCAAGCCCTCCTCTGCCGAGTCACTCCCACCTTCTTCTTCGTCCGAGGAAACTAAACTCTGAACTGATTCTGTCGGCAATAACACAGGCTTGTGACATGTTGAAGTTTCCCTTGCATCCACCTCCCCATTCCCTGGGGCAGGAGCTGGACCAGAGCCAACCGCAACACTGACAATATTTAAGTATGTTAGTAGAAGGATAGGGGACTGCCAAGGAGTCAATTCTGAAGAAAGGTGGTAATAATATAGTAATTTTTATCTCCAATGGTGTCATTGACAACAGAGATAACTTATCCCTGGAAAAAATTACAAGGTTTTCTCTCAGCAACTAACAAGTTAATTACTTCACTCTGTAAATTTATAATCAATTAATAATAAAAATAATAAGTGGAAAATCAATAAGTATAACTGTTTTGGGGAACTATAAGTGAGTGCAAAGATTGATCTGTATCAGAATAACACATTCTCTGTATGGGGTCTGTTTATAGTAGGATCTTCAACCAAAAATCTTCCATGTCCTATCTCAAAAAGATGTTGTAAAGTAGCTCAAACAATCATTTTTGAAATCCTGTAATGTCTGCAGCCACAGCATACTGGGGACATCCAGATTATGATGCACCATAGACTCCACTATAGATCTATGAACAGCCAAGGCTGGCTCATTGACGGAGCAAATATCAAAAGAAAAGGCCAGTGAACATGGGAACAAGACAAAAATGGTTCAGGGCCTATTCTCACACTTGCTTTCCTTGAGTCCGTAACTCAAGAATTTGGCTTTAGGACAAAATGAATGGGGACAACAGTGATGCCTTCCCCAATGGTGAACCCTCTGGGCCCATGGCAAAATTCCAAAGTTTCCAAAACTCTCAGCTACCAAAGGCAATGACAATCCACATTCTGGAGTTGCATCCTAGCACAGCTGAAGAGCATCAGTGTTAGTATGTCTCAATGAAGCGAGACCTTTGACATACGCAGAGCAGAGTTTTTGGTAAGAGTGTGGATGTGTGATGCAGCCAGTAACGACACAGACTTATTATGCTAAACAAGTATTATTTACATATATACATATTTACAAGCACAAAGCAGAAATAAACAACAAAACACACATAGCAGCACGAAGCAGAATATATTCCCCCCACAAGGTAAAGGCAAAAAATGAATGAGCTATGCATCATCATCATTGGGAGAGAGTGCTGGCGCCCTCTTATGGCAAACCAGCCAAAGTCCTTAAATCATTGGGAGAGAGTGCTGGCGCCCTCTTATGGCGAACCAGCCAAAGTCCTTAAAGGTATATTGCATCTTTAAAAGGTACAAACTACAATTGTTTATTTATTTTTATTTATTTATTTTGTCCAATACACAATACATATAGAAGAGAATAGACATGAGGTAGTATATATAAAGAAAAAATATAAAAATAGAGGAGAAGATATATGAAAGGAAGAAAATATATATGATATATGAGAAAAAGGAAAGACAATTGGACAGGGGACGAAAGGCACACTAGTGCACTTATGTACGCCCCATATACAATTGTAAAATTGGTAGTTTATGTACATGGCAACCCCAAATACTGGTGAGTACCATGTACTAACAATCAGGATAAGAAAGAATAACACCAGGATGTGTAAGCCAGCTAACTGGAGAGGAATTAAAAAGCATAACGATTTGTTAATTTGAATTTGCCAAATTTTGCCAGATAAACCCTCTGCCGAAACACTATGACTCAGCAACTTTCTTCAGTTCTTTCTTTTCTATCTCCATCTCCTCTTCCCCCACCTTTGAAACTTTAATGCCATAAAATTTTCTAGTAGAGATTGTCCTCGACTTACGACCATAATCAAGCCCAAAATTTATGTGGCTGTGAGAAATTTGTTAAATGGGTTTTTGCCCCATTTTACAACTTTTTTTGGCCACATTTGTCACGTGAACCACTACCATATGGTTAAATTAGTAACACCATTGTTAAGTGAATATGGCTTTCCTGGAGGTTGGGGGAAGGCATTTGTGCCCTCCCAGGCTCCAGGGAAGCCTCTGGAGCCTAGGGAGGGTGAAAAACAGGCCTACTGGGCCTACCAGAAGTTGGGAAATGGGCTCCAGAGGGTCTCGGGGTGCGGGGGGCAATTTTCAGCCTCTCCAGGCATTGAATTATGGGTGTGGGCACTCGTGCAGGTGTGATAGTGTGTGCGCATGTATTTTCGGCACCCAAGGGAAAAAAGATTCACCATCACTGGTCTAAGGCTACCTGCAATGGAAAGAAAGAAAGGACACTCACAAAAAGCTTTCGGTTTTCCTGTTTTTCAACAATGTGGCATGCCAGAGACGTCAACATGTCTTTCTGACCTTCTATTCCCTCCCTTCTCCCTCCATATTATGATCTAGTTCTTGTCATGCTCAATTACTCTGTGTAGTCATGAAGGTGACACTAACGCAAACCCACAGCATCCGGCTTTGATCTCCTGGAGGCAAGATATCTAATGTCAGTAGGGCACAATCCCATTCACATTCGGAGGGATGCATTAAATCTTTTTACTTGGAGGGTTGTCAACAAAAGCCAAGCTGCCTGCTATCAGAAGCACTGAACGCTGCTCAGTCCCTCCGACGTTTTTACCATGTTCATTGATACAGAATGGATTGTTACTAACCCTCCAAGGCATCTGTGTTGAGGTCAGGAACTGCTGATTTAAAAAAAAAAATCTACCATCAGGAAAACAAAATCAAGAACCTCCTCTTCTCGGGGTCCATTTAAAAATAATTATAATGGGTGAGATATTCTATAATGGGTGGGATTGCCTGTGTTCATTATATTGCATTACTAATATGTGCTTGTTTTCCTAATGTGCCTGGGAGGTCCTTGGCTCCATATACCCCCTCAAATAATGCCAGTGTGACTAAATGAGCCGAGGTGGTGCAGTGGGTAGAGTGCAGGACTGCATGTCACTAAAGCTGACTGCTAGATCTGCAGATCAGCGGTTCAAATCTCACCACCGGCTCAAGTTTGAGTCAGCCTTCCATCCTTCCGAGGTGGGTAAAATGAGGACCCAGATTTTGTCTCTGTTAAAAAGTGCCATTGCTAACATGTTATAAGGAGAAGGGCAGCATTAAAAAATTTGAAAGAAATAAATATAAATTAATTAACAATTAACAATTAACAATTAACAATTAACAATTAATAATTAATAATTACCAGTGCTAGTGAAAAGGAAAGACAATTTTCTGTTACATAGCAGAGCCATCCGAAAAGGAAAGTAATGTGGAGTTGGGTGATTCCTGCCTTTGGAGATTTCCTGCTAATCTCAGTATAGCCTGGTCTGTGTCTTAAACCCTTAATGGTAAACTGAACTGAAAGATCGTGTATATAATGACTTCTTGTTAGGCCTGATAGGGGAATACAACTGATATCTTTGCAATTCATATTGGTAACAAGATGGAGGAAAGAATGGTACCATGGTACTACCAAATTTGGTCCTAACTTTTCACCTCGAGGTTCGAATAATGCAATGCTCCCTACATGGGGCTACCTTTGAAGAGTGTTCGGAGACTGCAGGTAGTACAGAATGCAGCCGTGCAAGTGATCATTGGCCTACATTGGTATTCGGAAACTTCAGATCGTGCAGAATGCGGCTGCGAGAGCTGCCCATGTTTTGTCATCACTCCGCAGCCTGCACTGGCTGCCGATCAGTTTCCGGTCACATTTCAAAGTGTTGGTTATGACCTATAAAGCCCTACATGGCATCGGACCAGAATACCTCCGGGACCGCCTGCTGCCGCACGAATCCCAGCAACCGATTAGGTCCCACAGAGTTGGCCTTCTCCGGGTCCGTTGACGAAACAATGCCATCTGGCGGGACCCAGGGGAAGAGCCTTCTCTGTGGCGGCCCCGGCCCTCTGAAATCAGCTCCCCCCGGAGATTAGGACTGCCCCACCCTCCTTGCCTTTCGCAAACTTTTGAAAACTCATCTATGTTGTCAGGCATGGAGGAATTGATATATCCTTAGCTGCCTTTGATTTTATGGATGGTGTGTTTGGGCTGTATGACTGTTTTTAATAGGGTTTTTTTAAAGACTGTTTTAACATTGGATTTGTATATGATGTTTTATTGTTGTGAGCTGCTCCGAGTCCTCGGAGAGGGGCAGCATACAAATCTAATAAATTATTATTATTATTATTATTATTATTATAAATTATTATTATTACTGAGGTATCCCCATGTCTCTACAGCACTCTGCAACCATCTTCTGCCTCATACATACCAGTGGCCAGACAGGTCCCACAGAGTCGGCCTCCTCCAGGTCCCGACAGCCAGACCATGTCATCTGGCGGGGCCTAGGGGAAGAGCCTTCTCTGTGGTGGCTCCCCTCAGAGATCCTTACTGTCCCCACTCTTCCTGCCTTCCGTAAACTTTTAAAGACCCGCCACTGCCAGCAGGCCTGGGGCCATTGATACTCTAACACCTTGTCCCACCCAATGAATGAATGGGTGATGGGTGATGTATGAATGTTTTGTTAATTTTTAATTATGGGAATTTTAATATGTAATGATATTTAGATTTCCACATGCTGTGAGCCACCTTGAGTTCCAGGAGAAGGGCGGCATAGAAATCAAATAAATAAATAAATAAAAAAGAAATAACTTAATGTATAATGGAATGTAGCCACGCGAGCTGTTATGGGTGTACTTAGGTACACCCATGTTACACCATACTCCGTGTACTGCTTTGGCTTCCAATAGGTCTCCAGATACAATTCAAACTGTTGGTTATTACCTTTAAAGCCCTACATGGCTTAGAACCAGATTATGTTGGCCTTCTCCGGGTCCTGTCGACTAAACAATGTTGGCTGGTGGGACCCAGGGGAAGAGCCTTCTCTGTGGCGGCCCTGACACTCTGGAACCAGCTCCCCCAAGAGATTAGGACTGTCCCCACCCTCCTTGTCTTTTGTAAACTTCTTAAAACCCACCTTTTAATGCAAAATTGTTATTTTAGACTTTAATGCTAGATTTGCTATTGTATATTGTTTTATCACTGCTGTGAGCCGCCCCGAGTCTGCGGAGAGGGGTGGCATACAAATCTAATTAATAATAATAATAATAATAATAATAATAATAATAATAATAATGTACGGGACAGCATTCTGCCACATACCTTCCAGCAGCCGGTTACAGCCCACAGAGTTGGTCTTCTCACAGTTCCTTTGGCCCACAGTGTCAGATGGCCAAACTGCATGGGAGGGCCTTCTCTGTGGCAGCTCCAGCTCTATGGAATCATCTGTCCCATGAGATCTGCAGGATCCCCCAACTCCTGGCTTTCCAAGAGGTCAGAAAAGCCATGTTTTTACAAATTGCTGGATTTTATTTAAAAAGGTTGCATATAATAGAAATAATATTACTAGCACACAATTTAGGACTATAACATCAATGGAAAAGTGCTGTGAAGTGTAGGATTGTCAAAAATGACACTAAGCACAAATAAAAGCCATTATACCTTGGTAAATAGAGGAGCAACCATGAAGGCAATTCAACAATGATATATAGAACACATTTCTTTATTCAAAGAAAGAAATAACTATTGAATATTAAATTATGATGCTTCTGTGTTACTCTTTCTATAGCTTTGATTTCGACATCATCCCTGGAAACAGTGGCTGCTTTTCTATAATCAGGGAGTCTCACTCACAGGGAGGCACCGTCAATAGCAATTATTTCCATCTCAACTACCTCATTGTAGAAGTTGAGCCTGACACACTTTGTTGCCGGGGATCTGAGGTGCTTCGACAGCTGAGGCAGAAAAGTTACATCTTCTAGTTGTGTAGTTGAGTCCGCAGCAATATAGATGTAGAAATAAAGCACATGGTTAAAATTAGTATTTTTCAAACTTGGCAACTTTAAGATGTGTGGACTTCAACTCCCAGAATTCCCCAGCCAGCCATGGCTTCTGGGAATTGAAGTCCATGCATCTTAAAGTTGCCAAGTTTGAAAAAAAATCTGGTTTAGATGAGGGGAAAAAATCCATTTAGAATTTGAAAAACTAAGGTGTAAGAATGTGGCTAGAAACATAGAAGATTGATGGTGGAAAAAGACCTCACGGTCCATCCAGTCTGCCCTTATACTATTTCCTGTATTTTATCTTAGGATGGATATATGTTTATCCCAAGCATGTTTAAATTCAGTTACTGTGGATTTACCAACCATGTCTGCTGGAAGTTTGCTCCAAGCATCTACTACTCTTTCAGTAAAATAATATTTTCTCACGTTGCTTCTGATCTTTCCCCCAACTAATCTCAGATTGTGTCCCCTTGTTCTTGTGTTCACTTTCCTATTATAAACACTTCCCTCCTGAACCTTATTTAACTCTTTAACATATTTCAATGTTTCGATCATGTCCCCCCCTTTCCCTTCTGTCCTCCAGATTATACAGATTGGGTTCATTAAGTCTTTCCTGATACGTTTTATGCTTAAGACCTTCCACCATTCTTGTAGCCCGTCTTTGGACTCGTTCAATTTTATCAATACCTTTTTGTAGGTGAGGTCTCCAGAACTGAACCCAGTATTCCAAATGTGGTCTCATGAGCTCTCTATACAGCGGGATCACAATCTACCTCTTCCTGCTTGTTGTACCTCTAGATATGCAGCCAAGCATAGCTACCAATCCAAATAGACAGGAGTGGACTAGACGAGGGTACAAGGGTAAAAGCAGAACCCTTGGTTCTTCCACGTCTTAATTCAATGTAGGAAGAAGATGGAGGCCAAGCTGTAATTTTGATCATTTCGTACCCATAAACCTAGACTGTATAGACTGTACTTTTGTCTTATATTCTGGAACATTGTTAGGATGAAAAGGAACTCATAATAACAAAAGATGACTAGTATTTTCAATGCTTCATTGGGCAAGATTTTTCCACTTTGAACCTTCTCTTTGTGAAGAAGACATCAAGTTCTACAGTCACTCCACAGGGGTAGGGAAAGTTGACTCTTCTATGACATGTGGACTTCAACTCCCAGAATTCCTGAGCTAGCATGATTGGCTCAGGAATTCTGGGAGTGGAAGTCCACAAGTCATAGAGGAGCCAACTTTGCCTACCCCTGCCCCAGGAGAAAGTAATTCCATGGATTCATGAACTGAAGTAGGTGCCTTGAAGGAAGGAAAATATCAAAATGACAGCCACGACTACATAATTGAAGCTCTTGTGTATTTTTAGATAGCTATCAGGACTCTCTTTACTTTTTAAAATCAGACAGTCCCAGTGTCCATAGATGTCCTGGGGGTTAAGACAAAAATATTGTATTTTTGAGGTCTGTCCAAGTTAAAGATTGAGGCAAAGATCAAGTTTACTTACACATTTGTTCCAACAGAAAGATATTGGAACTCTGCAATACAGCTACAATAATTGTGACGAGACCAATCTAAGGAATCAAGTGAACACTGAATTAAAAAAAACAAAACTTTAAAAAAAAATCTTGAGCATTTTTCTTAAAAATCAAATATTGGAAAGTATAAATATATACTGTACATGGAAATTGACAGTCATCCTAGGTTATTTTACACAACCAGTTTAGGTACTACTCTTTTAGGGCAGTGTTTCCCAATCTTGCAACTTAAAGATATTTGGACTTCAACTCCCAGAATTCCCCAGCCAGTGAATGCTGGGAGTTGAAGTCCAAATATCTTCAAGTTGCCAAGGTTGGGAAACACTGTTTTAGAGAGCCCCTTGACATCTTCACTCCATGCTTTGAAGTATTGCTAATCCACATAGATCCATCCGAGCGCAATACTGGAAACCAACTTTGGGGCTGCAAAGATTCCCAGCTTTGCAAGCCTCAAGGAACACAAAAGCTTTTGGGAATGCTTCATCTATTATAAAATTTTACTTTATTTTACTTTGTTTATTTGTTTGTCAATCAAGTGTAGAATAGTAGTTTATATAAACATAACCTAGAAAGTAATGATAAAAGAGGACAATAGGACAGTAGGACAGGGACGGTAGGCACAGTGGTGTGTTTATGCACCACACTCCTTACAGACCTCTGAGAAAGGGGGAGAGGTCAACTGTAGACAATCTGAGGTTGAAAATTTTGAGGGTTGGGGAAGAGACCACAGAGTCAGGTAGTGCATTCCAGGCGTTGATCACTCTATTGCTGAAGTCCTATTTTCTGTAGTCTAGTTTGGAGCAGTTTAAATTTAATTTGAATCTATTACGTGCTCATGTGTTGTTGCGGTTGAGGGTGAAGTAGTCATTAACAGGAAGGACATTTCGGTCTATGATTTTGTGAACAATGGTTAGCTATGTCTGCAAAAATGTCTGCAAAGGTCTCCTTTCTACAGGGGTGACTTGTAAAAATGGGCGGAACATTGATCACATGGTCGTGGTCACCAACTACTGTATATTGTGGACATCTCTGTATTTTTAGGTGGCACGACCTTGATATGCCTCAGGCTGCAACAATCTCCCCCAACTGGTTATAGTGACAAATAGATTTGCAGTTGAACACTAGGAGGCTCCAGTCTCTCATCTCAGGGTCAATTGAAACTGCAGGTTGAAAATATTTCCTTTGTAGAAGCAAACAGGCAAACTTTGCAGCCAGAGATATGGAGAAGATCCAGGAGAAGTCTGAGATGTCAATGCAGGAAACATCCTGTGATTTTTTTTGAGTAGCTTCGAAGAAATCTAACAAGTCTTCAGAGAGGGGCGGCATACAAATCTAATTATTATTATTATTATTATTATTATTATTATTATTATTATTATTATTATTATTTCAGTACAACACAGCAAACGAGATCACTATGCTGGATTTCGTATTTCATCACCAGTCGGGCGCTTCCCAAGTACCTAGGACTGCGTGATGTAGCGGTGAATTATGTTTGCCAATCCCAGTAAAGCGGCCTTTTGCAATTGACAGATGGAGATTTTGTCAGTTCCGATGGTTTTCAAATGTCCGCTGAGATCCTTTGGCACTGCGTCCAACGGGCCAAGTACCACTTGGACCACTTTCACTGGCTTATGCCAGAGACGTTGCAGCTCAATTTTTAGATTTTCGTATTTCACTAATTTCTCTAGCTGCCTCTCCTCAATTCTGCTGTCCCCTGGGATTGTGATGTCGATGATCCATACTTTCTTTTTCTCCACAATAAGGATGTCTGGTGTGTTATGCTTAAGAATTCGGTCAGTCTGAAGTCCCACAGTAGTTTTGCTTGCTCATTTTCGATCACTTTTTCAGGCTTATGATCCCACCAGTTCTTTGCCACTGGTAGATGGTAGTTCCGGCACAAGTTCCAGTGGATCATCTGTGCCACAGCATCATGTCTTTGCTTGTAGTCAGTCTTTGTGATCTTTTTGCAGCAGCTGAGTATATTATTATTATTATTATTATTATTATTATTATTATTATTAAATTTTATGCAGAAAAAAGTAAAGTCTTATACTTAGGGAAGAAAAACCAAAAGTACACATACAGATTAGGTGAAACCTGACTTTAAAAGCAGTAACTGTGAGAGGGGTCTTGGAGTCCTCCTGGACATTCAATCAAATATGAGCCAGCAGTATGTGGTGGCAGCCAAAAGAGCCAATGCAATCCTGAGTTACATTAACAGAGGGATTGAATCAAGATCAACTGAGGTACTAATACCACTCTATAAATAAAGCCTTGGTAAGGCCACACTTGGAATATCACATCCAGTTTTGGTCACCACACTATAAAAAAAGACCTTGAGACTCAAGATGTTCCACGCTTTGACAACTCAATTACTAAAGTCGTATTTTTTACAGTCAAGTTCGGAGCGGTTAATATTAAGTTTGAATCTGTTGTGTGTTCTTGTGTTGTTGTGGTTGAAGCTGAAGTAGTCTTTGACAGGCAGGACGTTGCAGCATATGATCTTGGGGGCAATGCTTAGATCATGTTTAAGGCGTCGTAGTTCTAAGCTTTCTAGCCCCAGGATTGTAAGTCTAGTTTCGTAGGGTATTCTGTTTCGAGTGGAGGAGTGAAGGGCTCTTCTGGTGAAGTATCTTTGGACATTTGACTTTCAACATGTAACTTCAAAACACATGCCCTAGACTTTGCATTTTTTCAGTAAAACATTATAAAGGACTCTAAGTTACTTTTGTCAAAGCATGATATGAGCTATTTATCAGTAGCCTGTGCATCCGTTAGCAGTGTCCATGCAGGATAGGTATCATATCAATGTATGACTTTAATCCCTCTGCCATCCTGTCTTTTTAACTCAACCCCCAGCAATTGTCATCAGCTGTCATTTCCAGAATGTATAATCCAGGGGGAAAATGCTCCTGGTTCACTTGCTTTGCACATACGCAGAGGGTAAAAGAACCCAAATGGCAGGATCCAGGCGGGTGGGTGAAATCTCGCACTGCCTTCACGACCGGCTCTCCGACGACCGACCAACACTAGCGAACTGGGAGCATTTCACCCAGTGGTGGGCTACTATGGGTACGATCAGGTACGTAGTACCGGTAGCAAAATTTTGATTTTTTTTCTTTTTTTCCCTTCTGGGCTCTGGGTATGTTTTTCCTATCACAGTAAATGAGGCTGAATGTGTATAATTTTAGAAGTGGTCTGTGTGTGCGTGTGTGTACATACACTTTATATAGTAGATAATCACGGTTGGGCTACTGCCCGGACAGGGGAGAACACAGTGGGGTAGCAAAAATGGAGCTCCACCCCAGAACACCCAATTTGCACTGAAAGATGTTGAAACAAAATGCATAAGCCATGCCCACAGTGTGGTAGTAAAAAATTTGGTAGCCCATCACTGATTTCACCCCTAGTAAAATCCATGTTACAGAATAATTAATTTAGATAATGTTGTAGGAACACATGAAATTAAGAGATTTTTTTGGTCCAGAGTTGAGATATTTGATGACTAAATATACTGCTCAAAAAAAATAAAGGGAACACTTAAACAACACAATATAACTCCAAGTAAATCAAACTTCCGTGAAATCAAACTGTCCACTTAGGAAGCAACACTGATCGACAGTCAATTTCACAGGCTGTTGTGCACATTCAACTTTGTACAGAACAAAGTATTCAGTGAGAATTCAGATCTAGGATGTGTTATTTGAGTGTTCCCTTTATTTTTTGAGAAGTATATTTTATTATGTGATGGTGTAAAGAAAATGGGTGGGAGTTTCTGACGAGGAACTTTAGAATTTAATTTTCATTACCAAATCCAGCAATTATATTTGTATATGATGTTTTCTGTTATGTCCTGAGAAGCTGGGAAGTTTTCACTCCAGTCCAGCAAGTAAGTGGAGCAGGGAAATTCTGATTGGCTCCTTCCCAAAAGGGCTCCCTATTTAAACCCCTGCCAAAAGCAGGCAGCGGCTGATATTTGCTCACCATAGCCAATAAAGAGCTGAAGACACAGTGCCAGTCTCCTGCCTCTTCAGTATCTGAACTGAACATTTTCTGCAAAAGCTCATTCTCTATAGAGAGTAGGGACAAGGCACAAATTGTTTTCTAATGTAACCTATTGAGCCGGAGTGGCGCAGCAGGTAGAGTGCTGTACTGCAGGCCACTGAAGCTGACTGTAGATCTGTAGGTCAGCGGTTCAAATCTCATCACCAGCTCAAGGTTGACTCAGCCTTCCATCCTTCCGAGGTGGGTAAAATGAGGACCCAGATTGTGAGGGCAATATGCTGACTCTATTAAAAAGTGGTATTGCTAACATGTTGTAAGCCGCCCTGAGTCTAAGGAGAAGGGCAGCATAAAAATCAAATGAATGAACGAATGAACGAACGAACGAACAAACGAACGAACGAACAAACAAACAAACAAATAAATGAACAAACAAACAAACAAACAAACAAGCCTAAAACAGAAAACAAACAACCTAAAACCTTTATCACTTTAGTTGTAATTTTTTGTATGCAATTGTTACAGCAAAAACATATACATGTAACAGTATTGAATTATTTGTGTTAATAGAGAGGAACTTCACAGTTGTTACATACTGAAATATTCTGCTCAAAAAAATAAAGGGAAGATGCTCAGTATGGTATGGTGTCAAGCCATTGTTTTATGTAGCCCTGAATATTGTTCACAGAAACTGGCAGTATCTCTCCTCAATATTTCCTCATCATTATTTTGGAATATCTTTGAGATTAATTTTGGAAGCTTACATGTGCAAAGTTATATGTTTGGACAATGACCTCTCATCTCATGGAAATAGCTTAATTAGAAATAGAAATAGAAACAACAGAGTTGGAAGGGACCTTGGTGGTTTTCCAGTCCAACCCCTGCTTAGACAGTAAACCCTACACTATTTTGACAAATGGTTATCCAACATCTTAAAAACATCCAGTGTTGGAGCACCCACAACTTCTGGAGGCAAGTTGTTCCATTGCTTCATTGTTCTGTCAGGAAATTTCTCCTTAGTTCTGTTCTGTCTGGGTCACTCCGGAAGCTATGACCAACCCAAAAAGATAAGCCAGACACACCGGTAAAATGCAAATGCAGTTTACAAAGTTCAAGAGAAACAAAGCTAACAGAAAATGTCCTTACAAAGCAGGAAAACACTGGAAATCCAAATATATACACGAAGGCAATAGTCCATGCAGCAATACAGGATTCTTGCTGCCAAGACGAGGGTGTAGATAGCAGACATACACCTCCCACGGGTCTTCCAGACTGCTGGGCCACAAGCCAGGAACAGAGACGCCAAGAAACAATACAGGTTACCGCAACTCCAAACTGATAACACTCCACATGGCTTCAAGAGCTTGCCTGCCTTATAAACCCTTCCCTGCTAATGAGGACCACACCCAAGCCCTGCTGTTCCTAATTCAATGCTGATAATATTTCTTCAATTGCTCCTTCCTTTGATCTAAACGTCTCTGTCGCATGTCAATGACAGCTTGTGCTTCGTCACCTAATGACTCCAAGCTACTGGCTGGGGAGAGCCCCCCCCCCTGGGGCTCTCATGCTGTTCTTCCTCGTCACATTCCTGACTGTACTCTCCCCCGTCCGACTGCTCAGCCCCCTCCTCCGGGCACGGAGCCAGCAGAGATGCAGCTAGTCCCTGATCAGCCTCAGGCTGAACCATAACAAGTTCTAAGTTGCTTCTCTCCTTGATTAATTTCCACCCATTGCTTCTTGTCCTATCCTCAGGTCTTTGGAGAATAGCTTGACTCCCTCTTCTTTGTGGCAACCCTTGATATATTGGAACACTGCTATCATGTCACCCCTAATGCTTCTTTTCATTAAACTAGACATACCCAGTTCTTGCAACTGTTCTTCATATGTTTTAGCCTCCAGTCCAAGGGTAGGTTCCACTTATCTTCCTTACTGGTTCACATTGCGATGCAAGTGCCCACCATCTTGTGCAAATGATCATCTGTGTATGTGCAGAAGCCTCTTTGCTGGCCATGGTGACCAGGGGCGTGGACAGCTGGCCATTGCTGCCAGTTCAGTGAGCGGGTGGAAATTTCCACCACTGTTATGTGAGAACTAGTCCAAACCGGCAGCAAACCACCACTGCTCCAGCTCCCTAATCATCTTCTCTCCACTCTTTCTAGAGTCTCAACATCTGTTTTACATCGTGGCGACCAAAACTGAATCCAAGTGTGGCCTTACCAAGGCCTTATAAAGTGGTATTAACATTTTGCGTGATCCTGATTCTATCCCTCTGTTAATGCAGCCTAGAACTGCGTTGGCTTTTTTGGCAGCTGCTGCACATTGTTGGCTCATGTTTAAATGATTGTCCACTAGGACTCCAAGATCCCTCTCACAGTTACTACTATTGAGCAATGTACCACATATACTGTACCTGTGCATTTTGTTTTTCTTCCCTAAATGTAGAACCTTACTTTTTTCACCATTGAATTTCATTTTGTTAGATAGCACCCAATATCCAAATCTGTCAAGATCCTTCTATATCTTAAACGTGTTGGCTATTCCTGCCAGCTTGGTGTCATCTGCATATTTGATGAGTTCCCCATCTATCCCCTCGTCCAAGTCATTGATGAAGATGTTGAAGAGTACTGGGCCTAAAACAGAGCCTTGGAGTACTCCACTGCCCACTTCCTTCCATGTAGATGAAGTTCCATTGAGCACTACAAGTTGAATATGGTTGGCCAGCCAGTTATGAATCCATCTGGTGGTAATGCTGTCTAACCCATATTTTTCTACCTTATCTAGTAATAGGGTTTAGTCTACTTTATCAAATGCCTTACTGAAATCCAAGTAAATTATATAATAGACCAGTATTCCTCTGGTCGACTAATTTTCTCACTTTGTCAAAGAATGCAATAAGATTAGTCTGGCATGATCTGTTTTTGACAAACTCATGTTGGGTTTCAGTTATTACTTTGTTTGCCTCTAGGTGTTCACTGATTCATTGCTTGATTGTCTTTTCCAGAATCTCCTGGCATTGAGGTTAGGCTGATAGGTCTGTAGTTTCAGGACCTATTTTTCCCCCTTTTTGGAAGATAGGAACTACATCAGCTCTTTCCCAGTCCTCTGGCAGTTCCCCGGTGCTCCAGGATCTTTGAAAGATTTCATTTTATTTAATTTATTTAATTTTGTCCAATATACAATAATACACAATGAAGGTAGTAGAGGACAGCTTCAAGGGAAAAAAAATAAAATAAAATTAGAGAACAAATAGGAGAGAGAGTATAGGATAAGATAAATCAAAGAGAGACAATAGGACAGATATAGATATAGTTCAGTATATTATTTTTAATTGTATATAATTATTTTTGGAATTGGATCAATCAGCAGTTGTATTTGCTGTGATTTCCCTTCACTTGTTTTCTTACTATTTTTGCATTCTGGTTTATATACCGCCCCATAGCACTTTACAAAAACTAATCTGCTGGAATCCACCATTACTTAGCATTATATGAAAGGCTAACATTGTGCTTACTCGCTTTTATCCAACTTCTTTGAAAACGTTAATGTTGTGACCCATTGCCTGAAATTACTCATCCTTTCACTGAAAACAGTTAATTAGGAACTGAGCTCCTAGCTTAATTTTGCAAAAGTCACCCAGTATTGTGTTGAGCCCTGTGACTGTGTCTTGATTAATCACAACTTTATCACACAAAAGTTATGGCTTTTCTTTTCAGCTGATGACATAATCTTTTTAATTGGTGTCAGGAAGCCTACTTACGAGGGAGGCATGGAAAAACTCCTATAGGTTATAATTTTACTTGGCTGCATTCACAGGGGAGTGAATGAAACAAGCTTTAAGAATGTACTAGAGTCTCATTACATCTCACTTAGTTGTCAACACAAAAGCCCTCGCTTTTCAAGACAGAGGATTAGCAATGGGAAATTCTGTTTGCTATAACTTCACTCCTTGAACTATTAACCTTTTTAGCAAAACTGGCGAAAAATGAATGTCAGCTAAATCTCCCTGGCAGAGAACTTGTTGGAATCAAGAAAAGTCATATTTAAGAAGCCATGATTAATTAAAAAAAATATTTTTAAGGAGAGCTAGGATGCCAGCAAGCTCTGAAACTAGGAAATCAATGTAGCTATACTGAATAAATTGTATTTGGAAGACTTGTGTTTGAACAAGCATCTCTATAGCAGTTTTATTGTGTATTTTTATTGTGTATTCATCTGTCCCTTAATCCTAAATAAGCAAAACGGAATTTGGGCATCTGCCCCAGAAATGTGATCACTCCAATATATAACTATTATTGTTAAGCCAATTGCAATAAAACAATGTAAAATGAAAGTTACGAGCTATATAAATAGCACTAAAGAAAATCCAGAAACATTATTATTAGACATTATAAATAATACATTATTATATATTTTATTTTATAGTCTCTCTCCAGGGCAGGCTAGAGCAGTTTATTACTGAAGCCTAAAGTTAGGGGGAGTGGTTCCAAATAAATACAACAGTGATGAAAGAAAATGAACCCCAAACATGAAAATAAAGCAATTTTTTAAAATTAAAAAAGAAAAGAAAAGCAAGGTAACTAAGAGAACTGCCTCATACATCCCAGCAGCTGGTCAGGGCCCACAGAGTCGGTCTTCTCCAGGTCCGATCAGCCAGACAATGTTGTCGGGTGGGGCCGAGGGGAAGAGCCTTCTCTGTGGTGGCCCCAGCCCTTTGGAATGAGCTCCTCCTAGAGACTCTCCCTGCCTTCCACAAAGGTTTGAAGATCCACCTTTGCCGGCAGGCTTGGGGCCATTGAAACTTTGACATCTTGCCCCACCCAATGAATGAATGTCGGATGTGTGATGTGTGAACCTGTTTGCTTAGTTTTAACTGTGGGTTTTTAGAATATTTGTTTTATGTAGATTTCTAATACATGCTGTAAGCCATCCTGCATCTCAGGAGAAGGGTGGCATAGAAATCTAATAAATAAATAATAATGAAAGCTGAAAGGCAATTTTATTTGGAATGGTTGTTGGCCCTTTAATGTGTGGGTAAATAGACATGACTTCAATTGTGTTCTGGAAGAAGATGGAGTGGGATCAGCCAAACAGTTCCCAGGAATTTCTGTAACTGAGTCACTATCATTAAGAGGTCCTAATTCTGGCCACTGTGTTGTATACCAAACCCACTAATGGGATCATGAGTAAAGCTTTCTCAACAGATTTGAATGCATGGAGGGAGGGAGAAATTTTAAAGTATCCAAGACCTGAGTTGTTCAGGAAGTCATAAGCAAATGGCACACTGTAAATTTGTGTTGGTAGGATGAAGATGCAGCACTTCCACAAAAGGGTATTATGTGATCCCACTTAGCTGCTCCTTTCATTGAATTGTATTGCATCACTTGTAGCTTAGAATTTGTTTGTTTATTTATTGTTAGAGTTGAAAGGGACCGTCAGGTCATCAAGTCCAACCCCTTGCCCGAGCAGGAAATCCTACAGCACCCCAGACAAATGGCAGTCCAATCTCCTCTTGAAAGTGTTCAGAGTTGGGGAGTTCACAACCTCTGCAGGCAGGCTGTTCCACTGGTTGATCACTCTAACCGTCAGGAAGTTCTTCCTTATTTCCAGGTTGAATCTCTCCTTGGTCAGCTTCCAGCTGTTGTTCCTCGACAGGCCCTCTGGTGCCCTGGAAAACAGCGTGACCCCCTCCTCTCTGTGGCAACCCCTCGTATACCTGTATACTGTTATCATGTCCCCTCCGGCCCTCCTTTTCTCTAGGGTATCCATGCCCAATTCCCGCAATCTCTCTTCGTAAGTCTTGGTTTCCAGTCCCTTAATCATTTTGGTTGCTCTTTTCTGCACCTTCTCCAGAGTTTCAACGTCTCTTTTGAAGTGTGGTGACCAGAACTGGATGCAGTACTCCAGATGTGGTCTGACCAGGGCATAGTAGAGTGGTATTAATACTTCCTTGGTCTTGGAGTGTATTCCCCATTTGTTTGTTTGTTTGTTTTTATTGGCCAAGTGTGATTGGATACCCAAGGAATTTGTCTTGGTGCACATGCTCTCAGTGTACATAAAAGATATGTTCATCAAGAATCATAAGGTACAACACTTAATGATAGTCTGGGTAGAAATACCGTAAGCAATCAAATCATATTAGGAACCAGTCAATGTTAATTGTAAGGCATTTTAAAAAATGCCGCCCTTCTCCTTAGACTAAGGGCGGCTTACAACATGTTAGCAATAGTACTTTTTAACAGAGCTACATATTGCGCTAGAGTCAGCAACATGCAAAAAGTTTTTTTCCAATTTTCAGGTATGATTTCTCAGCATTCTTTGTGCATAGGTACTTCCCAACTCCATGTCTCTAATTCCTTTTCCAAGTTCCGTTAAAATTGCATATGACAAAGAGCGATATTTTTATTTTATTTATTTATTTATTTATTTGTTTTGTCCAATACATAATACACATTGAAGAGAAAGATATGTAATAATATAAGTAAAGAAAAGAATAGAAGAAAAGATATAAAAGTATAGGTGAACATATTTGAAAGGAAGAAAAGATAAATGAGATAAGGAGAAACAATTGGACAATTGCACTATTGAGCTCCATTCTGATCTACTTGTCTTGAGTTGTGGCATGCAGTGGGCAAACAGAAAGCATATCAGTAATTTCTTATATATTTCCCCCCACACATACACCTTTCTCTAATTGTTTGTCTAATATTTGCCTTATGGGGGTGTACAATGGCCATGGAGAAGCAAAATAATTAGCCCCTCTAAGAGGAGCTAAAGATCCAATTGGCGATGATTTGGGGATGACAATTTTTATCTGATCATAATCAGGGGTGGGACTGGTAGTTAAATGTTGGCCTGCCAAAGCATCAAAGCCCAATTTTTCCACTGCTTGATCCTCAACCAGCTTCTTATATCCGCCTTAGGCGGTGCCACAACTGACTTATGTAACAGGAATCTGAGTTCCTATACATGTTTATGCTGGTGTTGAGATAGATTGCAACCAGGGATGGGCAGTAGGCATGACAGGGTGGAACGCAGTTCCATCAGTGGAAATGAAGATGCTTGCGCAGCGCCAGCTGAGCAACGACTGTCACTTTCTGAATTACTGGTCTCGGCTCGGCTCTCCTTTATTTCCCTGTTGTTGCTGCATCTGTGCTCCTTGCTTTTTTCCTCTTTCCTCCTTCCTAGCCTTGGATGAGTTTCCCTCTCTCCTGCCTGGCTCCGCTGCAGATACACACGGCCACCTCCTGCCTAAGGTGCAAGCAGAAGGCGTAGGTGGAAGCTGTGCTGGCAGCATTTATGCTTCTGGCAGCACCCGTTCACCTAGCTACCCAGCCTGAGGTGTTGGGGGGCAACCCAGGAAGAAGAACGTGGGAAACGCGAAGCAAATTGTCACCCTAGCGAGCGACACTGGCAAGGTTGTAAGTCGAGGACTTAGCAGTTCACTTGAACGATGGTGATCGTTCAAGCCACTTCTACCTGGTCACATGGCCGGCAAGCCACTCCTACCCAGTCACATGACCATTAAGCCACACCCACAAAATAAACCACACCCACAGTGTGACAGTAAAATTTTTGGCTGCCCATTACTGATTACAACCCATAGTTACCAGTATGGGGTCTTGAAGCTGAAGGACGAAGCTGAAGTGCTTCATTCTTTTCCTTATTGTCTTTACTCATTATTCACTTTATTACATGACAGAAGGTGAATTTAGGGCTCTGTTCCAAACAATGGTAATTTATTATTGTTTTTTAATATATACTAATTGGATTGATCTACTATTGTATTTTGTATCTGCTGCGAGCCGTCCCAAATCCTCGGAGAGGGGCGGCATACAAATCCAATTAAATAAATAAATAAATAAATACATACATAAACAAACAAACAAACAAACAAACAATAAATAAATAAAATAAATAAAATAAATAAAATAAATAAAATAAATAAAATAAAATAAATAAAATAAATAAAATAAATAAAATAAATAAAATAAATAAAATAAATAAAATAAATAAAATAAATAAAATAAATAAAATAAATAAAATAAATAAAATAAATAAAATAAATAAAATAAATAAAATAAATAAAATAAATAAAATAAATAAAATAAATAAATAATTTCCCCCCCCACATTAAAAACATACATGCAACATCATATACCTTCACAATACAACTTAGTAAGCATACATCATCTCTTAAATAGGCTAAATTATATTCCAATTTGCTTTCCCTTATTCAGTCTATCTCAAACTTCTTGCTACTCCCCACTTTCTATCTCAGGCAGCTGTGCCCCCTCTGCTACCTCTTTTCTTACACCTTCTTTCCCCCTTTCCGCTACTATTTCCCCTCCATTCCTTCTTTCATCTCCAGTTCCTCCTCTACTCTCTCCTCTTTCTCTCCTTTCCTACTTCTCTTTACACCCTCAAAATCCTTCCCCGAGTGGATAATTCTATTTCTATTACTTGACAGACTGAAAAGCTTCTTTAAATCTTACCCTTTATGATCATTGTTCATATTTCTTAATTTCATATCCATTCTATTTATATCTTTACTTTCAGTATATATCATTTGTCTCATGCTGCCTCCTTTATCTAGTTTCATCATCTGGATTACACAAATTATTTTATCTTCCAATTAGGTTTACTGCTCACTTACTCTATTAGTTGCTATATCTCTTAAATCCAAGCTGTAGTGCTTCATTCTCTTCCTTATTGTCTTTACTGATCATTCTTTTTTTTAATCCTTATTTTTCTCATAGCTAAATGCCCCCTAAAAATTCCACATTTACTTATATTTACAGTAAAATATCAATTCATATAAAATCCTTTATATATTATTTCAAATTAATATACTATACAGTGTAGAAGGAAATAGTAATTATTCAAATCCCAAAATTTCCATGCACTAACTCATTTCATTCATTGTTCATTATAATTTATCTTTCCCTCTGGTGGTACAAATATATGTTTACCAATTTTAAGTTTAATTCAACAAGTCCAGTTTATGCCAGTCTGTAATATAATCGTAATTTCCTAAAATTACCATCTCTTTGTATAGATAGTTATATTAAATATTTATAAAAACTTGTTCATTATCAATACAAGTCATTTTCCAATGCTGCCAGTCGAGAACTTTTTGTTGGCTCCTGGGGGGGGGGGGGGGGGTTGCCGCCCGCTCCCTAGTTGCCGATGGTGTCTCCTTCTTCACCACCCCTGCAGGGTGGTTCTGACATGGTTATGGTAGAACTAGGTCCGCACATGACATGGATATCGGGATTCCCCAACAGCCACACCTTCTCCCAATGGTAAGTATGTTGACTGTTGCTCCCCACGAGGGGATGGGGAATGAGGGGACCCTGCCTTGTGTGCCAGATGATGGAGTTAGAAACAAGTCATTGCATGATGCTAAGATATCTGACTGCCTTTGCAGTGTTTATTTACTTTTTATACAGTTTTCCGAGCAGCAAAAGGTAGAAAAGAACAACAGCATTTTCATTGGTGAATTCTCCCTGCATTTCCTTCAGAACATTCTGTTGATTCAACCTGGATGAGATCACAAACCAGCCAGGGATAATGTCCTAAATCATCCTGGCTATGTGAACTGGGTGAGATCATGTATGTATAAAAGGCCCATTTGAAGTAGGCAGTTTGCTGGACACAACCTCCACATAGCCTCCATCTCTACAGAACCTATTGCCATCACTATACTGGTGATACTGCACACCAATGATGAGGTTGATGACAGCCTCACTGCTTCATGTTGACATTGAATAGGAGAAAAGAAAGAATAGGTCTACATGTGATTCTATAACACAATTCCACAGAAATTTCCTAATTGTTATTTTTGCTAACGATGCTACACATAGGAATTGAACTATTGGAACATAATGCCTCCTGTTCTTAACCCACTGGAGCCTTCCAGCATGATCACTGCTGAGAAAAGCAAGTGAGTCAATACAATAGGATGTCTTATGTGTCTCCCCTATTGAAAATCTTCATAGCAGGGCAATCCTGACTGCTCTCTCTGTCCTGTTTGAAGCCAAGGCTTCATTACCTTATTCATAACTTAGTGAAAGCAATAGCTAAGAAAGTTAAGAAAGAGCTGGTAGAGAGACAGAGGGTAGTAAATTAGGCAGAGTTGTGCATGCAGTTAATCATTATTTAATTTTTGCAAGCCATAAAAATATAATGGTTGAAGAAGGGCAAAACCAAAAATGCTTGTTGTAGTCTTGAATTGATGAAGTCCAGAAGAACTAGTCCCAGGGAAAGTCAAGAGCAGAGTGCAAAATAAGGAGTTGGGTGAGTGAAAGAATGTGAAACCAAAACAACACAACGATTTTTGTCTAAACCAGAGCATGGTCTGGTGGATGCTGCTAGCTTTGACCAATTAGAGGAGTTTAAAGCCTTTTTCTCTGAGAAGTCATACTCTACTGTTCAAATTTTCAATTGTCATTGTATTTGTGAGGTTGGCACCCACTCAAGGTTAGTGTCTGGTAGAATCTGAGTCAACATCCATCTGTTCCAAATCTAGACCATTAGTCCCAGGAACTGCCTGATATGCCTGCTAAGTCCCCAATTAAAGGTTGACCATCCATTAGATACTTGTCTCCAGCCTTAGAGGAATCTATAACTCTATCCAGGCATGAAACTAATCTGAAATGGGTCTAGATAATTGGCCTCTTCCTTGTGTGCTTATAGCTGGATGACACCAGCATCTTGTCAGAAACTAAATATTTGCAAACTGGGTGATAGATGTCAAAAACTCAAGTATGGATTCTTTGTTACTTGCTTAATGAAGCCAAAAATAGGAACTCAAGCAAAGATCTATTGAATGAACTGCTGTTTACTGGAAAACAAAGAAAGGGAAGTTGAAACAGATTTCTGAGGATTAAGTATTACAAGTCTAGGTCCTAACGCCACGGGTGGGCAGCAGGCAGGACGGGGTGGTACACAGTTCCACTGGTGGAAATGAAGCTGTGTGCCAAGCTCCAGCTGACTATCCCCTCCTCCCATCCTCTTCCTCCTCCTTGGAAAATGGCAGGGAGACCAGCACCGGCAGGCGTTGCAGAGGGCCCATTTCCTCCCCCCTCTTTTCTCAACAGCTGATCGGCACCCATTCGCCTAGCTACTCAGCCTGAGGCAGGGGATGACCCAGGAAGGAGAATGCGGGAAACGCGAAGCAAATTATCACCCCAGCGAGCGACACTGGTGAGGTTGTAAGTCAAGGACTTAATAGTTCACTTGAACGATGATGATAATCCAAGCCACTCCCTCCTGGTCACATGGCCGGCAAGCCACTCCTACCCAGTCACATGACCATCAAGGCACACCCACAAAATAAGCCACACCCACAGTGTGGCAGTAAAAATTTTGGCTGCCCATTACTGCCTAACCCCAATATAAGCCCTCTTGAATTCAGGGGTGGGTTCTACTTACTTTCGCCACCGGTTTGCATCGCAATGTTTTGTGCAGCCCCTTGTTTAATTTGACTTCTGTGCATGCTCAGCAGCTGGAATCAGCCCAATACATAGCTGAGGATCAACTGTGCTTCAGGTGAAGAAATAAAGGTCATATTAACATAGGGATGAATGGGAGGGACCTTTTTCAAGCAAATGAACAACAACAAAAAAAATATGGTGGTGCACACAGACCGGCACTGGCCGATCCAGTTCAGTGATGTCACCAACAGGTTGCTATCGGTTCAGGAGAAGATCCAATCACCACGCTTGCCTTGAAAGCAAGAAATCCTAGTGTTAAGTTTCCAAAAAAGAACATGATCCAGAAATGAAAACTGTCCCTTTCCCAAAGAGAGGTCAGTAAATCCAGTCTACCTGCTTTAGTGTATTCTCGCTTTACTTAAAACTTAACTTACTTAATATAGCCCTCCAATTTTGAAGCTAATATTTGGGGGGGGGGGAGGGGGAAGAGGGAACCCATCTTTGATTAGATTAGATTAGATTTATTGGATTTATATGCCGCCCCTCTCCGCAAACTTGGGGCGGCTCACAACAATAATAAAAAACAGTACATAATAACAAACCCAATGCCCACCAATCTAATTACAATTTAAAATTAATAAATTCATAAAACAGTCCCAATATATATAAAAAACAGGCACACAGTCAATCAATCAAATGGCAAAACAACATGGGCAAGGGGGAGATGTTTTAGTTCCCCCATGCCTGACGGCAGAGGTGGGTTTTAAGGAGTTTACGAAAGGCAGGGTGGGTGGGGGCAATCCTAATCTCAGGGGGGAGCTGGTTCCAGAGGGTTGGGCCCCCCACAGAGAAGGCTCTTCCCCTGGGTCCCGCCAGACGGCATTGTTTAGTCGACGGGACCCGAAGAAGGCCAACTCTGTGGGACCTAACCGGTCGCTGGGATTCGTGCGGCGGTCCCGAAGATTTGTTTCAGAGAAAGGCATTTATGAAGGAAGGGAATAGGGAATCCTTTGTTCAACCTAGGATTTCAGAAGCTACAGAAGGAACAGAAAATATTCATAGGAGCTGCTTCTCTAAACAGCAAAATGAGCCAAGACAGCAGAGTCTTCAAAAGAATGAAAAGACAGAGATTGCCACTTGAAGGCTGAAGAAGAGGAAAACTTCAGCTAGTGTTTTTCAATCCTGGCACCTTTAAGATGCACAGGTCAGTGGTCCATGCATCTTCGATTTGCAAAGACTGCACAACACTGCTGGCCCACTGGAACTCTGGGAGTTGAAGTCCACGTTTCTTAAAGTTGAAAAACCTTGTCCTGAGCTGTCTTCCAGCCAGTCTCATTGGTACCCAGTCGATAGCCTGCTGAAATGTATTTCTTGGAGGTTCCTGGTTCAGTAGCGGCAGCAACTGACCTGGGACTCCCTGAACCTCGGTGAAAGGCAAATAAATGGAAAGACGTCCTCTGAGCAGAGTTAATTATGGGTGCCAACTGAAAGGCAAGGTCACAGGAGTCCGCAATCACAAGGATAAAAGAAGAGCCAACCTCCGGCTTCGTTGTGGTAGAGGGACATGCAGCAGCCGCCAGTCACCTAGCAACAAGTCTCTTTCTCCTGCTGCGCTGTTTAATTCCTAGATCTCCTCCTCCGGATGTTGGCCTCTTTCCTGACACAATGCATTATGCTGCTGGCTTGCAGGAAAGAGAAACCCACTGTACGCGGCCCTCCCCTCCTATTGACCGCTTGCTCCTTTATTTGGAAACCACAAAAGAGCCTCGCACGAAGCTCTGAAAGGGGGAAAGAAAAGCACGCCAGAGAAAACATTTGTTTCTAATTGTGATTGAATGAAAAGGATGTTCTTTTTAAAATTTTGCCTTATTGAGGCCACATTCTCTCCCCTCCTCTCAGCACGCATCGCGCCACACTGAAGCATGTTAAACACTGGAAACCCAATTGGACACTTTCACTGCCCATTGCAACATATAACAGCTTACATGTATACATAACACACACATACGCATACACACATGCTCTTTTCATTATAGCATGGTTAGAACTGCCTCTACGGCTAATTAAAAAATCCTATTTGTTTCAGAATATACCTAGGTCATTTGTGTGGCAGGTTTAAATATGTCTTGATGTCACTTCAAGTTTTCTCAACTTTTGCACCGAATTCTTCCAGTTCACAGGGCCAAGTGAGCATCCAAGAGTAACATAAATATCTCTCAGCATTCAATGATCTTGCGGGCCCTTTTTTCACCCAAGAAAATGCTCTGCAAAGCTCCAGTTGGTTTGCTTTCTGGTTTGTTTACAGAGAATCATTTTTCAGAGATGCTCAAAAATACAGTACCTCCCTATTGGATTTTGTGTTTCTGGGCATAGAGCAGAATGGAGTGAACTGTAACAAATCAAGATGCAAGGGACACGCAACAGCATTTTTAATGTTCCCTTTTTTATTGAAAAAAGAAAACAAAAGGAAAAAAAATCTTTCTAAGTTGAAAACTTGAAGTCAACTCCCTGACGTGCCTATTTATATTTTTCAGAAATGGTACTTTTTACCCGTGGCCCAAACTGCTACACTTCTCCTGCCCCTTTGGCATTATACCCCCCTCTTACGGCAAATATCCATGCAAGGATTCTAACAGGAAATGAACTATTAAATCCTTCACTGCAAAAGTGTAGTATAGAAACTGCTGAACACTGATTCCTTCCTCTTCTGGAATACATACTGTAAATATCTATGCTCTTGTTTTCCTGTTTTCCTTTGTAAGCAACGCAACTTCCTAGCTATGCCAATCCAGAAGTCCTAGCAACTAAGCAGGAGATGGGGCACCTCCCTCAACTACCTTCTGCCTAGAGAACAAAAAGAGAGAGCAAGCTCCCCATCCACAGCTACTTATACCCCGGTGTGTTGAAGTATAAGATGGACCGGAGTATAAGACGCATCTTAGTTTTGGGGGAGAAAAATAAGGGGGGGAAATCTGCTTACCAGGTTGTTTAGAACAGAGATATTCATCTGGCTAGTATCCTTAGTCTGGTCAACTTCAGCACATTATTTTATCCCCTGGCTACGGCTTAAAAAACCATTCTTCGCAGAGTGTAACAATGAAAGAGCCTGCAAGCAAGTAAGAGCTGGGAACATTGTTAGCACCTCGTTAGGGCTGGAAAAAAACATATTTAGAGTAAGTAGAGCAATGAAAAAAGCCTGCAAAGACTTAGGGCTGGAAAAACATTCTTCACAGAGAGAAACAATGAATCTGGGGATCGGGAGTCACTGCTCACAGTCATTCATGCCCTCATCACCTTGAGGCTCGACTACTGTAACACTCTCTACATGGGGCTACCTTTGAAAAGTGTTCGGAAACTTCAGATCGTGCAGAATGCAGCTGCGAGAGCAATCATGGGCTTCCCTAAATATGCCCATGTCACACCAACACTCCGCAGTCTGCATTGGTTGCCGATCAGTTTCCGGTCACAATTCAAAGTGTTGGTTATGACCTATAAAGCCCTTCATGGCACCGGACCAGGTTATCTCCGGGACCGCCTTCTGCCGCATGAATCCCAGCGACCAATTAGGTCCCACAGAGTTGGCCTTCTCCGGGTCCCGTCAACTAAACAATGTCGTTTGGCAGGACCCAGGGGAAGAGCCTTCTCTGTGACGGCCCCGGCCCTCTGGAACCAACTCCCCCCAGAGATTAGAATAGCCCCCACTCTTCTTGCCTTTTGCAAGCTTCTTAAAACCCACCTCAGTCATCAGGCATGGGGGAATTAAGATATTCTTTCCCCCTAGGCTTCCACAATTTATGTATGGTACGTTTGTATGTATGATTGGTTTTAAAATAAGGGTTTTTAGCGTCTTTAGTATTGGATTGTCACATGTTGTTTTTACCACTGTTGTTAGCCACCCCGAGTCTACGGAGAGGGGCGGCCTACAAATCCAATAAAATGAAATGAAATGAAATGAAACACCCTGCAAGGTAAGAACTGGAAAGATCGTTAGCATCAAGTTAGAACTGGGGGAAAAAAGCTTTAAAAAAAAGCTACATTCTGAGTATAAGAAGCACCCAAATTTTCAGCCTTTTTTAGGAAGGAAAAAGGTGTGTTCCATTCTCTGAAAAATACAGTATCTTTCACTATATGGATCCAACCACTGCCATCTCCCACTGCTTGGTTGCCCTATCCTTTATCTGCTTAAAAACTGGTTGTAGGCTATGTTGCTTAACAGCACTGTCCCAAAGCTTAATTAATGTATTGGACCTATATGCTGCTACAATCATAACCCACTCAGAATGATACAGTTGGGAGGGACCTTGGAAGTCTTCTACTCCAACCCCATTCAGGGAGAAAGCTCTATACCATTTCAGATAAATGGTCGTCCAATCTGTTCTTAAAAACCTCTAGTGTTGGAGCATTCACAACTTCTGGAGGCATTTGTTCCACTGATTGTTTGTAACTCTTTTCTTAATTCTAGGTTTAATTCTCTGTTAAGATATTCATAAACTGGGAGAGCCATGTTAACAAGATTAGCCAATTAATAGGCATAGCAATTAAATCAGCCAATGGGAGATAATCACTTCTCAGTCTGTGCAGAGAATTGAAACTAGAAACTTAAGGCTGGAAGTGGCTCATTCTCCACTCTGCTCTCTCTGTCTACTCTGTAGTCTCTGTCCTGTCTAAGCTAGAAGCCCATCAAGAATTGAGTCCACACACAACCAGATTATCCAATTTTTCAGCATATCTATTTAGAAACAAATAATAGCAGATAGTTAACTGTAGCAAGAGATAAAAGAGAATGCTGGGCAGCATTCCATGACCAATTAGCAGCTACTATCACAGCTAAAAAAAAAATCATTAAATTATGTCTTTAGATGCAGCGTTTAATCACCACACTCACAGTACTTTGGCAGGAATCCCAGAAAGGCAAATTGCACATTTCACATGCTTTATTTTAGTAGAAAGATTTCTCGATCACCATGTTCAAGCCATCTTTAGTCGAACATTGACATTCATAAAGAGCTTATCACGAGACATCCTCTTATATAGCCACAAGGTGTGGCCAAATGTTCTATAGAGCTATTCATACAGAGACCTTTTCGTCTTCAAATATTCCTGCCTGCTAACAACTTCTGCACAAACTTGCATCTAGAAGGGGCTCTCCGTCATTGCCTGAGTCACTCAAGAGCATCTCTGGAGCTGCAACAGTCCGTGGTTAGCTTTCAGCCTCTGACTCCACATCTTCTCTGACCTCCTCACTCTCAGACTCAGGGGCCAAGTACGCAAGCCTAGGATACCAAAACACACCCATCTCTTGATCCTCAGAATCCATGATCAACTGAGCGGGGCAGGGATGAGTCACAACAGTCCCTGTGCTTGTCTGCTTTGCTAAAATGAAACTAACTCTCTTGCCTGTGTTTACTTGTAACTACATTGAAAGAGGAACTTTACTAATGATATTGTAAATTCATCTGTTACTATGTTTATAAAGAAGTTAATAAATCCAGCTGTGTGCTTCTGGTTTTCATTTTTGCAACAAACTTTAATATTCTCTTTGATTATTGATTAGTTTCCATCCATTGCTTCTTGTCCTGCCTTCAGGGGCTTTGGATAATAAGTTGACCCCCTTTTCTTTGTGGCAATCCCTTAAAACTTGGAACACTGCTATCATGTTACTCCTAATCCTTTTTTTCATTAAATATTCAAATTCCTACAACCATTCTTCATAAGTTGTCATCTAATCATTTTTGTTGCTCTTCTCTAGATTCTTGCTAGAGCCTCTACATCTTTTTTACATTGTGGCAACTAAAATTGGATGCAATATTCCAAATATGGTCTTACCAAAGCATTATAAAATGGTATGTACTTCATGTGATCTTGTTTCTATAACGCTTAAAAATTGTTCTTCAGAAATTAAACCCTTTTGTAAAGGGCAAAATGTATTTGAGGAAGTAAAAATGCTATAAACAATATAAAATTACCTTTCCAAAGGTGAATTGTTGGGAATACTTAAAAAAGAGCATCAACTTCACATTAAATCAACAAAGATAATTGGAGTATTATGCCAAAAGCCATTTCTTGGCAAAATGTTAATGTAAGAATACAGAGTGATATGTCTGGAAGCAAAACTGCTCTCTGAAGACAACCTGGGTGTGAGTCAGAGAACATTAGACTGAATGCTATTTACCAGGAACAGAGATTTGATAACATGTGACTTGTGTCAACTCTGGAGATGTCAAGAGATATACCCCAAAAGAAGCCAAGATGAAAAAAAAGTTTCTAAATGAGCCATTCAGCCTTGAAGGCAAGCAGCTGGCAACATCTCAATTTGGGGGAGGGGGGAGGAAATCCAGGTGTGCCCTCTGAAGTGCTATCCTTACTAATATCAAAAGAGAATAAATATAAATGCACATCAACACACAAATGGTCTTTGCAAAATTATAATCATAGGTCCCCATTATTATCCACGAGGCCTGACTGTTATTTGCTGATGATCAGTGCAAGTATGTGAATGAGCTGACAGAATATTGATTTTGTGTCAAAAATAATATTTGTGGTAAGTGTAGAGAAGCAAGTAAACCATTGGATTGCTGGGTGTCTCATTTGGGACTTACAAATTTTAGAGACAATATTCTACTGTGATACTGTATGTTCAGACAAGATTATCTATTTGACATCATAATAAATAATAAACTGCATAGAGTTATAGAATTAAATACTATGTCAAATGTCTTGAACAGTATTTCAGTTTTATTTATTTATTTATTTATTTATTTTCCTTTCACTGCCTTTTTTTCTTTGGTTCTCATGCTAATTAAAAATTGGTAGAAAATCTAGAGATTCCAAGTCACTGTTATTGGCACTATCAAATTGGATTTTAGCAGATTACAAAAGATTACAAAGAATTATAACTCTGTAACCAATTAAATAAGTAAATATGATTAATTTAATATTAATAGTTTTATTAATAGCTAGTATGAGTAAGTTGTCCACAGTTTTCCTAAAAATAGAAGTTTGTTTGTTTGCTTGTTCAATTTTTTATGCCCCCCTTCTCCTTAGACTCAGGGCAGCTTACAACATGTTAGCAATTGCACTTTTTAACAGAGCCAGCATATTTCCCTCACAATCTAGGTCCTCATTTTACCCACCTCGGAGGGATGAAAGGCTGAATGGAATGGAAGTTGTAATTTAATTTTTCAATCTTGAAGTTTTGATATTTCTGCTGTGAATGCATATTTGTACTTGTTATAGTAACAGTACAGAAAGGGGTATTATTTCCTTCTTCATTTACAGCTTTTTAATTTCCTGGATGTCTTTCATTAAAGTTCTAAACAATCTTGATACTGCTTAAGTTTCATACTCCAGACAAGGTCACACTGGGTCTGTCATCTACTCAGTGTAGCCTCATGGATTTGGTTTATATATACTTAACTCTGTCACATATTGAACATCTAGAAATATGACAGTGGAAATCCCTGAGAAAGCTTTTTTCCCTTAGGGATGTGAAAAATATTTTGACCTAGAAATGGCCATTTTGCTGTGGCTTGTGTTAGGGATTTTTTTTCCAAACTGGTGGGAGTGGAACGTTGAAAGGAAAGAAGAAAATATAAGCACATGACTAAATGAAGAAGACTCATAGCAGATGCTTAAATACCAAATCTGCCTGACAAGTCTTTTTTTCTTAATCTTCACTATGGGGAACATAGAGTTTACATGGCTGGATGAGTGGGTTACTTGTGCCTTTTGTTGTGCTTTGCAGACTGGCAATGGAAACACATTGCTAATGCTGTTGAACTTGTAATCCTGTAAAGATTACTGTTAGAATGTTGGCTTGCTTAGGTTATTAAGATTTGGTTGCAAATGCACTTTGCACGCTATTATGTCTACTTAAGGCTTATCTTTCAGTAGCATTTAAAAATCAAAAAAATATGGATGGTGTCTAGAGCTTTGCTGTCTACCTGATTTTGTGAGGCAAATGGTCTGTCAGAAAAAATTGGTCCCTAAGATTTTTAAAAAGTCAAATAATTAAGAAATAATAGGAATGGAAGTATGATTTGTGCTTGTTTTTTTGGTTTGAAATTACAACCAATTATTTCTATTCAGACAACTACAGTGGTACCTCATCTTACGAACGCCTCTTCTAATGAACTTTTCAAGATACGAACCCGGTGTTTAAGATTTTTTTGCCTCTTCTTCTGAACTATTTTCACCTTACGAACCCAAGCAGCTGCTGCTGGGATGAAGGGGTTTCTTTTCCCCCCCTTTTTTTGAAGAAAGAAAAGAGAGGGGCTGCTTGGAGTAGGAAACATTTTGCAGAGAACAACGTGCTTGCAAAGGAACTGAAAGGATGTCTTTTGAAGAAAGAAAAGGGAGGAGGGAGGGGCTTCTTGGAGTAGGAAACATTTTGCAGAGAACAACGTGCTTGCAAAGTCACTGAAACTGTGTCTTTTGAAGAAAGAAAAGGGAGGAGGGAGGGGCAGTTTGGGGGAGGAAAATTTTTGCAGAGAACAACATGCTTGCAAAGGCACTGAAACGGTGTCTTTTGAAGAAAGAAAAGGGAGGGGTGCCCCCCCCTGCCTTTCTTCCTTCCCACTCACCCTTTAGCCTAGCCTTGCTTCTTCCACTCGCCCCCTTTAGCTGCTCCTCCCTGCCCTCTGTTCGCCTCCCTTCTAAAGTTTGGGATTTTCCTGAAGGATTTGCACGCATTATTTGCTTTTACATTGATTCCTATGGGAAACATTGTTTCCTCTTACGAACTTTTCACCTTACGAACCTTCTCCTGGAACCAATTAAGTTCGTATGATGAGGTACCACTGTATTAGGAACTAATGCCTGTGCTACAAATTGGGACAGAGACATTAAATATGTCTTCAAAAAAGCACAACAAAGAATGTTCTTCCTGTGCCAACTCAGAAAGCTCAAACTGCCCAAGAAGCTACTGATACAGTTCTATAGAGGAATTATTGAAACTGTCATCTGCACCTCTATAATTGTCTGGTTTGGCTCTGCAACTAAAGAAGACAGAGACAGACTTCAATGGATAGAAATGCATAAAAAACAATTGCTATGAACCTGCCTTCCATTGAGGATCTGTATACTGCATGAGTCAAAAAGAGGGCTGAATAAATATTTACAGACCCCTTACATCCTGGACATAAATTGTTTCAACTTCCGCCCTCAAAATGACATTATAGGACACTGTACATCAGAACAAATATTAGACACAAGAACAGTTTTCCCCCTATGCCATTACTCTGCTAAACAACTAATTCCCACAATACTGTCAAATTATCAAAAAGGCAGTGTTACCATCGTTATTGCCATCTTCCCTATTGCCTATCTCCTTATCTTCTATGTATGTATGTACGTACCTACCTACCTACCTACCTACCTATTACTCCCCAGGGTAATGGACGGATAGATGGTGGTATCTATCTATCTATCTATCTATCTATCTATCTATCTATCTATCTATCTATCTATCTATCTATCTATCTATCTATCTATCTATCTATCTAATCTATCTATCTATCTATCTATCTATCTATCTATCTATCTATCTATCTATCTATCTATCTATCTATCTATTGGATTTATATGCCGCCCCTTTCCAAGGACTTCAGGCAGCTTACAACATATAAAAAACAACGAATACAATAGATAAATCCAATTAAATTTAAAACTAAACAAACAATCTAAAATCCTCAGCTGTGTTAAAAATCAATCATATCCATTCAAACAACAGCCATACAAACATTCATCAGCCAGGAGGCTGAAGTCTAATCGCCCCAAGCCTGGCGGCATAAAAGGCAAGGAAGGTGGTGGCAGTGTGAATCTTGGGGGGGGGACACTGATTCCAGAGGGCCAGGCCCCCCACAGAGAAGGCCATTTCCCTAGGCCACACCAAGTGACATTGTCTAGTTGACAGGACCTGGAGAAGGCTGACTTTGTGGGACCTAACCGGTTGCTGGGACTATTGTGGCAGAAGGCGGTCCAACAAGTAATCTGGTCTGATGCCATGTAGGGCTTTATAGGTCATTACCAGCACTTTGAATTGTGTCCGGAAACCAATCGGCAGCCAATGCAGTCCGCAGAGTGTTGGAGAAACATCGGCATATCGAGGGAGGCCCATGACTGCTCGCACGGCTGCATTCTGCACGATTTGTAGTTTCCGAACACTCTTCAAAGGTAGCCCCACATAGAGAGGATTGCAATAGTTGAACCTCGAGGTGATAAGGGCATGAGTGACTGTGAGTAGTAACTCCCTGTCCAAATAGGGCCATAATTGGTGCACCAGGCAAAACTGGGCAAACGCCCCCCTCTCCAAAGCTGAAAGATCAAAAGCAACATGAGAAAATATTATTTTACTGAAAGAGTAGTAGATCCTTGGAACAAACTTCCAGCAGATGTGGTAGATAAATCCACAGTAACTGAATTTAAACATGCCTGGGATAAACATATATCCATCCTAAGATAAAATACAGAAAATAGTATAAGGGCAGACTAGATGGACCATTAGGTCTTTTTCTGCCGTCAGACTTCTATGTTTCTATGTCCAAAGTCAGCTGTGGATCAAGGAGGATGCCCAAGTTGTGGACCCTCTCTGAGGGGGGCAAAAGTTGCCCCCCCAGGGTAATGGACGGATAGATGGTGGTATCCCTGGGAGGCAGAATCCACAGCCACTCTGTCTTGTCGGGGGTGAGTTTGAGCCTGTTAACACCCATTCAGACCCTAACAGCCTCCAGCTTCCTTATGACTATAACTTTGTTGCTTATTATTGTTGATGTATGTACATTGAGAGCTTACACACCAGAAACAAATTCCTTGTGTATCGAATCACACTTGGCCAATAAAGAATTCTATTCTATTCTATGTTCTGTTCCGTTCCGTTCCATTCCATTCGTTCCTAATCATAATGACCCCAAAATCCCAAAATGTCATTATGGTATATAAGCACAACTCATTTTCACATCACCCATTTTCACTAGCATTGTAAAATTAAATGACAGTGCATAGGGGACAGAGTTTGTATTGCAATATTTCAATACACATTTTGTGATTTGTTTTGCCTCTCCCTCTAACACCTTTGATTGAAAGATAAGCTAATTAAAATAAATGCAGTATTAAAGAGATATGTTGATATCTTTGTCCCATAATCTGTTGGCTAATTGGATCATATTTTGTTGTCCTGAAAATAGACCAGTTTATAGAAGTGGTTTTAATGTCCTTTTTTTCCAGATGTGAAAAAATGAGAAATTTTAATATGGCAATATAAACTTTATTTCAATTTAAATTGTTTTATACTATAATATTTTCTAAGAATTTGTGTTTTAAAATGTTAAAAACAATATTTTGCTTACATGTAAAATATATACTGTAACAATGTGACAATATAATTTAATATATAACAATAGGACAAAGGGAAACAACTTTGCCATTAACAACTATGATTTTTTTAAATCAGAACTGCTTTTATATTTCTGGCATCATTACAGGAACAAGAAAACTGTTGAAAAGGCTAATGTGCAAATCTAGGTTTAGAAACTTACATTATATGCCCCACAATAAAATGTATTACACTTAAACAAATAGATCAGATGCCTTTAACTTTTAATGAAGAGCTATTTAAAAACTGAGAAGGAATCTAATGAATACGTCACCATGGATAAAAACATTCACATTCTATTTTTTCTATTATCTTTTCTTGTTTTATGTAGAATATTATAACACATCTAAAGATAAATTCAGAAAAGTGAAAATGACTTTCGATTTTCTGAGTCAGATTGAAAACCTTTTAGAGTAGATTGCTCAGATGATCCAAAAGCAAAGGGAAAATTAAAGTCTTCTTTCCCATCTTGAAAACCCTGAGCAGAAGAAGGTGTTGGAAATGCAAATGTAAATGAATCTTCATTATCCATTTTCCCAAAGAAATCTCCTTGAATAGAATAATATTCTGAATTAACATTTGATACAGTAAAAATAAATAACATATGAATATTGATTATAAGCCGTTACTATTTTTTTTAAAAGAACATCATTGTTAATAATAACATTGGATTCTCTAGAAATATTATAAATTGGGGGAGATAGCATTAGCTCCTGGATGGAGCTCTTCTAAAAATATTTTTGTTTAAAAGGCAAAGTCAAAGTCTGGATGTCAATATAAATGCTTTTTAGGAACTTATGTTTAAACAACAGCTAGTCACAACATATTTCTATCATGAAAACTTACCAATATCTTTGTGTGGAGAAATTGGGTTCATATTTCCAGTGGAGCAGCTTTCCCCTGACTAAAAGACCAAGTGAATTCATTAGAAAATGACACATTAGATATATGTATGGGCAAATAGGATAAGAAATGAGATAAGAGCATAGTTGGTGCTAAACTGGCCATTGGCACTCTCAATAAAAACTCATTAGCTTTATTCATTGGGGAGGGGAGTCATAGGGGTGGATCAGCATCAGTTAGAGAAGTTCTGTAACATAACTTATAGTTTTTAAACATGTTTAATACCTCTCTAACAAATTAAAGATGATCAGTACAGCTTGTGAAAGCAAATCCGTTGTTAATTATGTGGGGTTATTTTGTGTGACCTGAATTATTCAGCTTAATTAGTGGTTACTCTAATTTCTTTCTAAGCATGTTCTATGCACCAGGAATAATTATTTACATTTCCACCTTATCCCTTGTTTTCTTATATTTTTTCCTAAATGATTGATTGATTATATTACACCAAATTACTCTTGACTCTTAGTAAACACATACAGTATATAGACTTTCTTCATGACAATCTGTCCCTCGTCTGATCTTTCAGGTCATCCAATAGTGCATTCTGGAGAACGCTATTCAAACGTTGTAGAGATTTTTTACTTCTTTACCAGGACTCCAGTTCACAAGACTGGCATTCAAATACAGTACTAGAGCCAGGTTAGCTACCCATGGCAATTCCCTCATTTTGCTTATAAAATACATTGTTATATTGTATGTAGTTGGCCATGAGGCCGAATGAGGGAAGATTTTTGTGGTATCTTCAGAAAATACTCTTTTAGCATATAGCAATGTCTTCTCGAATTCTGCTGATAAATTGATTAGTTTTTAATGTGTTCTCCATGATCTTTGGTGAAGAATGAGACCACATCAAAGCCAATCGATCTATCGTAAGAACTGAGTTTATTGAGTTTTTCAACAAAGTGAGTTAAATCCTTGCAACTGCATATTGAACAGAACAGAATAACAGGATATAAATAAGGTCAAATGCATAAAAAAGTAATGCTAACTTACATATATAATCAAATATAAAAATGCTAATGTACCATCCAATAAGGAACATTGTGAAATGGTGACCTGAACTGTGGCAGGAAGGAACTGCAATAGCAAGAGTGAAGCCAAGTCATGGTCTGTGAGCATCAAGCAGGCCTTTTGCTCTCTGTTTCTTGGCTTTAGCACAGGACTGTCAAACCTATGGCCCATGGGCAGCATGCATCATGGATAGTTTAGCGAAGGGGGGGGAGACCTGATAAGTCATGTGATGCCATCGTGATGTTGGGAGCTTGACACTCCTGCTTTAACACCTCTTTATTGTCTTTCTTCCACATAACTCTATGTACTGATCATGATTATTATTCCCTCTTTTATACAAGAAGTTAGGATTTCAATCTGAATCTTGTCAATTCTAGTCTAAAACTATAATAAAAACACCAGGTTTCCCTGGTGAATAGGTTAATCTCCCTTAAAAAAATACCTGATTTAATGGACTCTCAGCTCCAAATGCAGAAAAATCAAAAAAATTAAATCCAGGTGACTGTGACTTTGAGCTAAACCCAGCAAGAAAAGAAAAAGCAGGTGACTTGGCCAGCAATCCTTCACTTTCTGGTGGAAATCTAGTACAATGAAAAAGAAGATATAGATATTAAGTAGAAGTTAAAAATAAAAAGATACTTAAAAAGGCAATATTTGATGTATGGATAAACTTTGAATTAACAATGCTTACAGGTCAAATTGAGTTCTCATCTCACCAGAGTCAGGGGTTTTTGGAAGCATGTTAAGCTCTGGAGTTATTAGCCCTGGAGTTGATACAGCATCTGCATCTCTGGTTGAAGCATAACATCCAGGTTTAGTAAACATTTCTGTCTGCCTATCCTGTTTAAGGAAATGTTGCTGTATCATATTTGAAAAAAATAACGACTACCATAAATATCTTCATATTTATGAATATTTTAAAATTTTTCAACTATCACTTTTTGGAACAATAATATGAAAGTTGAAAGATAAAAAAATTATTTATTTTATAAATGTATTTATTTAATTTATATGCCACCAATCTCACCATCCAAAGCATATCCAAATTTGTAAAATCAGTACATAAATTATGGAATAAGAACTGAAGTACAGTATTTATTTGAGATAAATCTACATAGATTTAAAGCTTCTGTACAATTATGTTATATGAAGATAATTTTTCTCAACCAACTGCTTTCCAAAAAAGTACAATGCAAAGAATTTAAAGCAGCAAACATCAAATCAATTAACATTATATATATCTGGTTTTCAAAATTATTTAATAGAACAATATAGCAAAAAGTTAAACTAACTTGAGCTATAACTGCAGAATCCATAGATTTTTTTTCCTTTTGTTTGTGGTAAGCCTTTTTTCCTATCACAGAAAATTATATTTTATAAAAATCAACATAGTGTAGCATTGGTGATTATACAGGTACATTATTGAAGAAGAGAAACACATGCTGCTATATTCCAGTCATGTAGCTTTTAGCATCAATGTCAGAAAGATTGTAAGACACAAGGAGCAGAATACCAAATAAAAATCCATCAATTGATTTATTTCCCTGAAATTGTGGACCCATGGAAAATTCAGCACATAGAAAGGGTTTCCCAAACAGACAATAAAAAATGAATGTATGAATTGAGAGGGTGAGAGGTGAAATACTCCAACGGACAGCTTAAGTCCTTGGGGATCTAATGTGGGGTATAACAAGGTGAAGAGTGAAGCATTGTGGAATCAATTGAGAAGGGGGGAAAAGAAGACACCACTTTACTCAAAGAAGTCATTCATACTTAATTCATTTCTTGCCTCGTTCCAATATGTGCAGTGCTACAATTCACCAATGCAATATAATGGTAAAGGTGCTGGACTGGAGCCACTATGATTCAGGCTCATTTTATCATGGCATTCAGTGGGAAACTCTGTGCCAGTCAATCTCTCAACCCAATCTCTCTAGATATATGGATATACATGCATATATCTAGATATACGTAAAACTGCATTCTTGTCCCAACAGACAACAAGTAGTTAAAATAGGAAGTGCCCTATTAAATCCTGCCAACAGTGGTGGTGTCCCTCAAGGCAGCGTTCTAGGACCAATACTATTCATACTTTACACAAACAACCTCTGTGATCATATTACAAGCAACTGCATCCTCTTTGCTGATGATTTTGTTTGTTTGTTTGTTTGACTTCTATGCTGCCCAATCCCAATAGGACTCAGATTTTAAATTATGGTATTTAATACTACCGACAATACTGCTACCCCTCAAAAAAGACTTTGAGCATGTATCAGAATGATCAAACAACTGGCAACTTCAAAACTCAACTAATAAATGCTCTGTCTTACACATCGGCAAAAAGAATCAGTCGACCTCATCCCATTCCTTAGAGGTCTGTAAGGGGCATGCGCATGTGCAACATTGTGCCTCCCGTCCCTGTCTTACAGTCCTATTGCCTTATTTACCTGTACCTACTTTGCTAATGTTTATTTTTGTACCAATACCTACTGCCTTGTGCATACTTAACAAATTAAATAAATAAAATAAAATAAATAAAAATATCTGGCCATAGGTTTAGCCACTCTAGTAAATGCTCATATACAATTTAATTTCATTCATAATTTTACTGATCATTCATATTGTGCATTTTTTAAACGATTCACTGTTATGTTTTTGTATATTGAAACACATTTTATATACTTTTAAAAAAATTCTGCATTAATAATGTATTAAGTTTAAATAACGGTATAAAAATAGTAATACAAATGTATAAATATGATTTTTAACTGGCCTACTTAATCAAATATTATTTAGTAATATATTCATATAATTATATAAAAACAATCAGTTATAACGTGTCTCCCAATTGTCCTAAATAGTATAGAGAGAAAACTATTTTCCTTTCTTTTCTCATAAAACCTTATCTTATCAAATAGCTAATAGTAAATACCCATATATATAATGCATATTTTAGGAAATTTTTACCTTTTGTATTTTCAATGTTAAAGCACTGTCTGGTAAGTATGTTCTTTTGATTAGCTAATAATCTGAAACAATTCAGAAAATAATTATTTTACATAGGCAGAATGATAATTATATAATTATACATTTTCATAATTGATATATTATTAATCAAGAGAGGATGATTGAAAAATTACCTATTTGATGTTTCCTTGGGATCACTTGTTATAGATGAATCTGTTTCTACAATATCAGTTTCTGAAATATCACATTTCTAAAACAAAACAATACATATTTCAAATTAAGAGTATAAAATTCTGATAGAAGACCCATTAATTCCTCTATAGCGCTAAAAATAATACTCAAGTGATTTATTCCTCCCTACTACTACATTCCTAACTGTTGTAGTGAAATTGCTATATTTTAACTGTTTAATTATAATATTTATTTTATTTTTAGCATATCTTAAAGAATTGCACATTGGATGCTTGAACCCAACATACAGTACCTTTTAAATAAATCTACTGTTTTTCCTTTGAATTTGTGTACTATGCTGTACTGTATTTAAAAGTAAACAAAATGCATTCGATCTAAAGGATTTTCTATATAAATCTATCCATGCTGACCTTGTATTAACTTAAACAAAAAGAATTTAAATAGAATGAAAACAGAATTATTTTTGCAAAATTATCTTTAGATGCACCACGTTATTTTAAAATACATTTTACTGTGCTGAACTAATGGATGCATATTACTCATTCTGCTTTTTGTTTGCATACCTGATTGCATACCTGATTGCATATCTGATTTTCATTTTCCATATGGTTGAAATATATACTAGTCACTGTTGAATGTCCTGCCACATCCTCTTTCTTTTCTGCACCTGTATTATATAAGATTATGAGTTCTATATTATTTAGCTGATTCTTACGTGCCAATAATATAAAATTGACATCAAAAGGGTAATTATATAGCAGTAGTCATCTTATAGTAAAAAAAGATTGCAATATTTGAGTAAGAGTTTTCACTATTTGCACCCACCTTAACACAATATTGTCCTGTCAATACCCTTTTTGGCCACATTTTGGCTCCCCCCCCCCTGAAGCAATGTTAACACAGTGTTTTCCCCTTATTGCAACATGGTTCAAACAAACCTGCTAACATGTTAGGAGATAAGGTGTCTATAATAACTCAATCCTGGAACAATAGGACATCAATCAGTCAATCAGAATAGAGCTGGAAGGGACCTTGGAGGTCTTCTAGTCTGCTCAAGCAGGAGGCCCTATACCATTTCATTCCAGTCTCTTCTTAAAAATCTCCAGTGATGAAGCACCCACAATTTCTGAAGGCAAGCTGTTACACTGGTCAATTGTCCTCATTGTTGGGAAGTGACTTCTTAATTCCAGGTTGCTTCTCTCCTTGATTAGTTTCTTCTCCTGCCCTCTGGTGCTTTCGAAAATAAATTGACTCCCTCCTCTTTGTGGCAGCTTCTCAAGTATTGGAATACTGCTATCATATCCCCCCAGTCCTTCTTTTCTCTAGACTAGCCAAATTCAAATCTTGAAACCATTCTTCATATGTTTTAGTCTCCATGCCTCTAATCAAATTAGTTGCTCTTTTTGCACCTTTTCTGAACTCTCCATGTTTTTTGTAACGGGGTGACCAAAACTGGATACAGTATTCCAAGTGTGGTCTTCCTAAGGTTTTACAAAGTGATGCTAATACTTCATGTGATTTGATTCTATGTCTCTATTTATGCAACCAAAGATTGTATTAGCTTGTTTAGCTGGTTTTACATCCTGCCAGATGTAAAACCTTGCCTTTCTCCACATTAAATTTCATTTTGTTCGATATGGCCCATTGTTCCCATCTGTCAAGATTTTTTGGGATTGTGATTTGGGTTTTTGTCTTCTGGCGTTTTTTCAGATGACACGATTCCTGCCAGTTTAGTGTCATCTGAAAATTTGATGAGATCCCCTTCTATCATTTGATCCCATTCCATCATCTAAGTCATTTGTGACGATATTATGAAGATACTGAAAAGGTGCAAGATGGAACCCCACTGTGCTAACACACTTACTTCCCTCCATGTAGATGTAGGGACTACTCATTGTGTATGGTTTGTCAGCCAATGAATCAGCTATACAAATTTTGTGCTGATACAAATTTGTGTTGACCTTCTGCAAATATCCAGCTAGTACAGGTACTAGAAAAGAAATGTACTAAGGGTAGTTCAATGATACCCAGAACAATATGGACATAATCTGGCCAGCATTCTATTAGAATTATTCAAAGGACAGAAATCAGGGCATGAACCAGCAGCTATGCAATCACGGCCATGGAGAACAGATGGATTCTATGAATATTCATCAAATAAAAATTACAAATGTTGATAGCTATACTGATAAAAGATTTCAAGAAACATTCTGTGTTTAGATTTTGGAAGTACAATACTCTTGTCCATATTCAGTTTGAGATGGTGATGACACATCTATCTTAAAAACCTATGCCAGGCTCTTGGAAAAGGTAGGTCCACAAAGTATGTGATTTATTTCTTCTAAGAGGAGAAAACAGAGCTCTATGTGCTCAGAGCAGGGCTTTGTCTCTCTCCCTTGAAGGGGAAAGATGGCACATTATCATAGAAAACAAAATCCAGTCAGTTGTATTTGGCTAACTAGTTCTAGTATGACTTAAGACTTAAGCTTAAATTTTCAGTTTCTATTCATTGCACAGACTCAGAACAGGTTAGCTCTCATTGGTTGACTTAGTTGCTAAGTCTATTCATTGGCTGACTTTGTTACCACTGGCTCTTCCAGTGCATGAATATCTTAATACTACCTGTACTGTTTCTTGTTCTGATGTTGCTGTTAAAAATCAATAGAAATATACTGTGAGTCCAATACTTGGAGTACTGGACTGGACTGATAATATTGTATCAATGCAATATTACATAATATATATTATTATTATTATTATTATTATTATTATTATTATTATTAATTAGATTTATATGCCGCCCTTCTCCGGAGACTCGAAGCAGCTCACAACAACAAAACAGTAGAAATCCAATAACTAAAACAATTTAAAAACTCACATGCTGTGAGCCGCCCTGAGTCCACGGAGAGGGGCGGCATACAAATCCAATTAATAAATAATATTTTTTTTGACAAAAAAATATAACTTTTATATAGAAAAACTTCTATAACTTTTTTTCATATTTGATACTATTTTAAGGTAGTATACTTAGCACAATTATTTTCATAAAACTCTGTAGACAGAGTATTAATATACAGATTATGAACTGAAGTACAGTTGATTATGAACATCAGTAGCACATTTCTTTTCATTCACTCAAAATCTCACAGCTAAATCTCCTAATATTTTGTTACCTTTGTCTGTGATCTGAAATAGTGGTTTCACAGTTGGCACACTTTGAACTAATTTCTGGAAAATGTTAGGTAGATTAAATGATTTATACGTTTGTCCTTTCTTGTTCAATGAATGTTGACTTTCTTTGAACAAGCTGAAAGAAAATTTTAAATCAATGAAAGAAACATGGAATACCTGAGACACATATTTTACTTTACTTTGAAATAAATGATAAGGATATACAAAATGCACAATCTTATCTAATGTCCTCACTGGATAATATGTACTGAGCAACTTGCTTAATAGAAAATATAAATTGTTACAAAATTATTGACCTATCTTTGTCTAAAACTGCTAACACAAACTTTTATTTTTGAAAACAAGAACATTATTACTAAATTAGTTTTAATTTAGCATTAATATATCTGTGAGGCAGATGGGCAGTTCCTAAGTTTGACTGATCCAGTAGAGAGCCAATCTGAGAGCTTGTTGTATTTTCCTGCTTAAAAAGAGGACCTGGTTGTAAGCAGGCACTCTTGATGTGTAACAGGTTCTATAGTTACTTCTTCATTTCCCCTAAACTGATTTAATCTAGAAGCCAACACCAACTTCTTAGAAAAGTCACATCTTTTACTAGGATCACACAATTGCCCTTTTATATTTTTAGGCAATTTAAGATGATTCCATTCCAGTTCTAAGGTATTAACTAAAAGGGAACCTTTACATTAGGAAAATATAGTATGGTATAAACCGTTCTGCACCAACCAACTTATGTGTAATTATTATACTGAAAATCTGTATTTAAATCTATTGAAATCTCTTCATAAAACAATATGTAAAGCAGATACAATTTGTAATACTCTATGAATTTGTAAGGGGGAAAACTTCTGAACAAGAAAGATTTCAGCATTCAGTAGCTTATTTATTTATTTGTTTGTTTGTTTATTTATTTGATTTGTATGCCGCCCCTCTCCAAGGACTTTATAACTCATATTTTAGTGTGATATATTTGATTTTGAATTGCCACCTTTCATCAAAACCCTTCTTTGTTTCTTGATTTTTTGCTTTTTCTTCTATCACAGTAGACTCCTCTTCCATCTGTTCATTATGCTGTTGATCTTCTGTAATATTGTTTAGATGCTAAAAGATAAAATTCATATATTTTGTGCAAATGTTTTGTGTGTATTTTTATCCCATCTTTATTATATTTACAAATAACTTAAAATATCGAATATACTTAATCTTCCTCTTCCTTTTTTCATCAAAAAACAGCCCTATGGGTGAGTCACCCAGCTAATCTGAAGTCACTTAGTTCTGTCTAAATTTGCAATCTAGTCTTTGACTTTTCTCCTGGCAGAATGTACTTAATTCCAAAGCACCTGAGGGTAGAACAAGAAGCAAAGGGTGTAAACTAAATAAGGAGAGAAGTAACTTAGAACTAAGGAAAATTTTCCTGACAGTTAGAACAATTAACCAGTGGAACAGCTTGCCTCCAGAAGTTGTGAATACTCCAACACTAGAAGTTTTTAAGAAGATGTTGGATAACCATTTGTCTGAAATAGTGTAGGGTTTCCTGCCTAAGCAAGGGCTTGGACTAGAAGACCCCCAAGATCCCTTCCAACTCTGTTGTTGTTGTTACCAGGTGTTAGCCTTGTAATCCCTGTAATCACTGCTTGGTTTACATTCCCAATTTCAGAAATACCTCATGCACTAGAATTTCTAATAATACTTTTTGGCTGTGATCTGCTACAGTGACATGTTCACATAGACTGCAATATAAGCACTTACCTCTTTGAAGTAGTTAATTTTCTTTTCTAGCTCTTTTGCAGTTTTGACAAGTTCTACTGATTGATGTTTGAGAATTGCTGCATGAATAAGAGTTTCTTTTGTATTCTTACGCAGAGAAGCACTTTCATATGTTAAGGAATCAATCAATCAATCAATCAAACAAACAAACAAACAAACGAACACACAATTAAAAATTCAAATAAAAATATAAAAGAGACCACAATTCTGCTCATAATTATGAAGAGTTGATTTTCATTTAACTCTCTGAAATCAATGAACTGATCCCCCATAATTTGAATAATTTTATTCTCCATCCAAATTTACCCAGTTGGTGATTAACATGTTGATGAATCTTGTTATTAACCTCCCAAAAGTATACAACATAAGACACAGTCGAATCAATATTTAAAAATTGCTGACTTGTAACTAACATGAAACATATCATTTCATGTATCATTTTAATTTTGTGAAGTTGACTTCTAACAATTTGTCATAGTATTTTGAATTAAATTGAGAATTAGCATAGAGTGTAGTCTAATGGCCAAGTATAATTTGTATATTAAATGATCAAAAGTTTAGAAAACATTGCATAAAACATTTGAAAAGATGAAGCTCTGCTACCTTATATAAATCTGGAGCAAGGTAATGATATTAAAGTGAATGTTAATTCCATTTCAAATAAAATATGAAAGAAAATTGCATTAATTTATTGAATGAATTTACACTGATATTATACTGATAGAATGGTATCCAGGAATAAAGCAAATTTTTCTACTTTTGTGTAATTCCTCCTCAAATGTCGAAATTGGTTCACTGGACTGGGGGAAACAAAACTAGACAGATATACTGTATAGGGAGAGAGAGGGAGAAGAGTGAGGATATAAGTTCATTTTTAGACATAGGCTCTAAGAATTAAATTCTATCCCCAAAATTTAAGATGCATTAATTTAAGATATATGAGCATTGTCCATAATTCATTCTTGTCATTCTAATTGAATTATCTTCTTAAATGGCGAAACACATTATTGCTATATGAGCTTGTCAATTTATGTAACAGCATGCAAGTATCATGATAGAATCAATGGGGGGGAAGGAAAGAATTGAATGGATACATATGCGTTGCCCATGAAGAAAGTGATTGGAAAGGACCAGGTCCTGGAAAAAAGTTGATAATTAATCTCTTAACTGTTCTCCCTCTTATTAAACAGCAAAGAAGGAAAAAAGTCCATATACAGTGTTCCCTTGACTTTCGCGAGTCCGACATTCGTGAAAAGTCTATACCACAGTTTTTCAAAAAATATTATTAAAAAAATACTCCATGGTTTTTTGCATACCAAGGGTTTTCTGGGGCCGCCCGGTGTACAATACTGTCCTTTTAACTCTCCTCCCCCCCCCCACACCCCAGCCGTCCTGCTTCTTTAAATAAAAGCTCCACTTCCGTCCCAGCCTCCCGATCCCTCCCCTTTAATTCTCGGAGTGTTGGTACGCTCCACTTGAAGCTGAGCCATACTGCCGCCTGCCGCCACCACAGTGATTGCAGCAAAGCCCCCAGCTTGCTGCCCCGTTACCCCTGCGGGTTCTGGGGGTAAGTAAAATCAGGAATGGAGGAGGGAGAGGGAGGAAGGAAGGAAGGGAGCATCTCTACTTCGTGGAAATTTGACTTTCGTGGGCGGCCTTGGAACATATCCCCCGCAAAAGTCAAGGGAACACTGTAGTTTGATTCTATTGTTATAGTAGAAGCAGTTATTTTTATTAATAGTAATAATAATATTAATTAATACACCCATTTATGATTTTGCTCAAATGGCAGTTTTAATGAGTGGGTGAGGGTTATTGCTATCAGGAGCCACAATTCCTTCCTACTACAAATCATTCAGAATGCTACCACCACAAATCTACTTTCTATGAATTTGTGTCATCATAGCAACACAATATGCATGATATTCAGACATACATATTTTCAGTCACTATTGTCCCATCTCCTCTTTTATTAAGACACTCTTTTCTTTGAACACATTCATTATATGAATTTTGTTAATTCTTTCCAACAGAAATTAAATCTCGATTTTATGGTCTCAGAGCAATTCTACTTCATACAAATGTTATTCCGTTTATAGATATCCTCTTTCCTTTTTGGGGGGCATATTAGTTTTGGGAGATATGCATAGATACATTATACAGTATATATTTGCAAACCTCATGATATTTTGGAAAAAATGTTAAAAAAGATTAAAAACCAAAATCAGCAGTTCTAAAAGAAAATGTTTATGAACTGAATATATAGAAACAAACAGAGGTGGGTTCCTCCCAGTTCAGACTGGTTCGCCCTAGCCAGTAGCAACCCACTGGTGTCATGATAATGTCACAGAACCAGTTCAGTCAGTGCTGGTCCGTGGATGCCGCCATTTCTTTTTTTGGGGAGGGAGGGATTTTTTCTGGATTTTTTTTCTTTTTCTGAGCATGTGCAGAAACTGAACTTCCGGCACTTCGCATGCAGCATCATCTTGTTTTTGGCACTTTTCCCCCCAATTTTTATTTATTTATTTTTGGCACTGTGCATGTGGTTCGCTTTCTCCCATCGACAAGGCATGGTAGGAAGCAAACCAGCAGCAAGGTAAATTAGAATCCACTCCTGGAAATAAAGTACAGTGGAACCCCGACATAAGAGCTGCTCTACTTAAGAGCAACTCGAGATAAGAGCTGGGAGGGGAGAGATATTTTTGTTCTACTTACAAGCCCAAATTCGAGATACAAGCGCCAAGGAGCTGTCTCCTGAAGCCAAACGCTAACTTCCGCGTTCGGCTTCAGGAGACAGCTGCGAAGCGGCGCGCGTGTTTTAAAAGGTTGCAGCCGGCCTGGGGGGCTCGGGGGGGGGTGCTTGCAGCTTTCTTTCTTGCTTGCTCTTTTTCTTTCTCTCTTTTACCTTCCCTTCCTCTATTTCTTCTTTTCTTTCTCCTTCCCACCTTCTTCCCTCCCTCCTTTCACTCATTCCTCTCTTACTCTCCCCTTTCATAAGTTTCCTTGCTTCCTTCCTCTGTTCCTGTCCCTTCCCCCTTTCTTTCTTTCTTTCTTTCTTTCTTTCTTTCTTTCTTGCTCTTTTTCTTTCTCTCTTTTACCTTCCCTTCCTCTATTTCTTCTTTTCTTTCTCCTTCCCACCTTCTTCCCTCCCTCCCTCCCTTCATTCATTCCTCTCTTACTCTCCCCTTTCATAAGTTTCCTTGCTTCCTTCCTCTGTTCCTGTCCCTTCCCTCTTTCCTTCCTTCCTTCCCACCCTCCGTCCATTCATTCACCCATTCCTCTCTTGATCGCTTAAAGCCGGTCCCTGGTGCAAAAAGGGTTGGGGACCTCTGTCCTACAGGATTGGGTGGCAGAGAAGTTGAACATATGTAAATTTAAAAGTTTAAGAAAGTTTACAAGTTAAGTGAAAGAAACTTCATTATTCATTTATATGTACATGTACATTTCTTCATTAAAAACATGTCTTTCTGCATAATTTAGACTAACTTTGTGAGTTTTTTGAGGGCTGGAACCAATTAAAATTATTTACATTAATTCCTATGGGGAAAAGTCGTTCGAGATAAGAGCTGCTCGACTTAAGAGCCCAGGTCCGGAACGAATTAAACTCGTATCTCGAGGTACCACTGTATATAAGAAATTAATTAATCCATGTATGAAATACAGTATTAATCCAGAGAAGGATTAATACTGGAAACAACATTAAATATAATATGACACATATCAGGATAATGCAATCTTTATCAATAGCTTTTAATTTCAGGGGGAAATGCCATTTTGAATAAGCCCATAAAGGGAAAATATTCTGAAACAATAATTTAACGTTTATATTTATTTTAACTCATAGTCTAAAGACTCTGCATAAATGAAATTAAAATTATTAAAAGCATATTTTACTGTGAAGTTCTATCAGTTCAGCTTCTTTCTGCTTAAATAATTTTGCATGTTGTTGAACTTGATTTTGAATTTCTTCATATTCTTTTTTTTCACGATAATATTCTTGAGCAATTGTAGTTTCTAAATACTTTGCTTGGTGTTGCCTGAAAACTTCTTGATATTGATTTATATAATCCTGGTACATTTTTCTTTTAAAACAAGAAAATAGTCACTTTTCACTGGTGAATAATTATATTTTCAAAAGATTATTACATTTTACAATATACACTCTTTTCAACTGATGCCTTGCAACAATATTAAAAACATATGCTATTATTTAAATAACTATGAATATTTCTGGCAATTTATATTTATTACTAATATATATTATCACTATTAATGGTATATGACATCCTAATTGTAACTGCCCATGAAAATATATTTTATATTGTTCTCAACTGCAATTTTCACTTCTATTTGCTAACAAATAGAATACAATTATCAATATTTCATCAAATTATTCATAATATAACCATATTTAAGCATTTAACAAAATATGGCTGGCAAACTGGATATAAAATTGACCAAGTTGAAATACTTAAATATCTAGACATTGCTCTTCAGCTCTCATATTCCTAAAAGGCATCATGAATACTGTCTGCCAAAAGACTCTACTCCTATTGCCAAAAGATATAAGTCTATAATTTCAATGTTCTTTTTCCATAATGTGGGCTTCCTCACTTAAAATAATATCTTTATTCTGTCATTCATTGGTTCAGTCTTATATATTCAGTCTTTCAACACTGTAGTATTGTATATATATTTAATTAATTTTATTTCTCTTAATTTAATAAAAATGTTTCCATCTCAGTTTGTAAATTTGATTTCTATACTATTCTGGTTAATGAACATAATACAGGTGTTTAAGTCATAGTATGAAATGTTCATATGTATTTGCATACTTGTCTTTTTCTGTTGCTTCTTGATAATTCTGAAGTTCTTTCCGTAAATATTCTTCATGTTTTTTCAAAACAACATATGTTGGTTTCCAGCTAGATCAGTAAGTTTGAAATAACAATTATCTATTTGTTGAGTCAGCATAATTTAAGAATTGTCCAAAGTAACAAAGCTATAATATAATTCTGTTTGAATTATTTCTAGTGTCTCAATATCTTTTTTATACGTGATCACCACAATATTAAAAAATGTTGAGATTCTGGAACCAGTGCAGAGAAGAGCAACAAGGATGATTAATGGCTGGAAGCTAAAACATATGAAGTATGTTTGCAGAAATTGGGTATGTCTAGTCTAGTGAAAAGAAAGACTAGGGGAGACTAGCAGTGTTATAAATTTTTAAGGGGCTGCCACAAGACGAAGGGGACAGGAAAACCTATTTTCCAAAGCACCAGAAGACAAGACAAGAAACAATGGATGGAAGCTAAGCAGAGAGAGAAGCAAACTAGAACTAAGAAGAAATTTCTTAAATTAATGGTGAGAACAATTAACCAGTGTAATGCCTTGCTTCAGAAGTTGTGGGTGCTCAACTGCTGGAGGCTTTTAAGAAGAGATTGGGCAGACACTTGTCTGAAATAGTATAGATCTCCTGCTCAAGCAGAGAGTTGGACTAGATGACCACAAAGGTCCCTTCCAATGTTGTCATTCTATATTCTAGTGTGATACATCTTTGAATGACAAGTTAAATGTTATCAGTTTACTATTTGCCTTTTTTAGTTTTAACTGCTTGTGTCCTAATTATACCTCCAATATTGCAAGCATTCTCCAAAACAAAATAGTTTGAGCACTTTGATGATTGAGAGTTACATTATTCTGCATATTTTCAGAGTATTTGGGGGGAAATTTGGAAGCAACTTTAAGGAGTGAACAAATATGACATCATTGCATAAATGTCATGACAACATATGCTGTAACATAATAGTATAATTGCACTATTTGGTGGTGATGTCATTGATCATTTTGACACGTTATTATAGAAATCTTATTAGTGATTTTGAGTGATTTTGAGAATTTTTCCAGTGAAGAGACAAATAAAATAAAATGGTAAAAATGGTTTAAATAAATAAATAAATAAACAAACTAATAAATAAATAAATAAATAAATGTATATACAATATACTTACATGTTACAATTCTCTTTATTGGTATTATTTTGCCTGCATAAGCTAAGAATTGCTTCCTGGCTTTTATTTATTTCTTCATGTAGGTGGCAGATTTCACTTTTTTCCTTCAAAATGTTTGCAGTATATACTGAAAATAAATTTGTGTATGTCTGGTAATAAAGAATTTGAGATTGAAAGAAACACTTCATGGCATAGCATAGACACAACTATCTGTTCCCAGTCATTGTGACACCAAAATGACAAAGCTTATTTTGCAAAAAGTTAAAGTATTTCTACTGTTTCATATTTGTGTTATAAATAATATCACATGCAGATGGGTAAGGGAGAAAATTGTAAGGCAGAAAATAAAGTGATACTGATCTAAAATATTGGAAGGCAGAAATAAAACTGCTATGAAAAAAGTAGCAAGAATATGAAATATTCTATAATATGAAATATGAACTATTCATAAATATGAAATGTTCGAAATGACACTCAATCTGCAAAAGTAAAAGTAAAAAAAATCCATGAATTGAACCATGTTGTGATTTTTTTAAATATATTACATCCTTTTTTATATATTCATAAAATATACTCACACTGTATCTGTTGTCTTTCATATTCCTTGGAGTAAGATGCTTGTTCAAGCTGAAAAACTGAACAGGATACAGTAGTTTGTATTGATATAAATCAAATTTAAATTTAAAAAAGAAATATGCATTTCCAATTATAGTTTGGTCAATTTTATTGCCATTCTATATGAATTTAAGTTGTTGAACATAGTATGCAATTATCCCTATTTATTCCAGCTCTAATTCTGCATCTCCAAGTTACTTTTACAGTTTACAGTTGTTTTTCTTGTTTACTGTGTCTCCTTGTAAACATTCATTTAAATAATCCAGAAGGTAAAATAAACAAAATGTGAATAGGAAAGCAAAATGAAAATGAGAAGTAATAGAAGAGTTCAGGTTGTCCCAAAGGTGCTTTTTTTCAAGAGACAATTAGACTTTCTGGTTTTTCTTTAAAGACGTTTTGCTTCTTGGATGAGAAGCAAAACGTCTTCAAAAACCAAAAAGTGCAGTTGCCTCTTGAAAAAAAGCACCTTTGGGACAACCATGATTTGGATGAGTGAGAATCTCCATAGACAAAAGTGTTCAGAGCTAACAGATCTGACCTGCAAATATTTAAGTGACTTTTAGTTGTAACTCTGTTCTGCTCTAAACAACATCACTCCATATGTAATTTCTTAAAGTATTGTCTATACCAAGAAACACTTGAATGAGACTAACTAGTGACATTTCTATGTACAGTGATCCCTCGATTTTCGCGGTCTCGATTTTCGCGAAACGCTATACCACGGTTTTTCAAAAAATATTAATTAAAAAATACTCCATGGTTTTTTTGCTATACCACGGTTTTTCCCACCCGATGACGTCATACGTCATCACCAAGAGTCACTTCTCTGTCTCTTTCTCTTTCTTTCCTGTCATTCTCTGCTTCAATCATTTTCTCATTTCTCTTTTTTTCTCCCCTTTTTTCTATCATTTCTCTCTCTCTTCCTTCCACTCTTCTCTCTCTCTTTCTTCCTCTCTCTCACTCTCTTCCTTCCTTTCTCATCTTTCTTTCTCTCTTTCTCTATCTTGCTTCTTCCTCTCTCGCACTCTCTTCCTCCCTCTGTCATCTCTTTCTTTCCTTCTCTCTCTTTCTCTATCTCTCCCCCTCTTGCTCTTGAGCGGCCGGGCCGGGTGAACGGTGGGCGAGCGGGCGGGCGGGCGAGCAAACGGGCGAGCAGCGAGCGAGCAGCCGGGCGAGCGAACGAGCGGGCGGGCGAGCGAACGGGCGAGCGGCCGGGTGGGCGAGTGGCGGGCGGGCGGGCGCTGGGGGGGCGGGGGCAGCTGACATTCAAAGCAATCTTTGTCGGCTTCCGAACTTTCGTCGCTCCCCGCCTCCACCATCTGCGCATGCGCGGCCATGGAAAAAGGGTGCGCATGCGCAGATGGTGTTTTTACTTCCGCACCACTATACCGCGGAAAATAGATTATCGCGGGAGGTCTTGGAACGTAACCCCCGCGATAATCGAGGGATCACTGTAATACCTCAACAAACAAATGCTCTGTCTTACACACTGGCAAAAAGAATCAGAATACACAATACAAACTTGGAGGACACTGGTATGTTACCACTTGTTACATGGTTCCACTCAGGTCCTGTATTCTGGCGGAAGAATAAAATAATAATCTTGCTAATAAAAAGAGCTCTTCTTCAATCTGTCTCCTGTGATCCTTACCCTTTTAAATAATCCTTACTCTGTCAAAGACCTTGCAGTACTCATATCTAATGACTTAAATGCCAGAGCCCACTGTAACAACATTGCCAAAGGCACTAAGAGTTGTTAATCTAATCTTGTGTAGCTTCTTCGCTGGCAATATTATACTGCTAACCAGCGTATATAAAGTATTTGTTAGACCAATTCTTGAATATAGTTCAACTGTCTGAAATCTGCACTGCATATCATACATTAATACAAGAGAGAGAGGGGGATTAATACAAGAGAGAGTCCAAAAATATTTCACAAGAAGAGTCCTCCACTCCTCTGCTCACAACAGAATACCTTATTCCACCAGACTTAAAATATTGAAATTCGACAATTTAGAACTATGTCGAAATCAATCTGATATAAATGTAGTTCATAAAATTATATAGCACAATGTCCTTCCTTTAAATGATTACTTCAGCTTTAACCACAACAATACACGAGCACATAATAGATACACACTTAATGTAAACTGCTCCAAACTCGACTGCATAAAATACTACTTCAGCAACAGATTGATCAATGCCTTGAATGCACTACCTGACTCTCTGGTTTCTTCTCCAAACCCCCAAAACTTTAACCTTAGATTGTCTGCAGTCGGCCTCACCCCATCCCTAAGAGGTCTGTAAGCGGTATGCATAAATGCACCACTGTGCATAGCATCCCTGTCTTACTTTCCTATTGTCTTCATTTATCTGTACTTCTTAGCTTATGTTATGTTTATACAAACGGCCACTATCTTGTACATATTTGACAAATAAATAAATAAATAATGTCACATCCTCTCATAAAGGTATGTATGTAACAGCCATCTGTGCAACTGATTCAGATAATCCAAACATTTTGACTACCTGGAATAAAAAGTTAGGAATTTCTTTTAGTGACTATTTTAGGATAAAATACATACCAAGTTGTAGCAGCAGCTTGTCCAGATTGCTTAAGAGACTATCAGCCATTTTGCAATCTAAATTTAAAAGCAGGAAAAGAAAAGTATAATTTCAGAGAATCACCCAAATAATAATTTTTCATTGTTCGTCCATTTATTCTACTTCCTATTTTTAAACTTCATTAATAATTCTTATCATCATCATTTTAAATTGAAAGGGTTTTTTTTAAAAGAGACAAAACCTAGTCTATATCACAAGAGGGGGTTTAATTCATGATAGAATACAACAGTTCATATTGCTATCTTGATTAGTATATCCAGGCGTGGGGTAAGGGCAGCGGTGGGCTATGAGCCGGAACACTAAATTGCGCTCGTCGCCACGGCTTGTAGGTTCTTGCGGGAGCAGAGTGATTTTGCTTCTGCACCTGTGAAGATAGCAAAATCACGAACGGAACCACAGGTGCGCCGGTGTTTCAGCGAGGGTTTTTTGCTTCCAAGCATGCTGAAACCCAGGCGCGTCTGTGGTTCTGTGCATGATTTTGCTATCTTCACAGGTGCAGAAGCAAAATCACTCTGGTCCCTCAAGAACTTATGAGCTGCAGCGGTGAGTGCAATTTAGCGTTCTGGCTTGTAGCTCACCACTGGGTAAGGATGTCTCTGAATCCCTGTTAAGTCTTTTTTTATGTTGTAAATGCTGTTTTATAGGAGATGTGTTTTCAAAGACTGTAGTACACATATTGTAAGCTGCCCAGAATCTTTCAGGAATTGGACAGCCTTAACAAATCTAATAAATAATAATGCTGTGTTTTAAAAAGCTTTACTAAAGGGAAGATATAATTTATGGTTTCTGAGAATGCTTTGCTGTGCTTTAATTTGCAGGCAAGTGATGTAAAAGTGTATTTGCCTGGATTAGTTTGGTTGAAATATACGTATTGCTAATGTTCCTAACATTGTAATAAATTAATAGACTGTTAGTACTGTATTGGATTTAGTTGGCTTGTTGAACTTTTTAAGTACAATCTGTATATGATTTTCTTCCCTTCTATATAGATATTTTTTGTGGTATTAAGAGGCATTACTCCTTGTAAGCCGTCCAGAGTCCATCTGGAGTTAAATGGCATATAAAAACAACCAATTAATTAATTAATAATGAGCCCAGCTTTTGAAAGAAACAGTTATACAGTACTTTCTGCAAGCAGACACATCAAAAAAGAATAATGCACTTGGTTTTATTTGGCTAAACTTGTGAAGAAGGCAAAAATAAATAGGGAAAGTAGGCTAAACTGAAAAAAATATTTTAAAAAAGTCATGACAGATAACTTCAACAAATATAGACAGGTATCTTATTTTCAAAACATAACTTTACCAAGTTTTCATAAAATTTTGATGGTAGATAGCATTTACTATGGATAATCTACAGTAAGAGACATACGGAACACTCCGGTTCCTGCCTTCAGTGATAAATAAGGGAGGAGAAGCTAGTCCTGAAAATCTAGTCTTAGTTATAAATAGAACTCTTATAAGTTTTATTCTGACAGAACTCAGAAGCCAAGGAATACCATTTTGAGTTTTTGTTATGTACCACATTTTGAGAATGCTCGGGAGGCAGGAGAGGGGGGGTCGCCGATCTGGGGGGCCAGAGGGTCGGAATATCCCTGTGTTGCTGGGGAGAGGCAGATATGGCGGGGGCCACAGAGTTAGCCGTTCCAGGGGAACGAGGGATCGTTGCCTAATAACGGTCCCTTGTTCTGGCTCTGTGAGCCCAATCTTGGGTACTGGTGGTGAGTGTAACTCTGGCCCTGGGCTCAGGTTGCTGCTGCTGAATGCCAGGTCGGTAGTAAATAAAGCTCTCCTCATCCGGGATTTGATCCTGGATGAGGAGGCCGACCTGGCATGTATTACTGAAACCTGGCTGGGCCCGGAGGGAGGTGTTCCTCTCTCTGAAATTTGCCCAGCCGGGTTTCAGATATGGCATCAACCTCGACCCCAGGGAAGGGGGGGAGGAGTGGCTATTGTAGCCAGGGAGAGCCTTTGCCTGCGTAGACTCATTGCTCCGGAAATTGCGGGTTGCGAGTCTCTCTTGATGAAGTTGGACTTAGGGGTTCAGGTGGGCTTATTTCTCACGTACCTGCCTCCAAGCTGCGTGTCAAAAGCCCTGCCTGTGCTACTCGAGGAGGTAGCCGGGTTGGCGGTGGAGTTCCCCGGACTCATCGTCCTGGGGGACTTCAACCTGCTGTCACTCGGCGAAACCTCTGGGTTGGCACAGGAGTTCATGGCCACCATGACAGCCGTGGACCTGACTCAAGTAATACAGGGTCCGACTCACGAGGGAGGGCACGCACCTGACATGGTATTCCTTTCCAAGCAATTGAGTAATGGTCTGAGACTAAGGGGCTTAGAAGTATTGCCTTTGTCATGGTCAGACCATTTTCTACTACGGCTTGACTTCCTGGCTCCAATCCTCCCCCGCAGGGAGGCGGAACCAATGAAGATGTTCTGCCCCAGACGCCTGATGGACCCACAGGGCTTTCAAACGGCGCTTGGGGTTATTCCAGAGGCACTCGTCCACAGTTCGGCGGAGTCTCTCGCGGAGGCCTGGAACAGGGCTGCGGCGGAGGCTCTTGACCGGATTGCGCCTTTGCGACCTCTCCGTGGCGTTAGACCCCGTAGAGCCCCATGGTTCAACGAGGAGCTCCGGGAGTTGAAACGCCAAAAGAGACGTCTAGAGAAGCGATGGACGAAGAGTAGGTCTGAATCCGACCGAACACTTGTAAGAGCTTTTATTAAGACTTACAAAGTGGCGCTCAAGGCGGCAAGATGCGCGTACCATGCCGCCTTGATTGCATCAGCGGAATCGGCCGCTCTGTTTAGGGTGACCCGCTCCCTTCTTAACCAGGGGGGAGTTGGGGAGCCCTTGCAGAGTAGTGCCGAGGATTTTAACACGTTTTTCGCTGATAAAGTCGCTCGGATCCGGGCCGACCTCGACTCCAATTGTAAAACAGAGTCGACTGACAACGAGTCAGTCGAGGTGACTGGGGCACGTACTTGTCCACCTGTCTGGGAAGAGTTTGATCTGGTGACACCTGATGAAGTGGACAAGGCCATTGGAGCTGTGAGTTCCGTCACCTGCTTACTGGATCCGTGTCCCTCCTGGTTGGTTTCGGCCAGCAGGGAGGTGACGCGGAGCTGGGCCCAGGAGATTACCAACGCTTCCTTGGGGAGGGGAGTTTTTCCATCACTCTATAAAGAAGCGCTTGTGCGCCCCCTCCTCAAGAAGCCCTCCCTGGACCCAGCTGTGCTCAACAACTACCGTCCAGTCTCCAACCTTCCCTTTATGGGGAAGGTTGTTGAGAAGGTGGTGGCGCTCCAGCTCCAGCGGTCCTTGGAAGAAGCCGATTATCTAGGTCCCCGGCAGTCGGGTTTCAGGCCCGGTTACAGCACGGAAACCGCTTTGGTCGCGTTGATGGATGATCTCTGGCGGGCCCGGGACAGGGGTTTATCCTCTGTCCTGGTGCTCCTTGACCTCTCAGCGGCTTTCGATACCATCGACCATGGTATCCTTCTGCGCCGGCTGGAGGGGTTGGGGGTGGGAGGCACTGTTCTTCAGTGGTTCTCCTCCTACCTCTCTGGCCGGTCGCAGTCGGTGTTAGTGGGGGGTCAGAGGTCGACTCCTAGGTTTCTCCCTTGTGGGGTGCCTCAGGGGTCGGTCCTCTCCCCCCTGCTATTTAACATCTACATGAAACCGCTGGGCGAGATCATCCAAGGACATGGGGTGAGGTATCATCAATATGCGGATGATACCCAGCTTTACATCTCCACCCCATGCCCAGTCAACGAAGCGGCGGAAGTGATGTGCCGGTGCCTGGAGGCTGTTGGGGCCTGGATGGGTGTCAACAGACTCAAGCTCAACCCGGATAAGACGGAGTGGCTGTGGGTTTTGCCTCCCAAGGACAATCCCATCTGTCCGTCCATCACCCTGGGGGGGGGGGAATTATTGACCCCCTCAGAGAGGGTCCGCAACTTGGGCGTCCTCCTCGATCCACAGCTCACATTAGAAAAACATCTCTCAGCTGTGGCGAGGGGGGCGTTTGCCCAGGTTCGCCTGGTGCACCAGTTGTGGCCCTATCTGGACCGGGACTCATTACTCACAGTCACTCATGCCCTCATCACCTCGAGGTTCGACTACTGTAATGCTCTATACATGGGGCTACCTTTGAAAAGTGTTCGGAAACTTCAGATCGTGCAGAATGCAGCTGCGAGAGCAGTCATGGGCTTACCTAGGTATGCCCATGTTTCACCATCACTCCGCAGTCTGCATTGGCTGCCGATCAGTTTCCGGTCACAATTCAAAGTGTTGGTTATGACCTTTAAAGCCCTTCATGGCACTGGACCAGAATATCTCCGAGACCGCCTGCTGCCGCACGAATCCCAGCGACCGATTAGGTCCCACAGAGTGGGTCTTCTCCGGGTCCCGTCAACTAAACAATGTCGGTTTGCGGGCCCCAGGGGAAGAGCCTTCTCTGTGGCGGCACCGGCCCTCTGGAACCAACTCCCCCCGGAGATTAGGACTGCCCCTACTCTTCCTGCCTTCCGAAAACTCCTTAAAACCCACCTTTGCCGTCAGGCATGGGGGAACTGAAACATCTTCCCCTGGGCATGTTTAATTTATATATGGTATGCCTGAGTGTATGTCTGTTAGTATATGGGGTCTTTTTTAAATCGTTAAATATTTTAAATCTGTTTAGATTATTTATGATTTGTTTCCACGTGTTGTGAGCCGCCCCGAGTCTTCGGAGAGGGGCGGCATACAAATCTAAGTAATAAATAAATAAATAAAATCATTCCCAGTTGGAAATAACACTTATTTTTGGTTCTGTCCACATTCATATTCCTGTAACAATCCTACAAGACTGATCACTGTTAGCCTCCATGCAGCTGGTGTAGTAAGAACAGTGCCTCAAGTTGTGGGTGACAATTCTTCTCACAAACAGGGTCTCCTCTCCTCTGCTGTATCACTTCATACTTAATCTCTGAATGTCTAACTAGTATGAGGTGCCTTTGGTGAGGCTGTTCTTCTGCCCCTTTGCTCTTTTAAGCATGCTGCTGACCAAAATGATGCCCCATCCTTTGCTGCTGCCTGGATGTATTTAGTCCTCATTCAGGGGTCTGTATGCCAAATATCTTCTAAAATTCTGCCCTCCTAGAATTTTTTTTAAAAGGTTCACAGACAAACCAACTGGATGGCACCCTCCCTTTTATCATATCTCTTCACAATCCACTTAGCCATCTTTCTAAAAAAACTCATCTGACTTTCCTTATGGGAAAAGATTTCAGCATCCTTTATGCTTATTTATTTTGAACCAGCTTTTTTAAAAAATAATGTTATCTACAAATGTCAGAAACTAGATTTATCTTCACATTTTGAGAAAAACTAAAAGCTGTGCTTGATGATTTCTACATACTGAGACACAGCAGCAAATTATAGTAATTATTTTCTGACTAATATTATTTTTTTGTATAGACAAGACTGTGCTCCAAGGTCTGTTTATTGATCTATCAATTGTTACTTGTCTGCATATCTTACTTTTTTATACAGCTTAAGGAGCTCCCTGATATTTTCTCCCTTAACATGACTTGAGATATGGTTAGTCTCATTTCTCCTCCAACTTGGTTTTCAATTGTCCAGGTAAATTAATGGAGAATTGAAAAAGGGGAAACATTTGTACACATACTAATTATTCAAACATTATTTGAGGGGGAGATAGTGCTGCAGTAGCTATTTTTTCCTGACTTCAATTCTAATATCCTACAAACATCCCTCCCTATAATAAATTATTTATAAGCATATAATTTATTTTTATTTATAAACAAAAGTAAATGTTCTGCCAGAATTTTTAAAAGTTGGTGTGAGAAGCAATTTTACAGCTTTAAAATTTATTTGGTTGGATTTCTAGGCCGCCTTTCTCCACAGACTCAGGGCAATGTAGCTTCAACCATTCATTGCACTTTCACAAATGCAAGCTTCTATTTGCCATTTTCCTCAACCAAACATTTCAACTGCTTTTCTTCAGCCTCTTCCCCTCACCCCCCCCCCCAAGGGTTTTAGCTGTAGTTGGGAAAACAAGTATTTAAGAAGTGTATTGGAAACACTGAGGGCTGCAATCAGAAAGAAATCCATAAATTTTGGCAGCAGAAGCAATTCCCCACCCCCCTCACTTCAATCCCTGAAGGTTTCTTAGCTTTTGAAGAGAGCAGTCAGGGTCCTCAGGATCAAATGCAGCAACAGTTCTGTGATTGGCTGATGGGCCTTTGACTTTATCCAATAAGATTCAGTAACTGCTCTGACAGGTAAGGAAGGGGGAGGAGCCTTTTGAAAAAGCAGTTGGGTTCAGGGCAAGAAAACCAGATTAGAGCATTCTTTATTAATCACATTTCCTAAAGTTACCAAGCGGGTAAACTAAAGTATCTATTGTGCATTTCAGAATATGAATAGCTATTGTTGTCTCCCAGTATCATCTGCATTCCTTAAAAAAAAATATTCAATTTTTTGAAGCATAAAGCATAAACAAAAATATACAAAAAGTAGACACATCATACAATACCCCATACAAAAAGTTTACGGAAACTTGTGTATTTTGAAATAAAGTTGTTTTTACATTGCCTTTTCTACATTGCCCTCTTTTATTTTGTCTGGTTATTTTATTTCTGGTTTTTTTCTCTATCCATTTGTATAATTTCCCCCATACGGTATAATATTCATTTCCCTGTTTATTCTGCAATTCCATTGTAATTTTATTCATTTTTGCGCATTCTAGTATCTTTCTGATTATCATCTGCTCTGTTGGTATATTTTCTTTTTTCCAATTCTGCATTCCTAATTAGTTTGAATTAGGTGAGGGACCACCAGTTCCTTCTCCTGCTTGAGCAGGGGGCTGGACTTGAAGACCTCCAAGGTCCCTTCCAGCTCATTCTATTCTAATTCTAATTCCTTTTCTCAGGAGCTGCTTTTTACTGTTGTAGGCCATTTGCTCTGAGCTAGCTTGCCTCAGGACATCGTACTTGGACAGGGGCTCATTGCTCACAGTCGCTCATGCCCTTATCACCTCGAGGTTCGATTACTGCAATGCTCTCTACATGGGGCTACCTTTGAAAAGTGTTCGGAAACTTCAGATCATGCAGAATGCGAGAGCTATCGTGGGGCTTCCTAGATTCACCCACGTTTCTACAACACTCTGTGGCCTGCACTGGCTGCCGATCAGTTTCCGGTCACAATTCAAAGTGTTGGTACAGTAGTCCCTCGATTATCGCGAGGGTTCCGTTCCAGGACCCCTTGCGATAATCGAAATTTCGCGATATAGCGGTGCGGAAGTAAAAACACCATCTGCGCATGCGTGCCACTTTTCCATGGTGTTTTTACTTCCGCACCGCCAGCCCGCTGCCCGCCACTTGTCCGCTGCCCGCCCGCTCACCTCGCCAGCAAGAGGGGAAGACCCATGAAAGATTCCTTGGGCCGCCTAGCAGCTGATCTGCTCGGCAGCGCAGCAGCAGCCTGCGCTGCCGAGCAGATCAGCTGCTAGGCGGCCCAAGGAACCTTCCATGGGTCTTCCCCCTCTTGCTTGTGAGGGCGCTTCAACGTTTCCGGACGGCAAGCTCGGACTCTTTCTTTTTCCCTCAGAGGACGCTTATGACAGGCGGCTGAGGCTTCGAGTGTGTCCCCTTCCACCGCCAAGGTCTCCCAGGAGTCCACACCCCCTTTTAAGGCGCCCGCAGATCAAGCGCTCTAGCCAGGCCCGGGCGCACGCCCCCTCTTCCCGCTTCGGTGGGCCTGCCCGGCGCGGGGGTCTCTTCCCCCTCATGGACACTCTTCGTGCCTGGCTTCCTTCTCTCTCCTCCCTTCCCCCCGCTTTCCTCCGGGCGTGTTGGAGAAGAGGGTCTTCTTCCGCTCTTATTGTCTTGGGTGGGCGGGAGGCAGGAGCTGCAGAAAGGGAAACTTTTTGTTTTCCTTCGCTCCGCCACCCAAGAGAGCGGAGAGGCAGCGGGGGCGCAAGGAAGAAGAAGCGGTGGTGGCGGCGGCTTCCTTCGGGGGCAACGCCAGCAAGAGGGAAGATGACGCGCGGGCGGCACAGGGGGGGGGGAGGCAAAGCTCTGCGGCTCCAGCCACTTTCAGCCAAGCCTCCCCGGCCACGGAGCCAGGGAAGCCGAGCCGGGCGTGGAACATCGGCGCAGGAGGCAGGACACGATCGGGCGACCGGAGCAGCAGCGCCGCCGCCGTCACGCCCGGCTCGGCTTCCCTGGCTGCGTGGCCGGGGAGGCTTGGCTGAAAGTGGCTGGAGCCGCAGAGCTTTGCCTCCCCCCCCCTGTGCCGCCCGCGCGTCATCTTCCCTCTTGCTGGCGTTGCCCCCGAAGGAAGCCGCCGCCACCACCGCTTCTTCTTCCTTGCGCCCCCGCTGCCTCTCCGCTCTCTTGGGTGGCGGAGCGAAGGAAAACAAAAAGTTTCCCTTTCTGCAGCTCCTGCCTCCCGCCCACCCAAGACAATAAGAGCGGAAGAAGACCCTCTTCTCCAACACGCCCGGAGGAAAGCGGGGGGAAGGGAGGAGAGGTCTTCCCCCTCTTGCTGGCGTGCGTGGGCGGTGGGGAAGACCCATGGGAGATTCCTTGGGCCGCCTAGCAGCTGAGGGTCTTCCCCACCGCCCACGCACGCCAGCAAGAGGGACACTCTTCGTGCCTGGCTTCCTTCTCTCTCCTCCCTTCCCCCCGCTTTCCTCGGGGCGTGTTGGAGAAGAGGGTCTTCTTCCGCTCTTATTGTCTTGGGTGGGCGGGAGGCAGGAGCTGCAGAAAGGGAAACTTTTTGTTTTCCTTCGCTCCGCCACCCAAGAGAGCGGAGAGGCAGCGGGGGCGCAAGGAAGAAGAAGCGGTGGTGGCGGCGGCTTCCTTCGGGGGCAACGCCAGCAAGAGGGAAGATGACGCGCGGGCGGCACAGGGGGGGGGAGGCAAAGCTCTGCGGCTCCAGCCACTTTCAGCCAAGCCTCCCCGGCCACGGAGCCAGGGAAGCCGAGCCGGGCGTGGAACATCGGCGCAGGAGGCAGGACACGATCGGGCGACCGGAGCAGCAGCGCCGCCGCCGTCACGCCCGGCTCGGCTTCCCTGGCTGCGTGGCCGGGGAGGCTTGGCTGAAAGTGGCTGGAGCCGCAGAGCTTTGCCTCCCCCCCCCCTGTGCCGCCCGCGCGTCATCTTCCCTCTTGCTGGCGTTGCCCCCGAAGGAAGCCGCCGCCACCACCGCTTCTTCTTCCTTGCGCCCCCGCTGCCTCTCCGCTCTCTTGGGTGGCGGAGCGAAGGAAAACAAAAAGTTTCCCTTTCTGCAGCTCCTGCCTCCCGCCCACCCAAGACAATAAGAGCGGAAGAAGACCCTCTTCTCCAACACGCCCGGAGGAAAGCGGGGGGAAGGGAGGAGAGGTCTTCCCCCTCTTGCTGGCGTGCGTGGGCGGTGGGGAAGACCCATGGGAGATTCCTTGGGCCGCCTAGCAGCTGAGGGTCTTCCCCACCGCCCACGCACGCCAGCAAGAGGGACACTCTTCGTGCCTGGCTTCCTTCTCTCTCCTCCCTTCCCCCCGCTTTCCTCGGGGCGTGTTGGAGAAGAGGGTCTTCTTCCGCTCTTATTGTCTTGGGTGGGCGGGAGGCAGGAGCTGCAGAAAGGGAAACTTTTTGTTTTCCTTCGCTCCGCCACCCAAGAGAGCGGAGAGGCAGCGGGGGCGCAAGGAAGAAGAAGCGGTGGTGGCGGCGGCTTCCTTCGGGGGCAACGCCAGCAAGAGGGAAGATGACGCGCGGGCGGCACAGGGGGGGGGAGGCAAAGCTCTGCGGCTCCAGCCACTTTCAGCCAAGCCTCCCCGGCCACGGAGCCAGGGAAGCCGAGCCGGGCGTGGAACATCGGCGCAGGAGGCAGGACACGATCGGGCGACCGGAGCAGCAGCGCCGCCGCCGTCACGCCCGGCTCGGCTTCCCTGGCTGCGTGGCCGGGGAGGCTTGGCTGAAAGTGGCTGGAGCCGCAGAGCTTTGCCTCCCCCCCCCCCTGTGCCGCCCGCGCGTCATCTTCCCTCTTGCTGGCGTTGCCCCCGAAGGAAGCCGCCGCCACCACCGCTTCTTCTTCCTTGCGCCCCCGCTGCCTCTCCGCTCTCTTGGGTGGCGGAGCGAAGGAAAACAAAAAGTTTCCCTTTCTGCAGCTCCTGCCTCCCGCCCACCCAAGACAATAAGAGCGGAAGAAGACCCTCTTCTCCAACACGCCCGGAGGAAAGCGGGGGGAAGGGAGGAGAGGTCTTCCCCCTCTTGCTGGCGTGCGTGGGCGGTGGGGAAGACCCATGGGAGATTCCTTGGGCCGCCTAGCAGCTGAGGGTCTTCCCCACCGCCCACGCACGCCAGCAAGAGGGACACTCTTCGTGCCTGGCTTCCTTCTCTCTCCTCCCTTCCCCCCGCTTTCCTCGGGGCGTGTTGGAGAAGAGGGTCTTCTTCCGCTCTTATTGTCTTGGGTGGGCGGGAGGCAGGAGCTGCAGAAAGGGAAACTTTTTGTTTTCCTTCGCTCCGCCACCCAAGAGAGCGGAGAGGCAGCGGGGGCGCAAGGAAGAAGAAGCGGTGGTGGCGGCGGCTTCCTTCGGGGGCAACGCCAGCAAGAGGGAAGATGACGCGCGGGCGGCACAGGGGGGGGGGGAGGCAAAGCTCTGCGGCTCCAGCCACTTTCAGCCAAGCCTCCCCGGCCACGGAGCCAGGGAAGCCGAGCCGGGCGTGGAACATCGGCGCAGGAGGCAGGACACGATCGGGCGACCGGAGCAGCAGCGCCGCCGCCGTCACGCCCGGCTCGGCTTCCCTGGCTGCTTGGCGGGGGGGGGGGGAGGCTTGGCCGAAAGGGGCTGTACCCGCAGAGCTTTGCCTCCCACCCCTCGCCCCTGTGCTGCCGGCGCGTCATCTTCCCTCCCAGACTCCCCCGGCAAAGTGACGTGGAGGAATGGAAAGCTGAAACCGGGCGGTTTGAGTTTCCCATTCCTTCAAGTCACTTCGCCGCTGCTCTCCTGGCTAAACTGTGTGGCAGGAGACAGGCTTTGAGTTTTTGGCTGGGGGGGAGAAGTAGAACCTTCCTAACTCCCCCCCCCCACCAGCCAGAAGGAGCGGCGAAGTGACGTGGAGGAATGGAAAGCTGAAACTGGGCGGTTTGAGTTTCCCATTCCTCCAAGTCACTTTGCCGCTCCTCTCCTGGCTAAACCGGCGGCAGGAGACAGGGTTGGGGGGGGGTACTGGGAAGCCCCCCAGGCCGACTGCCACCTTTTCAAACAGCCGCGCCCTTCCCAGCTGAGTCCTGAAGCCAAGCGCCTTTGGAACTTCTGCGCTTGGCTTCAGGACTCAGCTGGGAAGCGGCACGGGTGTTTTAAAAGGTCTCCCCCGGCATGGGGGGCTTCCTAGCACCCCCCCAAACCCGGGTTGGGGGTTCGGGGGGGTGCTAGGAAGCCTCCCATGCCGGCGGGAAGACCCAGGGAAGGTTCCTTTGGCCGCCTAGCAGCTGATCTGCCCGGCGGTAATGCAAACTCCACCATCTACGCATGCGTGCAGATGGTGGTGTTACTTCCGGGTAGAAAACTCGCGATATAGCGTTTCGCGAAGCTCGAGATCGCGAAACTCGAGGGATCACTGTAATGACCTTTAAAGCCCTACATGGCATTGGACCAGAATACCTCCGGAACTGCCTTCTACAGCACAAATCCCAGCAGCCAATAAGGTCCCACAGAGTTGGCCTTCTCTGGGTCCTGTCAACCAAACAATGTTGTTTGGCGGGCCCCAGGGGAGGAGCCTTCTCTGTGGCGGCCCCGGCCCTCTGGAATCAACTTCCCCCAGAGATTAGAACGGCCCCCACCCTCATCTTTCACAAGTTACTTAAGACCCCCCTATATCGCCAGGCATGTGGGAACTAAGACATCTCCCCCAGGCTTATTATATTTAATGTTTGATGTGTATGTGCTGTATGGTTTTTAATTGTTGAGGTTTTTTTAAAATATATTTTATTATTAGATTTGTTCCATTGTTATACTGTTTTTATTACTGTTGTGAGCCGCCCCGAGTCTTCGGAGAAGGACGGCATACAAATCTAATAAATTATTATTATTATTATTATTATTATTATTATTATTATTATTATCTAGTTTTTAGAAATTCTGTTGAAATGTGGCAGTTTCATTAGATCCCTGTGTTTGGGGTTTTAAAACTGCTCCCTCTGGTAAAGAATGTTTTCTAAAAAAAACCCCTGATCCTTTGATTATGAATTTCCTACCTGTTCCTTTGCTTCTTTCTCTTTTGCTGTGGATATGCTCTATTATTATTTATATCACTTTGTTTGTTTTATATCTGAATTTATGGAGTTGAGCATTCACTTAGTCAGCTTCCACTGGACTGTCCTAAAAGCCTTTTTAAAAAATACACTGTACCTTACTAATTTTCTACAAAAGGTAAATTATAAAAAAGGGAAAACATAGGGGGAAGGGAAAGTGCAAAAGAATAAAGAAAAGCAAACAGAAACAAAGATACAATAGCTTCCAATTTTCTTGGATCGTTACAAATAAAAAATCCTTGGAGAAGGGTGGAATATAAATCCAATAAATAAATAATAAATAAATAAAAATATTTTAATCTAAAATTTGGTCAAATCCCAAAATTAATATAGCATTTCTTGTAGTTACTAGTAAAATGTCCAGAAGTGTTTTCCACTTAGGAACTGAGGTAGCAGCTTAAAAGCCTTGTAAATAAATAAATAAAGTATTGTAAATACACTATCTAAAACAGTACTTGAGACAATGAAAGCACGTTGAATTGCCTTTCTTTCTCAACACATTTTCTCTCATGCAGAAGGTTCAAAGAAAATCAATCAACATACCCCATCTACTGGAGAATTTGTGCAGCATATTAGCAAGGAAATACATTGATACATAAGTAGCTTTCTTTGTGTTCTGTATGTACTATAAACATTTTATTTGTAAAATTTATTGGCCGCATATCTTACCACTCTGGGTGGCTTACAATCTGAAAAAAAGTTTAAACCTATACAAGAGCTAAAGCATGTATAACAAATATACTCTGAAGATCCAAATATAGTACTTGGCCCAATTAAAATATGGGGAAGATGGGAGCAGGATGGACGGGAGGACAGGGATCTGTTTTTAATCTCTTGATCACTTCCACCCAGGGTTGGGTTACTGCCCAGACCGGGGGTGGGAGTGGGGGGGTGCAGTGCAGGGTAGCAAAAATGGAGTTCTACCCCAGAACATCCAATTTGCACTGAAATATGTTGAAAGAAAATGCATAAGCCATGCCCACAATGTGGTAGTAAAAATTTTGGTAGCCCTTCACTGCCCCCGCCACAATGGTCCCCTATTGGAGCCCATTCTATTTATATTAGTAAAATACAATTAGGTACAGAAGGAAAAGGGGGGATATGATCGAAATATTTAAATATGTTAAAGGGTTAAATAAGGTCCAGGAGGGAAGTGTTTTTAATAGGAAAGTGAACACAAGAACAAGGGGACACAATCTGAAGTTTGTTGGGGGAAAGATCAAAAGCAACATGAGAAAATATTATTTTACTGAAAGAGTAGTAGATCCTTGGAACAAACTTCCAGCAGACGTGGTTGATAAATCCACAGTAACTGAATTTAAACATGCCTGGGATAAACATATATCCATCCTAAGATAAAATACAGAAAATAGTATAAGGGCAGACTAGATGGATCATGAGGTCTTTTTCTGCCGTCAGTCTTCTATGTTTCTATGTTTCTAGGTATTTAGGCAGAAGACCAAAACTAAAGATTGCAAATACCTTTCAATAATTCAATGATTAGAAAATTATTTTATGCCAAACCTTTGCATGTGGGAAAGGCAATATTAAGGCCATTACCAAAATGGCTGCTTCCTACAAGGTTCTTGGTTATATATTTCATTATGTTATATTATTATTGCATTTACTGTTACTGTAAAGGGAATGAAAGCTGCTCAGAGTGCTGTTGTATTGGAGCAGCATATAAACCTCAGTAAATGAATATTTTTATAAAGAGCCAAATGTAATACAATATAGACCAGTTTGATTGTTGGACTGGGAAAATGGAAAGCAAATGAAAGATTAGATAGCTCAGGGTAACTTTGAAAAGGATTACAAGTGTATTTGGCTTGTACTACATTCCATTAGCAGGGCCTATTTGTAATTTTATATAATTGGAAGATAAACCTAACAAAGTCAACTCAATCTGTTTTATTGTCTTAAGATGGTGTATCGCATGATAAACTAACAGAGCAAATATGGAAAAACATGCTGTTTATCATACATGAATCCTTCATTGTTATGCGGGATTATTGTTACTGCATTTACACTTGATTAGTTTTTATAGTGAAAGTTGTACACAATTATTAGAGAACCCAAGTTGTTACATGATCTTTTGTTGGCTCATATTTATTTTGCTATTTCAGGACATTTCAAATTGCTTATGAAATTAAATTGGGAAAAATATAGACCTTTCAGAAACTATAATCAATATTTACTCAGACATTGTATATAGAATTAGATTGCAAATTAATATTATTTCAGTGTATGTCCAAGTGATAAACTGTTATTTTCTGAAACTAAAATAGCATGTATTCCTTTAATTGATATTCAATTCATTGGTTTATTTCTTCAATAATATTTTGCTTTTTAAATAGTTATTATTTGGTTTATTTTATATTATTAGATGATACTTTTTGTTTGGTTTTTTATGTGCCAGAGCCTTTGTAAATAAGCAGTATAAAAATAAAGTTTAAGTTTGTGTGTGTATGTATTGCTGTTACCCTGACAATATCATAGAGTCAAGCAGAATCAGTCAAGCAGAAAGACAGATAATTACCTTCCAAGGTCACATATGAATTACAAATAATATTTAGAGATTTATTGTGGAACTGCTTATGACAATAGGAATGTTATAAAAGTTATTAACAAAGAACATCAACTAATTGGTCAATTATAAATTGCTTTGAATTAATAAATATTGATTGCACTGATTAAATAATGATGATCAAAATCATTATTTTGATGATAATGATATCTTATATTTACCATATATACTCACATACAGTATAAACCCATCCATAGATAACCTGAGCCTTCAATCTTTAATCAAGATACTGCACTACTTGTAGATAAGTCAACCTTTAAATTTTAATTGTTTTTTTTTTAAATTACAATTGGTTTGTCCATAAGTAGTCCATAAGTTATCTGTTGGGTATGTATTTTTAAAATATGTACTGCAATAGTGCATATACTCATGGATAAGCCAAGCTCAATTTTTTTGGTGTTGTTCAAGATTATATTTCTGAAACTGACCTAGAAAATCTCTTCTGGTTATTAGGAGAGACTTTTAAAAATTGTATCTGTATATTGATAGAGTTCCACATTTTAAAGAAAAGACAAGGAAAGTTAAATTAATCAAGAATATTTTATAAAATACAAGAAAAAAAAACAAGTAATGTTTTATTGAAGAAAAGAAATACCAATAATGTACTGATTAAACCATTACTTTAATACAATTCTTAAAATTTGAAAGGTGACTTTCCAGTTACAAAAAACTATCATTTTTGCAGTACAGTACTCTAAGCTCAATACAGCAAGCAAACAAAGCCAAGTGATGTCAGTTAAATTATGCTTTCATTGCCGATACAAAAAGTTTAAACATTCTTTGGGTCCAAATAAAATTGTCTAATGAATTAGTTTTATTTTTAATACATTTTTCATATTTTTAATACCTGGGCTCATTGATTCTCCAAAATTGGATATTCCAATTATTCCTTCCACAGATCAGCTCAAATCTATAGATAATACTAAATATATTTCACTTTTTATACATTATAAAATTGGCTTCTATTCAAGGATAGCATCACTTTCAGAAACTAAAATTGCAAGTATCCAAGAGAGTGCTAAATGTAGGCCACACCGCTTAGTAAATACTTGTTTCAGTTGTAATATTATATATATTGCTAAGCATGTAAATTAAAGAATAAATCTTTATTTAGCCTAGGCATTCCCATGGAACATTTTTTTTCTGTTTCAGATTTGAGTTATATCACAAAAGCAGCCTAACATGTGATTCAAGATATTTATTAATAGATAAATATCCATTTAGCTATTAATACCAAATATACTTTCAACATTTCTTCTAGGATACAACACAGTTGATCCAGTGGTGAAATCCATTTTTTTTACTATAGGTTCTGTTGGCGTGGCTTGGTGGCTGTGGCTTGGTTAGGGTTAGGGTTAACCTAACCCTAACCCTTTCCAGTTGCTGGCAGCTGCCTCTCACACAGGGAGGTATTAACAAACTCACATTCATGCAATGTAGTCTCTTTAACCTCACAATTTCTTTGAAATACAATGTCACCACACCACATGTCTTCCCACCATGAGCTATCCTGTACTGATGGCAAATACAACTAGATAGGAACAGTCTTGTTTTTTGTTCTGGCAATGCCTACTTGTTTGTATTACTTCTTTGTAAGGCATTCCTAGAAAATGTTGATGAATTGCTGACTGAAACATATTTGCAGGGCATTGTGTAGAAGGGTAATACAACAGGTACAAGGTTGCATGTACCAAACATTCCAATAAATGTCCACTGAAGATCCTATGGATCATTTCTCTGCTTCATTTAGCAAATGTAAAAAAAATGTAAAAGGAAAAGATCTTCCAAATTGTGGAAACAGTTAAGTAAAAATGGCTGCAAATGCAGAAACTGATTTAGAAACAGAAACATAGAAGACTGACAGCAGAAAAAGACCTCATGGTCCATCTAGTCTGCCTTTATACTATTTCCTGTATTTTATCTTACAATGGATATGTGTTTATCCCAGGCATATTTAAAGTTCTTGTGTTCACTTTCCAATTAAAAACACTTCCCTCCTGAACCTTATTTAACCCTTTAACATATTTAAATGTTTCGATCATGTCCCCCCTTTTCCTTCTGTCCTCCAGACTATACAGATTGAGTTCGTTAAGTCTTTCCTGATACGTTTTATGCTCAAGACCTTCCACCATTCTTGTAGCCCGTCTTTGGACCTGTTCAATTTTGTCAATATCTTTTTGTAGGTGAGGTCTCCAGAACTGAACACAGTATTCCAAATTTAAAGATGATATATGTATATGTATGAATACACTCATGCTTGAAGGAGAGGTATGTCTATGCACTCAGCAGATATGAGGGGTGCCTTCACACCATACTATTAGTCAACTTTGGTATGTTATATTGAAATAGGCATATTTAGTACACTGTATCATGCAAATACTTAATGCAACCACTAGGGTCTATTTAACCTAGGTAAGGATGGGGTCTTTGGTGCTGTTTGAGCTTGGTTGATTTCTTCCAGATATTTTATTATTGAGTAACATCATCAGTGCTAGTAGAGAATGAGATTTGCCCTGGAAAGCTGCTAAAATGTAAAATGAGAGCAAATGTGAATAAATGTGCTCTGAAAAGAAATACTAGGCAGTTAAATTGCAACATTTTGAACAGGAACTGAAAGTCTTTCCGTCAATTCACTGCCTCATTGGTTGCTTTTATAGTGATTATAAAAAAATATGAGCACCAAACAGCCAATTCCTAAAAGTTAAACAGTCATTTCCCTCACATCATAGACATAAATAGGATTCAAGATATGATCCATTTATTGTAAGAGGAGACATTTAAGAATGACTTTATTATTTCATATAAATTAATATACTGAAATCCTTATATGATAGTTGTGCACATGCCTACTCATGTGTAGCATGTAAGAAACAACTTATCCCTAGATAATGTTGTGATTCCGTCCGAGGCCCCTCAGGGAACGGCTGATCTTCTGTCGGTTTCCTGCTCAGAGGGGGAGGATGAGGAACAGGAGGTGCAGGCAGACGAGGAGGAGGAATCTCAGGCTGAGGAAGAGGGGGAACAGCCAGAGGCCCCCGAGAGGGAGCTCTCCCCAGCAAGCAGCCTGGATTCCTTAGAGGAAAATGCACAAGCAATAATCGATCTGCGACAGAGAAGAGCAACACAAAGAAGGGACCAATTAGCTAGGTACTTTCAGCACTAAAGAGGCAACAGCTGGGTTTGGGTGTGGTGCTCTCTGGAAAGGCTAAAAGGCAGACCCACCCTTCCTGGCTTGTGGAGTATTATCTTTGGGAGTCCTGGGACCTGGCTGTGCTCTTTGGCGTCTTGGAATTCTGGTTTGTGACTTTGAATACTGAAACCTTGGGGGGGAAAGGTGGGGGGTCTTATTCTCTACAGTGGTGGGTGTGCCAGCAAGAAGGCTGCTGTATTGTCTGGACATCAGGACTCTGCTGTAAAGTCTCATAACCTGCCTGTGGGGAAGAACAGGTTTTTCTCTGTGTTTATTTTTCAAGCTATAAAGTACTTTTGCTTTTACCAGCGTGTCTGGCTGTTTTTTCCAGTTGGTGTTGAGGTCTGGGGGCACCCAGACAGAACAGACAAGTATGAAGATACCTGCATCCTTAGGCTGAAATATGATCAAAGTTTTATATAATCACTTGTCTCAGTCTATGCAATAACAACTTTGCCACTGTTTTCTGAAGGACCGATGTTTATAGATAATTATCTATACATTTTTTTCTTAATCTGTTCCGAGATAGAGTACACCTTTTAATAGAGAACATTCAATGCATTTGAGGAAACAAATCATAGTCCACCAAAGCTTATGCCAGAAATTTATGAATAAGATGTACCAAGTTTTTATTTCTGCTACAACAGACTAACATGATTGAAGTGATATAGTGTAAAGTTACACAGAAACTGCCCACAGGGGGCTTTCTTCCTAGTCTGAAACTCATTTACTTCAAAGTCCAGTTTATTGTTTGTGTGTGCGGGAGGGGTTGTATGTGTAGCTGCTCCCTGGATAAATATATAGCAAGTAAGGTTTAGCTAGTTCAATGGATCCAGTCCCAAAGGTGAGGGTAAATAAATAAATAGTACTTTTATCACTTCTTCTGAGGTATCTCTCAGTGCATATCAGATTGAAATTAATTTAAATCTCCAAAGTAATATACCTTTTCAAAGTGGGAACTCTTATGGACCAACTTACTTTTCATGTCTCCCTTTTCAAAATAAAACACAACATGAATTAGTTATCTGCATCTCTTAATTAAATTAACCCCAAGGATTGCAGTTTTATGAATATTTGTGAGAGGTGGCAAAAGGCCATTAAAATGTTTCCTTTCTTCCAATTTCTCCTCCATTCAGCTTTGAATATTCCATGGATGCCATGAGTTTTTTTTAAAAAAGTTTTATAAATCTTTTTAAGGCTGCAGCTCAATGGAACAAGAACACAGGAATAAGCCCTCTTGCCCTGCAGTTTGAGGTTTGCCACAGAATTGATAAACATGACCAGGCCTGACATATCTGTTTGTTTTTAAATCCAAATAAATCTGTTCCCTCCCCCAGTTTATTTAAACTTTTATTATTTAAAAAAAGTCAAATCATTGTTTTTACAGATCTAATGCCGTTTCTGTTACAATTCCTTTCATTGTGTCATGAGCAAACCAAACACAAATCATTTTTTATTGCGGATCCATCTATACCATTTCCCCCATATCTCTTTAGTTTCTTTATTTCTTACTCCTTTAATTTCATTTGTCATTATGTCCATTTCAGCGCAACTGAAATTTTTTTCAGTAATTAAGTTTTCAGACAGGATATATTCTTTCTTCCATAATTGTGCTATTGAAATTCTGGCCAGGGTAACTATGTTACTATGCTTTTGTCTAGGGTAACGTGGTTTCCAAATGCCCAAAAGCATACTTTCTGGGGAGTATTCAATTTCCTCTTCCAGCATTTCTCTAAGCCACCTATGTGTGGTTTTCCATATAATTTGAATTTTAGGGCACAACCACCACATATGAAAATGGTTCCTGGGTGTTTCTTGCATTTCCAACACGTGTCTTTAAGGTTGGGGTGGATTTTAGCGAGTCTTTGGGGGGGGGATACCACCTATAAAGGAGCCAAATAAATCTGTTTTCAACGAATCTGGGTTTGGCTCTTCTGGCTCCGAGAAGTCTCCCAAAATATGGATTGATTCCCCTAATCCATGCGCCCTTTCGTTCTTTGATTTTTGCTCTAGCTCTCTCCCGACGGCGTGGATGAAAATGAGCGCTACTGAAAGGCTCGCCAATCCCCGTTGGTTTGCAAGCCTGGCATAAACGCTGACAATGGCTCCGAGGGCTCTTCTCTTCCCCCGCAAGCGAACGGGGCAGATCTGGGAAAATAATATCAGGCTTATCCGTCAGAATGAACGTCGGCGCATAGCCAGGCGTGCGGTAATCTGACCCGACACCTCCAAACTCTCCGCGCCATGGATCCGCCGCCTGATTTGCCAGCTCTTCCCGAGAAAAAGTCGCCGGGTGCTTGATACCGAAGGGGGGTGGAAAAAAAGCGGCGGAAGAACCTCCCTCCAGCCTCGAATTTCCCTCCCCGGATAAGAGATCGCTGCTCGCATCTGAGCTGGAGGTGGTTGTTGGGCTTTTTTTTTCACTGCAAACGGAACGCGGCAAATGATCTGTGCAAGGATTGTTTCTAATTCGCATTTCTAAGGTCTCCCGATCCTTCCACGGGGAGGAAAGAAATCTCCCCAAGTCTCCCGTTAAGAGAGCATCCCTTTTCAGAATTGCCCCTCCCCACCGCTAAGGATTAATAATAACCAAGGCAACGTTGGAGAAAGTGTCGATTAAAGGTTCTGCCTTGAGTGGCTTACTATTCAATTCCTTTCCAAATATAAGAGCTGGGGGGTTGTTAGTTTTTGAACACCGTTCTTTAATGGTCGGGGCAGGGAAAAGAGGTGTTTTGGATTTGCCTTTCGGAAGAGCCTTGCTACAACCTAAGGATGCTCGGATGCGCTGAAATACATAATCCCACGGTCCCCGCCAACTTGTCCGTTAACAGAACATGTAACCACCATTCTAGATAGTACCAGCCTGGGGGAGGGTGTTTTAGAATAAATCGGACGTATTGGACAGTTTTCCTGCGTGACCTTCCTTCTCCCCCTAAAGTTGCGGCTCAAATCCCTCTAGAAAACGAAAACACCGAATACGAAATGATATTTTTCTTTCTAGAAACAGCTTTCCTAAGCATTATACTAGGAAATGTGGTGCGTTTTGTTGTTGATTTCAAGGGAGGGACTGTACCTAATACTAAATTGTAGAGGGAAGAATTAATCTTTATCACTAAGAACTGCTCGACATTGTAAAAGATTGTTTCTTTGTCCTGACCTACAAATGACTTCTCACTTCTTTCCCGATTTTTTTTCCTGAGTGTTTATTCGAGGCTGCTGGAGCGCAAAGATGTGGTCTGAAATGGTGGAGTTGGAGGTTGGGTGCAAATTAAGGAAGCAGATGAATAGGGAGGAAAGATCCGCTAGCGGGATCCTGGATGCCCGATGAAGAGAGAGAGACGACGACTTCCAAATATTATTTCGCTGTTTAAAAAAAAGATTTCAATGATTAAATCCAGTCAGAAACACTGTCGGGAAGCGAATTTCAATCTCCTGGACGGTTTCTATCTTCCTCACTCTTGGAAGTAAATCTCAGTGTCGATGAGGACTCTCGGTCATCCAGGCAAAGGTATCTGAAGATTGAAACATCGAAACTGGACATATTTTTTGTTAGCTTCATCAGTCAGAAATTTACACAACGCACATTCAGGCAATGCACTTAACCCCGGATACCGAATTAGCCGTTTTCTGTGTTCTTCCCACTACAAATCGAAGATGGTTGGGTTTATACACTATGTCTTCACCACAAAAACCTAAATAACCTAAACAAACCAAGTTTAATATATTCCCATATAGCCATCAGACTTTTACTTTTACTTGTAACTCATGTTCTGTAATATGAAGACAGTATATTCATTGAATTTTAGGACTAATGTTGGTTCAATGAGAATTAGATTGGTTTATATTGATGCCTTCCATAACTTTTTTTTAAAAAAACCTCTTGATTGAAGACCCTGCTGTAGGCTAAACCTAGGTGTGTGTGTGTGTGTTTGTGTGTTCATTCATTACCTTCCCAGTATCAGGGGGCAAAACGACCCTGTAGTATTCCAGCGATTTCCACTCCACTCCACTCTAACGCCTGTTCATTCAGAACCAGGCGTTAGAATCAATGCCATTTATTCCCCAGTCCAGTACGAATGGGACTCGAGACCGAGAGGAAAGCTGAAAATGAAGAAAAAGAGTTTCATTGCCAGGACTTTCAGGAGGTGTGTTTGTGTGTGCTTGGAAACCGACCTGGGCACAGTTACACAGTTCTTGCTTTGGCACGCAGGGGGTTTCAAATTAAGGTCCCACCGCTGCCAGGTGCAAGTATAAAGCGGTCCTTTCCCCCTCGCCCGGTACCCTGGAGAATGTTCCTGGGCTAGAGGTCTACTATGCCGTTACACCCTTGTAGCGGGCAAGTTAACTGGCCGGGGAGCCTCGTGCTCTCTTGTTCTCACCTTTTCTCCTAGGGGATCTGTAGTAGAAACTGCGACTAACCCCGTTCTTGGTCGGCAACCTCCTCTTTCCGGGCTATTTTTCCACTCCCCGTCCGCATTGCCAACGCCCCGCGCTCCTTTTTGCTCACCCCCGCAGACCCCTCTCTTAGTCCTCCGCACCCCACGATCGTTTCTTCCCTATATTTCCCCCCTCTCTTCCTCCTGCCCAGCTGAGCGCTCTCGACCGACCGAAGGAGCGAAAGACCAACCATCCTTTCCTCTCTCCCAGCTCGGCCGGGGCTCCCATGTTGGGCTTGTTTTACAGGCGGTTGATTGGCAGAAGGTTGACAGTGATGGGCAGGCGCCCTTTCCATGGAAACGGAGGGGAGGCAGCCAATCTGGCGAGGCCAATAAGCAGCGAATGGGAAGCAGAGGGAGAAAAAAAAGGGCGACGGCGGCGAAGAATGTGCGGGAGGGTGTCGTTGATTGGGGGGACATCTGGGGGGGGCTTTCCCCACCCTCCCTCCCTCCTTCCTCCGCTTCTTTCCTTTCTCCTCCTCCTCCTCCTCCTCACACACATTATCCTCCTTCCCTCCCTCCCAAACTTCAGGCTACCGCCGGAGCGCGGCCCATTCTGCATCCCGGCGCCCGAGCGCAGCACGCGCGCGAAGGCGGCGGCGGCGCTGCAGCAGCTGCGGCTGTTCCAAGATTCTCCAAGCGGACCGTCTGAAGCGCGGCGCGAAGGACGCAATTAAAAAAAAAATAAAACGTTAAAAAAAAAACCCAGGCGGGAGCGGCATTTTGTTTCCTCAGCTGGAGAGCAGCACCGCGCCGGTGCAGGAGGAGAAGAAAAAGAGCGAAGAATCACCTCAGCTCGCGATTCAAGGGCGCCAGAGGCGGGCGCCGAGGTCCAGGAGTGCGGCGTCGAGGGCCCCCGAAGCTCTCGAGGAGCCTGAGGCGCGGCGGACAGGAGGCGACTCGGCCCAGGAGCCCGCGCGGCCCACCCATCCGCCTCCGCCCCCCACCCTCACCCCGCCAGGCCGCCTCCATGTTTCAGCTGCCGATCCTCAACTTCAGCCCTCAGCAAGTGGCCGGGGTGTGCGAGACCCTGGAGGAGAGCGGCGACGTGGAGCGCCTGGGGCGCTTCCTGTGGTCGCTGCCGGTGGCGCCGGCGGCGTGCGAGGCGCTCAACCGGAACGAGTCGGTGCTCCGCGCGCGCGCCGTCGTGGCCTTCCACGGCGGCAACTACCGCGAGCTCTACCACATCCTGGAGAGCCACAAGTTCCCCAAGGAGTCGCACGCCAAACTGCAGGCCCTCTGGCTCGAGGCCCACTACCAGGAGGCCGAGAAGCTCCGCGGACGGCCCCTGGGCCCCGTCGACAAGTACCGCGTGCGCAAGAAGTTCCCCTTGCCCCGCACCATCTGGGACGGCGAGCAGAAGACGCACTGCTTCAAGGAGCGCACCCGGCACCTGCTCCGCGAGTGGTACCTGCAGGACCCTTACCCCAACCCCAGCAAAAAACGCGAGCTGGCCCAGGCCACGGGACTCACCCCCACGCAAGTGGGCAACTGGTTCAAAAACCGGCGCCAAAGGGACCGGGCCGCCGCCGCCAAGAACAGGTCAGTAGAGTAGTTGAGAGGAGCAGGAGAGAGGGAGATGGAATGGAATAGAATAGAATAGAATTCTTTATTGGCCAAGTGTATTGGACACACAAGGAATTTGTCTTTGGTGCATATCCTCTCAGTGTACATAAAAAGACAAGATACATTTGTCAAGAATCATGAGGTACAACACTTAACGATTGTCATAGGGGTCAAATAAGCATTGAGGAAACAATCAATATTAATAAAGTATCTTAAGGATACAAGCAACAAGTTAGAGTCATACAGTCATAAGTGGGAGGAGATGGGTGATAGGAATGTTGAGAAAAAACTAGTAGTGATAGTAGTGCAGACTTAGTAAATAGGCGGATATATAGCTTGGCTCTGCCCAGGCTTTCTGTGCGGTATGGGTGGCCACATTCTAAACCTGGGTCAGCCCTGTGATTGTTGAGTGTCAAGGAACAAACATGCCATACCCTGAGAAATAAATTTGATAGTGTCCCTAACTTGATGGACTGCTTGGCACTGCTCGTTAAACCCCGCTGAATTTAAAGCGTTTTCCAGCCTCATGTTAGGCTAGTCTCTCCTATTAGTCAAAACTATTTATTTACCTACTTAATTAATTAAATTTCTATGCCGCCCCACTCCCCAGGGACTCAAGTTGATTTGCAAATATAATCCGTGTTTTATTTACAGGTTCTGGTGAGAGCGTCTGCTTTCTGTGAGTCCTGCTCCAGAATACACAAGTTTGAAACCCAGTTTGTAATCTTACGCATATTTATCTGGAAGAAAGCCCCTGCTTCTAAGTCTTAATCAGAGGTCAGAGGAATATTCTGCACACTTGTGATATTACTATGATTATGGTTCCAAACTCAAGTCAGTCAGTCAGATGCTCAGACTGCATTTTGGACCATTTTAGCCCTAAAGAAAGTCCTTCTTTAGGGCTTGGGACAGGCATATTCATTGCTTAAATTATTACTGTTGTTGTTATTTGCCAAAGGTCCTCAAAAGAGTCTTCTTATTTGAAATTCTGTGTCAAAGATCTTGGCTGGCTCTATAAGAACAGGAAGCAAAGAGATGGATTAGGCTCCCTTCTATCATGCTCACGATATAGATTGAGGTCTGTTTTGTTGGTGTTGAAGCTTAGCTTTTATGATATAGTTGTCAACATGGAATCAGAAAGTTTGACTTTTCAGGAATAGTTCCAATTCAAGGAAATATGGTCTGTTGTAGCCTCTTGAATTTTTATTTTACAGGGTGGGTTTTTTGAGAATTGCAATGGCAGATGTGCTTGACAATCATAGCTTTTCACTGTTGACATGTATGCAGGAGTAATCATTCTAAATGCAGGCAATTCATTTTTTTCAACTTTTATTAATTATAAACATCTTTTTATTTCCTACAGTATTAATTTAAGGAAGAATTCTTAAAAATAAACTTTAATATAAATATTCCCCCAACAGGGAGATATGAGTTACAGATTAATATATTGCTATCATCTTACTTTTAACAATTAAATATCAACTATCCATGGAATGAATATTAAAAACTGAGAATTAATGAAATTCTAAGAAAGTTTATAATGGCAGTTATTTTTATATGTAATGTTTTAAGGCAGTGATTTGAAATAGTAGAATTCCGTTCTAAAACATTTTAGCAGCTGATGAGATGCAGTTTAAAAACTACAAAACAATTTTTTAATTAATTGAAAATTCAAAGCAATTATGGCAATGGTATAACATACAGTTTTAAAGTCCAATGAAACAAAACATATACAATTATAATTTTTATAGTTATAATTTTCTTTGACATTTTTCATTTCTACTATTTATGCAAAATATACTTTGAACAAAAGTAAAAACTGAAATGTAAAACATATATGAGATTCTAACTTAACTTGATTTTATTAAAATGTGGGTTACTTAGGTTTAGGGTGCAATTTTGCATTTTGTTAGACAAAGTGTTATGACATACCATGTGTATTCAACTGCAGCAAAACTGACTTAAAAATAGAATTAAAAATAATTATATTGTATGTTTTAAAGCTTTTTATTTAAACGGTTTCAGTATAAGCTTTCTTGTGAAGCCAAATTATTATCCTTTGTTCCATTTCTGTGAAGATAGGTTGCCGCTAGGTTATGCCCTTTTGGAAGAATAACTGTAATGGTTTGTAGAATGTAGGAGAGAATTTATGTGGCTGTATGATAAAACACTTTAAGATATACATGCCTTCATAGGAATAAATAAGGAATAAAACAAGAAGGAAAAATGTGCTTTAAAATGAAAGCCTTGCTCTAGTAGAAGTAGAATTTCTGCTCCATTTAGACATGTTAATTAGCACAAATGACCTCTATTTTTCAGGAGGCAAACAATGGATTCCCCATTCATGACTCTGTTGTGTCAAAGTGCAGGAATGTAAAACAATTTGGTCCTATTGACTTCCACAATGCTCTGGTTAAATCCATGAGACATGATACGCAGCTAGGGGCTATATTAAAATACTATTTTTTCTTATATAATTCCTGCAGAATTTTCCTTTTCATCAGACATTTACCTTGTGCAATATGAATTTTTCCAGCATTTCTCCTGGAATCAAATTTAAGTAGAATGTGTTGTTCCTGACATGTAAGTGATCACAAGGACAAAATGTATGAGAAAATTAATTTGGTGTAATACTTCATTTCAATACTTGAATTTTCATTAAGATGATTAATAAGAATGAGCTTATTAATTCATAAAAGAACTGGGTAACCAAATACAATTGAATTTAGCATTTTCTAAAATGCAGCCTTAAGTAGAAAGTACATGATTTCCTTAAATCTTCTAAGACGATAAAAAGCCAGTGAAGCAAAACTATAATGAAGACTTAGATGTTTGGTGTGGTTAGGATACAGTTAGGACAGAGAGATGGGCAAACAAAGAATACAATACACATTGCTTAGTTAGATAATCAATTCCATAATTTGCCCTCATCTGTTTTTTAAAGTAATTAAAATAAAATACTTTATGTTCTGCATATTTGAAAGTAAAATTAAAATGGGTTATTTTCAGTCTGTTGTCTTGAAAGCTATATTCAGAAAATAGCTTTTCTTTTTCTATGGGTGTTCCAATTTTATAAATACAATGAATATTTAAAAATGTTATGTAAAATAAGGGGGAGCATAATAAAGATTTAGAGGGCACAATTGATGAGCAAGATCATTTAATAGGAAGAAGTAACTGAAAAATATATACACCTACATCCAAGTTCAATTTTCATTTAAATAGTTGGAATTGGTAAGATAACCAATAGTTTAAAATAAAGAATGGAAAACATAATGACTTCAGATTAGATGACAAGATGTATTTTTATTAGTCGTTAATATAATCAAGAATTGTTTTGGAAAATGTAGTTTCAGGAAGAAATTACCCAATCAAATCTTATTTGTGGTATTCTGTTATTATTTGACAGCATAAATGTGGATATTTACACTCTCATTTCCTACTTCTGCTAGATTCATATTGTTATCTTCTTTGTTCTAAAAGCAGTGGTCAGGCATAACAGCAATTAGAGCTTGATAAAAGCGTGAGATAATAATACTAGAAATGTATTTTATACATATATTTTTATTTTAGTTCTGAATATTTCCCCTGGATATTTATCCACCATTTTCTTAAATATCTTCATAGGGATATTTTTTATAAGGCGTTTCACCTTTTTTTGAGTAGTATGCCGATTCTTCAGACATATCTATAACTTGACGTTTTGTTAATACTGAATTTACATCTGGCATGACTGTTACTTGGAAAAGAAAAAGAAGGCATCTACAGTATATTTCTATAAATTCTTGGGGGACATGTGCAACAATTACAATTGGGATAACCAAGTAAATATCATTGTAGCAGGTCTCAAAATGCATTGTTCATATTTCATCATGTATCCTATAATAAACATTCTAGATATTACTGATGTTCAATGTTCTAGTATTATAAAGTAATTATTTCCAATAAAAAACAAATTTTATATAAGATCTTAACTCAAATAAAAACCCTAATAAAACCATATAATTATATTCATACATATCCATAACCATATAATTATATTCATATATAATTATATAATTATTCATATAATTATATAATGAAACAGGAAGAGGTTGTAAAACAAAGCATTTCTAGTAAAACCACTTCTATAAATCGAGAAATGTTTTCTAAAAAGAAACAGCCAAGATATTATCATATTGGTCTAAATACCAGTACAATGCAACAACCAAAACTTACAATCATTTGAATATACTGTATAATATAAATATTTGGAGAGAATCATCTAATTCTTAGAATAGCATAGTAGGGACTGTTGAATGGTTAGGGGGTGAAGTATTTGAAAATTAGGTGGGGAGAGGAAATTTAATTCTTTATGTGTGATGTGTTTTAATACATATATAGAGATCTATATCCCTGGATCTGTCCATTGATTCACAAGTCTAAAAATGATACAGTATAAGCATTCCTCCCATCAATTTCTCATATCCATATAAATCTCACTTACAAAGTAGACAAGAGGGTAAGGCATAGAGAGTGAATAGATTGTTGACGAACAATTTGAGAAATACATTTGCCTTCTTAATTATCTGCATATGACACCTGGACCACAAATTGAAAGTGAGCATGGTATAGTAGTTTAAATATTGGGAGAGGATTGTGGACGCCCACCTAGGTTCTCCCATAACCAAAAAGGCTCACTAGATGAATAACTTTGGGCTAATTGTTCTTTCTTTACTATCTCAGAGAATGATTGTGGGGAAAGAAATAAGAGAAGGACGATAGAAGTATGCTTCCTCAATCTCCTGAATAAAGACAGAAGACAGAATATAAATAAAGTATACATTGTAGACTCTATAGTTTAAACACACAGTTGTGTCAACCATACTCTATCTTCGATGCCCTCTAAGTTATAATAGCTTCTTATTTAGGACACCGTACCGTCACTGATATTGAAATAAATTCAACTTTTATTCCAGTCATCTATATAGTGGAGGTGTACTATCTTCTCTTTTGCCTTCAAAGGCAAATTGATTTGACCCAGTCTTGTGGGTAAACATTAAATAGGGGGGGGGGGGGGGAAGGTAGTTAATAGACTTCTATGCTCATTAATTTATAATAGACGAGAGCTATACTTAAAGAAGCCTACAAGAATATTCTCTGTATTATTTATGCCCTTCCTCTGATTCTCAGACCAAACTCTAAATAAAGAAATTATTTTGCTATCTTGAACACAGATATATTTATTTTTCATAGTGATTCAGTTTTGCTCTATTAACAGCTACTGACCCTGATGTCAACCCCTATTGTATTTACTCTAGAAGGAGAGAAATAAAAGTTTAATATCACCTAAGACACTTAAATTATATGGTCTGTCTTACTTTGAAGTTAAGAGATATTTGTTTGTTTGTTTGGATTTGTATGCCGCCCCTCTCAGAGGACTCGGATACAGTAGATGTTAGCTAAGATAGAGATTGTAAGTGAGAAGGCAGAGAAAATGAACATTGATAATACATGGAACTGTATTGTGTAACAGAAACTGGTGTGGGGAAAATGTGGCAGAATATATTTTGTGATACAAAGATAAGTTGATATATTGGTGAGGTTTATTTGCAAATGAAGTCTGTAAGGGACATTAAGCACTATAAGAAACTGTATGTATATGGGATTCCAATAATGACTAACAAGTACTAGAAGTGTAGGGAAATCTCTCTTCCCAAAACAAGCATCCAAGGAGCTTAACTGGAAGCACTATTTGCGATGGGCCACTCCCCATCATTGATTTAAAGTGCTATCCATCCACCTTTGAGTTGGCATTTAACAATGTCAGAATAACAGCTACTGACCCTGATGTCAACCCCTATTGTACTTTATTGTATGTGTTTCCAGGCATTGCCAAATAATGCTGTCCTGATTTGAGGGTGCCAGTCATAATAAGATTAGTGACTGGAATGTTCTGCTTTGGTCTACTTTCAGGATGTCATCAGCCAGTGGGAGAATCGTCCATCATTTAGGCAACAATAGCAAAAAAACCCTCTAAATCTTGTCCAACTGTTGGTGACTTTATAGGCAATTGCTCTCCATTTTATCTTGTCAAGCACAGCTTCTTTGAGTTGTTGAACATTATCTTTTTATCACAGCAAAAGTCTATGGTAAACTTTTTCAGAATTCTGGATTGTTTTTTCCTCCCTCCCCAACTAGTCATTTCATTTGATCATCCCCCAATAAAATAAAATGAAGGGTATGGGGAAACACCAGGGTGATATTAGTTGCAGAAGGAAGAAAACATATCCTGGTATAATTGTTCAACTGGCTTGGGCTGATAGAGAAAAATAATGAAAGCCAACTAGCTGCTGGGCTACCAAGAGTGGACAGAGGATGAATTAAAATGGGCAGATATAGGGAAACTGCAAATAGTCAAACAAAATCCATTTCAACAGCTGTCATTCTTCTCTGGAAGGAAGAAATGCAGAGATGCTGCATCTTAAAAATCCGTTTCAAGGTATGACTAAAATGAGTTCATATAAATGAGGCAGTCTTATTCCTGGATTAAAATAATAGAACTTTTTTGAGGTGCCAAGACAGAAGTTACTGTAACTGTCAGAAATAGGGAGGGAACTGACAGGTATGGGAACGTAGAAAATAAAGTGAGCATAGAGACTGGGAGTTGGGAGAGAAATGACTAGTAAAAGCTGACTACTAACCTAAGGTCAAGCCCGATAGCTGTGCCTCCCAATGCTTATAGTACATACCTTCACCTCCACAAAACATTATCTCCAATGGGTCCAAAGCCATTACAGGCTTAACACAACCTAACCGTGGTGGCATAATGTTGGCTGAAGAGGGAAAACACTGTATGTACCACTAATGAAAATTTAAGACTTCCTGCTGATGAGGTTAATGTGATGAAGCCAGGGAGAACAACTGGTGTCGTCAAGCTATGATTATGCCATTGAGTGCATGTGGGATTAAGGCCAAAAACAAATTAGGTGATTTATTAAAACATTTTATTTGGTCTTCAATCTGTTTTCCTTGACCTGGACTTTATATTACCTCAGAGTGTGAGTATACCTGTGGGGGAAGGGAATGGGGGATGGCCAGGCATTTGAGTCACTATTGACTCCAAATGACTGTCTGGACAAGTCCCCCGCAGTTTTCTTAGTGAGGTTTTTCAGAAATGTTTTTCAATGCCACTTTCCTAGGGCTGAGAGACATGACTGACCCAGGATTACTTTGCACCTAAAAAAGGATTACAACTCACAGTCTCCTGATTTCTAGCCTGATGCCTTATTCACTACATCAAACGGACTCTCCTACTTTTTATCAGATACCGTATCATCTCAGACTATCCGTGAAAAATCATGTCGCAAATATATACTGAGAGCAAGTGAGAATACTTTGTGAAAGATTTCCAGTGTGATCAGGAATTAAGATGTAAAACAAACCGGTTTTGTTATGAAATATGGCTGTGATGTTAATATATAAAGTTGTTTTATACTGGCTGCTGGCTGTCATTATGAGATGCTAGTATAAAATAATTTTGTATATTGTCATCACAGCCTCATTCCATAACAAAACCTTTTTTCTTATTTAGGAAATAAGATAGATTACATGTCACTAGATATGATGACACTTTCAAACATTTATTATTAACCAAACATTCAAAGTACTTATATTTTTTTCAAACACGTGAAACTTGATGTAATTTTACAATGTTTCACTTTACTAAGATGATTATTGTTTTATGTAACAATAGTACTTAAGACATGTATTTTTTCATAATTCTTTACAGCACTCTCCAAACAGTTTATAGAGTCAAAATCTGGGTCTTCATTTTATAGGACCCAACAATCTGGGTCCTTATTTTACAAACCTTGGAAGGGTGGAATGCAGAGTTGTCCTTAAATCGGTCAGGATCAAACTCCTGGCAACTGGCAGAGTTGGCGTGCAATACTGCATTCTAACCATTGAGCCACCATAACTGGAATTGTTATTTGGACTGCAACTGATTTTAAAAGGAATCAATATTTAGAATTCATAAATGGTTGCAATATTTGTAGTAAATTAATGATTAAAGCTTCATATTGAACAGGAAGAGACAAAGGGGAAAACTGTCAAAATATAATTGTGTGGAGTCTTAATATTTTACACACTGTTTTGTTTATGTTTATTCCAAAACCCTATGTTCAATACATCAATGTCTAAGATAGATAGATAGATGGATAGATAGATAGATAGATAGATAGATAGATAGATAGATAGATGCAGCTTTTATTATTCTTATTCTCAGTAACCCGAGGGCCATTGATATCTCCCATTGAATGGCCATGTTTCTTGCCCCATCTGACTTTTGATGATTTTTTTAGGCATTGAAAAAAAGGGGAAGCACATAAATTTCCTAATCAAAAGGCTTCAAGGATGGTAATTATCTGCAGGGCTAGTTGCTGAAAGGATCAAAATATAATATGCTCGTCTCTATCTCACTATGCCAAAAACTACTGTATAAGTAGCAGTTCCAAGCCAGCCTTATCCCACCAATTGTTAATCAGGCTTAGACCTAATTAATAGTGGGATAGGGACCATAGGAAATAAGTTTCTGCAGCCTCCTATCTGTAGCTGGGCCATGTTTGGGGTTATGCTGTAGTTGTCATTAAGAGGGTAGATGCTGTGGAGGCTTGTCCTAAAATTTTGTTTATTTATTATTTTATTAATTATACTTACAGGCTGGTGTGAGTGGGGTTTGTTTTTGTAGAAACCTTGAAGGCGGAATGATGCTAAGTGGGCTATATGGTGGAGATGTGAGAGAAGGGGACAAAGTGGACTTGGAGTGAGGGGGCAATGCAGAAAGAGAGCTGCTCTTTGGACTTTTCAACACGGAGGGATAGTCATCAAATTATATCCGAGTACCGAAATGAACAGGCAGATCAATATGTTTCATTCAACACAAAGTGATTAGTTTAGACATAATGGCGGAAAACAAAACAGTAACTTAGTCTTTCCCATACAAGCCATGCTGTTGAGAAACAACAATGGAGGGGAACAATAACGTGGACGTGGTATGAGTGGAATATATTCCAATTGGGGGGTGAGTGTGTCTCAACTCGGCCCTGGATCTGAACACCGGGTGCAGAATTCCGCGGGCCGGAACCATCCCTGGGAAGCGGGGTTTGTAATGGCAGAAGCAGGGGAAGGCCCGGCGGCGAGCGGGCCACCCTTCTTGGCGACCGCCCGCTTGAGTCACACGACCCTTTTCTCCTTTTCCCCCTTGCAGGCTCCAGCAACAGGGACTCTCCTCGCAGGGCGCGGGGCGGTCGCTGCCGTCGGAGGAAGAGAGCGCGGGCGAACCGCCGCTCGGCGCCGCCGCCAGCCCGGCCGCCAGCCTCTCCAGTAAAGCCGCCGCTTCCTCGGCCATCTCCATCACCTCCAGCGACAGCGAATGCGACCTGTGAGCAGCAGAGGAAAAGGCCCCGGCGAACCTGCGCGGGGTGCAGTGCGGAGTCTGCGGAGGACGACGAGGGCTGGGGCGGGTGGAAGGGGGAGACCCGGCGACGACGCAGCGGTGCCCCAAGGGCGGCCCTCGAGACGTTTATACGGCCACTTTCCTGGCTGGCCGCCTTCAGCCCTTTGCCTTGTCCGCAGTCCGGGGGTGCCTGCGCCTCAGAAACTCCCGCCAGAGAGACTCAGCCCGACTAGGCCCTGGCGAAAGAAAGACTCCGAAGCCTTGAATTCTTCGAGCAGGAGCCGTTGGAACGTGTGGAGTCAAAGAACCAGGCCGTGAAATGACACCTTCCTCGCCTACTGCCATCTTTTATTTTCTCTCTGGAATAACCCATTACAAAGACAGCGGGTTTTGTTTATTTTGTTTTTAGTTTTGTTTATACATATATGTATATATATAAATATAAATATTTTATATGTTTATCGAGTTATTTAAATTGCTCTCCATTGGTAGATTGTCTTATTTGGTGACCATAATCATCATTAATATTATTGTTATATTATTATAATGGGGCGGTGCCTATGTGAATAACTGATGCTGTATTTCATTTCCTCCGTTTGGGGAGCATTGTGCAGGATCTGGTATTGTATGGAGAAGGGCAGTCAGAAAACGGAAGGAACAAATGAAAGCAGTATAATAATATATTTGGTGAGCAAAATAAATTCTGCTATTCCCTTCATTGTGTTAAATAATTCTTAATCTTGGAAAGAACAGGTATAGAGATGGGTGGGTAAGTAAAAATGTGAGAAAGGCAGCTAAGAACAATGGACCTGGCAAGAGGGGATTTGTAAAACAGTGGGGCTGCGTTTGCAATTTACTTGATTAATTGTCTCATTGGGGCTATTCAATTAATTCTATTATGGATTCATTCAATGCAAAATTATATGCTAACCATAGGGACTGGGTTTGCAGGAAAAAGGACCATCCTACAATGTGGAAGACTAGTTGATTCACTTGTTCTGTTTAGCACACAGCAGCAGATAATAGTTTATTTTCTCATTCAAACAACATTTGTTCATTTCAGTTTGGTGGCTTATAGCTGGAAGTTCATTTATAACAAAAAAATATTGCTCCATGCTCATTACTGAGTCCTCCATGCCACTGCCCAGGATTTTATGATTTAGGGATAAAATGATTTTACCAACCAGATTGAATCAGAGATAAAGGAAAGGAAGAAAAGAGAAGGAGGGACAGAAATGCATTTAAAATTTAAAAAATCTACAGAGCTAAGTAAATCTTTTAGCATTCTGGAAAGAGGTTACAATCCATTTTAGCACATTACTTGCAATAAGCCCCCTTAAGTCAATAGGATATTCAACTTCTAAGTACAGTAATCATGCCTACGTTTGGACTATATATCTTTTTTTTTTTTTTTTGCAGAAAGGAAAGGGATAGACATGATGATAGTCATTTCACTTTCAGATTCCTAAATCCCAATTATATGAAGTAGTCATTAAGAGCAGGGATACAAAATTAATCCTTCTAAATACCATAAAATATAATCCCTTATCTTTTCAGTATGAAAAATGATACAGTATTGCAGCTGTATTTCCTTTTCTATAATAACTTTATAATAGCATAGCTATTGATAAAAAAATTTACCTGGCCAATACCAGGACCTGGGTGTAATCTGTTAATATTTCAGTGTTTAATAGGGATAAACCGTAAAAATGCATGGACCACTTTAAAAATATGCTCTAAAAACATGGTATACAATATGATTTACTGTATACTCTTATCTGATTAGCAAAGCTAATACTGTACTATATTGTGTTTCATGCCTCAATAGTTTTTCTGTGTACTAACTGCATAGGATCAGTCCAGAGAAGGGTACAATCTTATGATAATTTGATCCTAGTATATGTACTCAAGAAAAGGAAATGCAACTCACCATGAAGTAGGTAAGTGTAGGACTTGTGTCTTTGAACTATTGTAACTTCCTTCCATGAAAGTGTACACAAAATCTGTACCATTGGATACCAAGCATCAATCTTTAAAATCAAGCTTTTATTATCACTCAAAGATAAAGCCCGTTGCTGCCCCCATTGCCCACCCCACAAATGATTCTGGCTAATGCTAAAAATGATGCTGGTTTTATTTCATTTCTATTCTGTTTCTTTTCATCTCCCCCTTGCAATTAAAATTTAATTAGGCAGGACCTAATCAGGCTATGTTCTGATACAGCGTTTCTTTATTGGAACCAGAGGCTTATTCCATAACCCATACCAGTGTCTTTTAATAAAAGAGCATGTTTATGAGTTGTTAGGTATTTACCTAGGTTCACAACGCCATTGAGGACAAAAACTCCCATTTTAAAAAATCTGTTGTGGGTCAGACTGAGAGGGGCAGCCAGGTAGGGGACCCCTGCAAATGCTTGCTCTGCTTGTTGGGTGGATGCCCCCCCCCCACTGCATAATGGGCCCAGATTTGGTGGAAGAAAGCAAAAGGCCTTTAGCAGGAGTACCAGCAAAGCTGCTTTAGTGTGTGGGGGTTTTCTCCTTCCCCAGCCAAAGGGATTTTATACCATTACAGAGTTTGAGCACTGATCTTTAAATCACTTGAGCTGTGCTGTTTCAGTCTTGTTTTTCTGGGTTGTTGTTTTTTCCCCCTTCTCTTTTTAAACAAGCTGCTTGCTTGCATTTTGATTTTTTTTTGCTGGGAAAAGACAGGGAAGAAATGACAGGCAGGGCCGTTTCTCTAAAATTCCTTTTAGAGAAATTACTGCAAAGCTATTGCTTAGAAGGCAGTGTTTCTTATTTTAATATTTCCCCATTTACCTGGGAATAAACTCCATTAGCATTCAGATGTTTCAATTCTGTTTCTGGGGACTGAATTGCAGTATCACTCATATTCTGCTACTGCCAGTAAAAGGTTACAGGCCAGCTAAAACGGCTGTAGGCTGGTTGCCCATGTATCAGTCAGAACATCTCTCTTTTTTTAATTTAAAGAAAACAAGCAAGCTGAGATGCACCCTCTAAGAACTAATTATTAGGGGAGTGAGTTGTGTTGTGTTGTGTACAACCGTGGTCATCTTTGACTAAATGCATACCTTGCTGCCCAGATAAGCAGCAGCATCATGTATATAAAATAACTTTTAAGTTCTGTCTAGAATGAATATTAAGAATCTCTTGTCTTAAAAATTACACCTTATGTAAGGCAATATTGAAATATCTGTTGGGAGTGGATAGGAAATATGTTGAGGAATCTACTTAGTGATACCTAATAATACAAATCATTCTTAATACATTAAAGAATGCAATATATAATAATATAATATCACCATTTATTATAACACATGCTTTAAATTATTTATCTAAAATTAAGCCAGGTTTATTCCCTTAAAAGATCTCTTAATGAACATTTCATCCAACTGTCTCATGATCATTGGAAGAAAGGTCAAATGTTTCAGAATATAAACTAATATAAACAAAATATGAAATATAAAAGGGGTTCTGTTTTAGGCATGTTGCTGAATCATTCTACTATCCGAAGAACATAATCTAGTTGCAATTCAACAATTCAAATTAATTTATTGTAATGCTAATTACTTTTTTTCGGTATATAATTCAGTTAGTTTGTAATCCAGTTTGTTCTAAGTCTGATCCAAAGCTGATAAATAAGAATGATCCAGTGAAATGCATATATAATTCTGAATAGGATAACAATTCCTTTGTTTGCCTTTTATTACAATACACGCAGGATAATACACTGTCCAATCCATCTGATCCTTTTAGTAAACTAATTGCTAAATGTAAAATGAACATACTCTCTGGGAAAATCTCATTGTGAGTGGGAAGATCCCTAGTAGACCTTGGATCCCAGCCAAGTGGCTTTGGTGTTAAGGTGAGTGTAGACTAATGTATTGATCTTTGCCTTTGCTACTTAAATAACTAAATCTGGATTTGAAGATCAAGAACAAAGCATTTGTCACAAACATTGGAATCAAGATACTGCCAAAAAGGTCCCTCTTTCCACTATTCATAGCAGAGACCATAACATAGCAGTTTTGTCAACATTCTTTGTTGTGTAGTCAAAACCAAGCAGTTGGAATCAGAGACACTGAGATGCATATTAAACCTGCCTCAAAATGTTGCAGCATGTATATGTTGTTTGTTTTCTTTGGGATCCTGTGACCTTCTCTAGAACACCCCATAACAATCCCACCCCTCACCTTTTTCAGACTTCCCCAACATCAATCAGCATGTTTTCCCATCCCTAAGGTACATCTTCCTGATTAAAGATTCCTCATCCTAATAATTTGTTTATATTCCTTGCTCCAAATTTTAAATGGCTCCCTTTTGTTTGACTACACTAGAAATCCTATTAGTAGCGCCTAATTGACCTTGACTGATTTCAAAACAGCTATTTTATATTTTAAATATAAATGATATATATTTTATAATGTCATGTTGTGTGCTAAACAGGGAAGCTGAAAAGATATTCCAGAAGATGGAAGTAGGAACTCATTTCCATTTTGGTATCAAGATGTCCATGAAGATATCAGATATTGGGGAATTTCTACTTACAGTAGATGCAGAGATAATACTAGCCCTTTCCTATCGATGTGCACTTCAACAATAGTGGGACTGGAATTCTCAGAATTTCTACTCCATGCTAGCTACTTGTTCAGTGAGCTGCAGTCTCAGGATCTTTTGAAGGGATCCAGTTGGGAAAAATACTCTATTGTTTGGTATAAGAGTCATTTTAAAGAGCCATTTGCTTCATCTGGAGGTAAGAAGTTGAAATGTACAGTAACAAGTAGGTCAAAGACTGTTGCTACTCTGACTGAAGGACTTTAGTATTAGGGGTGGACCTGCCCACTCTTAACAACATTCCCCCTCCTGTTGTTTAAGAGGAAAAATGAATAAATTGCAGAAATGAACTGCCTTTATCCTTGCCACTGAAGAATTTCACATCTGTGAAAATGCCTCTTTAAGAAGTGTGGGGGCTTTGTTTCCCTCATTCTTTCAATGGGGCACACGTTTGTCTGGTTTAAAATGATAGAACACATAAAGGAATTGCCATGATCAATATATGAGACCAAAATTAGCATGAAAGGATGAATTAGTCCATTTTGTCAGCTTAAAAACACCTGAATGCTGCCTGCATCAAATTGCACAGGAAAATGCACAGAGACCTTCCTTGAGCAGAAGGAAGACTGGAATTGGTTATTTACATTAAACAAAGCAAGGTTTGCCAAAAGTCTGCCTTGACCTGTCTCTCTTTAGCCAAACAAAGAGGAAAATATTGTATCAAAAGTAACCTGAATAGGGAGGGAGGAGAAGTGAAACAGCTTTTCCCCTCTATTCAACCAGTTGAATACTTCCGTTTCTTTTGAGAAGGAGAGCAGGCTCTAGCCATGCCTGAATGGGAAAGTCTTGTAAGCTGGTAGGGAGGCTGTCAAACAGCTCAGGGTAATAAGCACTAATGAGAGGGTTTGCAGTTCTCCCTGGGACAAAAGGGGCCTGGGAGGGTTCTATCAGGACTGAATAACCAGTACGTTTTGGGAAGAGATGGAAGGGGGGGGGGGGGTGAGTTAGCTGTCAATGGATAGATTTTGCAGGGAGCAATGGGGGGGGGGGAAAGGGAGACAGGAGTCTTGGCTTGGTGCAGCTGTGCACAGAAGCTGTTCCCCTTAACAGGCAGCCTCTTAGCCCCTTTTACCTCCTGCAGGGCAGGGCTAAAGCAGACAAAAGCAAGCTTGGGACCACCAGATAAACAAAAGGGGAAATAAATTTGGGTTAAATACACACACACATGACACACATATGCACACAGCAGTGATCCCGAACGCAGTTAAGCAGAGACATGCAAAGAGATAGTCAATTGATCCCTATAGATTTAAACCAAGGTAGATTCATTTAGGGGCAGAGGACGGGGTAATGCTCATATTAGAAAGCAGAGAGATGTCAAAATACAAATACTCGTTTCTTTTTTTTCTTTCCTTATTCTTTTGCTGGATTCCGAAGGTGGTCCCAGAGAAGTGGTTGAGTCAGGACCAAAGATTCAGTATTTGAATCCTTCCTTGTTTTGTTGGAATTATTTGGGGCCTAACCACAATTGTTCAAGCCATTTTACCTTTCATGGTCCTTATTACAACCATCACGGGAAGCAAGTCATATAGAAGGAAAGACAGATAGGTCAAGGAGTTTTCCTTTTGTATTCTAAAAGCTACAATTCATGGTTTTTAAAAAAAGAAAATGTGTTTCAAGAGCTGCAGATGACATGGCTGGACACCTGGTGTTAGCACTAGGGTGATCAGGTGTGAAATTATGGAGTATTTTTTTATTTTGGTATGAAATTTAAGGAAACATACAAAATAACTCTGGTTGAGCCAAAAATTGCACTGCAGAATACACAAATGGCCATTTTGATTCAAGTATTTAATGTATGATCCAGGAAAGGCTGGGAAATTGCAAATGTAATCTGGGAGCAATGCAGTGGTAGGTTCCTTCCGGTGCAGTCTGTTACGCCATACCTGTAGGACTAGAGCCTGGCGATGATGTAATTTTTGGTTATTTTCCCCCCAGCTTAGATGGCTTCTCCACGTTGAAAAAGCCCTCCTGCCCACCCTAGTGGTTAATGCTGAACTTTATTCTTCATCCAAAGCATGTGTGGAAGTGAAATCGCATGGTGGGACGTGCGGATGTGTGTGGCTGTGCACTGGTAACAAAATGTAACTGGAACCCGTTCCTGAAGCAATGGTAGGATTAACTAAAAAGCTCAAATTACAGTGGATGAAATACAGTGCTATTGCCGTAAAGATGAAAAGAAAGTCCAATTTTTTAAAAATGTCAAAGGGATTTTCTGGTACACACAAGGCACAGGTTAAATGCAGTCCAATTGCTCACCCAATAACTGGGAAATTAAGTCCAATTCTAAAGTCCAGAGAGTCCACACACAATCTTGAACAGCACAAAAACCACGATCTTGACGAAACAACGAATCAGATAAACTGCCATGAGGCTAAAACACCAAGCTGCACTTTTATCTGTAGCACTAATTATAGCAGCTCCACCCAACCACAGGTGGCCTCATTTTCTCTTGAAATAATCCTTCAGTTGTTGTCTCCTATGCATCACTCTATGCATGCGTGGATGTATCATTAATTCTTGTTCAGAATCCAGGGATGATACAGATGATTGATCTCCTCCTGGGCTGTCTGCCAAACTCCCCTTTTCCCTGTCACTCACACTTCCTTGGTCAGAGGAGACTTCGTCGGCAGATTCCATCGGGAGCAAAACAGGCCTGTGGCATGTGGATGTTTCCCCCACATCCACCTGCACATTCCTTGGGGCAGGAGCTGGGCCAGAGCTAACCACAACCAGTATCAATATACTGGGAGAACTGCAATGTTGTAGAAAACAACTTTAAAAACCCTCCCTACCCTCTAATAGTTTTTTAACCTCTTATAATGGATTGGAGAAGTGATGGAATACTCTATATTCTAATGCACATCCTGCTTATTCTGGCTTGAAATGAGCTCTAAATATCTTTTAATTTCAAAACGGGTACAATGTTCCCTCGATTTTCACGGGGGATGCGTTCCGAGACCGTCCACGAAAGTCGAATTTCTGCGAAGTAGAGATTGCGGAAGTAAATACACTATTTTTGGCTATGAACAGTGTCACAAGCCTTCCCTTAACATTTTAAACCCCTAAATTACAATTTTCCATTCCCCTAGCAACCATTTAGATTATTACTCACCATGTTTGTTTATTAAAGTTTATCAAAAAAAATTTTTTTAAAGGTGAATGAAAGTTTGGCGATGATATTTGACATCATCGGGCAGGAAAAACCGTGGCATAGGGGAAAAAACCGCAAAGTATTCTTTAATTAATATTTTTGAAAAACCGTGGTATAGACTTTTTGCGAAGTTCGAACCCGCGAAAATCGAGGAAACACTGTACTATATTTTACATTGCGTAACTTGTATATGTTCCTTTCTGCACTGGAAAAGAGAGTGAGGTGCCTATCTACTGGTTGTACAGTGGTACCTCTACTTAAGAATGCCTCTACTTAAGAACTTTTCTAGATAAGAACCAGGTGTTCAAGATTTTTTTGCCTCTTCTTAAGAACCATTTTCTACTTAAGAACCTGAGCCCAGAAAAATTTCCCAGGAAATTTGAGAGCGGCACGAAGTTTCCTGCATTTCCCCCTTTAATCCCAGCCATCTGCGCTGCCAGAGGAGCCGTTTGGTGACCCTTAAGGAAGCTTTGGCAGTCCAGAACGAACAAAGCATTTTCCTTTCTCTGGGTGCTTGGACAGGGAATAAACCTCTGCCAGCACCCAGAGAAAAGAAACATTCCCTTCGCCTTGGGCAGCCAAGGAGTCACAACAATGGAAGAAAAGCGCCGGCTACAAAGCGAGGAGCAAGAGGAGAGGGGAGCCCTTCAGCATGGGAAGGAAGAGGCAGCAGGTAGTAGCAGCAGCAGCCAGTGTATGGGAGGCAGTATATGGGCGGCAGCCTTGCGCCTGGTGTATTGGAGGCGCGTGCTCTTCCACACCGCCTCAGAGTCCTTTTTTTTTTAAAGCCTTAAAGTTTTGGATATTTTTTGATTCCCTTCACCTCACCTTCTTCTTCCTTCGGCAGCGACTCTCCTCCTTTTCCTCCTCCTCCTCCCACACAAATTCCGAGCTTTTATTTCTTTCCTAATGGGTTTGCACACATTATTTGCTTTTACATTGATTCCTATGGGAAAAATGCTTCTATTTAAGAACGTTTCTACTAAAGAACCTGGTCACAGAATGAATTACCGTATTTTTCGCTCCATAAGACGCAGTTTTTTTCCTCCCAAAGTAGGATGAAAAATCAGCCCCGTCTTATGGAGCGAAGATGCAGGCAGGGGGGGGGGGGGAGGCGCTGGAGCAGAGGGGGCGCAGGGACGGGGACAGGGGGGGGAATCGTCTGAACGCGGTTCCGAGTTGGGGGTTCGCGGGGGTGCTGGGAAGCCCCCCAGGCCGGCTGCGATCTTTTAAAACAGCCGCGCCGCTTCTCAGCTGACTCCTGAAGCGCGGAAGTTCGCCTTTGGCTTTTGGCTTCAGGAGTCAGCTGGGAAGCGGCGCGGCTGTTTTATAAGATCGCAGCCGGCCTGGGGGGCTTCCCAGCACCCCCACGAACCCGCTTCCCAGCTGTTAAGTTATTCTGTTATTGTAATAAATATTTTAGCCCACTTTTTGGCTCAAAATATTTTTTTTCTATTTTCCTCCTCTAAAATCTAGGTGCGTCTTATCAGCAGGTGTGTCTTATAGAGCGAAAAATACGGTAAGTTCTTAAGTAGAGGTACCACTGTATATTAAATTATTTTTATTCAAACATTCCCATGCAATTGAAAAGTTAACATAGATTTGGTCTTGTTAGAAAATTGACTGGGGCTAGGTTAGAGAATATGGCTCAGCTTGAAATAGTAACTATCACAAATGGATTGGTGTCAAAACACAATGTTTTTTAACACAAAAACATCAATATTAAAAAAAAATATTGGACCTATTGTTTTATTTTCCGGTGGTTGCAATAAATTTTTAAGGATGCCTGCTGGAATTTGTGATGATGAAACAAACAGAGCATTCCTTATCTGATTGCAAAACAAAACAGAGAGAGCAAAACAATTTCATGCCAGACTAATTTTATTGCATTCTTGGACAAAGTAACAAAATTAGTGGACCAGAGGAATGCTGTCAATTTAATTTACTTGGACTTCAGCAACGCATTTGATAAAGTAGACCATAGCCTACTACTAGATAAAGTTGAAAAATAAGGGTTAGACAGCAACACCACCAGATGGGTTCAAAACTGACTAACCAACCACACTCAATGCGTAGTGCTCAACAGAACTGCGTCTACGTGGAGGGAAGTATGCAGTGGAGTACTCCAAGGTTTATGTTTTAGGCCCAGTATATCTTCATCAATGACTTGGACGAAGGGATAGATGGGGAACTCATCAAATTTGCAGATGACACAAACTGGCAGGAATAGCCAACCCTCCAGAAGATAAGCTCAAGATACAGAAAGATCTTGACAGACTTGAACATTGGCCGCTATCAAACAAAATGAAATTCAATGGTGAAAAAAGCAAGGTTCTACATTTAGGCAAGAAAAACAAAATGCACAGGTGCAGGATATGTGGTACATTGCTCAACAGTAGGAACTGTATCTTGGAGTCCTAATGGACAACCATTTAAATATGAGCCAGCAGTGCAGCAGATGCCAAAAGAGCCAACACAGTTCTAGGCTGCATTAACAGAGAGATAGAATCAAGACCACATGAAGTGTTAATACCACTATATAATCCCTTGGTAAGGCCACACTTGGAATGCTGCATTTAGTTTTGGTCACCCCAATGTAAAAAAAGATGTTGAGACTCTAGAAAGAGTGCAGAGAAGATCAACAAAAATAATTAGAGGACTGGAGGCTAAAACATGAAGAACAGTTGCAGAAACTGGGTATGTCTAGTTTAATGAAAAGAAGGACCAGGGGAGACATGGTAGCAGTGTTCCAATATCTCAGGGGTTGCCACAAAGGAGAGAGAGTCAAACTATTCTCCAAACTCCCTGAGGGTAGAACAAGAAGCAATGGGTGGAAACTAATCAAGGAGAGAAGCAACTTAGAACTAAGAAGAAAATTCCTGACAGTTAGAACAATTGATCAGTGTGTCTCTAGGTTTTCAAGAAAAGATTTTGAACAGCCATTTGTCTGGGCAGAGGTTTGGACTGTTCTACCATTTTTGTCCATCAGACCAACTCATGTATCTTGCAAAAGAATAGTAACAACACAGTAATCATGATAAAAATTCAAAATGCAACCTCCATCAGATATAACTAAGCAAATTTTAAAGAAGGTTACACTTCAGAGGTGTTTATGTTGCATGAATAGTCTAATATGAAGTAAACATTTGAAATTGCTCATTGTTTCTCCTTTCCCAACACAATTGTATTCTTTTTTAAAAGTCATTATAATAATTATTACACTGTTAGCAATTTGCTGACCATAGGTAATTTGTATCAATAACAAATAGGTAATTTATTCAGAAAACTAATCCATCACATGTATTCAATCTGAACCTGAGTATCTATGTGTCTAGTGAAATCTCTGTACTAAACTATTGCATGATGCCTTGTGGGCTCTAACATTCTCAGGAGTCTTTTTTTAACACCAAAGTTCAAAAGCATCAATACCTTTTCTTCCCTGTTTCTTCAAAATTCTAACTTTCACTTCTGGCTTCAAAGATTTGCACTCATGGAGTCGAAGGTGTGTTCCTATCAGTTCTCTCCAGTTCTATAGTTCTTTCAGTGTTTGTCCGTGGGCGCCACCATTTTGTTTTTGGCTTTGCTGATTTTTGCTTCTGTGCATGTGAAAAACCCAAGTTTTTGGCACTGTGTATGCACGCTGTCCAGCCATGCGGGACACAATACATGCTCACCCATGCGGCACAGGAGGAAGTGAACCAGCGGCAAGCTAAGTTAGAGCCCACCCCTGCATAAAGTGCTATTGTTGCCTACACAATTCTGATCATTATTGACGTAGATGCATCGTAGCTTCCCCACAAAATAGTCCAATTAACTTCAATGATAATAATTTGCTATTTAAAGCACCTATTTCATTAGGCCTAAAGTGGATGCCTGCACATCCAGCAATAGAGAGCCTTGGTGGTGGACTGGCTAGAGTACTGCAGCTACTTCTGCTGATCACCGGCTGCCAGCATATCATATGCTGCAATGTCCTGCCTGTCGGCGACTACTTCAACTTCAACCACAACAACACAAGAGTACACAACAGATTTAAACTTAATATTAACCGCTCCAAACTTGACTGTAAAAAATATGACTTCAGTAACCGAGTTGTCGAAGCGTGGAACTCATTACCGGACTCCATAGTGTCATTCCCAAACCCCCAACAATTTACCCTTAGATTATCTATGGTTGACCTATCCAGATTCCTAAGAGGTCAGTAAGGGGCGAGTACAAGTGCACTAGAGTGCCTTCCGTCCCCTGTCCTATTACTCTCCTATATCTCCTATACCTTTCTTCTATTCCTATATCTCTTCTTCTATTCTTTCATTGATATGTTCTATTACTATATCTTCTTTTCTATTCTTTCTTAGATATATTTTACTATGAGTATCTCCTCTATAACCTTCATCATGTATTTTACTATATATATATACTATATATATATATACCCACTAAAACACTCATTGTGTATTGGACAAAATAAATAAATAAATAAATTAAAAAATAAAAAAGATCAAATCTCAGTAGGCTCAAGGTTGACTCAGCCTTCCATCCTTCCAAGGTTGGTGAAATGAGGACCTACATTGTTGGGAGCAATATGCTTACTTTCTGTAAATCGCTTAGCAAGGGCTGTAAAGTACTGTGAAGCGGTATGTAAGTCCAAATGCTAAATGCTAACCCAATTTGCATCACCCCAAAGACATGTTGAATGACATGTTTTTCTGTTGTGAGTGGCCACAGCATCTCCTTGCAACAATAAATCACCCCATAGAGAGATACCTAGGATACATCCAGAGTTGGCTATCATGTGCTTTAAGACAGGGGTCTCCGACCTTGGCAACTTTAAGACTTGTGGACTTCAGCTCCCAGAATTCCTCCCAGAAAGCTGTCTGAGGCATTCTGGGAGTTGAAGTCCACAAGTCTTAAAGTTGCCAAGGTTGGAAACCCCTGCTTTAGGAGGAGCAACCAGGTGAGCAGTTGTCACGCTTTCTTCTTATCTAAACTGCATACACAGCTCAGGCCCAGCTGTCTTGCAGGAACCATCCTCTAGCGGTAAGTCAGTTCAGCTATCTATCTTCAGCTGAAGCTGAAGTAGTCGTTGACAGACAGGACGTTGCAGCAAATGATCTTGTGGGCAATACTTAGATCATGTTTAAGGTGTCGTAGTTCTAAGCTTTCTAGATCCAGAATTGTAAGTCTAGTTTCGTAGGGTATTCTGTTTCGAGTGGAGAGTGAAGGGCTCTTCTGGGAAAGTATCTTTGGACATTTTCCAGGGTGTTAATGTCTGAAATGCGCAGGTATGGATTCCAAACCGATGAGCTGTATTCAAGGATGGATCTGGCAAAAGCTTTGTAAACTCTGATGAGTATTCCCTTACCCATAATGCAATGTCCTCCCCCCTGTGCATGTGTGCTGCCCCTCCACAGCTTTTTGTTGTAGAAGCGCTGTAGTTTGTTCCAACTGAATTGGCAACAAGAGTTTTAATGGAAATCCTTTTGTCAGCTATTTGTCAAAATTTAGATTAATCAAAGTAAAGATTAAACACAGTTACGGCCAAAGTCCTTTGGGCCCTTTGAAGCTTTCAGGCATGTATATTTGATACTTATTTACTAATTATATTGTTAATTTTTGCTGTTTTATTAGTGATTTTCCCCCCGTTTGCTATTTTGGTTTCCTCTTTAGAAATATTTTATTGTCATTTAAGGTTTTTAAATCATATAATATGTATATTTGTATGCACTAAATTTAGTTTTAATTTATAACTAAGATCCAGATTGTTATTCTTTGATAGATTCCTTCATGCAAGGAATCTGATTACCACATATTTCAAAACAGATGAAAGAAAAAACTTTATATGCTACAGATATAGAATTCATTGTGACCTGATAGTCTCCAGTCAATCCAAAATGCTAATAAACCTCAAACCTGAATATTTAAGAAAGTAAAACTGAGGTTATGGCTTTCTTAGGAGAATATCTAGGTGGGCACAATTATTGGGCAACTATTAGCGTGCAGAATTATTTTACAATTTAATGAAAAATGAAAATTTGCCCAATTCACTCATTTATTTGCATCTGTTAAAGTGAGAATGATAAACGAACAACTCAAAATGCATTAATAAACATTTCTGACTGTTGGTGAAAAAAGCCAGTGACCAATATAGTCACTCTTCTTTTCAGTAACAGTCATAAACCTTCCATTCATGGACTCTGTCAGTTTCTTGATCTGTTGATGATCAACTTTTTGTGCAGCAGCCTCCACAGCCTTCCAGAAACTATTCAGAAGTGTATTATTTTCTTCACCGTAAATCTCCAATTTAAGAAGGGTCAACAAGTTCTCAATATGGTGTAGGTTGGGTGAGGAAGGGGGCCAAGTCATTATTCTTTCATCTTTAAGGCCTTTACTGGTTAGCAAAGCAGTGGAGTACTTAGACCAGTGGTTCTCAACCTTTCTAATGTCGCGACCCCTTAATACAGTTCCTCATGTTGTGGTGACCCCCAACCATATGTCTAGCGCCAGTTCTCCCAACAGAGCTTTAAGCTGATTGGTAGAAAGGGCAGAGGGACACCCCCACTGTAAACACCTGATTGGTTGGATTGTAAAAATATGTTCCAAGGCGCCAGAATAGAAGCTTTAGTTCCTAACACCATGGGAAATTTGTGTTTTCCCAGGTCTTAGGCTACTTCTGTGAAACGGTCATTTGATCTCCAAAGGGGTCCCGACTCCCAGGTTAAGAACCACTGATTTAGAGGAATGTGATGGGCATTGTCCTGCATAAAAATCATGGTCTTCTTGAAAAATGCAGACTTTTTTCTGTACCACTGCTTGAAGAAAGTGTCTTCTAAAACCTGGTAGTAGGTTTGGGAGTTGATTTTGAGTTCATCTTCAACCTGAAAAGACCCAACTAGCTCATCTTTCATATTACCACCCCACTTCGATTTTGCTGGTGTCTGAGTTGAAGTGGACCTCTGTGCCCATTACTGATCCAGCAACTGGTCCATAGAGTCACTATTATCTCATCAATCCATAAAACCTTTGAAAAATCTGTGTTCAAATATTTATTGGCTCCGTCTTGCCATTTCAACTTATGTGTCTAGTTCAGTGGTAGTCGGGTTTCAGTCTTCCTTACCTTGGCTATGTCCTGAGCTCTTAACAATTTGTACTTCTGGGCAGTCCAGGTAGGTTGCAGTTGAGTATGACAGAAGGATAATGGGTTCAAGGTAGATTCAAGTTTGATTCTTCTCAAATCTTTGGCACTTAATGTACGTCTTTTTTTCTCAACACATTTCTTGTGACCCTGTTGACTATTTGCAACCAAATGTTTGATGGTTCTATGATCATGTCCCAATATCTTAGCAATTTCAAGAGTCCTGCATCCTTCTGAAAGACCTTTTACAATTTTTGACTTTTCAGGGTCAGTTAAATCTCTTTTTTGGTCTATTTTGCCTGAGGAAACGTCTTTATTTATTTGTCAAACATATACTACCTGAAGTTTAACATACAAAACATAAGGTATTGGTATAAATATAACCATAAACAAAGTAAATACACATTAACCCTACGAAAGCAGACTATCAATCCTAGGTCTAGAAAGCTTAGAACTACATCGCCTAAAACACGATCTAAGTATTGCCCACAAGATCATATGCTGCAACGTTGTACCTGTCAATGACTATTTCAGCTCCAATCGCAAGAACACAAGAGCATCCAATCGCAAGAACACAAGAGCATGCAACAGATTCAAACTTAATATTAACCACTCCAAACTTGACTGTAAAAAATATGACTTCAGCAACCGAATTGTCGAAGCGTGGAACTCATTACCCAACTCAGTAGTGTCAACCCCTAACCCCAAACATTTTTCCCTTAGACTATCCAGGATTGACCTCTCCAGGTTCCTTAGAAGTCAGTAAGGGGCGTGCATAAGTGCACCAGTGTGCCTTCGGTCCCCTGTCCAATTGTCTCTCCTTATCTCATTTATCTTTTCTTCCTTTCAAATATGTTCACCTATACTTTTATATCTTATCTTCTATTCTTTACTTATATTATGACATATCTTTCTCTTCAATGTGTATTATGCATTGGACAAAATAAATAAATAAATAAATAAATAAATAATAAATCAATAAATCAATAAATCAATAAATCAAGAAATCAAGAAATCAAGAAACCAAGAAATCAAGAAATCAAGAAATAAATAATAAATAAATGAGGATAGTAGGACAGGGATGGAAGGCATATTAATGTGCTTAGGCATGCCCCTTACAAACATCTTAGGGATGGGGTGAGGTCAACAGTAGACAGTCTAAGGTTAATGTTTTCGGGGTTTGGGGAAGAAACCACAGAGTTGGGTAGCGCATTCCAGGCATTAATCAATCTGTTGCTGAAGTCGTATTTCCTGCAGTTGGGTTTCGAGCAGTTTATGTTGAGTTTAAATCTATTGTGTGCTCGTGTATTCTTGCAGTTGAAGTATTCATTGACAGGTAGGACATTGTGGTGGATGATTTTATGATTTTATTTAGATCAGATAGAAGGCAATGTAGCTGCCTAATAATTATGCACACCTCGATAAAGGATGTTGATCTCCTTAGGCCACACCCTCCCACATTACACACACAAAAAATCACCTGATATAGCATTTATTATTTGTTTGTTTGTTTGTTTATTTATTTATTGGATTTGTATGCCGCCCGTGACAAAAAAGAGCATGTAACAATCCAATACTAAACAACTAAAAAAACCTCTTATTATAAAACCAAACATACATACAAACAAACATAAATGCGTAAATTGTAAGACCTGGGGGGAAAGAATATCTCAGTTCCCCCATGCCTGACGGCAGAGGTGGGCTTTAAGAAGCTTACGAAAGGCAAGGTGGGTGGGGGCAATTCTAATCTCTGGGGGGAGTTGGTTCCAAAGGGCCGGGGCCGCCACAGAGAAGGCTCTTCCTCTGGGTCCCGCCAAACGACATTGTTTAGTTGACGGGACCCGGAGAAGGCCCACTCTGTGGGACCTAACTGGTCGGTGGGATTCGTGCAGCATTTATATAATTTAGACTTTATAGTGCTTTTACAGTCCTCTCTAAGCAGTTTTACAGAGAGTAAGTATATTGCCCCCAACAATCTGGGTCCTCATTTTACCAACCTTGGAAGGATGGAAGTCTAAGTCAACCTTGAGCCTACTGAGATTTGAACTGCCAAACTGCTAGCAGCCGGTGATCAGCAGAAGTAGCTTGCAGTACTGAACTCTAACCACTGCACCACTGAGACTCATGTCGGATATGCTTATACCCAGACGGGGTGGAATGCAGTGGGGTAGCAAAAATGGAGCTCTACCCAGAGCACCCAATTTGCACTGAAAGATGTTGAAAGAAAATGCAGGGTGTCCTGTATAAACCACGACCACAGTGTGGTAGTAAAACATTTGGAAGCCCTTCACTGCTTATACCCACTAAGCATTCAGGTTTATAAAGCTTGGAAGTGAAAAATATGCATTAAAATGATGATACGATCAAAATACTCGCTTGCCTAATAATTGTGCACATGGTATATGTTATCAGGGCAGGGGGCAGGCAAGCAATGAAATTGCTCCCCTCTTCTGCTGGGGGATGGATAAATTATTCAGACAGGTAAGCCTTTCCTGATGGTAGATTTATTTTCCCCATCCCATGGGCCTGCAGAAATAGTAGAATATCCAACTGCATAAAATATGTTTAGACAGCATTTGGGAATCCCCTTCTGTTACTTCTGTTGAATGGGTCTCTGGATTTCCCTGAGAGAATTACTGTGTTTTTCTGCAAGCTTCTGAAAATGGTACATGAAAATGCACTTGCTAATATGTTTTAGTGGTTAAACAGCTGGACTTGAACCATAGGAATCCATATTCAAATCCCACCCAGACTTTAAAATCATTGACACACTTGTCTTGAAATTTAGGATACAATCAGGTTATTTTTTTCCTTTACACAAGTGTGAAGAAAACAAGAGCAAGCTACAACATTTTGCAGTGTGGTTACTCAGTCCACTGACAACTGATTACTGTCTGTAGGAGACCACATAGCACCATATAACATCTTCTGTTCAATAGAGTCACAAATGTTGTTGTGCAGTGCATGGTTGATTAATTCTGGCTAGAGAGAAAATTTTGATTGAAAAAAGATAAAAGCATATGAAATTGACAAACAGAATTTACATTATTTCTCAGATTTTCAAATATATGCAAATCCCTCCCCTCCTCTACAGAAACACCTGGAACTTCTAACAGGAATCCACATGTAATCATCAGTGACAGATGTGATCCAGCCTTGGCTTGATCTTGGCTTGAATCAAATCCAGTGTTTTGCCAATTGATTATCTAATTCAGTGTTTCCCAACCTTGGCAACTTGAAGATATTTGGACTTCAACTCCCAGAATTCGCTGGCTGGGGAATTCTGGGAGTTGAAGTCCAAATATCTTCAAGTTGCCAAGGTTGGGAAACACTGATCTAATTTGCTTATAATGGCAGTTTTAATACACAACTCTTCAGTTAAAGATGCACCGAAAAATTAACTTACAACTGGTGCTTGCACTTAACTGTTTGAACATACTCATGTGGGAACATCCTGAAATCATATGATCATCATTTGCAATCTTCTCAGCTGGCTTCCAACAAGCAAACTCAATGGACTAAGCCAGATGTGTAGCATAATTCACTGCAGCAATTCACTGTCATGATTTGCTTAAGAACCATGGCTAAAAAAAAAGGTATTAAAACTGGGCATGACTCACTTGACATTTTGTCTAGCTTAGCAATAAAATTCTGGTCCCAGATGTGGTTTTAAGTCAAGGATTATCTGTAGTCTTGTAGCTCCACAAGTATTGCTTTGTTATAGAAAGTACTCATAAATGAATGAAGAACGTAAGTAAAATGGGGGGTGATCCTGTTTTCAATAATGAGATTTAAAATTGTTTTAAATATTTTTAAGATTGTTTGGATTACTAATGAAAAGCAAAATATTTTGTTTCAGGTGGCCAAGATCCACTGTTAAACCTCAGGATACTTAGAAAATGAACCTGTCTAATAATAGGTAAACGCAACTAAACTCGTTGGGGCTTATTCCCAGGAAACCAAGCACAAAATTGGATTCAGAAACTTACCAAATCCCTGTAAGCAGTAAGCATTTTGGGGCCAGCACTCTTCAATACCTGCATAAGCATAAAGGAATAGAAGGGTAATTTGCAAACAACAGTAAGCTGGCAGGAATAGCCAACAACACCCTGAAGACAAGCTCAGAATCCAAAAAGATTTTGATAGAGTTGAAAACTGGGCCCTCTCTAATGAAATGATGCAACATAAATAAAAGTAAAGTTTTATAGTTAGGCAAGAAAAACCAACTGAATCAGTACAGGCTAGGTGAAACCTGGCTTAATGCCAGTAACTATGAGAGGCATATGAGCCAAGTGTATGCAGTAGCAGCCAAAAAAAGCCAATGCAACCCTAGGCTATGTTAGTAGAGATCATGTGAAGCTTTAGTACCACTTTACAAAGCCTTAGTAAGACCTCATTTTAAATACTGCACCCGGTTCTGGTCACCATGATATAAAAAAAGATGCTGAGAATCTGGAAGAGAAGAGAGAAGAGCAGTAAGAGTGATTAGAGGGCTGGAGGCTAAAACATACAAAGAACTGTTACAGGAATTGGGTTTGTCTAATCTAATGAAAAGAAGGACTAGAGGAGACTGCTCACAGTCACTCATGCCCTCATCACCTCGAGGCTCGACTACTGTAACGCTCTCTACATGGGGCTACCTCTGAAAAGTGTTCGGAAACTCCAGATCGTGCAGAATGCAGCTGCGAGAGCTATCATGGGCTTTTCCAAATATGCCCATGTTACTCCAACACTCCGCAGTCTGCAGTGGTTGCCGATCAGTTTCCGGTCACAATTCAAAGTGTTGGTTATGACCTATAAAGCCCTTCATGGCATCGGACCAGAATATCTCCAGGACCGTCTTCTGCTGCATTAATCCCAGCGACCAGTTAGGTCCCATAGAGTTGGCCTTCTCCGGGTCCCGTCGACTAAACAATGTCGTTTGGCGGGACCCAGGGGAAGAGCCTTCTCTGTGGCGGCTCTGATCCTCTGGAACCAATTCCCCCCAGATATCAGAGTTGCCCCCACTCTCCTTGCCTTTCGTAAGCTCCTTAAAACCCACCTCTGTTGCCAGGCATGGGGGAATTGAGATATTCCCTTCCCCCTAGGCTTATAAAATTTATGCATGGTATGTCTGTATGTATGATTGGTTTCTTAAATTGGGGTTTTTTACATTACATTTAATATTAGATTTGTTCATATTGTCTTTTTACTGTTGTTAGCCGCCCCGAATCTATGGAAAGGGGCGGCATACAAATCTAATAAATAAATAAATAAATAAATAAATAAATAAATAAATAAATAAATAAATAAATAAATAAATAAATAAATAAATAAATAAATAAATAAATAAATAAATAAATAAATAAATAAATAAATACAGTAATAGCATCTGGCCTATCGTCCACCAGGTTAAAGTTTTGGAGGTTTGGGGAAGAAATACAATTAAATTTGTAGATGCTTAGGGCACCTGTACCGTCTCTTAAACTGGAAACTTCACAGAAAGCACTTTCTCCCTCTTTTGGAGTGTGGTCCATGACAATCAAAGCAAACTTCCTAAGATGGAGGCTGTCTCCTTGGAGAGCTCTGTCTATTTTCTTCTTTTAAAAACGGATGCATTATTAAATATCTGTTAACCCCCATCTTTTTTTCCTTTTATTATAAAAATCCCTCTTCTTATTCTAGGAAAAATTCAAACTGGATTACATAGAAACATAGAAGTCTGATGGCAGAAAAAGACCTCATGGTCCATCTAGTCTGCCCTTATACTATTTTCTGTATTTTATCTTAGGATGGATATATGTTTATCCCAGGCATGTTTAAATTCAGTTACTGTGGATTTATCTACCATGTCTGCTGGAAGTTTGTTCCAAGGATCTACTACTCTTTCAGTAAAATAATATTTTCTCATGTTGCTTTTGATCTTTCCCCCAACTAACTTCAGATTGTGTCCCCTTGTTCTTGTGTTCACTTTCCTATTAAAAACACTTCCCTCCTGGACCTTATTTAACCCTTTAACATATTTAAATGTTTCGATCATGTCCCCCCTTTTCCTTCTGTCCTCCAGACTATACAGATTGAGTTCATTAAGTCTTTCCTGATACGTTTGATGCTTAAGACCTTCCACCATTCTTGTCTTTGGACCCGTTCAATTTTGTCAATATCTTTTTGTAGGTGAGGTCTCCAGAACTGAACACAGTACTGTATTCCAAATGTGGTCTCACCAGCACTCTATACAGCGGGATCATAATCTCCCTCTTCCTGCTTGTTATACCTCTAGCTATGCAGCCAAGCATCCTACTTGCTTTCCCTACCGCCTGACTGCACGGCCTGATTGACTAACAAAAATCTTAAACGATTACAAAAACTATAAGTGTACCAAAAGTTAAACGTGGAGCTTAAATGGAATCCTGCAACAGATGCTGCATAAAAGGCTAGTGAAGTAGATGCATTTTTACATATGTTCTAAATGATTAGATTAGATTAGATTTATTGGATTTATATGCCGCCCCTCTCCGCAAACTCGGGGCGGCTCACAATAAGGTAAAAACAATACATAATAACAAATCCAATACCCACCAATCCAATTACAATTTTAAACACAAAAATTCATAAAAAACAACCCCAGAATATTAAAAACAAGTCAATCTAACACCAAAACAACATGGGCAAGGGGGAGATGTTTCAGTTCCCCCATGCCTGACGGAAGAGGTGGGTTTTAAGGAGTTTGCGAAAGGCAAGGAGGGTGGAGGCAATCCTAATCTCAGGGGGGAGCTGGTTCCAGAGGGTCGGAGCCACCACAGAGAAGGCTCTTCCCCTGGGTCCCGCCAGACGACATTGTTTAGTCGATGGGACCCGGAGAAGGCCAACTCTGTGGTGAAATGGTGAAGGAGACTGAGCAATACAGAAAATCCTTTCCCATGGGGACCTCTAAGAGTGACAACGTCTTCAATAGGGACCCTCCTGCAAATTTTGACAGCTGGACAAATTAATAATAAGAAACAATCCCTTAATCAGTTAGGCTCTATGTTGATTAAAGCGCTAAAAGACAGGACCAATTCAGCTTCAACTAGAACAACACACACAACAGATACAAACTTAATATAAACCACAACAACACACGAGCACACAACAGATACAAACTTAATATATACCGTTCTAAACTTGACTGCAGGAAATACGACTTTAGTAACCAAGTAGTTAATGCATGGAACTCACTACCAGCCTCTGTAGTATCATCACCTAACCCCCAAAACTTTAGCCTTAGACCAGTGTTTCCCAACCTTGGCAACTTAAAGATATTTGGACTTCAACTCCCAGAATTCCCCAGCCAGCGAATGCTGGCTGGGGAATTCTGGGAGTTGAAGTCCAGATATCTTCAAGTTGCCAAGGTTGGGAAACACTGCCTTAGACTATCCACTGTTGATCTCTCCTGATTCCTAAGAGGTCAGCGAGGGTCTTGTATAAGTGCACCAGCGTGCCTTCTGTCCCCTGTCGTAATGTTTCTTTTTTTACTAGTATTATGTATATGAATATTATTATATCTTTGTATACCACCAATTCGTACTTGACAAAACAAACAAACAAACAAGTAAATAAAATCCTTCAATTGTGCCAAATAAGCCACAGGCAATCCTGGCCTAGAAAGTTTAGAACTAAGACTCCTTAAACAAGATCTACGTATTGCCCACAAGATCATATGCTGCAACGTCCTGCCTGTCGGTGACTACTTCAGCTTCAACCACAACAACACAAGAGCACACAACAGATTTAAACTTAATATTAACCGCTCCAAACTTGACTGTAAAAAATATAACTTCAGTAACCGAGTTGTCGAAGCGTGGAATTCCTAAGAGGTCAGTAAGGGGCGAGTACAAGTGCACTAGAGTGCCTTCCGTCCCCTGTCCTATTACTCTCCTATATCTCCTATACCTTTCTTCTATTCCTATATCTCTTCTTCTATTCTTTCATTGATATGTTCTATTACTATATCTTCTTTTCTATTATTTCTTAGACATATTTTACTATGAGTATCTCCTCTATAACCTTCATCATGTATTTTACTATGTGTATATAGATATATACCCACTAAAACCCTCATTGTGTATTGGACAAAGTAAATAAATAAATAAACAATAGTGCAGGCATTTTACGATCCCTCTTATCTTTCACTTGCATTTTGCACCACATCCAACTGCTAAATAATTTTCAAAGATAGTGTCACATATAGAATGCATCAGGGTACTGTAATGAAATCAGGATTAGACAGGAAGATGTGGATAACCCGAATAATCAAATCCAATTTGTCCCTCAGTGACTTTGGCAGCTAAACTCGTCTTTTCTTTTCCTAGTCACTAGCACCACCACGTGGAAGCTTTTAGAGCAGTTGCTCTTTTCATGTCAGATGGGAAACTATTTCCCTGAAATCAGAAATGGAATTAAGAGCAATTAAGTATCCTTGTATCCTGTGAGCCGCACCAAGTCTGGAGGCAGCATACAAATCTAATTGATAATGACAATGACAATGACAATGACAATGACAATGACAATGACAATGACAATGACAATGATAATGATAATGATAATGATAATGATAATGATAATGATAATGATAATAATAATTATTATTATTGATGGAGGTCAACAATAGGAAGCATCTCAAGGTGAAGCAAACTAAGGAACAGTACAGAAAAAATGTAACTCAATGCCGTATGGACAGTTGGCGGAACAAAGCATTGCATGGACAGTTTTTGGAGAAGATTGAAGGCAAAGTGGATAAAGAAAAGACCTGGTCATGGCTTACAAGTGGAACACTCAAAAAGAAGACAGAAGGACTAATACTGGCGGCACAAGAACAGGCCATTAGAACAAATGCTATCAAAGCCAGAATTGAAAAATCAACAGACGATCCAAAGTGCAGACTCTGTAAAGAAACAGATGAAACAATCGATCACATACTCAGCTGCTGCAAAAAGATCGCACAGACTGACTACAAGCATAGACATGATGCTGTGGCACAGATGATCCACTGGAACTTGTGCCGGAACTATCCTTTACCAGTGGCAAAGAACTGGTGGGATCACAAGCCCGAAAAAGTGGTCGAAAATGAGCAAGTAAAACTACTGTGAGACTTCCGACTTCAGACTGACCGAATTCTGAAGCATAACACACCAGACATCCTGATTGTGGAGAAAAAGAAAGTATGGATCATCAACATCGCAATCCCAGGGGACAGCAGAATTGAGGAGAAACAGCTAGAGAAATTAGTGAAATATGACGGTCTAAAAATCGAGCTGCAACGACTCTGGCATAAGCCAGTGAAAGTGGTCCCAGTGGCACTTGGCACGCTGGGCGCATTGCCAAAGGATCTCAGCGGACATTTGAAAACCATGGGAATTGACAAAATCTCCATCTGTCAATTACAAAAGGCAGCTTTACTGGGATCGGCAAACATAATTCGCCGCTACATCACGCAGTCCTAGGTGCTTGGGAAGCGCCCGACTGTTGATGAAATACGAAATCTAGCATAGTGATCTCGTTTGCTATGTTGTATTGACATAATAATAATAATAATAATAATAATAATAATAATAATAATGAAGAGGCTTACTAGTTTAGATAAAAGGTCTATACCAGTGATGGCAAATCTTTTTCTTCTTGCATGCCAAAAATGGGATTGTGCTCCTGCGTTAGCTTGCATGTGTGCCACCACACAACCCCTCAAGTGCACAACACTGCTCATGTTCATCTCCGTGCTTGCGCCGCCACACACACATGTTGGGCCAATTTTCACCCTCAGGTTTCCCTGAAGTCTTGAGCGCAAAAAATGGCCCAACTGCCTAACCGGAAGTTTGGGAAAACGGTCTTCCGTTTTGCCTGTTGGGCCATTTTTCGCACTCCGGAAGCTTCAGGAAAGCTTCTGAAGCCTGAGGAGGGTGCAAACAAGCTTCCCTGCCCTCCAGAAGGCTGAAAATCAGCTAGCCAGCACATATATCCACGCTGGAGCTGACAGGGCAATGCCTCATGTGCCCTCAGTTATGGCTCCGCATGCCATCTGTGGTTCGCCCTCATGGGTCTATACCAGTGATGGCGAACCTTTTTTTCCTCAGGTGCCAAAAGACCGTGCACGCATGCCATCGCACATGCGTGGGTGCCCACACATATAATTCAATGCCTGGGGAGGTCAAAAACAACTTCCCCATTCTCCCTGAGGCCCTCCAGAGGCCAGAAACAGCCTTTTTCCCAACTTCTGGTGGGTCCAATAGGCTAGTTTTTCGTTCTGCCCAGGCTCCAAAGTCTTCCCTGGAGCCAGGGTAGGGCAAAAGTGCCCTCCCCCAACCCCCCGAAGGCTCTCTGGAAACCAAAAATGCCCTCCCAGAGCCTCTGTGCAAGCCAAAAATCAGCTGGCTGGCACACACATGCACGTTGGAGCTGAATTAGGGCAATGGTTTGCGTGCCAGCAGATGTGGCATCGCGTGCCACCAGTGGCACCCATGCCATAGGTTCACCATCACTGGTCTATACTGTATAGTCCAGAATTCCATGCTACACCATGGCCAGTCAGGTGCCTTTAGAATAGTACCAAAGGTGCTTTTCAGGAGGTAACTGGACTTTCATGCTTCTTCAGCTCTGACAGGATAGTGGGGAATGGAAGGAGTTATATTCCTTGCAGACAGATGGTCATTTGCATCCCTTTAGAGCAGTGTTGGTGAACCTATGACATAGATGGTACAGCAGGTAGAGTGCTGTACTGCAGGCCACTGAAGCTGACTGAAGATCTGTAGGTCAGCGGTTCAAATCTAATCACCGGCTCAAGGTTAACTCAGCCTTCCATTCTTCCAAGGTGGGTAAAATGAGGACCCGGATTGTGGGGGCAATATGCTGGCTCTGTTAAAAATAGTGCTATTGCTAACATGTTGTAAGCCGCCCTGAGTCTAAGGAGAAGGGCAGCATAAAAATCGAATAAATAAAATAAATAAATAATGGGTGCACAAGTGGCACGTGCAGCCATATCTGCTGGCATGCAAGCCATTGTCCTAGCTCAGCTCCAACATGCATGTGTGTGTCAGCCAGCTGATTTTTGGCTTGCACAGGGGCTCTAGGAGGGTGTTTTTGGCTACCAGAGAGCCTCTGTGGGATGGGTGAGGGCGTTATTACCCTCTGCCAGCTCCAAGGAAGCCTTTGGAGCCTGGGGAGGGTGAAACATGAGCCTGCTGGGCCCACCAGATGTTCTGTCGGGCTCTCTGGTAGAATCCTCCCAAAAATTCACAGGTACAAATTTCAGACACACACACGTTTGAAAATTCAAAACAATGTTCTTTATAATGAAAATTCACTTAAACTAAGCCCTCTTTTTGTATAGCAAAGAGCACTCGTCTCCAAACAAACTGGTAATTTATACAAGTCCCTTATCAGTCCTGTGATACTTAGCTCGCAGCTGTGAGGCAATTCACAGTCCTCCTTCTTTCACAAAGTGAAACACACTTTGCTCTGGTTTAGTTTCAAAGCAGGGAAAAATCAGCACACAAAAGGTCAAAGTCAATAAAGCAGTCACGAAACACAACGATCAGATAATCCTCCACAATGGCCAAAAACACAGGCTGCTATTTATAGCAGCCTCACTAATTACCACAGCCCCACCCAACCACAGGTGGCCTCATTTTCTTTGATAATAATCTCTCAGTTGTTGTTGCCTATGCATCGCTCTCCGCATGAGTGGCTGTATCATTAACTCTTGTTCTGAATCCAAGGAGGAGCTAGATAATTGATTTCCTTCTGAGCTGTCTGCCACACTCTCCTCCTCACTGTCACTCATGTCTTCTTGGTCAGAGGAGCCTTCATTATCAGATTCCACTGTGGGCAAAACAGGCCTGCAGCATCTGGATGTCTCCCCCACATCCACAGTCCTTGGGGCAGGAGCTGGGCCAGAGCTAACCACAACACCAGAAGTTGGGAAACAGGCTATTTTCAGCCTCCAGAGAGCTTTTGGGGGGCAGGGAAAGCTGTTTTTGTCCTCCCCAGGCATTGTATTATGGGTGTGGGCACCTGTGCATGTGTGATAGCGCATGCGCACGCTCTTCTGACATCCAAGGAAGAAAAAGTTCGCCATCACTGCTTTAGAGTGTTATTGAAGCACTTGGAGATTTATCGGTGTCCTTAGGCTCACCTGAGTAGGGCTTCTGCGTTCCCCCCCCCCCTCTGGAAATCTATTTCTACTCTCACACCATTCAAAGCGTGTTCATCCCAGATTGTATACAGGCATTTAGAATAGTGGTTTTAAACAGAAAATAGTGTTTGGCAACAGGAAGTTGTGTAGACTTCAATTCCCAAATTTCCCCAGGCAGCATGAAGACCCTACATCTTCAACTTGCCAAGGTTGAGAAACACTGGTCTTCTATCAACTTTTCAGGCTTGACAGAATCTGATATTTCATAGACTGACTTCAGATTTTGGCAGCAGCATATTCAGTGGGTTTACAATCCTGCAAGAATTTGTTTATCTCTTTTCAACTACACGTTGATTGTAACTGTAGTGCAACTTATTTATCCGAGTGTGCGGAGAGGGGCAGCATACAAATCTAATATATTATTATTATTATTATTATTATTATTATTATTATTATTAAAGCTAATAAATGAAATACGGTAGTTAAAAAAAGGCCTCTTTGTCCTTCAAAAACTAATTTTAATGTTTGTGTTATTTGTTGTTGTTGTTGCAGCACTGATCTTCAGATGGCTCAAACTCTTACTGCTTTGATTTCATTGTGATTAGAAACCACCTCAAACACACTGGCAATAATGCAACCCTAGGGAACCTAATTCAGCTGATGCCTACTGAACCATTGTTACAACTCCCACATCACTCATTATTGACCATACTGACAAGGATTATAAGGACTTATAATAGTTCAGCAACATCTGGAGGATCACCGGTTCTCATATTTACAATTGTTGCTTATATCCTAAGATTTTTATTAATATTGCTTCTTCATTGTCCTATTTGACCCCTATGACAATCATTAAGTGTTGTACCACATGATTCTTGACAAATGTATATTTTATTTTATGTACGCTGAGAGCATATGCACCAAGACAAATTCCTTGTGTGTCCAACCACACTCGGCCAATAAAAATTCTATTCTATTCAAGTGAAACCTAATAAAATAGAAAATTATAGGTGGCAAGAGAAAAAGAGAAAAAAATATGTTGTTGCCTGAGTGAATCTTTGTTGAACTCAGTATGTTTCAAATATTGTTTTTTCTTCAGAGACAGGCCTTTAAGATTGCTTCCTAAAAACTAGGACGTAAATTTATTTATTTATTTATTTATTTATTTATTTATTTATTTATTTATTTATTTATTTATTTGTTTGTTTGTTTGTTTGTTTATTTATTCAATTTTTATGCTGCCCTTCTCCTTAGACTCAGGGCGGCTTACAACATGTTAGCAATAGCACTTTTTAAAATAGAGCCAGCTTATTGCCCCCACAATCAGGGTCCTCATTTTACCCACCTCGGAAGGATGGAAGGCTGAGTCAACCTTGAGCTGGTGATGAGATTGGAACCGCTGACTTACAGATCTACAGTCAGCTTCAGTGGCCTGCAGTACAGTACTCTACCTGCTGCGCCATCCCGGCTCAAATGTGAGAGACTTGTTCAAAATAGTCTCTAATTGTGAGACAGGTGGCATATAAATTTAATGAATAAATAAAACTAAAGAGACCCAATAATTTCTGCATACCACTCTTACCACCGAGGTGGCACAGTGGTTAGAGTGCAGCACTGCAGGCTACTTTAGCTAACTTCTAGCTGTAGTTCAGCAGTTCAAATCTCACCACCGGCTCAAGGTTGACTCAGCCTTCCATCCTTCCCAGGTGGGTAAAATGAGGACCCAGATTGTTGGGGGCAATATGCTGATTCTGTAAACTGCTTAGAGAGGACTGTAAAAGCACTATGAAGCGGTATATAAGTCTACATCCTATTGCTATTGCTAATTTTCTCTTAATAGCATACAGATTAGTGTATTGTTTTGTGTATTTATTGTATATTAATAAATTAAATTTGTGAAATAATTCCATTTCAAGCTACAGTATATCAACTTTGATTTAAAAAAATGGGGAACAGCTTAATGTTGGCTAATTTTATTTTATTTTTTTAAGGATGGAAGTCTGAGCCGCCCCGAGTCTGCGGAGAGGGGCGGCATACAAATCTGATTAATAAATAAATAATAAATAAAATAAATAAGAATGTTGACACAATTAGAATGACATCTACTTTCTCAAAACCATGAAGGATCTCTGTTTTTGAGTTATGAGTACTGTAGGAAGATTATGAAAGGTCTTAATGAAATTCAGACATCTCACCATCCCTCTTCGCCTTCCAGTTTTAGCCACGTCATTCCCACCTGCAGATCTTGGCATGTTTCTGAGCAGTAAGTCAATCCAATGGAATTCAAGGGCACAAGCACAGAATTGTTGAGTAAGCAGAGCAGCAAAAGGGGTCTTCACAAAGAATGATCAGGTGAGAGTCCGTCTGCCTACATTCCTGTATTTTAATTTCTGAAATTAAATAAAGTTTTAGTTCAGTGTGTCAACCAGCTCCTTCCTTCCTTCCTTCCTTTCTATTTTTTTTAATAAGATGAAAAATCCCTGGCACAAGCACAACGTTGTAACTGGAGCAGCAAAGGCTATTTGAAAGACCTCTAAGAGACTGCAAGCCATGGCTGGATTTACACAATATGAACATGTTTATCTCAGTGAAAGTTCAAGCAGCTGCATGGTCACATGCTGCATTGGGTTAATTTAAACAGGGGTTAGTTTCACATTTTGTGACTTAGACTGATGTTCGGTCATTTTATGGCTCAAAGTATTTTTTGTCCTTTTTTTGAAATTTTGTATGTTACGTGAATATCGATTTTGTGTCATTATGATGATATCACCAATCATGTTCTACTCCAGCCTTCATGAATTCTGTGGTGGTAGTGCTACCCTGTTTCCCTGAAAATAAGACGTACCCCGAAAGTAAGGCATGTCAGAGGTTTTGCAGAATTTGCTAATATAAGGCACCCCCCCGAAAATAAGGCGTAGTCAAGTTTACATACGGTACGGTGGAAAAACATATGGTACCATTCAAAGCTGTTCATAGTGGTACCGTAATAATGTGGCGTCCCCTGCTGGCCCCTTCCATCGCTTTGTACCGTCCAGTACAGCAGACACAGTCTGCTGCTGTCTCACCGCCATTACCATCTCCACTACAGTGCGTAGACTTAGTTCCTCTGGTGGCCGGAAGCTGCAATAGCGGGAGTATACTGTTGTACCATATAAGTGCTGTCGTTTGTGTGTGTGGGTGCCATACTGAAAGGTACCGTACCGTAATCAGTGTACGGTACACTTTCTTTGGGGGTGTCAGCTTTTCTGCCTGTGAATTTGTCTTATTTGAGAAATATAAGGCACCCCCTGAAAATAAGACGTAGCACAACTTTTGGAGCAAAAATTAATATAAGACAGTGTCTTATTTTTGGAGAAACACGGTAGATAAACCATTCAATATCAAAAAGTAAACAAAATAAAATACTTCTGGAAGGAATACATTTCTCAGCAAATGCAAGGAAGAGAACACCTCTTTAATGGTGAACAACTCAACATGTGAATCGGAACCAGTTTGGTCTATATCTAAGGTCTGGGCTAGAAACCAGGAGACTGTGAGTTCTAGTCCTGCCTTAGCTATCTAGATCTTGGCTGGTCCTTCTCAGTACAAACCATCTCACAGGGTGGTTGTTGCAGGCAAAAATAGGATGAAGCCTTATTATGGCCTCATCAGCTAGACATACCCTTATGGGATTTGAATGTGTAGCCTTCTGCATGCAAGACAGGATATTAACCTCTAGGCCACAAGCTCGCCTCCAAATCAGCCTTTACCAGGGAAAAACTATGTAATATATAGTTACATATTTTTGCTGATAAGTGAAATGGAAGGGAGCCTGTTATAGATCTACTTCGACCTACGTATGCATGCAAATTCAATTGTGTTTCCACATTTTGCAAGCTGCTCTATTTAGTTATGTCTGATGTTATATTTATGGGAGATTGGAGAAGAAACAGAACAGTGGAATTTAAGAATTCTTATGTAGATATCAGATAGTCCTCGCTTATTGACCACAATTGGGGCCAACTACTTGGTTGCTAGGCAGAAAACCATGTGACTGCAATTGGGTTTATCAGCTTACTTACACACCATATCTTTGGCCATTAAGTACAATAACATGAACACTAAGGAAGAACCACATAATTGTGCCTTCTTACTTCTGCGCTTCCATAATGCACAGTGTTAATTCTGCTTGTCGCAAGAGAAATGCATGCCATTTACCAAATATACAAATGGTGATCATGTATTTCTGGGATACAACCATGGTCATATTTCTAACAATGCTTCTGTGATATAAATGAAAACCAGAAGTACTGTTAGGCAAGAAATGAAACCAGATGCACTCCACAAGAAGTGTATGGGTACAATTATGCCACAGATTGTAGTAGGTGACCAGCTGAGCCCAAGGGAGGAGTCAAATGCATCATGAGTTTCAAGTCCCTTCGCTCCCACAAGAGATCTAAGTCCAACCCACCTTGAATTCCTTTGACTCTTATCTACCGCCAATTTGCTTTGACCGTTAGTAGTTCAGATTCTTATAGAGAACTTAATATGGCAATAAACATATGAATAAATAAATAAATAAATAAATAAATAAATAAATAAATAAATAAATAAATAAATAAGATACATGAAGAGAGGTTGCTGGAACTGGGCATGGATAGTCTAGTGAAAAGAAGGGTCAGGGGGGACATGATAGCAGTATACAGGTACTTGAGGGGTTGCCACAGAGAAGAGGGGGGTCACACTATTTTCCAGGGCACCAGAGGGCCAGACGAGGAATGACGGATGAAAGCTGACCAAGGAAGATTCAACTTGGAAATAAGGAAGACCTTCCTGATGGTGAGAGCGATCAACCAGTGCAATGGCCTACCAGTGGAAGTTATGAACGCCCCAACTCTGGACATTTTCAAGAGGAGATTGGACTGCCATCTGGCTGGTGCTTGAGCAGGGGATTGGACTTGATGACCTGCAGGGTCCCTTTCAACTCTAAACAAACAAACAAACAAACAAACAAACCTTTATATTCATTTGAAAAGCCTGCATCTCCTGATTTCTCACACTTGACACAACTATCCAAAGGAGTGAAAAGGGAATGTAAGTAATAATTTGTACATAATTATTTCATAGATCTTATAATCTAATTATTTACATTAAATGTTATGATGCAAGTACATAATGGTGGCATTTCTTTGATGTTATGACTATCCATGTGTTATTTTGATGTGATACTGATGGTAGTGCCTGCTTTGAGAACACACAGCTTAGTGAATAACAATTGTTTTTCATCATCATACCCACCTCATGTCCTTTTCCTAACTTCCCTCTTAAGTAGCCATTCTGTGATCAATGACTTTGAAGAGAAAAGGGTATTCTAAAATTAATGAATGACAGTATCGAAAGAATGACGCAGGTATAAAATAATGAAATTGGGACGGGGACGGGTTTTGAGAGAGGTAGTGACCTGAGACAAGGAAAAGGAGTAATTGGGTTAATCAGTTAAGAACCTCTGCTCTAAAAGTCAAACATAAGACCAAACCCTATAGAGGGACGGAGAAAAAGTTAGGACTCACAAATCGTAAATTGTATGAGCCAAAATCTTTTTCTTGTAATTCTAAATCTCAGTGCCACCCTTCCATAAGAAAAACAGAATTTTTAAAACTGCAGTTTTCAAATCCAGTATCAAGTTAACAAAGGACATCTAACTAAAGTCTCATGGTCCTCCAGAATAGGGTTTTTCAAACTGGGCTCCAGGCAGTTCTAGTTGCCAAGAGAACTCAATGAGTTGTGTGAAACTACGTTTTAAAAAAAGTTTATTTACCCACAGCCAATTTTTTGTCACTAGAGCTTTGCTTCTTGTTCAGGGGTTTCAGGAATTTTCTCTTTTTTAAACTTAACAGGTTCTGTAGCCTGAAAACCTCTCCTTTAGGATAAGTTGTGATGGTAAGTATGCGTTTGTATGCCTGTGTGTGTCTATTTGGATGCTGTGGATGCTGATATATATGTATAATATTCATATATGTAATTTTATGATCTAGGTAGGCTTGTTTAGGAATACTGGATAGTCTTTGAGAATATCAAGTCAAAAAAGGTTTGTCTAATTCAATGCTTCTCAAAAAGTGGGACGCCAACCTGGGGGAGTGTGGAGCGATGCCAGGGGGTGCGTGTGATTCCAGGGAATGTGTGGTCCCTATCGATCGAATCCCCCAGACAGGATAGTGTTTTCCCAGTTGCACACTGCCAATAAAACCCTATTCTGGAGGACCATGGGACTGTGGTTTGATGTCCCTTGTTAACTTGATATTGGATTTGAAAACTGCAGTTTTAAAAATTCTGTTTTTCTTATGGAAGCGTGGCACTGAGATTTAGAGTTACAAGAAAAAGATTTTGGCTCATGCAACTTATGATTTGTGATCCCTCTATAGGGTTTAGTCTTATGTTTGACTTTTAGAGCAGAGGTTCTTAACTGATTAACCCAATTACTCCTTTTCCTAGTCGCCTACCGTACTACCCAGAAGAGAGGGCGGCCAGGCAGGGCGGGACAGCTACATGGGTTCTTGTTGTTCTCAGCGGGCACCGCAGTAGCCATAAACGGTGCGGCAAACCTGCTGCTGGACAAGGAGTAGCATCCTTTGAGGCTGGGCAAAAGCTTTGATTGGCAGCCCAAAGCCTCTTTCCACACCATTCACTGTGAGTGCTCATCAAAGGCAGCATTTATGGGCCTGGTCGGTCATCCCAAAATATCAGCTTGATTAAGCTGGCCTGGCTCCTTGCCAAAAGAAGGCCCTAACCAGTGATGGGTTCCTACCAGTACGGTAGGCGACTCTGCACCAGTAGCGGACCCCATATTGCACAATTTGCGTGTGACCGCTCTGGTGCTTGTCCGTCGGACGGTGCCATCTTTTTTCTTGATTTTTTGCATGCAGAGAAGCAAAACATTGCGAAGGGATGCTTACGTATGTGAGATTTCAGCGATTTTTTGCTTGTATGCAGAGCATCTCCTCTTGAGATTTTGGTGCAATTTTGTTTCCTGCCCACGGAGGTGCACATGTGGGCGCACCTGAATGAAGAGGATGCACACGCAGTGAACTGGTTTGCAGGTAAGTGTAACCTATCGCTGGCCCTAACCATGATAGCCTATGCCTTCCTAACTGAAAACAGGCTCCACTGAAGTCAGTGTGACTTACTCCCAGGTAAGTGGGTAGAGCAGCCTTCCCCAGCCAATAGTTTGCTTGCAGCTTATAATAAGTAAAATAATAAATATTGTTGTGGTTAGCTCTGGCCCTGCTCCTGCCCCAAGGACTGTGGATGTGGGGGAGACATCCACATGCTGCAGGCCTGTTTTGCCCCCCCCCCCCGGTGGAATCTGCTGATGAAGGCTCCTCTGACCAAGAAGACATGAGTGAAAGGGAGGAGGAGAGTGGGGCAGACAGCTCAGAAGGAGATCAATTATCTAGCTCCTCCTTGGATTCAGAACAAGAGTTAATGATACAGCCACGCATGCGGAGAGCGATGCATAGGCAACAACAACTGAGAGATTATTATCAAAGAAAATGAGGCCACCTGTGGTTGGGTAATTAGTGAGGCTGCTATAAATAGCAGCCTGTGGGCTTGGCCATTGTGGAGGATTATCTGATCGTTGTGTTTTGTGCCTGCTTTACTGACTTTAACCTTTTGTGTGCTGATTTCCCCCCCGCTTTGAAACTAAACCAGAGCAAAGTGTGTTTCAGTTTGTGAAAGAAGGACTGTGAATTGCTTCACAGCTGCAAGCTAAGTATCACAGAACTGATAAGGGACTTGTACAAATTACCAATTTGTTTGGAGACAAGTGCTCTTTGCTATACAAAAAGAGTGCTTCGTTTATTTGCATTTTTCGGTATAAAGAACATAGTTTTGAATTTTCAAACGTGTGTGTGTCTGAAATTGTATCTGTGCATTTTTGGGAGGATTCTACCAGAGAGCTGAACAGAACAAATATTAACACTAAAATTCCACTGGGGCCCAGATCGAAGAGTTGGGGGTGCACAAAATGTTTACTTCTTCCGGGGTGTGGAGGGCATAACAGAAAATAATTGGGAAGCACTGGTCTAATTCTACACACTGATGGCAGATACTTTTTGGTGTAATTGTACAAATTAAAAGCATATTCCATAAAAGCAAAGCATGGTCAACGAGGCTTCATCTCCTCTGTCCTCTAAGTCCCATGAGTTGAGCTTTAACTCATCTATCCGCATGAATTCTAGTTTCCTGCTTGGTGATTGCCAAAATCCTTTGTTTTTGATAAGTTTGAACATCTGGCATGAGCAGGAAAAAGGCCGAGCTCTCTTCTGAAAGGGGGCTTTGTTTGGAGGGCAGGGACACCTAGAAGATTGCCAGCTGGCCAGCTCTGAGTTGGCCTCTGGGACCGGGGCACGTTGCCAGCTGACGCCTCTGAACTGGGTTTTATTCTCTGAGTTTGTGCTGTGTTTATAGTCAGAGGGATCTTTGTTTGTGCAAGAATTTCAGAGAACGATCAGTAGCTGAAATTTTTTTCCCACTGGGAAAGCTGGGAAATTTGGCCAGGCTCAGATTGCATGCTGAAAGAGTAACTTAATGCTCATGGCACTAATGTAACCATGGATGCGTTATTTGGCACCTGCCATCTCCCCTGCTTCACCTGATCAAAAGAAAGAGGGAAAAGTGGCATCTGTAAAATTAAGGGCCAACCTAGCACAGTAGTATAAAAAAGAGAGTGAAAATCTGGGTGCGTCTTATACAGTGGTACCTCTACCTAAGAATGCCTCTACTTATGAACTTTTCTAGATAAGAACCGGGTGTTCAAGATTTTTTTGCCTCTTCTCAAGAACCATTTTCCACTTACAAACCTGAGCCTCCGAAATTGTAACCGGAAAAGGCGGGGAGAAGCCTCTGTGGGGCCTCTCTAGGAATCTCCTGGGAGGAAACAGGGCCAGTAAAGTCAGGGAGAAGCCTCTGTGGGGCCTCTCTAGGAATCTCCTGGGAGGAAACAGGGCTGGAAAAAGGGGGGAGAAGCCTCTGTGGGGCCTCTCTAGGAATCTCCTGGGAGGAAACAGGGCCGTAAAAAGGGGGGAGAAGCCTCTGTGGGGCCTCTCCAGGAATTTCCTGGAAGGAAACAGGGCCTCCAGCCTCCCTGTGGTTTCTCCAATTGCACACATTATTTGCTTTTACATTGATTCCTATGGGAAAAATTGCTTCTTCTTACAAACGTTTCTACTTAAGAACCTGGTCACGGATTGAATTAAGTTTGTAAATAGAGGTACCACTGTACTCCGAATGTGGCCCTATCAGCTTCTCAAATAGAGCTTTCATTGGCTGAAAAAAGCCTTTAAAGTGAGGCATTGGACAGGTCAAAAAACATAGGGAGTTTGTAAAAACAACAACATCAAAACCAAAACCAAAAAGACTGGCGTACAGTCTAACAAGAATTACAAGTATTCCTTGCTTACCATCACTGGATCAGAAACTATTTAAAGTTATGGCAGTGCTGAAGAAAAAAAACTTATTTCTTCATACTGTCCCAGTATCCCCATGTTCACACAATTGCAACTGGAAAGCTTGGCAACCAGTGCATGTTTATAGTGGTCCCAGCATTCTGCAGTTACCTAATCTCCATTTGTAACCTTCATGTCTGACTTCTGTGGGAGCACAGTGGTTAGAATGCAGTACTGCAGGCTACTTCTGCTGACCGACTGCAATTTGGCAGTTCAAATCTCACCAGCTCAAGGTTGACTTGACCTTCCCTCCTTCCGAGGTCAGTAAAATGAGGATACAAGATTGTTGGAGGCAATATGCTTAGAGAGGGCTGTAAAGCACTGTGAAGCAGTTGATAAATAGTGTTGGGCAAACCCATCAAAGTTCAGGTTTGGCGGGTTCGGCCGAACTTGATGTCGGAGTTCGGGTTTGGGCCCCGAACCTGAACCCCAATCCCAACCCAAACACCTCTGGCCCGGCGGGAGGTGAAGCGCTGGGGGGGAGGTCAGCCTCCGATCCCCAGGAGCTCAGTAGGGAGAAAGTCCTGACGCCATGCCTCCCTGTCTTTGCAGCCGACAGGAGAGCCGTGGTGGAACAAGCGAGAGGCTCCTAAGCGGGCTCCAAGGTCAGGCATGGCTCTTCCCACCCCCCGGTGGGGCCCCCAAGCAAATGGGAAATGGGATTCCCAGCCTCCTTTTGCTTGCATCCCCCCCCCGGTCTGTGGGAAATCCATGCCTCCCCTCCCTCTTTGTGCTCCAAGGGTCCGGATTCCCTCCACCCTTTTAAAGCCCTTCAGGGCAGAGCCCTCCCCATCTCTTTTCAGTTTCCGGTCACAATTCAAAGTGTTGGTTATGACCTATAAAGCCCTTCATGGCACCGGACCAGAATATCTCCGGGACCGCCTTCTGCCGCACGAATCCCAGCGACCGGTTAGGTCCCACAGAGTCGGCCTTCTTCGGGTCCCGTCGACTAAACAATGTCATCTGACGGGACCCAGGGGAAGAGCCTTCTCTGTGGGGGCCCCGACCCTCTGGAACCAGCTCCCCCCTGAGATTAGGATTGCCCCCACCCTCTCTGCCTTTTGTAAACTCCTTAAGACCCACCTCTGCCGTCAGGCATGGGGGAACTAAAACACCTCCCCCTTGCCCATGCTGTTTTGTTGATTGATTGACTGTGTGCCTGTTTTTTATATATATTGGGATTCTTTTATGAAATTACTAATTTTAAATTGTAATTAGATTGGTGGGCATTGGATTTGTTATTGTGTACTGTTTTTTATTATTGTTGTGAGCCGCCCCGAGTTTTCGGAGAGGGGCGGCATATAAATCCAATAAATCTAATCTAATCTAATCTAATCTCTCCCTCCCGCCCACTTGAAGCTGCCGGCCAGGATCCTGAATAGCCGGCATGTGCAGAGCGCCTCACCACTGCCCCTGCTGCTGCAATAGTATCATGGTGTTCGATCAAATGCCGAACCTGAACACGGACTTCTGCAAAAGTCCAGGATCGGATTTGGTATACCGAACATGGCCAAGTTCGGCACAGACCCTAACTATGCAAGTTTGGTTTGACCAACACTATTCATAAGTCTAAGTCCTATTGCTATGGCTATTCTGACAAGATGACTCAATGGGGAAGTCATCAGAAAGTTGCAAGTTGCAGTCACGTGATGTTGCGCTTAACAAGGGCAGGTGATTTGATTAACAACTGCAATTGGAACTGATGGTGTAAGTCAGTGAGATAATGTGATGTTTTACTTTAGGACTAGGGTGGTTAGTAAAAGAGTTACTAGTCCCAACTGTGATTAATAATGGGGAGTGGTGTATAAAAGTTTATGGAAGTTTAGAAGATTAGATTAGATTAGATTAGATTTATTGGATTTATATGCCGCCCCTCTCCGAAAACTTAGCCAAAGCTTAAGGGAGACTTAAAGAGGGAGCAGTGAAAAATGGTTTTTCACTGGGAATTAGAGAGAAGAAAGCTCATTTTGACTGAAAGTCTGAGGCTAGCACTTTAGCCAGTAGGAATCATTTCTTTATGCAATGTATCATATAATTGATCCAACATAAATTGGTCCAGTTTCTATTATTGCCAGTCAACATGGCCATTGGGGTTGCAACTTACCCTTCATCAGATAGGAGAAAACTTAAATAAATTTACTGAAAGAATCATCCTATGTGCTAAGATGGTGCTATAGCATTTCACCAAATTTTACTGTACAATCACAATGGATATAATCCAGTCATTAAACTCACGCAAGAATGAATAATATGACATGTGTAACAAGGACTCCTAAAACTGCAAAAGACAATAATAAGGGGATGTGATTGATGCAATACTGCTTAAAACCCTTCCTTCCTTCCTTCCTTCCTTCCTTCCTTCCTTCCTTCCTTCCTTCCTTCCTTCCTTCCTTCCTTCCTTCCTTCCAGAAAATATGCATTTTGTCTTATTTTTTGATACCTATTTTAGGTTCTAAATGTTTTAGGCACCATCTGACTTGTAAATTTCATAATGGGCAACAATGAAACATATGAAATAAATCTAGTCCCGCTTTAAAATGAAATGGTTCATTACCGGTAGACGACAATCCTCCATCCTTTAAAAAAAAAAAAAATCCTAAAGATAACATATACAAATGAGACTCTACAGCCAGCAGAGGTCACTCAAACACCAGACAAGGATTACTTGCATGGAATGATTGAAGTGAAAACTGCAGCCTTGATGCCCTTGAAAACAGAAAATATTTTAAAAGAAAATTCAGGTTTGGTGCGCCCTCTGAGGTTGTTGTGGGGGCGCATGTGTGCCCATCGGCACGGGATTTGGTGTCTGCACATGCGCAACAAGCGAAATTGCGTGAGGATGCACACGTGAGTGAAATTTCAGTGATTAAAAAAAATTTTTTTTATTGATTTTTATAATAACAATATATCAATAAAACATTCACACAATATATAACAATGTGCTCAGTGTTCTAGTGCCCGCCACCAGACAACATTCATACCCCTCCACCAAAATGGGGGCATGTTTTCTATATATCATTTCAAGAGCAATATATCTATTTACATATTATAAAGTAACTCTAATTTATTCTTTACAGCTTGGTCTCGAATTCTACTGATCACATATCCTCTTACCTTGTCTCATCGTCCCATCAGTTCCCGCAGATCAGTTTCATTGGCCAAATTCATCCTATTATCCATAATCTCAAACTGAATGTGATCCACCATGTACCGATACCAGTTTTGTCCATTTGGTCGCATCCTTCCAGCCTAGGATCAATACCACCTGAGAGCTTTCTATCACTGCTTCTTTTATTTCTCTAAATTCTCCCATCTTGTTCCTTTTAACTAATACTGCCATTTCCTTTGTAATTGTCCATCATATATTTAACATCCTATTAGTGTCCTCTTGCACTTCTTTCCAAAAGTTCTACACTACCGGACATTCCCAAAAACATATGCATAAACACCCCGTTATCTTGACACCCGTGCCAACAAGTATTCTTAACATTCTTCTGAAAAGTATGCAGAGATTTCGGTGATTTTCAGTGATATTTTTGCTTTCATGTATGCGCGGAAGCCAAAAAGTCACTAAAAACCACAAAAATTTCACTTGCGTGAGATTTTGCTTGCTGTGCATGCACAGAAGCCAAATCTCACGTGGGGGTGCATAGATCCAGCCCAAGGGGTTGCCCTGGAAAGAGTGAAGGATGGGCCCATGGTGTCTCAGCCAGTGAAAAGGCAGAGGGTTGCAGGAGGCCATCCCAGCCAAAAACGGAGCTTGTGAGCCTGATTTCACTGGCAGAGCAGTCGGGCCACCACATATATGAGTGACGATATATATGATATGAGTGATGTGAAACTGGCTATGCCCACCCTAACCATTTCCACACCGGTCTCCCAAGGTCAAATACAACCCTGATGCAGCCCTCAATGAAATCGAGTTTGACAGCCCTGTTCTACTATCAAACGCTGTAACTGTTGTATTTATATGATTCCTAATGTAAGTGGTTCTAAACTAGGGATTATTTTAGAGAGCCTCAATTCAAAGCAATTCTGGGGGTTGAAGTCCAAATATCTTCAAGTTGCCAAGGTTGGGAAACACTGCTCTAGAGAGCAAATCTGGTGTATGTTGTAGTTAGCTCTGCCCCAGCTCCTGCTCCAAGGAATGTGGAGGTGGATGTGGGGGAAACATCCATAAGCTGCAGGCTTGTTTTGCGCCCAATAGAATCTACCGATGAAGGCTCCTCTGACCAAGGAAGCGTGAGTGACAGGGAAGAGGGGAGTTTGACAGACAGCCCAGGAGGAGATCAATCATCTGTATCATCCCTGCATTCTAAACAAGAATTAATGACACATCCACGCATGCGTAGAGTGATGCATAGGAGACAACAACTGAAGGATTATTACAAGAGAAAATGAGGCTACCTGTGGTTGGGTGGGGCTGCTGTAATTAGTGTTACAGATAAAAGTGCAGCCTGGTGTGTTAGCCTCATGGCAGTTTATCTGATTCATTGTTTCGTCAAGATCGTGGGTTTTGCTGTTCAGGATTGTGTGTGTTGGCTCTCTGGACTTTAGAATTGGACTCAATTTCCCAGTTATTGGGTGAGCAATTGGATTGCATTTAACCTGTGCCTTGTGTGTACCAGAAAATCCCTTTGACATTTAAAAAGGGAGCTGTTTCTGTTTTTCTGTTTATAAAAACATTTGGGTTTTCCTTTTATCGTGCGGTGTGTGTCTTCCTGGACTAATTACCCTGTAATTACGGGTGGGCTGGCAGAACAGTGCAGAGGTAAAGGCACCAGGTTAGAAAGTGGGAGACCTTGAATTCTAACTATTCCGTTTGCTGGTGGCCAAAACATTTCAGTGTCACTCTTCAGCAGCATTCTAAACTTGCATATAGAAATGGAACAGTGACACTGTCTTTGTTTTTTTTTCTTTGCACAATAGAATTACTCAATTTCATTGCTCCAGAAAACTAGTTCAAGGCAGCCTAAACACTGGAGAGGATTGAAATGGCAAGTTAATTGTGAGCAGATCGGAAACAGTGACAAAAAGAAAAGAAGGAAAGGAAAGGAAAAAAGAAAAGAAAAAGGAATGGAAAAGAAAAAGGAAACAAAATAAAATGAAGGGAGAAGAAAGGAAAGGAAAGGAAAGGAAAAATGCCAGGGAAACGAGGGGCCAGTCTGGCCATGGGGACGTGCTTCAAACACATTTGCAGCTAAAAGTATGATTGTAGGTTATATACAAACAGAATCTCTGCTGGATGAGATGAAAGGCCTTTCTATGTGAAGCCCAACATTATTTGTCCTTTCAGGTTGATCAGGTGGCTCAAAGAAGTCCTGGCAGGCAGAACGTAGCAATTACCACTTGAAGAACAATGAGATATAAGAACAATAAACTTAGCTTTTGTTCCCTACCAGCAACTGGTTTTCACAAACACATTCCTTCTGATGGAGCAGGTAACGTAGAGCCATCCAAGTTGGGAGGCACTGAAAATGCTTTCTTTCCTTCACACAATTATGTGCTCCTCTTTTAAAGCCTTTGAAGTGGATGACTTTATCATCAATGCATTGGGTGAGTGAGTGCTTCCCTTTGTTTCTACTGAAGTTCTAGCACACATTCTTATTTTGTTTGATTTTGTTCCTATGCACACATCATATGAACATTACAGAACCGAGGTGGCACAGTGGGTAGTGTGCAGTACTGCAGGCTACTAAAGCTGACTGTAGATCTGCAGGTCAGCTGTTCAACTCTCATCACTGGCTCAAGGTTGACTCAGCCTTACATCCTTCTGAGGTGGGTAAAATGAGGACCCGGATTGTGGGGGAAATAGGCTGGCTCTGTTTTAAAAAAGTGCTCTTGCTAACATGCTGTTATGCCCTCTGTTAAAAGGACACTATAAATAAACGTTTATTATTATTATCAGAGGTTGCTTTTGTCTTCTTCTCCATGGTCTTTCCTACAATTCCTAGATAGAAAGATAGAAAGAATGAAGATGATAGATAGATAGAGAGAGAGAGAGAGAGATAGATAGATAGATAGAGAGAGAGATATTGATGAGAGAGAGAGAGAGATGACAAATATAAGAGAGAGAGAGAAAGAGAGAGAGGGAGGGAGGGAGGTGCAGAGGTGCAGAGACAAAGGATGACCTTGGTTTTCTAGAAAGAATTTGTTGTGGTTACATACTAGCAACCTCATATCATCCTCCCTCCCATTTTTCCAGAAATGGAATAGTAAAAATGCATTGTAGAATAGTATAAAGTGTGGCAGACCAAAGATCCCAAATAAAATGACTTCAGCCTGACACTGTAGTTCCAATCAGAGAAAGCACTCAGAATGTGTATATGCTTTGTTCTATAAGTGCAAAACTAGTAGATAATTTATGATTCTGTACATTTATTACCCAATGCTAACATACATGCAGAGGAAGCATGAAATAAACCCTCTACTGATGATGCCACATCCTTTTTCCTTGCTCTTACAGCAATATAACCCAAATATCTGCACCTATATTCATACTTTTCACTATCCGTTCACAGGGCAGACATAAAGGGAGTGCCTGGAGTGTGCTTTTTCTTCAACAAACAGCCAGAGAGAAAAGCACAGCATTGCAATCCTGGGTCCATTTTCATGGGGCTTTAGGCAGCAGGCATTATGGGATCCACTAAGGACAATTCCCTAACTATTTTAAATTCTGGGTAGGAGAGGGGAAGGGAGGGAGGGAGGAAGGAAGAGGAAGGAAGAACGAGGAAGGAAGGAAGGAAGGAAGGAAGAAGGGAGGGGAGGGGAGGGAGGAGGGGGAGGGAATAGGGAGAGGGAGGGAGGAATAAAGGGAGGGAGGAAGGGAAGAATTGAAATTTTCAGTAGATTTGTACTTAGTGCTGAGAAGGTTTTTTAAAAAAAAATGATTGCCTTTTGCTACTGGGGAAAATATTCCTGATAAATTTTATTTTTTCACTTACATTTTGATTCCTCACATCTCAGAAAGCTCTGTGATAAAATCAGATGCTGCATATTTATGAAGTTAAATAAATGGGTCTATCAGTTCATTGGAAGCTTATTGAAGACAGGCATAAAATATTGTTCGTACTTGATGACTTTTCCATTTAAAAAAAATAATAATCCAGGGTTTGGGTGAGTGTAACATGTAACAAATCTATAGGCTTCTGAGAACACAATTCAAATATTGCTTTTATCTTTCTTGATTCTTCTCTTGCAGCCTTAATTCCCCCTCCCCTCCCTTTTTAAACTTAATTTCTTGATACTTTGGCACAGTTACTTAGCCTTTTGGGGAAGAGCACAATATGGAAATTATTTCACAACTACCCATGTAGAGGACTCTATCCAAAAATTGGAATGGCCCATCAGATAATTCTAATATGTTTTGATGCTGAATTTTAAGTGTAATTCCACCCACACTCCTTATTTATTAGGCCATGCAGTTGGCTTCAATTAATTAAATCAACAGAGGGAAAAAATTACACTGAGATGCAGACTGAAGAAGGTGAATGCACAGAATTCCAGTAGTCATTTTGCAGACTCCCCAACCTTGAGTTGAGATTTCTGAGAACTGCAGTCCCTAAACTCCATTTGTTTCTGTTTTGGAACTAGGAAAAAAACACCTCCACATATTGCTTCTCTTTTTATTTCCTTCTTCCTGCTTCTTCAGACGTTTCCCCAGTGTCAAATTTTAGATCATAAACTGGTCTGGGCAAGGTGTAAAATGACACCATGGGGATGGTGCTATATAACGATTCATAAATATTGTAATAAATTCAGTTTTCAGCCTAAAAAGCACCATCCAAGTACAAGAAGGGGCTTTGCAGAATTTTTTTTTTTTTTAAATGGGAAGAGAGAGTTTGCTGAAACCTCCCACTTAGGCCAAGCCAGCAAAGGAACTGAAATATTGGCTTGTTACAAGGAAGAAATAATCATGTTCATTGGGTTGGAATGGAATGGAAAAGGACAAGATTGGTCGGTTGATTGACTGTCTATCTTAGGGTACAGTACTTCTCTCCACCATAATGTTTTGTTGCCAATTCAGTTACATACCTAAATTTATCTTTTAGGGAGTGTTATTGTACCATTCAGCATGGTATGGTGCCAAATGAAACATGCTTCTTGCTTATACATTAATAAAGCCTGGCCTTCTAAACAATGGGCAGAAAATTATATTGAATACAGAGTTGGGCATGGGATGCCAGGTCTGAGCATTTAAGCAAAAGGCAGTCCTGCAAAAATAATGTCATGTAACCTGCGCCCACCTGGCCCCAAAGATTAATATTCAATTGTTCTCACCAGGAAACCCAAACCACAAGACTCTTTCAGTGGTTGCCCTTGAGAGGATTGTATCACCCATGTAAAAAGAAAAAGAAGAAAGCACATTATTTCTTGTGAGAAAAGGCCCACTCTATATTACACAAAAGCAACCGCATTTTCTTTTCCTTAAAAAAAATGTAGCAAAACCATAGCTGTTCTCTAGTTCAGTGTTTCCCAACCTTGGCAACTTGAAGATATCTGGACTTCAACTCCCAGAATTCCCCAGGAATTCTGGGAGTTGAAGTCCAGCTATCTTCAAGTTGTCAAGGTTGGGAAACACTGCTCTAATTGACAGTTTTGCCAATTTGGTTAGCAATTTCTGCAAGTTCTAGACACATTTGAAGGTGAAAATAAAACATAGCTGCGCTCATATCTTGGGTAAGATACAAGAGTTCTCCTTGTTGTCATGCTGTAAACAAATTGGAAGAAATTGCAGCAGATACAAAGGAGTAAAGTCACTGACATATAACTGAAACAGATTTAAGAATGTTCCTCTAAATCAAATTATCTCTTTTTTGGGGGGAAATTTCTAATTTAATTTGAAATCACCCCAAATAATTAAATGACTGTGCTGATAATACTAATGTAGGAACAATTTAGGAATTAGGATTCAACTGTATTTTAACTGCCCAAGTTGGACTCATTATGAAAATGGCTCCGAAGATAGTATAGAAAAGGGAAATTTCCTATCATTATTAACCAATTAAAAAGCCATGTTTGCTAAGAGAACTAGGCTGGACTAAGGATGTGCATCATCATTCTTAGGCAGCTGCCAGGCATCCCAGGAGTGGCTAAACTGATGCCTAGATCTATATTTTTCAAATGGTTTTGGGCTAGTGCTTTGAACAGCTCTGCATGGCTGAAGCCATTTACTTCTTATATTTCCACAATGCTTTAGAGCAGTGACTTTCAACCTTTTTTGAGCCGCGGCACATTTTTTACATTTACGAAACCCTGGGGCACATTGAGAGGGCAGGGTGGGGGGGTGGTTGCTAAAAAAAGTTTGGACAAAAAAATTCTCTCTCTCTTTCTCCCTTTCGCATTATTTCTCTCTCCCTCCCTCTTTCTCTCCCTCTTTCTTTCTCTCTCTCCATCCCTCTTTCTCTTCCTTCCTTCCTCTCTTTTTTGCTCTCTCTCTCTCTCCCTCCCTCCCTCCCTCTATGTCTTTCTCTCTCTCTCCTTCCCTCCCTCTGTTTCTCTCTCTCTCTTGCTTTCTTTCTCTCTCTCTTGCTTTCTTTTTCTTGTTCTCTCTCTCTCTCTCTTGCTTTCTTTCTCTCTCTCTTGTTCTCTTTATCTCTTGCTTTCTTTCTCTCTCTCTCTCTTGCTTTCTTTCTCTCTCTTCCTTTCTTTCTTTCTCTCTCTGAGCTTCGCGGCACACCTGACCATGTCTCACGGCACACTAGTGTGCCCCAGCACACTGGTTGAAAAACACTGCTTTAGAGCATAGAAGAAACATAGAAGATTGACGGCAGAAAAAGACCTCATGGTCCATCTAGTCTGCCCTTACAATATTTCCTGTATTTTATCTTAGGATGGATATATGTTTATCCCAGGCATGTTTAAATTCAGTTACTGTGGATTTACCAACCACGTCTGCTGGAAGTTTGTTCCAAGCATCTACTACTCTTTCAGTAAAATAGTATTTTCTCATGTTCCTTCTCATCTTTCCCCCAATTAACCTCAGATTGTGCCCCCTTGTTCTTCCTATTAAAAACACTTCCCTCCTGAACCTTATTTAACCCTTTAACATATTTAAATGTTTTGATCATGTCCCTCCTTTCTCTTCTGTCCTCCTGACTACACAGATTGAGTTAATTAAGTCTTTCCTGATACGTTTTATGCTTAAGACCTTCCACCATTTTTGTAGCCCATCTTTGGACCCGTTCAATTTTATCAATATCTTTTTGTAGGTGAAGTCTCCAGAACTGAATATAGTATTCCAAATGTGGTCTCACCAGCGGGACCACAATCTCCCACTTCCTGCTTGTTATACCTCTAGCTATGCAGCCAAGCATTCTACTTGCTTTCCCTACCGCCTAACCGCACTGTTGACCCATTTTGAGACTGTCAAAAATCACTACTCCTAAATCCTTCTCTTCTGAAGTTTTTGCTAACACAGAACTGCCAATACAATAGTACTCAGATTGAGGATTCCTTTTCCTCAAGAGCATTATTTTACATTTGGAAACATTAAACTGCAATTTCCATTGCTTTGACCACTTGTCTAGTAAAGCTAAATCGTTTGTCATATTACAGACTCCTCCAGGAATATCAACCCTATTGCACACTTTAGAGTCATCGGCAAATAGGCAAATCTTCCCTACCAAACCTTCCCTTATGTCACTCACAAACATATTAAAAAGAATAGGACCCAGAACAAACCCTTATGGCACACCGCTTGTAACCAGGCTCTGCTCAGAATACTTGCCATTAACAACAACCCCCTGGTATCTATGCTTCAGCCTGCTGCAAATCCAGCAGTCTTCCCAGCTATAGTCCCCATCATATTTGAGGACTTCAATTTCTAGAATTAGCTTTCCTTTTTTCCCACCAAATTATTTTACTGCATTATATCTATATCTACTACATCTATAATATTTACATTATAGAATACAGTAGCTGAACCCAGCCCAAAGGTAAGATTCAGCAGGTTCTGACTAGTTCAGGAGAACCAGTAGCAGAAATTTTGAGTAGCTTGGAGAACCAGTAAATACCACCTCTGACTGGTCCCACCCCACCTATTCTCTGCCTCCCAGCCCATCAGGAAGAAAAGGGGATTTTGCAGTATCCTTCCCCTGCCGCACCCACCAAGCCACGCCCACAGAACCAGTAGGGGGAAAAAATTGAATACCACCACTGCGTGACAGCACTGTAGTATTTCTACAATGCTACAGAAATACTACAGAAATTCGAGACTCTACACTGTGACAATTTAGATAAATTAAAGGTATGGGTATCAAACTTTTGGCTTGCTGTAGTAGGGGCTCAATGTTTAGAATGCAGCACTGAAGGCCACTTCTATTGACTGCTGGTTATCTGCAGTTTAGCAGTTCAAATCTCACCAGCTCCAGGTTGACTCAGACTTCCATCATTCTGGGATCAATAAAATGAGGACCGAGATTTTTTGGGACAAGATGCTGACACTATAAAGGGCTGTAAAGCATTATGAAGGTAAGTGCTGTTACTATTGCTATTGCCTGGGTATCTGTTGTGGTTCCGTCTGAGGCCCCTCAGGGAACGGCTGATCTTCTGTCGGTTTCCAGCTCAGAGGGAGAGGATGAGGAACAGGAGGTTCAGGCAGACGAGGAGGAGGAATCCCAGGCTGAAGAAGAGGGAGGACAGCCAGAGTCCCCCCAGAGGGAGCTCTCCCCAGCAAGCAGCCTGGATTCCTTAGAGGAAAATGCACAAGCCATAATTGATCTGCGACAGAGAAGAGCTACACAGTGAAGGGACCAATTGGCTAGGTACTTTCAGCATTAAAGAGGCAACAGCTGGGTTTGGGTGTGGTGCTCTTTGGAAAGGCTAAAAGGCAGACCCACCCTTCCTGGTTTGTGGAGTTTTATCTTTGAGAGTCTTGGGACCTGGCTGTGAACTTTGGCGTCTTGGAATCCTGGTTTGTGCCTTTGACTACTGAAACCTTGGGGTGGGTGTGCCAGCAAGAAGCTTGCTGTATTGTCTGGACATCAGGACTCTGCTGTAAAGTATTATAGCCTGTCTGTTGGGAAGAACAAGTTTTCCTCTGTGTTTATTTTTTCCAGCTATAAAGTACTTTTGCTTTTACCAGAGTGTCTGGCTGTTTTTCCAGTTGGTGTTGAGGTCTGGGGGAACCCAGACAGAACAGGTATCATTGAGTGAAAAGTGATAGAATAATTGTCTTGGACCTCACATAAAATATATAATATAGTTAATGTATATAAATAACAGGCTTCCTTTATTTTTTATATTTTTATTATAATCTTTTGAGGGATCATTACTAGCTCTCCAGGGCTGCATGTGGAGTGCGAGCTACGGGCTAGACACACCTGAACTAAATTCTTAAATTAAATTTATATCAATGTTAAATATGATTTCTAATCAATCATTATTAGGATTTCTAAAAATCTAAAATATGAATGAACACAAGGTTGCTTAAAATGCACTACTAATGCAAAGTATGACATTGATAAACAGTTGCAAAATGTATTGAATTAGTTCATAATATCAGAAATGCTTCAATCTTTGAACTAGTCATTTAATGCTTAATATTAAAGTTTCCACTGTATTTTTTGTAAATGTTTAAAAGGAGAAAAAGGGAAAAAAGAAAAAAGAGTGCTGCTTGGAAAAAATGAATAGGTATTCACCCCCCCCCCTTCTTTATACTGTGATTCAGTGTTTATAAACATTTTGATCCCCTTAAAAACCATATTGTAATTATTTGTGTTTGCCTCGCTACATGATGTGTTGTATATATGGAAACAATTCTTGCTTGCATTTGATTAAAGTTGTATTATGGATATAAGTAGTTAATTTTGCCATTGCTGTGTATTTTCCAAGTTTAAGTTTCCAATCAGAAATTGACAGTGTTGTAGCTTTCTTCCACCGTTGTGCAAAGTTTGTCCTCACAACCATAAGCATGTATCTCAGTAAATCATGGTGTTTCTTACTAATATATTCTTTATTTTATTGATTGATTGATTGATTTTGTCCAATACACAATGAGGGTTTTAGTGGGTATACACATAGTAAAATACATGATGAAGGTTATAGAAGATATACTCATAGTAAAATATATCTAAGAAAGAAGAGAAGAGAAGATATAGGAATAGAACATATCAATGAAAGAATAGAAGAAGAGATATAGGAATAGAAGAAAGGTATAGGAGATATAGGAGAGCAATAGGACAGGGGATAGAAGGCACTCTGGTGCACTTGTACTCACCCCTTACTGACCTCTTAGGAATCTGGATAGGTCAACTGTGGATAATCTAAGGCAATGGTTCTTAACTGGGGTTCCATGGAACCATAGGGGTTCGGTGAGTCAGTCTCAGGGGTTCGGCGGAGCCTCCGCCACGGAGGTCAATACACACCCAACTCATTATGCAAATTCACGATGACACACAGGTATGTAATTTGTTGTGAGTTCATGCACTGTGTTGGTTTTGTTCTTTGATCAAGGTGATGTTCATGCATGGTTCATTTTGTGTACCAGTAAAGAAACATATACCGGTACCTATGTCTTGAATTTGGAAAAATATCATACTTGATTTATCACTAAAGAAGGGTTTGGTGAATGTGCATATGAAACTGGTGGGTTCGGTACCTCAAACAAGGTTAAGAACCACTGATCTAAGGATAAAGTTTTGGGGGTTTGGGGATGACATTATGAAGTCCAGTAATGAGTTCCACGCTTCGACAACTCGGTTACTGAAGTCATATTTTTTACAGTCAAGTTTGGAGTGGTTAATATTAAGTTTAAATCTGTTGTGTACTCTTGTGATGTTGTGGTTGAAGCTGAAGTAGTTGCCGATAGGCAGGACATTGCAGCATACGATCTTGTGGACAATACTTAGATCTTGTTTAAGTCGTCTTTATTCTGAGATAAAACTGGTAAAAATGTGATTTCATTTCAAATGTAATTTCTAAAATGCTGCATGTGGTCCTATATATGTCTTTCCAATACTTTTGAGTATGTTTACATGTACGGCACATGCGGTAAAATGCTTCTTCTGTTTCATGGCATTTCCAGCGTTTATTACTGTAAGCCAGCAGCAGGTTGCACTTATCTGCATACCGGTGCAATACATGCACAACCTCTTGATTTGGGCATGTGCACGATTTTCCTTCCACGCATGTACAAGAAGCAAAGCCGCGCTGAAATCTCACAAGGGGACACTTGCACACATGTCATTTTGGTGCTTTTTTTTGCTTCTGCACATGCTTGGAAGCAAAAAATTCACCAAAACCTCATGTGCACGAGGGTCCCCTTGTGAGATTTTGCTTCTGTGCATGCGCAGGAAGCAAAAAAGCTGAAAATTTTCAGGAAAAGAGATGACACTGCCTGAAGGACTGGCGCCAGAGTGGCCATGCGCAAATTGCGCAATCCGGCAGCCACTACCAGAATGGCAGAGTGGATAGTACTGGGAGGAACGCACCACTGCTGTAAGCTTGTCTATCTTGGAAATTATTGAGTTGTGTATTGTCTGTAAAACATTTAATACCAGTTTTCTTTTATGTTATAGTTTAGGGTAAATTTCATGAATTTGATCCATAATTCTTCCCATGTTGTGTTGTGACAATTTTTGTAAATTTCTCACCCATTTTTATCAAGCAATTTTTTTTAAAAAAAATTGTTCTGTGCCTCTTGTCTGAACAATTCTAGAAGTTGAAGTCACATCTCCGGGATTGTCTTCTGCCGCACGAATCCCATAGCCCGATAAGGTCCCACAGAGTTGGCCTTCTCCAGGGCCCATCGACTAAACAATGTCATCTGGCAGGCCCCAGGGGAAGAGCCTTCTCTCTGGTGGCCCCGGCCCTCTGGAACCAACTCCCCCCAGAGGTTAGAATGGCCCCCACCCTCCTTGCCTTTCGTAAATAGCTCAAGACCCACCTATATCGCCAGGCATGGGGGAATTGAGACATCTCCCCTGGGTTTATATAGTCTTTGTATGGTATGCTTGTGTTATATGATTTTTAAATGATGGGTTTTAGATAATTTTTTAGTATTAGATTTGTTACATTGTATACTGTTATTATTATTGTTGTGAGTTGCCCCGAGTCTTTGGAGAGGGGTGGCATACAAATCTAATAAATTATTATTATTATTATTATTATTATTATTATTATTATTATTATTATTATTATCTGCAGGATTGTAGAAAGCTCTGTTAGAGCAACAATATATCAGGAACACTGAGAAATTTAGAGGGCAACAAATCCAGTCAAAATGCATTCAAATAAGAAATATAAAAAAGATATATATTATTTAATAATCCATATATTAGTAGCAGCTTTTGCTCAAAAATGGAAAGAAATTGAGACCCCAAAAGAAACAGGCATACTTAATAAAGTTTTAGAATGTGCTGAGCTTGACATGATGACGAGAAGGTTAAACAACCAAAAAGAATCAGAATTCTATGATGTTTGGCAAAAGGTATACATCTGGTAGGATACAAAGAAAAAGATATAACTTTATTGTTATACTATTTTAAATATACTAGTACCTAGTAGTCATATTGCATTAGATGGTGATTAGTTACAATATAAATGTAAATTCCTTTTTCCTTCTACTTTTTTTTCTGTTTTTTTTCTTATTTTAGTTCAATTTAAGATATAATTTTAAATTTTTTATATATGCTCTTAAATACTTTAGATGTGTTATTATTACCTTGTAACTGATATTTTCAAGTATTTTATAGACGGTGTTAAACAATGATAAGATCTTTTCTCTTTTTTTAAATATAAAGATGACTTCTGCTTTGAGCGGAGCGACTTTAGCTTCACTAAGTGTTATATGTTATGTATGTCATGTCTGTCTATACAATTTAATAAAAATATTTTTTTTTAAAAAAATGCATTCATTGAAACATCTTATGAGCACCACTGTTAGTGTTGCTGATGCTCATTCTCAGTAAGGTCTACTTTTAACATTAGAGAGGGCCAAAAATAAATGGATTTGCATCTCCTTTCAAGAAGGTCAGAAATCGCTTCTTTATTATGCTACTTTCCCTTTTTTAAAAATGTCCTTTTTCTATTTCTTTTTGTAATCCCCCCCCCCCGTTTACTGTTTTTATTAACTTTATTTTCTTTTGTGATTTTAAGAAAAAATCTTCGATAAAGATTACAGTACTACTGTATATCTGGATTGAAAAAATCCAGGTGACCACTAGATGGCAGCAAGGAAATACAAAAAAACCCCATTCTATCTTTATTCAAATGCCCCACATACAAAAGAATATTTTGCACCCAGCTACGGCATCCTTCTTGAAGATATCTGGACTTCAACTCCCAGAATTCCCCAGCCAGCGAATGTTGGCTGGGGAATTCTGGGAGTTGAAGTCTAGATACCTTCAATCTGCCAAGGTTGGGAAACACTGTTCTATAGAACCTTCTGCCTATCATACTGAGAAGTGCTTGAGAATGGATATTTCTAACAAGCAGGAGTCCAGCAAAGGAAGAGGCTCTTCATCTGCCATTTTTAGATTTATTTTTTTTCCCAAAAAGTTTTTTTTATTTTTCTCCACCTTCAACACACATGTATATACCTTTCAATATTACAAAACATCATATAAATAACACAATTTAATCTGTTGTTCCAGGATCCACAATTTGTTCAATTTTTTTTTCAAATTTAAAGATTGCCCATAATTCTTCCAAAAATGTTTATTATTTATAAAATTCATTCATAAAGATTTAAAAAACCCTTTAATCTAGCAAAAGGAAACCACCTCCAGTAAAAAAATCTAATTTTGTCTTCTGGATTCTCTATCACTGTTTAAATCCCTTATTTAATTTTGATAACTTAATTCTCCAAAATAGTTATTATTTCTTGAGCCTTTTCATTTTTAGGCCTGTTGCTTCCTTCCCTTCCTGGATCTCTTCCTCCCTATCTGTTTTTCTGATTCCTTCTTTTATCGTAACCAAACACCTCTAAAATACCTTTAGACGTGTAATTAAATATATTAGCCTATGATCGTTTCAATAATAATAATAATAATAATAATAATAATAATAATAATAATAATAGTCAATGACTACTTCAGCTTCAACCGCAACAACGCAAGAGCATGCAACAGATTCAAACTTAATACGAACCGTTCCAAACTTGACTGTAAAAAATATGATTTCAACAATCGAGTTATCGAAGCCTGGAACTCATTGCCGGACTCAATTGTGTCAACCCCTAACCCCCAACATTTCTCCCTTAGACTCTCCACGATTGACCTCTCCAGGTTCCTAAGAGGCCAGTAAGGGGCGTACATAAGTGCACTGGTGTGCCTTTCGTCCCCTGTCCAATTGTCTTTCCTTTCTTTCACCTACCTTATATATTTTCTTTCTTTCATATATCCTCTCCTCTAAGTTCACTTTACCCTTATATATATTACTACATGTCTATTTTTCTTCCTATATATTTGTGTATTGGACAAATGAATAAATAAATAAAATAAATAAAATAATTATCAAATTTCCCTTGTATCCATCAAAAACAATAAAGCTAATTGGTTTGAATTTCCATGTGATAAATATTCAAATATTCCCTTTAAGGCAGATCTCACAATTAAAATATTTTCTGTCTCAGTACATATTCAATTGAGATTTTTCATCCTCCCCTTCTCTTTCTTTCCACCGCCTCTCATCTGAATTGAATCTACACCCATTTCTTTGAGCTTTCTGTCTCTTTCTGAGCACTGGCTGCTGGGAGATGCTGACTGGTATCCTGTTACAACTTTCATTTCCTGAAATGTTTGGTGGAGAAGCACACATTCAGGGCTTTTTATCCACACCATCAGGCTAAGCAGGGAGCTTAGGTTTCAGGGCTTGTCACTCAGCTGTCACCAAACAAATGAGCCTCTCAGAGCCGGAGACAGAGGCAGCTACCTACTATTCCTGACCCCTTTAAGCAGGTGATTGCTGGGAAGAGGGGGAGGAAGCAGGTAGAATTAATCTCTTGACTGTTCTCTGTTTCCTCCCTTGCTTCTTCTTGGAGATGAACAACACAGTGTGAAATCTGTCAGGGAGAGGAAGGCTGGAGGGAGGTAATGAAATAAGCTGTCTGACCTCCCCCTCCTCCTTTGTGGGAGAGGAAAGATATTAAGGTTTTTTTTAAAGAGAACAAACAGGGGATAGAAAAGTTCTCAGGTGACTTTCAAGTTATTCCCAAAGGTAACTTACCTACATCCTTCAGGTGAGGTCTTTAGTGATGAGAAGAAATGAGCTGGAAATTGCAGGATATAAGCAGCTCCTCCTTGGGTGGAAATTGAACCTGACTGGGGTTTGAATATTCCCAGATATATGCAGCACTTTCCTGTCCTGCTCCTTGTGTTTATCTTCCTCAATTGAATCTTCCATCTCAGGCGCAACTGAGGTTCCAGTGAAGTAAATTTAATAAAGCTACAATCTTAAGGTCATTTAATGGGGTGGGGAGGAATCGTAACAATAGAGTAGAATAGAATAGAATTCTTTATTGGCCAAGTGTGATTGGACACACAAGGAATTTGTCTTTGGTGCATGTTCTGTCGAGCTCTCTGGTAGAATCCTCCCGAAAATGCACAGATACAATTTCAGACACACACACGTTTGAAAATTCAAAACAATGTTCTTTATACCGAAAATGCAAATAAACGAAGCACTCGTTTTGTATAGCAAAGAGCACTCGTCTCCAAACAAACTGGTAATTGGTACAAGTCCCTTATCAGTTCTGTGATACTTAGCTTGCAGCTGTGAGGTAATTCACAGTCCTTCTTCTTTCACAAAGTGAAACACACTTTGCTCTGGTTTAGTTTCAAAGCCGGGAAAAATCAGCACACAAAGGTCAAAGTCAGTAAATCAGTCATGAAACACAAGGATCAGATAATCCTCCACAATGGCCAAACCCACAGGTTACTATTTATAGCAGCCTCACTAATTACCACAGCCCCACCCAACCACAGGTGGCCTCATTTTCTTTGATAATAATCTCTCAGTTGTTGCTGCCTATACATTGCTCTCCTCATGGGTGGCTGTATCATTAACTCTTGTTCCAATCCAAGGAGGAGCTAGATAATTGATCTCCTTCTGAGCTGTCTGCCACACTCTCCTCCTCCCTGTCACATGCCTGGGATAAACATATATCCATCCTAAGATAAAATACAGAAAATAGTATAAGGGCAGACTAGATGGACCATGAGGTCTTTTTCTGCCATCAGACTTCTATGTTTCTATGTTTCTATGTCACTCATGTCTTCTTGGTCAGAGGAGCCTTCATCAGCAGATTCCACCAGGAGCAAAACAGGCCTGTAGCATGTGGATGTCTCCTCCACATCCACAGTCCTTGGGGCAGGAGCTGGGCCAGAGCTAACCACAACAGTACATATGCTCTCAATGTACATAAAAGAAAAGATACATTTGTCAAGAATCATGAGGTACAACACTTAATGGTTGCCATAGGGGTCAAATAAGCAATCAGAAAACAATCAATATTAATAAAAATCTTAAGGATACAAGCAACAAGTTACAGTAATAAGTGGGAGGAGATGGATGATAAGAATGAAGAGAAAAAACTAGAAACAATAGTAGTGCAGACTTAGGAAATAGTTTGACAGTGTTAAGGAAATTATTTGTTTAGCAGAGTGATGGCGCTTGGGGAAATAGTTTCTGTGTAGTTGTCTTGGTGCGCAGTGCTCTATAGTGACGTTTCGAGGGTAGGAGTTGAAACAATTTATGTCCAGGATGCGAGGGTTTTTGCATACGAATAATCAGTCCTTGCAAACATAGGAATAAGTCAATTCCTTTTAGGAAAATAAATGTCCCTTTCTAAATAAATATTCCAAGAAGCTGTTTGTATTTCAAACAATGTTTGAAAGGAGACCACTTGAAGGTTGCCTACAGCTGAAAGCACTAGAATAGAGAGAATAAATTTAGTTTTTCCAGACCTCCTTTGCAAAAAAATCGATTTAATTTTTCAGATTGTTTGTCTTCAATTCCAAGTAGTGTTCCCTCGATTTTCGCAGGTTCGAACGTTGCGGAAAGTCTATACCACGGTTTTTCAAAAATATTAATTAAAAAATACTTTGCGGGTTTTCCCCCTATACCATGGTTTTCCCCACCCGATGCCATCATATGTCATCGCCAAACTTTCGTCTGCCTTTAATAAATATTTTTTTAATAAACTTTAATAAATAAACATGGTGAGTAATAATCTGAATGGTTGCTAAGGGAATGGAAAATTGCAATTTAGGGGTTTAAAGTGTGAAGGGAAGGCTTGTGATACTGTTCATAGCCAAAAATAGTGTATTTACTTCCGTATCTCTACTTCGCGGAAATTCAACTTTCGCGGGCGGTCTTGGAATGCATCCCCCGCAAAAAGCGAGGGAACACTGTACTATTTGGATTGCCGAGCTAAATTTTGAACCAGAGCATCATTCTTGTTCTGTTCCCCAGCAACTGAGACATAGGTTCTCCAATAATGGGGATAATAATTAGCCATCTTCACCAGTGTCTTGTGATATTTCCAACTTCCATGGCTGGCTGTAGCATGACCTTGCCCTATCTGACACACATAATTTGTGTTTAAGTAATAATTATCTTTAGACAGATCCATGCTAGAGATGGAGAGGTTTTATGAAATTTACCTTGTGTTTACTTTGAATTGAATTTCTGCACATGCAAAAATAGCAACAAAGAATCCCGTGTCCCTGGATAAGCCTGCTGAAATTAAAGTTGGGGAGAATTAAGGAGAGAACTTGCATGTGTCAGGAAATGTGAGCTTGGTTCTGGGATTAATATATGCATGCATTTGACTCCTAGGTCAGAATTATTTACTTTTGGTCCAATTTCATTCACCTTATCAGAGAAGATTCTGTCATATTTATTTATTTGTTTATTTGTTTGTTTATTTATTTATTTGTTTGTTTGTTTGTTTGTTGATTGATTGATTGATTGATTGTTAGAGTTGAAAGGGACCATGCAGGTCGTCAAGTCCAACCCCCTGCCTGAGCCGGAATCCTAAAGCACCCCAGCCAAATGGCAGTCCAATCTCCTCTTGAAAGTGTCCAGAGTTGGGGAGTTCACAACCTCCGCAGGCAGGCTGTTCCACTGGTTGATCGCTCTGACCGTCAGGAAGTTCTTCCTTACTTCTAGGTTGAATCTCTCCTTGGTCAGCTTCCAACCGTTGTTCCTCGTCTGGCCCTCTGGTGCTCTGGAGAATAGAGTGGCCCCCTCCTCTCTGTGGCAACCCCTCATATACCTGTATACAGCTATCATGACCACTCTGGCCCTCCTTTTCTCTAGGCTATCCATGCCCAGTTCCCGCAATCTCTCTTCGTAAGTCTTGGTTTCAAGTCCACTAATCATTTTGGTTGCTCTTTTCTGCACCTTCTCCAGAGTTTCAATGTCTCTTTTGAAGTGTGGTGACCAGAACTGGATGCAGTACTCCAGATGTGGTCTGACCAAGGCGTAGTAGAGTGGTATTAATACTTCCCTGGTCTTGGAGTGTATCCCTCTGTTGATGCAGCTTATGATAGTGTTGGCTTTTTTGGCCGCTGCTGCACATTGTTGGCTCATGTTTAGTTGATTATCCACCAAGACTCCAAGATCTCTTTCGCAGTCACTACTGCTAAGTGGGGATTCTCCCAGGCTGTATGTGTGTCTAGGTTTTTTTTTACCAAGGTGAAGGACTTTGCTCTTGTAGACGTTGAACATCATGTTGTTAGTGTGGGCCCATAGTGTCAATCTGTCTAGATCTTTCTGTATTTTCAGTCTGTCCTCTAGGGTGTTGGCTACTCCTGCCATCTTGAAGCTCCCAGCTTAGAAAGGTTGAATGGATCTCAGTTAGGAATATTCTAGTCCAGTGATGGCAAACTTATGGCACGGGTGCCACAGGTGGCATGCAGAGCCATATCTGCTGGCACACAAGCCGTTGCCCTAGCTCAGCTCCAACGTGCATGTGTGTGCCGGCCAGCTGATTTTTGGTTTGCACAGGGGCTCTGAGAGGGCATTTTTGGCTTCTGGGGGGCAGTGAAGGAGGGTGTTTTTACCCTGCCCCAGCTCCAGGGAAGCCTTTGGAGCCGGGAGAGGGCAAAACACGAGCCTACTGGGCCCACCAGAAGTTGGGAAACAGGCCAATTCTGGCCTCCAGGGGTTGTGGGAAGCTATTTTTGCCCTCCCCAGGCATTGAATTATGGGTTTGGGCACTCAAGCATGCGCGATGGTGTGGAAGCACACTCTTTTGGCCCCCTGAGCAAAAAACGGTTCATCATCACTGTTCTAGTCTGTATCGTGGATTTCAAATTTCAAATTCAAATGCATTTCAAATTCGCATGAGCCGGGGTGGTGCAGCAAGTAGAGTGCTGTACTGCAGGCCACTGAAGCTGACTGTAGATCTGTAGGTCAGCGGTTCAAATCTCATCACCGGCTCAAGGTTGACTCAGCTTTCCATCCTTCCAAGGTGGGTAAAATGAGGACCTGGATTGGGTGTGTGTGCAATATGCTGGCTCTGTTAAAAAGTGCTATTGCTAACATGTTGTAAGCCACCATGAGTCTAGGGAGAAGGGCGGCATAAAAAGTGAATGAATGAATGAACGAACGAACGAACGAACGAACCAGCCAGCCAACCAACCAACCAACCAACCAACCAACCAACCAACCAACCAACCAACCAACCAACCAACCAATATCCAAAGGGCAAGTGGGGAGGGTGGAAAATTAACTTGAAGGTTGCCAACCTGTCTTAAAACATTATATTTTAGTTAGGTGGTAGCAGTGAGCAGATTTCAAAAAAATTAAGACAGCTCATCCTGATTAGTGTCTGAATAGGGGACCACAAGGAAAACCAAACCTGTGGGATGGAGCTGAGGAAAGGCTCCCAAAAGACAACAGTGGTGAACAACTTCTGTTGCCAGGAAAAAAACAACACGGAGGTTCTATTTGATTGATTTTAATATTTGGGATTTTAGATAGCTATTTAATTTTAATTTAATTAGATTAATGTTATTGTAATTTACCATTTTTGTGTGTGTTGTAAGCCGCGCCGAGTCTTTGGAGAGGGGCGGCCTAGAAATCCAATAAATAAATAGATAATAAATAAATAATACATTTCCTTGCAAGGAGCTGAACTCGGAATTTTACCTTTAAACTGCGGTGAGATGAGGGACAAGAACAGAAGAAAGAAAGAAAAAGTCAGGAAAATAACTTGCTCATGGGTGCCATTATTCAATTCTGCCATGTAGGAAGTAGGCTGTGTAGGTTGGTTGGTTGGGTTTTTTTTCTTTTTGGCCTGGAGGGTCCAAATAAATGAATGAGATCCCAGAAGGAAGGGCAGACAAAAAGCAGGAGGTGGAGGGAAGGGTGTAAGGCGATCCCTTTGTTTTTGGAATAAAATGAGCAGTGGTATGTTTACTTTCCAAACAGCCACAGGACAATGCCCCTGCCCCTCGCTGATTTGTGGGGACCAGCTGTTTGGGCAGCGTTGCAGAAACCCAAGCGGCAGAGCTTTGCATTTTAAATCACAGTCTGAAGACTGAAAGCAAACACAGCTCCAAGAAGAACCAACCCTTCCTAACCTTTGTAAAGCTGGTTCTAGCCTCCCTTTTGTTCTGTCGGGCTCTCTGGTAGACTCCTCCTGAAAATTCACAGGTACAAATTTCTCACACACACACACACACACACACACACACACGTTTGAAAATTCAAAACAATGTTCTTTATAATGAAAATTCAAATAAACTAAGCCCTCTTTTTGTATAGCAAAGAGCACTTGTCTCCAAACAAACTGGTAATTTGTACAAGTCCCTTATCAGTTCTGTGATACTTAGCTTGCAGCTGTGAGGCAATTCACAGTCCTTCTTCTTTCACAAAGTGAAACACACTTTGCTCTGGTTTAGTTTCAAAGCGGGGGAAAATCAGCACACAAAAGATCAAACGCAGCAAAGCAGGCACGAAACGAAACGATCAGATAATCCTCCACAATGGCCAAACCCACAGGCTGCTCTTTATAGCTGCCTCACTAATTATCACAGCCCCACCCAACCACAGGTGGCCTCATTTTCTTTGATAATAATCTCTCAGTTGTTGTTCCTATGCATCGCTCTCCCCATGCATGGCTGTATCATTAACTCTTGTTCTGAATCCAAGGAGGAGCTAGATAATTGATCTCCTTCTGAGCTGTCTGCCACACTCTCCTCCTCCCTGTCACTCATGTCTTCTTGGTCAGAGGAGCCTTCATCATCAGATTCCAATGGGGGCAAAACAGGCCTGCAGCAGGTGGATGTCTCCCCCACATCCACAGTCCTTGGGGCAGGAGCTGGGCCAGAGCTAACCACAACACCTTTATGGGCAAACGTTCTGGCCACTGAATTTTACTCTGGGTTTAGGAATGAGCTCCATACTACAGGAATAGGAGTGAGCTCCACAGAAGAGAGCATAGAGAACTGATATCAGGGAAAGGAAGGGGAGGTTAGATTGCAGCCCAGCTCATAAGATTTCTATGAGGTTTGTTCTCTTTTTTTAGTATGATTTATTGAATGAATTGCTAATGGAAGTTTTTGAAATTAGAATTTTTAAGGATTGCTTTATGTATATTAATTGGATTGATTTTCTACTGTCTCTTTTTATATGCTGTGAGCCGCCCTGAGTCCTTGGAGACTGACGGCATACAAATCCAATTAAACTTAAACTTAAACTCAATAACGCCATTAAATCAGGGGTGGGTTTTATACCTTCTGGGCATTTTACCAGATAATTTTGATAAAGAAGAGACATATTTAATTATACATATAATTACTGCAGCTAGGATTGTATATGGACAATGTTGGAAATTAAATAAGATACCAACGGAAAGAGAAGTTTTGAGAAAAATTATGGAGTGGGCAGAGATGAGTAGATTGACTTTGAAACTTAAAGATAAACAAGACTCTGATTATTATAAAATTTGGGGGAAGTTTTATGATTGGATAGAAAATTAAGAGATATATTATGTATTATCTAGGTCCCCAGCAGTCTGGTTTCAGGCCCGGTTACAGCACGGAAACCGCTTTGGTCGCGTTGATGGATGATCTCTGGCGGGCCCGGGACAGGGGTTTATCCTCTGTCCTGGTGCTCCTTGACCTCTCAGCGGCTTTCGATACCATCGACCATGGTATCCTTCTGCGCCGGCTGGAGGGGTTGGGAGTGGGAGGCACTGTTCTCCAGTGGTTCTCCTCCTACCTCTCTGGCCGGTCGCAGTCGGTGTTAGTGGGGGGTCAGAGGTTGGCTCCGAGGTCTCTCCCTTGTGGGGTGCCTCAGGGGTCGGTCCTCTCCCCCCTGCTATTTAACATCTACATGAAACCGCTGGGTGAGATCATCCAAGGACATGGGGTGAGGTATCATCAATATGCTGATGATACCCAGCTTTACATCTCCACCCCATGCCCAGTCAATGAAGCAGTGGAAGTGATGTGCCGGTGCCTGGAGGCTGTTGGGGCCTGGATGGGTGTCAACAGACTCAAACTCAACCCGGATAAGATGGAGTGGCTGTGGGTTTTGCCTCCCAAGGACAATCCCATCTGTCCGTCCATTACCCTGGGGGGGGAATCATTGATCCCCTCAGAGAGGGTCTGCAACTTGGGCGTCCTCCTCGATCCACAGCTCACATTAGAAAACCATCTCTCGGCTGTGGCGAGGGGGGCGTTTGCCCAGGTTCGCCTGGTGCACCAGTTGCGGCCCTATCTGGACCGGGACTCATTGCTCACAGTCACTCATGCCCTCATCACCTCGAGGTTCGACTACTGTAATGCTCTCCACATGGGACTACCTTTGAAAAGTGTTCGGAAACTTCAGATCGTGCAGAATGCAGCTGCGAGAGCAGTCATGGGCTTACCTAGGTATGCCCATGTTTCACCATCACTCCGCAGTCTGCATTGGCTGCCGATCAATTTCTGGTCACAATTCAAACTGTTGGTTATGACCTTTAAAGCCCTTCATGGCATCGGACCAGAATATCTCCGAGACCGCCTCCTGCCGCACGAATCCCAGCGACCGATTAGGTCCCACAGAGTGGGCCTTCTCCGGGTCCCGTCAACTAAACAATGTCGGTTGGCGGGCCCCAGGAAGAGCCTTCTCTGTGGCGGCACCGACTCTCTGGAACCAACTCCCCCCCAGAGATTAGAACTGCCCCTACTCTTCCTGCCTTCCGTAAACTCCTTAAAACCCACCTTTGCCGTCAGGCATGGGGGAATTGAAACATCTCCCCCTGGGCATGTTTAATTTATACATGGTATGCTTGTGTGTGTGTCTGTTAGTATATGGGTTTTTTAAAATCTTTAAATATTTTAAACTTATTCGGATTATTTATGATTTGTTTTACTCTGTTGTGAGCCGCCCCGAGTCTTCAGAGAGGGGCGGCATACAAATCTAAATAATAATAAATAAATTATTAGTAATTGGTTAATTTTGGAAAAATAGAAACAAGTGAATTTGATTTAAGCTTTGCAAACCAGATGGCAAAGATGAGAAATGGAGGTAGCAGTATAAAAGGATATAACACAAAATTTACCTATTATTTAGATTTAAACATATAGAACTTTATTTTATGATGCAGGTTACATTTTATGAATAGTTTCTTTTACTAAAGATATATATATAGAGAGAATTTTAAATCAACTATATGATATAAGATTAAATTTAGATAAAAGAGGTTTTATTATTCTTTACATTGTTGTAACCTTTAGTAGTAAGATGGTGAGGGAAAAATTTTAATTTAGAATTTTAAGAATTGCTAATATTGTATAAAATTAATTAGAAAATTTTATACAGGAAGAGAGATAAGACCTTCCATGGAGTGAGTAATGAGAAAAGAAAAGTTTGTATGGTTGATTTTAAGCATTGTTGTTGTGTTTATAACCATATATTGTTTTATTTTATGGTGGAGAAAAATAAAAAAAATTATATATAAAAAAATCAGGTGGTGGGTTGAATGCAAACAGCCGTCCCCCAGTGGGCCGACCTCTAGGAAGGCACAGGATGCCATAATTGCCACATCAAAATGAAGCAACGGAGAAAATTTTCTCAATGAGACGACCTCGATTGTATCAAGATCGCTCCTTTTATTGTATTTCACTTTTCCTGACATGTGGTACAGAACCAATTCGCGAACGCCACATACATTAAGCCATCCCCCAACTACCATTCACTCATGCGCTGTATAAGGCAACCCACTCGTGACTTCCCTATAGATAATTAATGGAAGCTCCATTCATTGCCTTTTCCTGGATTGTGTGTTTACTGGTGATTAGCAAAGGAATGAGAGTAAGGCATATATTTCCTTATATGGAAGTTAGCTATAGATTTTCTTCATGCTGTATATCAAGTTAATCATTTTCCACGTGGTCATGGATTCTGCAGCTTGCTTATTCAGCCTGGACTTTGTTGCCTTTCCATAGAGGAAGAATAAGGTTTATACAGCACCCATTAGGCTAAAACATCACCCTTCAGCAATATTCTATCCCAAAATTCAGTGCCTAAAAGCCTATGATTACAACAGTGGGTTCCACATACCTTCACCACCAGTTCACATTGTGATGTTTCGTGTGGTGGCACCACTTGGATGGAGGGGGGGAAACGGCATTCTGGTAGGGAAAAAGGAATTGGGCACGCAGCTCCAGGTGACCGGCAGGCAGATGTATCCAAGCAAGAGTTTGCTTCAGCACATGCGCAGGAAGCAAGATCTTGCAAGAGGACACACAGATGCATAACATTTCAGAGATTTCCGGTGATTTTTTGCTTCTGCTCATGCGCAGAAACAAAACCCCCACAAAAATCTCACGAGTGCATGCATCCCCTCGTGAGATTTGGCTCCCCGCGCATGCTCAGAAGCAAAATCTCACTCAGGCGCACGTGTGGGTGCGCTGGAGACGCCAAGCGGTGCACGGAATGTACCAGTAGCAGAAGGGATGCCAGCAACCCTTCACTGGGTGACACGTGTGTCCCCTACTACGATTTCACTTCTGCGCATGCTCAGAAGGTGGATTCGCCAGAAACACAGCTGAGGAGCTTCGGAGGAAGAAATAAAGGTCAGTATTAACCCGGGAGTGGGCATAGGGGTGGGCTACTGCCCGGATGGGGGGGAAACGCAGTGGGGTAGCGAAAATGGAGCTCCACCCCAGAGCACCCAATTTGCACTGAAAGATGTTGAAAGAAAATGCAGGGCGTCCTGCATAAGCCATGCCCACAGTGTGGTGGTAAAAATTTTGGTAGCTCTTCACTGAGTGGGTGGCAGGTTTTTTTTTTCACAGCACAGAATGAGGAGAAGCCATCCATATAATGTCTATACATGGCATCCATATAATGTCTATACATGGCATGATAGCCGCCCCGAGTCTTCGGAGAGGGGCGGCATACAAATCTAAGTAATAAATAAATAAATAAATAAAAATAAATAGCCACCACTGATTGGATAATCTAGCAGCGGGAGAAATATACTATTGTCAGTGGCCTGCCGGCTACAGGAAGCCTTTTAAAAGTGGCTTCCCTGTAGCCTGCCGGCATTCTGTATTACTTTCAGTTATTGGAATCACTTTATAATATGTAAATAGATATACAGTGGTCCCTCGATTTTCGCGGGTTCAAACTTCGCGAAACGGCTATACCACGGTTTCTCAAAAATATTAATTAATAAATACTTTGCTGTTTCCCCCCCTATACCACGGTTTTTCCCGCCCGGTGACGTCATACGTCATCGCCAAACTTTTGTCCGCCTTTAATAAATATTTTTTTTAATAAACTTTAATAAATAAACATGGTGAGTAATAACCTAAATGATTGCTAAGGGAATGGGAAATTGCAGTTTAGGGGTTTAAAGTGTTAAGGGAAGGCTTGTGATACTGTTCATAGCCAGAAATAGTGTATTTACTTCCGCATCTCTACTTCGCGGAAATTCGACTTTCGCGGGCGGTCTCGGAACGCATCCCCCGCGAAAATCGAGGGAACACTGTATTGCTCTTGAGTTGAAATGGTATACAGTGATCCCCCGATTATCGCGAGGGTTCCGTTCCAAGACCCCTCGCGATAATCGATTTTTCGGGATGTAGTGGTGCGGAAGTAAAAACACCATCTGCGCATGCGCGCCCCTTTTTCCATGGCCGCACATGCGCAGATGGTGGAGTTTGCGTGTGGACGGCGGGGAAGACCCAGGGAAGGTTCCTTCGGCTGCCCAACAGCTGATCTGCACCCCATCTTCGGCTCCTCGCTGCTGCCGCGCTGCAGAGCAGATCAGCTGTTGGGCGGCCGAAGGAACCTTCCCTGGGTCTTCCCGCCGCCCAGGCAAAGGGGAAACCCCAAGATCGCTTGCCGCTTGCCTGTTCACCCCGCCCGCCCGGCTGCTCGCTTGCCCGTTCACCCGCCCGCCCGGCCGCTCCGCTTGCCCGTTCACCCGCCCGCCTGGCCGTTCCACTTGCCCGTTCACCCGCCCGCCCGCCCGCTTCGCTTGCCCGTTCACCCGCCCTCCCGGCCGCTCCGCTTGCCCATTCACCCGCCCGCCCGCCCGCTTCGCTTGCCCATTCCCCCGTCCGCCCAGCCGCTCGCTTGCCCGTTCACCCGCCCGCCCGGCCGCTCCGCTTGCCCGTTCACCCGCCCGCCCGGCTGCTCGCTTGCCCGTTCACCCCGCCCGCCCAGCCGCTCGCTTGCCCATTCGCCCGCCCGGCCGCTCGCTTGCCCGTTCACCCCGCCCGCCCGGCCGCTCCGCTTGCCGCTCAAGAGCAAGAGGGGGAGAGATAGAGAAAGAGAGAGAAGGAAAGAAAGAGATGAGAGAGGGAGGAAGAGAGTGTGAGAGAGGAAGAAGCAAGATAGAGAAAGAGAGAGAGAAAGAAAGATGAGAAAGGAAGGGAGTGACGTCATCGGGTGGAAAAATCGCGATATAGCGTTTCGCAAAGATCGAGATCGCGAAACTCGGGGGATCACTGTATACAGTGTTCCCTCAATTTTCACGGGTTTGAACTTCGCGGAAAGTCTATACCACGGTTTTTTCAAAAATATTAATTAAAAAATAGTTTGCGGGTTTTTTCCCTATACCACGCTTTTTCCCACCCAATGAGGTCAAACTTTTGTCTGCCTTTAATAAATATTTTTTTAAATAAACTTTAATAAATAAACATGGTGAGTAATAATCTGAATGGTTGCTAAGGGAATGGAAAATTGCAATTTAGGGGTTTAAAGTGTTAAGAGACGGTGTATTTACTTCCGCATCTCTACTTCGCGGACATTCGACTTTCGCGGGCAGTCTCGGAACGCATCCCCCGCGAAAAGCGAGGGAACACTATATAAGAAGTACTCCCAATTTGGTGGAGGGGTGTGAATGTTTGTCTGGTGGTGGGCACCAATCATGTTGTATGTTGTGTGTGTGTTTTATATTCTATATTTTAAAATCAATAAAAAACATTTATTTAAAAAAATGTATTATTTTCAATTATTGCTAAATAAAAGTGCTGAACTGCTCTTCATTCCCGTGCAATCTAATACCTTGTGAATTGGAAACCACAACCCAAAGATACAACCTTGATGATATGATAGTTTCCCATTCCTAAGATGACAATTCCTCCACTGTCACTGGGATGCCCATTGTTGAGGAAGCAGTCAGTCATTAGAAGAATAACTTGGAAGGGTTTGATACTTACACCTCAATGGAGAATAAAGTTTATCTACATGGACAATTGAAATGGACATTCAGGCTTGTTATGGGCATGTAAACTACATGATAACCTACCTCTCTGGTGTAAATTTGTCTACTGGATGGATTACTAGACTGTTGTCGTTGGCTCTGGCCCAGCTCCTGCCCCAGGGAATGTGAAGGTGGATACAGGGGAAAATTCAACATGTCACAGGCCTGTGTTATTGCCGACAGAATCAGTTCAGAGTTTAGTTTCCTCGGACGAAGAAGAAGGTGGGAGTGACTCGGCAGAGGAGGACTTGGCACTCTCCCTTATCTTCCGTTGATTCAGATGATGACATTTTGGCCCCATGCAAGCGCAGAATTATGCGTAGAAGAGACCAAATAAGAACATATTACAGGAAATAAGGGACGCCACCTGTGTTTGGGTGGGGCTCCAGTAATTAGGGCTGCTGCTATAAATAGCAGCGTGTGGGTTTGGCCGTTGTGGAAGAATATCTGATTGGAGTTCATCAGGAATCTTGTGTTGATGGACTTTGTTGCTTTTTCACGCCTTTGAAACCAAAGCAGAGCAACGTGTGTGTGTGTGTGTGTGTGTCACTTCATTGGAAGAAGAAGGGGTGTGAAGTTTCTTCACAGCTGCTAGCTAAGTACTTAATGACTGCTTAAGGGAAATTGTGCAGACTACCCGGTTGTTTTGGAAAGAGTGCTCTTTGCAATGCAAAAAGAGTGCTTTCTTTATTTTGAATTTTGTGATAAAGAACATTGTTTTGAATTTCAAATGTGTGTGTGTCTGAAATTTGTACCCTTGAATTTTTGGGAGGCTCCTATCAGAGAGCCCGGCAGAACACTAGACACTACTGGAGCAGTCAGCACTGGTAAGATGCACCAGTACTAGAAAATGTACAAGGGGCAGATTGTGAAATTTTGGAAAGTAAATTTAAATTGCTGGGTAGAAAGTTGGAAGTCAATAATTTTGACAGGGGGGGAAGAGAGGTTTGTTGCATCTTCAACCAGGCAGAGAAAGGCTCTTGCAATTTTTATAATGGTTCTGAGCCAGTCTGACAAGAGAGACGTTGTTTTAGAAATTATTTCAAAAGAGAAGCACATTTCAATGAAATTCACATGGATAGAACTGGTTAGTTTGAGATGCCTGAGAATGTCTTGGCTTTCACTGTGTAATTCTCTCTCCATTGATCTGCATCCTCCCTTACTTCCCACACTTTGATTACAACGGAAAAGGAGGCACATAAAGGAACAATTTCCCATTGGACTTTTTCACCAGCAATCACGATTAAGGAAGAGTCCTACCTTTGAGGACTTAATGAAAAACATCTCCCTCCCTGGAGTTATTTGGAGAACATATGTGCAATAATTTGTATAAGTTTTAATCCTGTGTCCTTTAGTTGCCAGAAGGCTCTCAAGCAAGGGATATTTTCATTCCTCGAATTTAAAAACATACAGTGGTACCTCTACTTAAGAACTTAATTCGTTCCGTGACCAGGTTCTTAAGTAAAAACCTTCTTAAGGAGAAGCAATTTTTCCCATAGGAATCAATGTAAAAGCAAATAATGCATGCAAACCCATTAGGAAGGAAATAAAAGTTTGGAATTTGGGTGGGAGGAGGAGGAGGAAGAAGAAGAGGAGGACAGTTGCTGCTGAAAGAAGAAGGTGCGGTGAAGGGAATCAAAAAAATCAAAAACTTAGTTTAAGGCTTAAAAAAAAAAGAGGGACTCTGAGGCAGTGAGGAGGAGCACCTGCCTCCCATACACCCGGCATGAGTCTGCCTCCCATACACTGTGCCAGAGAGAGAAACCCAGGGGGAATGGCAGGAAATTGGCCCAGCCTTCATGCCACTCTCAAATTTCCTGGGAATTTTTTCCTGGCTCAGATTCTTAAGTAGAAAATGGTTCTTAAGAAGAGGCAAAAAAATCTTGAACACCCAGTTCTTATCTAGAAAAGTTCTTAAGTAGAGGTACCACTGTACTGCAGTGAAGATTCCATCCATCTGAACTGATGCCTTTTATAATTAGAAACATAGAAACATAGAAGACTGACCTCATGATCCATCTAGTCTGCCCTTATACTACTTTCTGTATTTTATCTTAGGATGGATATATGTTTATCCCAGGCATGTTTAAATTCACTTACTGTGGATTTACTACTGGAAGTTTGTTCCAAGGATCTACTACTCTTTCAGTAAAATAATATTTCCTCACATTGCTTTTGATCTTTCCCCCAACTAACTTCAGATTGTGTCCCCTTATTCTTGTGTTCACTTTCCTATTAAAAACACTTCCCTCCTGGACCTTATTTAACCCTTTAACATATTGAAATGTTTCGATCATGTCCCCCCTTTTCCTTCTGTCCTCCAGACTGTACAGATTGAGTTCATTAAGTCTTTGAACTCAATCTGTATAATGTGGAGGACAGAAGGAAAAGGGGGGACATGATCGAAACATTTAAATATGTTAAAGGGTTAAATAAGGTCCAGGAGGGAAGTGTTAATTCATAAAATCTTGGGATAGACTTGGGAGTCTTCATTATTTATAAAATGCATCAGCCTGTGCAGTGTTTTTATTTTATTTTCCAAATAAACACACTGAAATACATAGGACTGCAAACCTAGGACTTGTTCACGACTGTTAAACATAGTCCCACATTTTCTGGGATCATGTGGCAGCTGAAAAGAACAGCCTCATGATCCCAGGATAAGCTGTAGCTGGTTTAAAGGGTTGCAGACAGGCGCTATATTTACATTTTCAAATTAGTATTTCCAAAACACTTCCCGGAAGAAGGCATTAGCCAACTATTTCCATATTGTTGCCAAGAAAAATACATGGAGATGATCACACAGTCAAATCGAGGGAATCTTTCTCTTTACTTATGTGTTTTGGTTGCCTGTCCTGAATCTGCTTCCAAACAGTTTAATTGAGACAATATACTTCTCTTCTTAAGTAACCGTGGAAAACAGTAGGATAGGATCTGCAGGCTTCTGATATTTAGAGAGAAGTCCCATTGAATTTCCGAGTTATATATATATATATAAATATTACCAATGTAGATCCAACTGTGTCTAGGCTGGTGACCTCTATGTGTATTGGTTTACAGCTTGCATCATCCTCCAGCAGCATAAGGTAAAACAACAAAATTATTTATCATTTGCACACAAGTAAATATATAAGACTTATTGCAACAAAATCTTCAGGGCAAGAAAACAGGGGACCAGTTGTATTTTTAATGCCAAAGAGGAGGGAGAGATGCCAGTGGATTTTCCTGGTTTTTGTAGCAAAACAATTTAACTATTTTGAAATACTAGTTTCTGGCAGGTCAGATGAGTGGCATTAGCTGTTCCATTCAAGTAAGGAATAGTCTTGGGACAGCTTTAAAAGACAACATGACTTTTCTAAGAATCCAGGGCCCCATCCCTGATGCAGTTGTTATTATAATATCTTAACTGTGAAAATGAAATCTTGATTTAATGGGACTTCATCTGCTGGTATGAAGATACTGGATGTTGCATAAAGAAAAGCATCCATCAAGCCACATATTTTAAGAGGTAGATGACCATGTGCCAAGCTGCCATTTCAGAATGTACTATCTCACCTTCTATTTTATGCTCTATTAGTCAGATCACACTAGGAATAATTACGTTACTAATAGATGTTATGTTCACACTACATGCTTTGTTAAATGACCCATAGCTCCGGGTGTGCAGCAGCAAGAATAAGTTAGCTCTAAACAAGCAAACTGCATTGTAGCTTTTCATGTTTAATGAAAGCAAAGATGTCTTCTAAAAAATAATAAATAAATGGGCTGTACACCTGACAATCTGTTATTTCCAGCCCATGACAAATCTCTGAGGTAGATTAGATAAGGAAAGAAAAGTTATGAATGTTAATATGAATGGAGTGGAGTAGAGGTAGAGGTAGAGTAGAGTAGAATAGAGTAGAGTAGAGTAGAGTTGAGTAGAGGTAGAGGTAGAGGTAGAGTAGAGGAGGGAAGTGCAGTGCAGGGGAGGAGGGGAGGGGAGGGGAGGAGAGGAGAGGAGAGGAGAGGAGAGTTGAGTTGAGTAGAGGTAGAGTAGAGTAGGGGTAGGGGTAGAGATAGAGTAGAGGTAGAGGTAGAGTAGAGTAGAGTAGAGGAGGGAAGGGAAGTGCAGTGCAGTGGAGGAGGGGAGGGGAGGGGAGGAGGGGAGTAGAGTAGAGTTGAGTTGAGTAGAGTTGAGTAGAGTAGAGGAGAAGAGAAGAGGAGTTGGAAGGGACCTTGGAGGTCTTCTAGTCCAACCTCCTTCTTAGGCAGGAAACCCTACACCACTTTAGACAAATGGTTATCCAACATCTTCTTAACTTCCAGTGTTGGAGCATTTACAACTTCTAGAGGCAAGTTGTCTCACTGATTAATTATTCTAACTGTCAGGAGATTTCTCCTTAGTTCTAAGTTGCTTCTCTCCTTGTTTATTTTCTGTTGTGGTTGGCTAGCAGCCAGGCTCTCTGCCCACGGACTTTGAGTCTGATGAGCCAGGGCCATCTGGGCACGGATGGCCTGTGTGGCTGCTGGGGGAGTCAGAGAGCGAGCCAGAGGAAGAGGAAGAGTCTGGGGCAGGGGGTCCCCAAACTTTTTACACAGGGGGCCAGTTCACTGTCCCTCAGACTGTTGGAGGGCCGGACTATAAAAAAAACCCTGCAGGCGGGCGGGCGCGGGGCACGGCTCTTTCTTTCACCCACCGCCGTCGCCTCCAGCCAAGCCGGCAGCAGTCTCCGCGAGTTCCTCGACCGGGATCTGCCACTGCCCTGCCAGGCAGCCATAGAAAGTGCAATAAGGAAAGGGAGCTGCGAATGGGCGGGTGTCGAGCCTCTCGGTTGTGGTCTCTCCGGTCCCATCCCCCTGCCAGCCCACAAGGGGTGCGTACACACGTGCAACATTCAGAATAAGAAAAACCTTCGCCACTCAAAAAAAGAAAAACTTTAACCGGCCTTGCACTTTCGTCGCTCCCCGCCCCCAACTCCAATGCCCGGCTCCATGTAAAATCTCGTGTGCTGCCGCGGGCCGGATAAATTGCCTCAGTGGGCCGCATCCGGCCCCTGGGCCGTAGTTTGGGGACCACTGGTCTGGGGGGTGAGGAGCCTATAGAGGCTATAGATCCCCCAACTGGAGATGTGCAGCCTTCAACTGGGGTTGTGCAGCCCCCAACTGGGACTTTGCCAGGATCTGAGGGTGAGGAAAGAAGGGACCTGATCCTGAATGCTAGGGTAAGAAGAATGAGGGGCCAACAGGAGCAGTTGAGGAAGATCAGGAAAAGGAAGTAAGCACAGGTGGGCATAATCAGCACTCCCCGAGATTATTTAAGGGGAGGGATTTTGAGAGTGCTCTTTGGGAGGAGTCAACATTCGAGACTTTGGAAGAGAAACAGCCTGTGAAGAGAATTCTGTCTGACAAACTTGGATTAATTGTTGGTCAGTTATAGGATTAAATTCTTGTGAGTGACTGTTGGCTGAGAAGCAAGAGAGTGGGAGTCATTCTCTTATCAATTTGGCCTCATGCCCAGATTTTGGCAAAGGCAGAGACTTTGTTTAGTGCAGCGTTTGTGAAGTAACAGACATCTCATAAAAAGAATTTTGTTTTGTGTAAAAAACTGTGTGTGTTTGAGTTTCCATTTTTGGGGCTGATTACCGGTCGGCTGCTGTGCAGGACAGAACAGTGTCCACCCATTGCTTCTTGTTCTACCCTCAGGGGCTTTGGAGAATAGCTTGACTCCCTCTTCTTTGCGGCAACCCCTGAGATATGGGGACTCTGCTATTATGTTGTTATATGTAATGTTATTATAGAGTTACAGGATCAGAATCTTCCAAGTCTAATGTGCAAGACCCCTCCTTTTTTCCCCATTAAAGATACCTGTCAGACCTGCCAGCACTTAAATCTCTAAATCAGAATGATCCTTGGTTCCGTTTATTGAGAAGGTCAAGTCTAACACAGTCATTATTTCATATGTCATATTTCATATAACTAGGTTTAATTTAATTGGATTAGGATGCTCATATTGTTTTTTATATGTTGCAAGCCATCTGAGTCCTCAGAGAGGGTCAGCATATAAATAAATAAATAAATAAAAATAAATAAATAAATAAATATAAAATAAATATAAATAAATAAATAAATAAATAAATAAATAAAGTTTGACTTTATCAAAGGAATAGAGATAGCATTTTACTTATAAAGTGAAATATCCCATCAGCATTATTTGATCTACTAATCTAGTCATTTTATCAGGAAGGAAGGAAGGAAGGAAAGGATAGGAAGGAAAGGATAGGAAGGAAAGGATAGGAAGGAAGGGAGGAGGGAGGGAGGGAGGGAAGGAAGGAAAGGATAGGAAGGAAAGAGGGAGGGAAGGAAGGAAGGAAGGGAGGAGGGAGGAAAGGGAGGGAGGGAAGGAAGGAAGGAAGGAAAAGAAAAATAATAAGATTTGTTTGGCTTGATCAGTTTTTACAAACCCATCCTATGATGATATTTTGGTCTACAGTTGCCTGGATTGACCTTTTTATAATTATTTTTTTTAAAGAATGGAGCAACATTAGATTTAACTGGTTCATTTATTCGTCATTCATGTTTATAATGGTGGAAATGTTATCACCATGACATTGTTTTTGATGGGCTTGATCCAACCCAAAGTTAAGCCTTTAATTATTTTCCACAAATTCCAAAAGCAAACTATTTAAACATTTTAAATTTTCAAACTGGAAGAAATCAATCTACATTTTAAAATGGGGAAAGTGAAGAGATAAAATAATTCCCTATTACGGAAAGGGTTTCATGCTGTTGCAGAAGCCTAGCAAAGAAGTTGGAGATTCTGAGAAGAGGTTCTCCTCCTCCTCCTCCTCCTTTCTTTCATCTGTTCCTCACCATTTCTTCCGCCTCCCAAGAGGGGACAATATTCGCCCAACTGCCTTTGGTAGAAATTCAACACGGCTGTAATTACTCCCCTCCCCTCCTCCCACCTACCCACTCACTCACCCCCACCAAACAAAAAAACCTTCACTCCGACTCTCAGCGAAGGCGACTTAATCCTCCGGGCCCCTCCCTGGGGGAGAACCAAGTGCTGCTGCCTGGGAAGGGTCCATCCAGGTCAGGGGTCCCCAAACTTAGCAACTTTTAAGACTTTCAGAAAGTGCAGAAGGGAGCAACCAGGATGATCAGGGGACTGGAGAATTTAACAAGAGCAGCTGCAGGAACTGGGCATGGTCAGTCTTGCAAAGGGAAGGACCAAAGGAGACACGATAGCAGTCTTCCAATACTTGAGGGGCTACTATGGAGGTCAGGCTGTTTTCCAAGGCACTAGAAGCCAAACGGGGAATAGCTGGATGGAAGCTGACCAAGGAGAGATTCAACCTGGAAATAAGGAGGAACTTTCTGATGGTCAGAGCGACCAACCAGTGGAACAGCTTGCCACTATGCTGGCTGGAGAATTCTGGGAGCTGGAAGCCCACAAGTTTTGATGTTTGCCAAGTTTGAAGACCTCTGCTCCAGCTCTTTGCATGGGGGGTCAAGGTGGGAAAAAGGATTGTTGGTGGAAGAAGCCAAAACTGGTTCCTCTATGAGGGAAGACAAAGACAAGTTTTCCATATGTTTTTTAAAGGAGGGTTAGGGTTGGTTTTAATTTCTATTGCTTGCTTCGAAGTAAAACCCAGCTGAGTGTACACCCTCCTCCTCCTCTTCTTCTTCTTCCTCTTCCTCCTTCTCTTCCTCCTCCGCCTCTTCGTCTCCTTCTCCTTCCTCTTCTTTACCTTCCTCCTCCTCTTCCTCTTCCTGCTCTGCCTCTCTTTCTCCTCCTACTTCCTCCTCCTCCTCTTCCTCTTCTTCCCCTTCTTCTTCCCCTTCCTCTTCTTCTTCTGTCCTGTTTCTGCTTCGCTTGGATTCTCGGAGGCTCCATTCCGGCGGGCCTCCATGATTGCCCCCCAATCCTTATTCCAAGCGAGGAAACCCCAAAGTCTATCTCCTTTCCCCGCAGCGGCTCTTCCTTCCGCAGCCGAAGCCGCGAGGGCAAAGCGGAGCAGCCACTAGATAAACAAGGGCTTAATGATGCAAAACGCTAACAGGGGAGACGCGGATCATTAGCCCCGAGCAGAAGCGGAGGCGGACCAGAGCTCCAGCCGGGGCTGCGACGGCGAGCTTGGCTGGGGAATCGGGGCTCTCGGGGAGGGCTTCGGGCCCCGGCCGGAGGGGAAAGTTGGCCGGAGGGGCGATTGGGCCGAAGGGATGCCGAACGGGGGCCGTCCTGAGTCGGGGGAGGAGAAGGACGGGGAGGGGCAGAGGAGTGTGGGACCCGGGGAAGCGGGCGGCGAGGCGGCGACCCTCTTTAGGAAGGCGCCGGGAAGAAAGGAAGCTCCACACCTGGAAGAGAATGCGTTTCTGAGCCGGGCGTCCCCAGAGAGCCTCTGGCTAGGATTCTCCAGGTCCAGCCTTTGGACGGGATTCAGGCCCTGCGGGAAGGCAGTTGCTGGAGTCCTGTGTGCAAGGGTGGGTGGGTGGGAGATCCAGGATCCCAAATGTAGAGTCAGGGAAGCTCCCCCCCCCCCGCAAAAAAATCCTACAGAAAAAAAGACCAATAGATAACGCCATGAAATTTGGAAGCCTTTCTATTCCTTTCCTCCAAGGCCTGAAGGCGGGAGAGAGGAGAGAGAGAGAGAGAAAGAGAAAAGAGAGAGAGAAAAGAGGGAGGGAAGGAAGGAAGAGAAAGAAAGAAAGAGGAAAGAGAGAGAAAGCAGGAAAGCAGGAAAGAAAGGAGAGGAGAGAGAAAGAAAGAAAAAGAAAAGACAAAACAGAGAGAAAGAGAGAAAGGAGACAGAAAGAGTGAAAAAGAAGAGAGAGAGAAAAAGAGGGGAGGGATAGAAAGAGAAAAAAAGAGGTGAGAGAGAGAAAGAGAGAAAGAAAGAAAGAAAAAGAGGAGAGGAAGAAAGAGAGAAAGAGAAAGAAAAAAGAAAAGAAAGAATCGAGAGAGAAAGACAGAGGAAAAACAGAGAAAGGGAGGAGAAAGAAAGAGAGAGGAAAGGGAAAGAAAGAGCAAGAAAGAGAGGCGAGAGAAAGAAAGAAAGAAATGCAGGGAAAGGAGAAAGGAAGAGGGGCAATTCAAAGGATCTCTCCCCCTGGGGCTTTCCAGGCCCTGAATAAAACTCCATCACTGCACCTTCTCAAAATAACTTAGATGTTCAAGCAATTTCAGAGCATTTATTCTGAAGTAAAACATGGCTTGGTTTATGCTGCAAAATTATCCCCTCCCTCCTTCCCTCCCTCCTCCCACATGCACACACAAACAACAATTTGCACCTGGCTCTACTGAAGAGCCTATGGTTCAGTTGAGGGCTGTGCCACAAGAGATGGCCCCTTGGGACTGGCCCCAGAGCTACCTTAGGTCACAAGCTGTTCAGCAACCCATTTCGGAAGAAGAACCTATCACAGTGATGGCGAACCTTTTTTTCCTCAGATGCCGAAAGAGATGCCCACACCCATAATTCAATGCCTGGGGAGGGTGAAAACAGCTTCCCTTGCCTCCTGGAGGCCCTCTGGAGGCCAGAAACAGCCTGTTTCCCAAGTTCTGGTGGGCCCAGTAGGCTCGTGTTTCACCCTCCTCAGGCTCCAAAGCAGAGGTCTTCAAACTTGGCAAGTTTAAGACTTGTGGACTTCAACTCCCAGAGTTCTCCAGCCAGCATAGCTGGCTGGAGAACTCTAGGAGTTGAAGTCCACAAGTCTTAAACTTGCCAAGTTTGAAGACCTCTGCTCCAAAGGCTTCCCTGGAGCCAAGGGAGGGCAAAAACGACTTTCCCCATCTCCCCGTAGGCTACCTGTAAGCCAAAAATCAGCTGCCTGGCACACACATGCATGTTGGAGCTGAGCTAGGGCAACGGCTCGCATGCCAGCAGATATGGCTCCGCGTGTCACCTGTGGAACCCCTGCAATAGGTTCGCCATCACTGGCCTATCAGATGTGGAGCTCCTCCTCTGGCTGAAGAGGTTAGCTTGAACTTTGAGAAGAGGGCGTTGTTGGAGTCTCAGTTCCTCTAACTTGGCTCAAAGAAGAGCTCAAATGAGAAATGTGCCTCCAAGTGAAGGGCCAAAGTCTCCCCTACAGATGCTCCATATGTTCCAGGCAAGATGCTAAGCTACCATTTTGAAACCAGTTGGTTGTTCAAGCCATCGCACTCTGCTCCAGGTACTGTAATGGCTGGGTTGGACTGATGAAGCAGCCAAAACCAAACTAAAGACACTGAGTTCCAGCCAGGAAGCCTCCCTGCTCTGTTGGAAGCAGTCCTGGCAGGGCTGTTGTGGTGGAGAAGAGGAAACAAGGCCTTTCTGAGGATCCTCCCTCCACCCAGGTGAGGAGTTCTACCCAGGAGCTTGGCTTAAGAACATCAGAAGAGCCATGCTGAATCAGGCCAAAGCCCATCGAGTCCAGCATTCTGTGTCACACAGTGGCCCACAGCGGTCCATGGGGATCTTGAGCAGAAAGAGAAGGCAAGACCCTCCCTTTCCCTTGACCCCCAACAAGTGGTACCCAAGGGAATCCTGCCTGCCTCAACCAACATAGAGGCAGCACTTGGACATCTGTTTCAATAACCACCGATACACTTGGCATCCATGAATCTTATCTTAGTAAGAAATTTACCTTAGCAAGCCAAGGAAATCTCAGGAGAGGGAAACTATAAGGCTACAGACAACCTATGACCTTTATTTCCATTGAATTTTTTTTAAAAAAAACGATTGTTCCTCTACTGCAGTGCTTCTCAACCAGTGGGGTGGCCCCTCTGGGGAGGGGTATGGAGTAATGCCAGTGGGGGCACATGACCCAGGGGAATGTGGTTTTTTTTTGCTGCAGGCAGTAGGGGTTTTTTGCACCGAACAATAGCACACAACACAGAGCAGGAGATATGAAGTGCAGATAACAAACCCTTAAGGGACACCATGGATAAATATTTAGCAGGGATGAAAAGAAAGGAGGAGAGAGATGGAGATAATGAGACAAACGTAAGTCTCCCAAAAGCTAAGATGAGGAAATATGATGAAGCGTATGTAGCGCTTGGCTTCACTGTGACTACGGTGGGAGACGAGGAAAGACCGGTATGTTTACTGTGTCTAAGAATGTTGGCAGCTGACAACATGAAGCCAAATAAATTAAGGTGTCACTTAAACACATTACACTCCAATCATGCCAATAAGTCGCTTGAGTTTTTTTCAGTAAAAACGTGCCAAATATTACAAACAATTATCCCAGCAGAGAGTTGTGGGGGGGGCAAAATATTTTCTTCTTCCTGGGGGGGCGCAACAGAAACTAATTGAGAAGCACTGCTCGAGTGGGTGCTTACTAGGAAGAATGTTGCATTGCCATCCTTCAGTCTCGAAAGACCATGGTATCATGCACTGGAAGAATGTATCAACATGCTAAACCAAGGTTTGGAAAATAAAACAGGACTAAGTGAATTCCCACAACACCAAATTATAGTTAAGTTCCAAGTACAGAGTATTATCCTAAACAAACACATAGTGTGTGGATAGGTCAGTTCAGTGCCTTAGTTTGTCGACTTAAATGTCCATAATGGGGGGCTTGTTATGCAGTATCAGAACTGCCCTTCTGCTAAATGGCCAATTTAGCCATTTAGCTTCTGTTTGGCCAAATAAAATATTCTAATTCTCCCCCCATTAAGAGCAGCAAAAAATGGCAATGCACATAATATTCCAGTTACTATATGTAATATGAATTCCGTATTAAGCCAGTGCCATTATTAGGTCAACTGGAGGTTTACAAAATGGTGTTCCTATTTCAGGACCGTCTTCATCAAACAGGATAAACAAACAGAAGAAATCACCATGAAGTCCAGGTGCAGCTAAGACGGTAACCTGCCACAGACATGGACCAAACACCAACCTCATTTTCTCTGCTTGCACCTTTTAAAACGGTGTTTCCCAACCTTGGCAACTTGAAGATATTTGGACTTCAACTCCCAGAATTCCCCAGCCAGCATTTGCTGTCTGGGGAATTCTGGGAGTTGAAGTCCAGATATCTTCAAGTTGCCAAGGTTGGGAAACACTGCTTTAAAGTATACTGTCTAATAAACAGGGAATTCAAAAACGTGCATGTTTTGTAAGCTCTATTTGTCCACCCACCCCAAAAAGGGGTATGCTTATTCCCTCTGAATAAAAGTTAATTTGTCTTAAATGTGGAAGAAAAAGAAGTTCTCAAAACAATCCTGGACACTTTTGCTTGGAGAAGAGACTGACTACTTAAAACAGGGGTGTCAAACTCAAGGCCCCAGGAGCTGGCCAGCAAAGTGCTTAGATCTGGCCCTTGAGACCATCCTGGGAATAGCAAAGGACTGGACAGCAGTGCTTCTGCCAGCAAAAACGGGCTCCTGAGTTTTGTTTTCACTGACAGAGGATTGCAGGAGGCTGTTGCATTCAAAAACTGAGCTTGGGAGCTTATTTTCACCAGCAGAGCACTCCGCCCAATTCAGGCACACCTGATATGAGTGACATCTAGCTGGCCAGTGGCCATGTCCACCCTGGCCACACACACCCTACCTCCCCACCAAGGTCAAACACAACACTGATGTGACCCTCAATGAAATTGAGTTTGACACCCTTGACTTAGGACAGTGATGGCGAACCTATGACACACGTGTCAGCACTGACACGCGTAGCCATTTTAGGTGACACGCGGCCGCCGGAGAAACAGGGAGCTTTAGGGAGTGCAATTGCAACCGCAATTATTATTATTATTATTTTTCCTCTCCCCTTAATTAAGAGGCCGGGCGATTTTCGCCCGGCCGATATTTGCGATGGCTGGGAGGGGCAAGAACACCGCCTCCCAGCTGGGCGCACCTGCGCAGAATGCAGGCTCACCCACACGCTGCCTTTGGCAGCACAAGCATGCCTGTCCGGTCGGGGGAAGTTGTTTTAGTTTTAATAGTAATAAAGTTTGGTTTTGTTTTATTATTAATTTCTTTTAATAAAAAAGAAGGGATTTATTATTTATTTATATTTATATTTATTTATTTGTTTGTTTATCTACCTATCTACAAAATACCAACCTTCAATTGAAGATTTAGCCAATGAAATTCAGCAACAAAAAAGTCACTAAATCAGTGATGGCGAACCTGTGGCAGTCCAGCTGGACTGCCACAGGTTCGCCATCGCTGGAAGAATTCCCCCTCCCCCTCACTTATCTTAGTTCATGGCACCCCACACAAGTTAAATAACAGCAAGACCAACAAAAGAAACCAACTGACAGATTAACAAAGAAGTCACTAAGTAGGTAAGTTAAATAATTATGCATATTTGTTATTTAAACTATAAATATCACAAAATTATGTTTTGTTCTCAAGGTGACACACCACCCGAGTTATGCTCAGTTTTTTGGCGAATTTTGACACACCAAGCTCAAAAGGTTGCCCATCACTGACTTAGGAAGTCTTATCTGCAAGTACTTCTGTACAAGGCCTCCACTGAAACATGGGGATATTCCTCTGGAGTAAATAAATTTAGCCCCCAACTTGAATGGCTTTTAGGCATAGAAAGAGTAGCAGGAGGGGGCAGGGGAGAGCAGAGAATACACATCGACTATTATCCAGCTATAAATAACATTGAGAGTCTTTATCAGTCTTATCAAGTTTAATTTAGATTTCCGTGGGTACAAGAAATCTGGAAATGAAAGCACATGCTACTAGCGGTAATCAAATTGCCAGTTGATTTTTTCCCCCAAGCCAAACTATATGGGAAAAGGACGAAGAGAGACAGACAGAAATAAAACCTAGAAAAAGAGTCTGGATTATGAAAGATGTCCAGGTAAGTGGAACAACTTTTGTTGTTGTTGCTATTATAAAAAAAAATCACACAGATTCATTTCAAAAATTCACTGTAAACAGAAAAATCACTGACATGAAATTACTCTCATAAAATTTTAATCTAACAAAGGGCTCACACCTCTGCATTAAGACATAGGCACTTAACATTCTTCAGCTAATACTGCATCATTTCTCCTGTTTTCTTTTAAGCTACTTCAAAATATTTTCAGAAATCTAAAAGGGATCCAAAAAAGGGGAGAAAATGTAAACTTAATTTGCCCTCTCCAAATCTCTCTTTTAGAATTAATTTTTGGTACTTTATACCCTCTCTTTATTCACCCCCAAATTCAAGCCAAGGTAACTACCCACCACCACCTATTAAAATATATCACTAAGTCCTTAATGGAAAATAAGGGCCCCTTCCTCTATGAGCTGCCTTACAAGCCCCATTTAGTGTAAAACCTCTGAGTAAGCATGCCTGGATTTTGCTTTCTCAGTTTCACTTACTTTAATGGGCCTTATTTTTTGAAAAAAGGATGCTTAGGCTTCTGCTATAAAATATTTGCCTTCTTTTCCTCTATGGAAACAAAAGAAAAGACAGGACGGCGGTCCAAGTTAAAATCCACAGTGCTTAAACCTCTCTTTGAAAGGGATGGGATCTAAGTGCTTAAACGGGTCTTGGTGATGCTCTCCGTTCCTTTTAAATAAAATGCAACAACCGGTCATTCCAACTCAGGACAGATGAAGTAAATGGAAAAGGATGCAATGGAGGGACGACATCCATTGCATTGAAGGCTGGATGTCCTCTCTTTGTTTGGCTACCCAATACGATGGTTTCGCAAGAGAGGTGTTGCATAAAGAGAAATGGAAACCGGGAGGATTTTTAAAAGCGGATTTTTAAAAGGCATTTGGGGGGGGGAACCGGAGGGTTGTGGGGAGAGGGGAGGAAAAAAACGTATGACACAGTTTCCTTATTTACAAGCCCCACCTTCCGTGGGGGGGCAAACTCATGAGCCCAGGTCCACCAAGCTGGAAGTGAGTGGGCCTAGGAGGGATTCTTGCAGCTGATGTTGGTGAGGCTGGAGGCTGTGGGCTGACTGGGAGGCCGTTAAGCCCGTCAAGGAATAGCTGGAGTTCCTGGCATGGCTCAGGTTGCCCTGGAGCAGGAGAATGGAGTTCTGATCTGGACTTTGGGGAGGCGAAAACTCCTCTTCGGAACTGGAGATGAGTGGCTTGGCCCCATCCAGCGGAGACAGCTGGTTCTGTTTGTTGGTAGATGCATTGTTGTTTTCAGTGTTTTCTCTGGGAAGGGAGGGGGAGAAAGGAGAAATTAGTCACAACTCCAAACTGGTTACCACATGGAGTGGGGAGGAGGAAGAGTTATCCCAGAAAAGCCTTTCCCAACCACGAACTCTCTAGGGGTCCTCAAACTTGATAATTTTAAGCGTTGTGAACTTTATAATCGCCCTTTTATAATCCAGATTGCAATAGACATTCTGGGTTTATACCAGTGGTTCCCAACCTTTTTTAGGCTACGCCCCACCCAAGTATCTCTAAAATCCTGATGCCCCCCCCATGACGTATAATGTTTACTATTCAAAAAGTGAACTGTAGACATGCAGAGGAAGCCTAAAAGGCCACTAACTTGGTTTAAACAAGGCTCCAGTTGCCCCCATTAAAAAACAAATTGCCTCCCTGTGGGGCATGGGTCCCACATTTGGAACCACTGGTTTATATCATATTTCAGAGCTATGCTGGCTAGAGAATTCTGGGAGTTGAAGTTCACAAGTCTTAAAGTTGCCAAGTTTGGGCACTCTTGATTTAGATAGTTGGGTGCTACACGTCCCAGAATTCCTGGTAAGATGCCAACACATCTGAAGGGTCACAGATTCGGGAAGACTGGTCTGAATGCATATTGGCACCTTCTCCATAGAACAAGGGGAATAAAAATCCACCAATGTCCCGTGAATGTAATGCTGAGATCCCTGCGAAATTTCAGCCCTAGGCAATATAAACCCTTTGGATGGAATTTTCCTGCTATACTTGTAAAAAGTCTCTTTCCTTAAAAATATATTTTATGCATAGAAACCCCCAACAACTTTAGATAGGATAACTTTAGACACCACAATACATTTTTATTTCCTCCAAGACACTTCTCTCCCCACTCGTCCCCACCCTCCTTACTTGCAAAGAAACATACATAGAATTCTTGCAGTACATATAAATAGAATAATAGAGTTGGAAGGGACCTTGGAGGTCTTCTAGTCTAACTCCCTGCCCAAGCAGGAAACCCCTCAGAGAAATGGTTGTCCCATGTCTTCTTAAAAACCTCCAGTGTTGGAGCACCCAAAACTGTTGGGGACAAGTTGTTCCATTCCTTAATTGTTCTAACCTTAGGTAAGGAATTGAGCCATTTCCTTCTGTGATTCACACCAAATAAAGTTATTTTGCGTTCATTGGGACTTGCTGTCATACAAAAACACTGAAGGAACGTGTTTAGAAAAGTAATATGAGCCAAGGGTATACCTTTTGAAAATGTCCCTAAAATCCCAGGTTTCTCTTTAATTGAGTCCCTTGGGAATGGGTGGCATACAAATGTAATAAATAAACTCTTCTATTGGGAAATGAATGTTCCTGAAATTGGAGAATTTTAATGATAGAATTTATCGTTTAATTAATCTAATTGCCATATTGCTATTAGCACTAATTAGAGTTTAATTAGTATGATGACACCGATTATTTCATTATCTTGGGGATGGGAAGAGGAAGTGGCTCCAGTCTATGAGAAGAAAACATGAAAGTTGTCTTGAACACCAAGCAAAACTTGCTAAAGCCTTGAGTCACTTTCTCTGAGATTCTAAAAGCAGCTGTTTTGGGAAGGAAACCCTACTGAAGGAACAGGAATGGCTTTAAAACTATTTGCAGTTGAATTAAAAACAGGGTAAGGGAAGCGAAAGGGACTGCCTTCTGCTGCACGAATCCCAGCGACCAGTTAGGTCCCAGTTAGGACCAAACAATGTCGCTTGGCGGGACCCAGAGGAAGAGCCTTCTCTGTGGCTGCCCCGACCCTCTGGAACCAACTCCCCCCAGAGATTAGAATTGCCCCCACCCTCCTTGCCTTTCGTAAGCTGCTTAAAACCCATCTCTGCCGCCAGGCATGGGGGAACTAAGAGACACTTTCCCCCAGGCCTTCACAATTGTATGTATGGTATGTTTGTATGTATGATTGGTTTTTATATAATGGGTTTTTAACTGTTTTTTTTTTTAGTATTGGATTTTGTTGTACTGTTTTACTGCTGTTGTTAGCCGCCCCGAGTCTGCGGAGAGGGGCGGCATACAAATCCAATAAATAATAAAATAATAATAATAATAATAATAATAATAATAATAATAATAATAATAATAATAATAATAAAAGGGGGGAAGGAAGGCAAAGAAAATGTTTTTGAAATACAGAAATTATATGAAGGCAATCCTAGGAAATAACCATCTGTCAAAAAAACCCAAAACCCACCCCAATTGAAAATCCCCACCTATGGCTCCAGCCTCAGCCTCTTGCAGGGCAATGGGTCTAGACATAAGTCCTGCTGGTATCTTATTTCCAGATAATTGATCACAGAGTTGAAATCACTAGGAGACATAACTAGCAAATTCCTCGATTAAGATTAAGACGACTTTTATGGTGGTGTAACCCATGTAGTGTTCTGTTATAAAATAATGGTAAATATTTTATTTTAAAAAAAATGTTATTAACTTTTTTTTAAAAAAATAGAATGCTAGGAAAGAAAATTTAGAGCCATGCCTGCCATTATACACTGCTCAACAAAATAAATAAAGGGAACACTTAAACAACACAATATAACTGCAAGTAAATCAAACTTCTGTGAAATCAAACTGTCCACTTAGGAAGCAACACTGGTTGACAATTTCACATGCTGCTGTGCACATTCAACTTTGTACAGAACAAAGTATTCAATGAGAATATTTCATTTATTCAGATCTAGGATGTGTTATTTGAATGTTCCCTTTATTTTCTTTTCAGTAGTATATTTTGAACCCCCTAAAGTTTTCCTGGGGGAGAAGAAAAATCCCTCTTCCAGGTTAAGAAGTGACTTCCAAGGAAAACATCTCAGAAAGGGCAACTCTTCTCCATCCCGAAGTCTAAATCAGGGATGGAAATCTCTCCCTCTCTTTCTTTCTTTTTGCAAGCCGAACCAAGAAGAAAAAAGCCTCAATTGCCTGAACTAACCGGATCCGAGGCATCCGAATGAGCTTAGATCTGAGATCTAATTATGCCTTCGGGCGCCACAAACACTCCTCATTTTAAACGGGTATTTGGTGGTGGGGCGGCGGAGGAAGGACTTAGCCAGCTGAAGTCGGCGCCCCCCAAACGGCAGGAGTGAGTATCGTGGGTCCTGAAAACTTGATCTTACAACTTTGAGAAAGTTAATTGCGGTGAAGAGGGCGGGTGGTGGTGGTGAGGAAATCGCCCTTTATAATCCAGGTCGCAATAGACATTCTGGGTTTATACCATCTCGCTCAGGGGTCCTCAAACTTGGCAACTTTTAAGACTTTTAAGAACGTGCAGAAGAAAGCAATCAGGATGATTAGGGAACTGGAGATTATAAAATACGAAGAGCGGTTGCAGGAACTGAGCTTAGCCAGTCTGGACCAGGGGAGACATGGTAACAGTCTTCCAAAACTTTAGGGGCTGCCACACAGAGGAGGGGGTCAGGCTGTTTTTCCAAGGCACCAGAAGGCCAGACGAGGAACAACGGATGGAAGCTGACCAAGGAGAGATTCAACCTGGAAATAAAGAGGAACTTTCTGACAATGAGAACGATCAACCAGTGGAACGGCCTGACAGTGGAGGTTGTGAACGCCCCAATATTTGAGACTTTCAAAGGTAGACTGGACTGCCATTTGTCCGAAATGGTATAGGGGGGCTTGGGGCTTGGACTAGATGACCTACAGGGTCCCTTCCAACTCTAATAATAATCTAAATTATTTGTGGACCTCAATTCCAGCTATGCTGGCTGGAGAACTCTGGGAATTAATACCTCCAAGTTCTTAAAATTTTCAAGTTTGAGGACTTCTGAACGTTTAGTTGGAAAGCACCCCCATTGCATTCTTCAGGTTACTTTCAAACTCCGCGGGGAGAGTACTCCCCCCC